>NC_133164.1:62646164-63277528 GCF_040802235.1 Manis javanica | reverse complement strand
TCCCGGAGCAAGTATAAAATAAATACCAGCTCACCCAGCACCTCAGTGCTTTGAGGTAAGAGTCCTTCCACCAGCATGAACTGGCGCATCTGATAACAGTCCAGGGCATAATTATGAAAATTTAAGTCAAAATGTGAAAGAGACCTGTTTCCACGAATATATCAGGGTATCATCATTAAGGTGCTGGAGGGGGTGTAGGAAATATAGGATCGCTTAATTTTTTTTTTAAAGTAGACATCTTCACCTTAAAGCCTTAAGAAAATGTCTTAATTTCTAAACAAAATGGAAAGTTATTTTTGAAATTTCAAAAAAGCGTAAAACCTGAAACACCATTTGCTGCTGCCCTGCTGTCCTACCAGTTAGAAAGTCACAACCTCCAATCAAGGTGAAAGAAGTGGCCCAGCGGCATCAGTGCGGGCGCCCTGCGAAAGCCCACTCTCCCAGTCCTGCCTTGTTAACTTTCACCCATGCTGTTCAGTGGGAATTTAAAGAGGCTGCAGAAGTAACAGTAACAGAAAAGAGAGATCTAAGTCTTCAATACTATACATTCTGCATTTTATTTGGAGTCTGCCTCTCTTGACATTTAAACCAACAACCTTCTGCTGGATAGAAATGCTGAAAAGGGAGAGAAAGTGCAACCCAGCCCAAGAAGTTTGCCTAAGAAATGCCACGCGGATGAAGCTGAGCATCCGGCTCCACAAGGAAGCCCTAAGTGAGCTGCCCCCCTGCCAGTCAGAAAACATCAGGGTGGGTATTTAACAGAGCTAAGGTGAGTTTCCAGCGAAATCTAAGGAGCATCAACTGTAATTTGTACTGAGAGACATCTATCACTGGGTCATCGCTATCATCATTACTATCAGTATCAGTTTTCTACACAGACTCCCTCCTGTGTGTAGAAACACCGGACAGACATCACCAAACACCGGCGATGATATGGAACAACCAGAACTACCACGTGTGTTACTGGTGGAACTCGAGAAAGGAGGAGACCACTTCCAAAAGGTTTTCTTATTTAAAAAAAAAAAGTTTCTTATAAAACTAAACATACATCTCCCCTTTGACCCAGGGTTGTTACCCCCAGGCATTTACCCAAGAGCAACAAAAGCACATATTCACAAAATAACTTGTACAGAAGAGTCTTAACAGCTTTATTCATGAAATCCTAAACCTGAGAAAAGCCCTTCAGTGGGAAAGTACAGCATATTCATACAATGAAATACCCTCAGCAGTAAAAAAGAACAAACTACTACTCATTTACACAAGGTATGGGTGAACCTCAAAACCATCGCCATCGTGCCAAGCAGACGAAGCCTCACACAAGAGGACATTGGTGGCAGACTTGGAATGGCAGTTGCCTTGTCAGTAAGGGAGGGGAGGCAGAACTGCCTGGAAGAGCTGTGCCTCTTTTGGACATGAAGGAATAATTTATCTCTTGAGGAAGATTTGGGTTACACAGATACAGGTATGTATCAAGACTCAGTAGTGCATATAAATCTTACATCAAAAGAAAAGAACTATAAACAGATACTGAATGTTAGGTAAACATGTGCTCTATGAAGTATTTAGGGGAAAGCATACTAATGTCTGCAATTTACTTTGAAATGCATCCAGAAAGGAGAGACTACTAGATGATAGAGGTGTGATGAGACAGATGACAGGGAGGGGTAGATGCCTGGTGAAATAAGTGTAGTAAAATACAGTGTCTAAGTATACAAGTGTTGACAATAAAATCCTTTCTATTGTGCTGCATATATGAGAAGTTTCATAATAAAATTAGTGGGGAGACAAATCCTTTGAGATTTAGCAATATATTCACTATGTATTAGCAAATCTCTCTCTCACACACACACACATACACACACACACACACTACCCTGTTCTCCAGGGGTTTCCATTCCCAGGTGTAAAGCTCATTCATTTGAATTTGAACATATCAGTAAGAACTTTCCTCTAGCAGCACAGGAAGAAACAGGTGGGCCCAAGGCAAGCGAGTGCAATCTGACCAGCTGGGACTAGGGTCCTGGACCCGCTACTGAGAAGTGTGTAAACTCTCCGAGCCTTACTCTTCCCACCTGTACAACGGCTCTTCATCACCTACCTCTGCAGATGGGTGTGAGGATTAGAGGTGACCAGGGTGACCTTCATGGTGACCTTGGTTGCCAGCTAATCCCTGACCTCTGTAAAGTGCCCAGGAGATGGATCACTCCTCAGGTTGGGCACTCCACATGCAGGGCTTGATTTAGTTTGATAGCAGGTTAACTTCAACATATCAGAGAGCTTTTCATTTAGGGAAAACCATGCTTGAGAAACACCCTGTTTGCAAACACCAACTTCCTTCAGAACTTTTAAAATATAAAAATCTGGCTGCAGTGTGGGACTCAGAGGAGAAGAAACATCCATGTGCTTTGAACAGAGTCCAGCACCACGGAAATCAAAGCAGACAAAACAACCCCACCAAGCCAGGGTGGTTGGGACACTAGTGTCCCTTGTTCGTTTTTATAATTTTCTGGTTTTAAACACACCCACGAGCACATGCACACCGCTGCCCTTAAACCATTGGAAGGATGTGCCGGAGGGCAGGCTGCACACTCATCTGCTTGCTCTCTTGTTTTCGCATGAGACCTCCCATCCCTCACCCCTCTGCAGAGTGTAACTACTTGATCAGGCTTCCCGTGGCCGGCACTGGGCCCTGACATGCTAAACAATAAGGGCTCTGTTCCTCACGACTGTGCTTGTACCAAAAAAAAAAAATAAACTCTTTGTGCCACGCCAAGATGAAAGCCTTCCCCTCGTTTTATGTGAATGCCTGTGTTACAACATTATGAATTCTCAGAGAAAACTGTACCAGGATAGTCCAACTTTGTGGATCATTGTCATGGATGTCAAACTTTTTTGAAGAGGCATATTCAAAAACTTTGATTGGGATTCTGCTCCCATCCTCCTTTCTGCAAAGCCAGAGCACCCCCAAACAAGAAAGCATGGTATATTGGCGTCATAGACAGCCACCAGCATGCTACGCTTTAACCCTCCTTGCCTATTGAGAACATTCCCTTGGCAGTTTCACAAATAGTGCACATTGCTTTGGGACCATGGACTTTGATTAAAGGAGTTGATTATGGGGTTCAAAGCACGGCCCATAAGAAGGGAGTCTGAAAATTGAGAAACAAGGTAGCCTGGCAATAGCCATCCAAATAGGATGACTTGTGAGCTGAATATAAAACTGTATGTTACATGGAGGTGCAGAGGGCCCTTTCTAGAGGAGACCACATACCTAGTTTTCCCTTTACAAGGGTGGGTCTGATTGATCTTTTCTGCTGGAGAGCCAAACCATAAGCAGGCATCATGTCTCTTCACCCTGGTACCACCATACCCAGACACTTCCAGGCACTAGACATCCCCCAGTACATGTGCTTAGACTGCATGGGAAGGCTGCAGGATGGAGCCGGGGCGGTGCAGTGACGCTTACGTGCACAGGCTCTGGAGCCTCCTGGGTTCCAATCCTGGCTCTGCCACTTACTTGCTATACAAATGTGGACAAGCTATTGAACCTCCCTGTTCCTGCTTCCTCCTCTGTAAAATGGGAATAAAAATAGAACACCTGTCTTGGGGGTGGGGTGGGGACTGAGCAAGTTAACACACATAAAAACACATAAAACTGTGTCTAGCTTGTGGCAAGTGCTGCGCAGGTGTTAGCTGCTATTTTATCAGAGCAGGTCAACAGGAGGGCAATTTGCATGAGAACTCCCTAGGCCTTCCTGGGAGGAAGTATGAGGGAAACTGCCAGGCTAGTAACTGAGCCCCTAACCTCTATGCCTAAAACACTCAAGCAACCCCTGTTGTTCTGGCACAATGATTCCATGTCTCACCAACAATTGTCAGTTTGGACCACAACTTACGTCCTCACCCTAGACCTGATCCACCTTCAGACCCTGATTCAGAGTCAGGAAAGAATGTAGCTGACAGGTGACCTTTGGGGACCCACCAGCACTGACTTGGGGGACCATTCTAAGTTTTCCAGTGGAGGCCACTATGAAACAGAAAGAGCAAGACCCTTTGATGAGGAAAGGGCTGTTAATTAGCTTAGGTGAGGAGATTGCCCTCCACCTTTGAGATCTCTGGAGCTAGCACAGTGGTGCTTGGAAGAGGACAAAGCACAAGGCGGGGCAACCGCCTGAGAAATGGATGGGCAGCCCAGGGAGGCAGCTGTGCGGGCAGCTGTCAGAGAAGCTTTGGGTCAGCCTCAACTGTGGTGCAGACCAGGGCAGTGGCCCAGCTACCACAGCTGCTGAGGGAGATGATAGAGTGTCCCTAATCCTATCCTCCAGACAGGGCAAGGCCCTCGGAACTTGGACTTGGAGGCTCAGGAGCCACGCTAGGACCAGAGCCTGCACCTAGCACCTAGTGGGTTGGCAAGGAATTCTTTTTCTGAATCTCTGATCACTCTACCTTTGGCCCTTGAAGCAAACCTTAGCCATCTACCCCCAAAACACCTGCTGGCTCCCAGTTAGGCTGCCAGTGTGGAAGCCAGGGAGCAGGACCCCTCCCTGCCCAGAACACCCCACCCCTTGCCTCGCATATTTGAAGTGCTGACCTATGACCCCAGCCCTGAGCTCATAGATCTATAGGCTAGGTCTTTTTTTTAACTTGAGGTATAATTGACATGTAACATTATATTATTCTCAGGCATACAACATGATTCGCTATTTAGTATACTGTGAAATGGTCACCACAGTAAGTCTAGTTAACATCTGTCACCATACGTAGTTACAATATTTTTTCTTATCTTTTTCTCAAGGTGAGGACCTTTAAGATATACTCTCTTTATGGGCTGGATCTTGATGCCCACCTGGCCCCTCCAATCTGGTATTTACTGTGGTATCCTTGGATATCAGGCCTTGGGTTTGTCTAGACTGCAAGCAGTCTGGCCCTTTGCCTCCCCGTTTCTCCACCGACCAGTAGAAACTATTCACTCACGCTGGTGTTCCCAGAAACAGCAACGAGTGGCTGCACAGAGCGGGCACTCGGTAACCCTTGGGCGAATGTAGGGGTGTGTTGGAGTAACGCCGGTGCCTCTTCTCGGGCAGAGGGTCTCACGGGAGGAGCGCGCTTCGCCCCCCACCCCATACACATCACGCATTCTCTCACGCCTCCACAGAAAAGGAGGCCCAGCATCTGGCCGGGAGCGCAGGGGACATTCCCCGGCAATGCTGGCCCCGCCCCCGGACTCTCTGCCATCTGACAAAAGGGCCCACCTGTGCTGGGAGGGGAAGTCGGCCAAAGCGTGTACTCCAGGACCAAAACCTGCGTCTCTGCAATTTGATTTCCTACGAACTAAACCTCTGGGGCGGAACACACGTCCTGTGTGAACGGTGCAGAGGGGCACGTAGAGCTCCGCGTAGACACCGCAAGACGGAAGCCGCGTGGCAGGTGGCGCCATTGTGTCGAGCCAGTAAGGAAGGCTGTGATGTGCCCAAATGGGGCTGCAGGCCACCTACCCGGAACGCGGGCAGCTCCGCCTCACCTGGGACGCTGCGCTCGGCAGCGGAATCAGGGCGCTGGTTCAGGGTGCAACAGTGGGTCCTTCTGGCGTTAACGTGTCGCTGGAATTTATGTGCCTTCTCTCAGGATCACTGCTCCTGCAAACATTGTGGAACACATAAGCTCTTCCCTAGGGAAGCGGTTCTCAAATTCTTTGGTCTTGGGACCCCTTTATATTCCTCACAATCACTGAACACCCCAAAGAACTTTGTATATGGTAGTTATGTCTACCTATATTGGCCATAGGAGGAGTTGAAACAAAATTTTTAAATATTCATGTGTTCATTTATTTTAAAAGAACAATAAACCCATTACATGTTAACATAATAACATTTAGATAACACAAGTAGCATTTTTTATTTTAAAAAATTCTCCAAAACAAAAAATTACTGAGAATAATAATAGTCTTTTGCCTATTTAGAAATCTCTGTAATGTCCTAATAAAAGATTACTAGATTCCCATATCTGCTTCTGCACTCAATTTGTTGCAGTAGGTTGCTTCGTTAATGTGTTTGAAGAAAATCCAGCCTTAGATTGACAGCTGGAGAAGAGAGGTCTTCCAGAGGCACCAGACTGCACTGGAGAACCGTGACCCTAGGGTCTCCTGATGTCACCCAAGAGCGCGAGGGGCAGTTCTCTGCCCTCGGAAGGTCTCCTCTCCCATCTCCCTCGTGGCCCTACGCTTTGGTCTCCAGCCCTTTTTGCTCTGCCCTCTTCCTTCTCAGCGTAGGTAATAAGGAAAAGTCCCGTCTGAGAGTGTCTTCTGCTTGGAAGGACCCCACACACCCCCTGTTGGGCTGTCGAGCAGAGTGTGAGTACAGCCAAATTGGCAATTTGCCTGGAATATTCTCTGCTACGAACATCCCCTGCGAATCCGGGATCAAGGCAGGCAGCCACCGCATATTCAGCATCCGCACATTGGCTTTATCGTTTTCCATCAAAAATGTCATTTCATTTCCTCCTCTGCTTTTCCCCTCTTAGTACCACCCAACAGTCTGCATAAATACGCCTGCGGAACCCTTGTGGCTTTACAATATTTAAGAACTCCTGGGTGAGACTTGTCTGGAAAGGTAACGGAAGTTCCCCAGAAAGAAGCAAAAGTCAAGGGTCCAAGAGGAGAGAGAAAGGAAAGAGGGCTGTGTGTGTGTGTGTGTGTGTGTGTGTGTGTGTGTGTGTGTGTGTGTGTGTTGGGGGTAGTGGGGGAAGATGTGTGTGGATTTTTCATGCGTTCCATTATAATGTCAAAAGAATTATATTGAAAATCATAATTTTATAAAAGGAAATATTTGGGACCCAAAGTAGGAATAAAAATTACAATTAAGAATTGTTAATACCTACATCAGGGACCGCTCCATCTTACAAATAAGTAACCTGTGTTTACTTCCCAAGAAACCCTTGCCAAAAGGTAGCCAACAGACCACTAAATCATGTGAATTTTTCACCAGTAACAACTAACACCAGTTGGTGTGTATGTCTGTTGGAGGTTATCGCTGATTTCCGTAGACCTGAGAATTCCGGGCTTTCCCTTCTTATTGACTAAGTGACTAAATGACACTTGCTCAAATGTCTCAAACAAAGCAATCAGCCCTGCCTCAAATTTTCAAATTCTCTATCCAGCATAAGTGCCAAGCTGTCGGGAATGCAGTGAATCCACTCACAGTGGTGGTTTTAATGTTTGCTCGCGCCTTGGCCACTCACCGTGATCAAACCTTGAAGTGTGCCTGCTCACGCAGACATCATCGCCATGTCCTTTCTCTCTCCAGAGAAGAGGCAGACAGAGCTTTCCTCCACCTGCACCCATTTCCCCAGTCCTGCTAGTGTGCTCCTTTGCTTCCTTTTCTTTAGAGCCCTGAAGCTCTACTCTTACAAAGAATTGCTTCAGGACACCCTCCCCAGTCTCTGCCTTAAGAAGGAGCTTTTAAATTCAGTAAATCGTGAAGAAGCTCCGGTTAGGGGTGGGGCTAATTCTTAATCACCTTCACCACTTCAATGAAAGAGATTACCAACCCCCAAAAGGGACTCACCTTCTCTCTCCCTCCCTCCCTCACTCCCCCCTCCACTTCTTTAGCTGCAAGTCATTAGTGTTAAACCCTTCTTCATCCTGGGTTGTGGGTGAGATATGTACATTGCACATGCCTGGGTGCGGACATAAATGCACAAGGATTCCAATTCCTTTTTCATTTCCATCCCACACAGGTGCCCAGGGTCCCTGTGCCCCGGGGAGGGGCTCCCAGCCCACCCCATGCCCTCCAGGAGAGGAGCACAGCCCTCCTACCCACCCCGCGCTCCTCGTTCACAGGCATTCAAAGAACAGTAGCCAACAGGGCTCTTTGAAAAATTCTTTTCCATCCTCGTAGGAGCTTCTTCCCAAAGGGAGGTTCAGATCACTGCCCCGGTTTCTTTAGGGCTTTAACTGTGGTCTGCAGTTACCCCTTTGCAGGAAATAAATCAACAAATATTTAATCAGCACCTACTATGCATCTATCACTTGGAGAGGCTCCAAGTGAGAAACAAGGGAGACCATCGCATAATCTTTGCCCTCAAGGAGAATGTGACCTATTTAGGAAGAAAAAACTAGCAGAGAACAATTAAATGCTAGGCTCTGTGGATCTAAATAAGGGAGACAGTAGTAGGAAAACGAAATCCTAGGAGAGAGAGCATGTGTCCTAGGACTTGAAAGATGCATAGGATTTAAACAAGGAAAGGAGAGAAGTCACTGAATTAAGAGGAGATTGTATAATTAGGGGTGCTAAGGAGACTGCACCAATTAGAAAAAAGATAAGACCCCAGGAAGTCCTGGGAAACAGGCTGATTAGAGAGCAGAGTGTGGAAAGTCAGAGACATGGGAAATTTGAACACCATCTTGACATTTCAGCCATTAAGAATTTCAGATTTTCCCTTAGATTCTGTCCCTGAACAACAGGGCATATTGTCTCCTGGTTGTGGTGGCTGAGATGTGTGGGGTTACATGATGTGTACTTTGCTTGAAACTCAGTTTTATAGCTATGAAAAATCGCTTTAAAAAAAAATTTGTAAGTATTATTAAAACAATCAAACAGCCAACAGAAAACCATTCATTTCTGTGATTCTTTAGGGCAATAGTTTTCACCCTGGCTCCTGTGAGCCCCAGGATTCCACAGGGAGGCCTCAGGCAACCTTGGGAGATAAGATAGAGATTTACAAAGGAAGGCCGCAGTCTGGGGCAGTTCGGATCTTCTCAACCGGTTACTGGGTTTCAGACAAACACATAAATGAATTCTTGACACAAAGAATTTTCTGGTGACCAGTCAGTGTGGGTCATCAAAAGCATTTATCAGTCTATTGGGGTTAATCCTCATTTCAAGGAGACACACATGTGCACCCCCACACACCCCACTGTACTATAATGTTATTGGTGGAATCATTCTCTTGTTTCTCAAGAACTTGTTGAAGGCCTGCTGTGTACTCAGTACCTAATAGTCAGCATCACAGAAGGGGTGAAGCCTGCCTGGTGCACTCTGGCCTTGAGGGTCAGGGTAAGGAAAAGGACAGGAGGAGGCTGGTTATGAGGACAACGCTGCTGACAGTGGTGACGGTGACGTCCACCAACGCCGAGCACATACTTTGTGCCAAGTGCAGGGCCCTACGTACGTCATCTAACTTAATTTTTGCTGCAATCTTATGAGACATTATCAGACTGGGACTGACCAAGATTTCAGATATTTGCTTGCAGGCATGCAGCTAAAAAGAGATGAAAATTAACCTCAGTGTTCATGATCTTAGTCACGAGGATTAATTGACGTGGTTTTATAGCAAAGACTTATATTCACTTAGTCTTTTAATGTTATTTTATGCATGTGAATATATTCTGATGATTTCCCTATAAACGCTCTCAGACGTGTGGGGTAAATAACCATCCTGAAGGCCCCTAATCTACAGGGATGGTCCCTCCTGCCATATTTCTGTCCCTTGCCAGCCAGTTCTATCCTCCCTCCCACTCAAAGTCCACAATCAACCAAGCCCCAGATAACAAAGGAGGAGAAAATGGGGACAAGGCTTGAAGACCACTTTTAGAGAAAATAGCAACTACCAGACTCAAACACTGTATATTTTTCAACATATGCAACTATTAGCTTCCTCTCATAGCTAGTGACACACACACCCTGTAACATAGTTAGCCCAGAACCCAAGCTCAGAAATCTCATTATTTGCTAACAGGATTTGGGTACTTGCTATCGTCAAGACTGCAATAAAAAAAAAAAGAAGAAAAAGGAGCACTGTAAATTGGAAGAAGGGGTTGGTCACAGAATTGCCCAGTTGTACCGTAAGTTATTATTTTTAATGGTCACGAGGAACAAAATCAGGCATACTTTGCAGAAGTCAGCAAAATTAACTGGGCCCTAAGCAGCTCCTCATTGGCAGATTTTAGCAATGCATTATCAACAGAGGCAGGAGGAATAAATGAGACTAGGATGCCACAAAGATGTTCCCTTACTAGAGTTATTTCAATATACTATCAATTCCACCAAAGAGTTTTAAAAACATTTGCCTTTCTCTGATGAACCAAGTTGTATTGCATCAAAACAAAACACAAATTGCATTATCAGCATAAAACAATATCAGCATAAATAGAAAGGGAACCAAGATTTGGGTGGGGTGGGAAAACATAGCTCATATAAGTGGCCTACTCATTTCAGCCGACTTCACTGTAGCTGATAAACTGAAATTTCCATAATAATATGGAGTACAGAAAACAAACAGCAATTTTATTTGATAGGGAAATTGCATCCTGTTACTGGAAATAAAATTCTACAGCATGTGCAATGGCATTTTCAAGGCATTGAAAATGTAGACATATGTTTTCATTTTTAAATGCAGTTGTAGTGTAAATAATAAATCCACCACAATTTGGCTGGTCCAGAGACTGCTGGCATCATTAACTCAGAAACCCAGAGATACAAACGCTCTACTCATCTTGGTAAGACCTCAGCCAGAAGTCCCTCTAACTCTGTGGATGTTAATATGTGCCCTCTGCTTCATCTACACCTCTGTCTTGCTTAAGGGTCTTCTGGGGTTCCCTATTGCTTTTTGTATCACACTTTAACCACTCGTTGCTCTTTGATGCCCTGCCTTATCCCTTGCTTGTAACCTTTTTCATTTCTTCCTACTTCTCGGCTCACTTGTTCAACAACAAATCAAGCCTATCTTCCCTCAGCTTCCCAATAGCATCCATTCTGGTTAAATGATTGAAAAGTAGCCACACTTCCCCCATCCCTGGAACCATGCCCTCTGAATGTGGCTTGGCAGCCCCTCTCATCCAGAGGGCTAGCCTTGGCATTTCATCAGGCCCAAAGCATGCAGTGGAAGTAACCAAAGACGGGACCAAAAGAAATCCTCAGAGCCCTCATTGTTTCCACTTTCTCTTAAACATCAGCCATTGCTGTGGCACCAAGCTCATGCTAGCCTTCCATAGGATGAGAGACCATGTTCAGGAGCCTCAAGTTGCTCCAACTGACAGCCAACAGCCCCCAGAAGACCCACCTAGTCAACCCTGGGGTTACAACAGCATATGAGAAACACCAGACCAGAACTGAGCCCAGTCCGAACTGCCAGCTCCCACAATCACATGCTAAGTAGATGACTATTGTGTAAATCTGGGGTAGTAGGGCTGTTTGTTACACCTATATTATCTTGTTTTTCTCTTATTTCTCTGCATTCCTCACACCTGACAGAACGCTTATTTCTTCCAGGAATTCTAGGACATCTTGGAAATGATACTCCCCAACCAGGCACATCATATCCACCACTAACTCCCACACATGAACGTGTGGGTGGATGGGTGTCACCAAGCTAAAGGGTTATGGGTACTGGTTCCAATTTCCACCACCACCACCACCCCAACAGACTTCCGTTAGGGTTTCTTTTCTGTCTCAATGTTTTCAAACGTGGGAATGAGCAGTTTATTCACCTACTATAAAGAAATTACTAAAAAAGAGCTATTTCAGATTTCTTCATAGATGATATGACATTCATTAAGCGTCCAGCTTTAAACCTGAAAAATACTTGCTTTCTTCCAAATTCACCCAGCAATGTGAAGTACCTCTGTGAGGCAAAGTGAATTGAATCCCTTGCTTCCCACGTACTTTAATTTCAGCCGTAACTAACACCTGCAGAATCTGAATCATAGCTATTGTGAGACAGGGACTCTCAGGCAGTGTTTTTAACATTATACACAGCATTTATCCAAACTGTAATAGGCAAAATATCTTACTTTTCATTCCTCCCCAAAAATGTCCCCCAATTTCATCTTCAAACATGTGATTTAACTGGCCTGTGACTCTAAATTAACTTCGTACGTTACATTCACACCTTTATCATTGACAAATCCCTTTGGCCTTGCATAGCACTGTGCATCTAGGAAGAAAGGAACCATTTGGCTTACACTGCTGTAATTATTTATATAACATATATTGAAAGACTTTATCAATGTCCTATGGACTTTGCATACCTTAACTGAACCCACTTTCGGTTTCAGTATAGTCAAAAAGAGAGAGAGTGAGAAAATAATTTATTGTAAAACTCATTCTTAGGGCTGCCATCAAGAAGTAATAAGATTCGACTTGACATTAACAAAAAACTCAAAATAACAATGACTTAACAAGAGGCTTATCTCTTTCTCAAGTAAAACTCAGGTATACTCAAGCCAGGAGTGTAAAATGATTTGCTGCCTGAAGTACTCAGGGATCCAGGCTTTCTTCAGCTCATAGCTCTCCCATTTCCAAGATAGCATCCTGGACTCATGGTACAAAAAGGTGGTTGGAGTATCAGCTATTACTCTCATATTTTAAGCAGCAGGATGAAGGAAAGGACAAAGAAGAAAAGGCAAAGGACACATGCCAGCTCTCTTTAAGAAAATGACAGTGGAGGAGCCACTTAAATCCCTTCAGTCAAAGTTTAGTCACATGACCAATTAAGTCACAAAGGTGTCTGACAAAGTAATTTTTTAAAAATTGGTCATGTACCCAGTTTTCAAAGTTTAAGAAGGAGGAACAAATATCAGAGCAGGTAACCAGCATCCTCCACAGATAGTGCTCTCTGTTGGGAGACTATCTTTATATTTTCTCCGAGTATAAAATGGCCTAGCTTGCCAGTTTTCCATTTTGTCTTCGTTTTCCATCCTAGCCACCTAATATGTGACACCCCATGGCATAGAGTAGTGGCAAGAGATCCTTCCTCAGGTAGGACTCTCCCATGTGGAAAATGAAGAAAATAACCCTTCCCAAACTGGCCTTAACCATAAGGGAGCTCATGGGCTTGCTTAGGTCTAGAACAGGACTCTCTTTAGGGATGGTTCGATTTGGTCTCCACTGGCATCACCGAGACCCATTTTCCACCCATCTCCCAGGTGGGCTCTGCATCCCTCCACTTGGTGGTCTCATTTCTGGTCTCCATGTGACAGCAAGACGGCCACAGCAGCACCAGCCCGCACACTCCCAAGGGCAAGCCCCTCGGGAAAGAGCGACAGTCTCAGTGTGCACGGCTCTGATTGGGTCACAGGACCAGTGAGTGGACAATCACTGCACAAATGTAGGATATGGATCGCTTCCGCCAATCAGCACCCACCCCTCAGGCTGGGGATAGATGTATTGCCTTTTAAACGACGTAGCCTGAGAGTGTGTGGTTTTCCAAGGGAACTGGGGTATCATTTTACCTTAACTCTAGTGGGTGCGCCCTGGACAAAAAGCAAAACTCTGTGGAGACCTATTTCACATGCAATGTGGGATTCAGTTAGTATTTTCCATGACTCAGGATCTAACCACTTCCCAAGATATTCCCAGGACCATGAGGCTAAGAATAAGACCAACTTCACAGGCGTGCAATGATAATGAAATTATATAACACACTGAAAATATATAGGAATAAAACTTAAGATACCATTCTGTGGGGGCGTACCATGACTTTCCCTGCCAGATAAGGCCAGTAGAAAATCGTTTTTGTCCTCATTATTGTTCCTGTCATTTTCGGTGCTCGGGTGGGGAACTAGTGAGACCCTCAGCCAGGACTTTCATGCCTTTCCAGAAGTTCTATTCTCAGTGGTCATCTGAAGTCTGTTTCACCTGTGGAGACTGTTTTTGTCCCTTACTCCATTGCATCTTTTATGAAAATATTTATTCTAACACTAGAGAATTACTAGCTCCTCTGACTCCAGTGGCCCAAAGCTGCATTTCAGGGACAAAGTCTTCATCACATGCATTTCAAGGTAAATTTGCTGGCAACACAGTGTCTGTGGAAATACCAGCTCTAGCGGTTACCTGCAACGGCTTCGCTCTCAGTTCCTGAGAGGACTTTCTCTCTGTCTGCTCCTGCAAGCAGCTCCGGGAGAGGCTGATAGGCTCTGGGTCGGGCAGGCAGTGAGCAGTTCTCAGGTTTGGGGCAACCCAGCTGTGCCCACCAGGAGCAGCCCCACGTTTCCTCAGCAGCAACGTCCCAGCAACATTCAGGTTTAAAGTTTTATGTACTATCTGTGGAGTAGACAGCTATTTGTAAATAGTGATAGTAATTATCACTATCGAGCATCTTCCATATCCCAAACACTCCTTGCGTATTACTTCTTTTTCTCTCAAACCCAGCATATTTACTATTATTCCCACATCACAGACAAGGAAACAGAGCTCAGAGACATTCAAGTTTTTGCCAAACATTCTCCAAAGGGGAACAATGAAATGGGCTTGACACCAGGGTTCTCTATTTCCGAAGCTTATGCTTCCTCCACTCTGATACCTGCTATTAAAAAGCTGTTCCTTAAAAATACCAGTCAGGTGGGAAGCAACTTGCTTTTGCATTTGATAAGTTATTTCAAACAGCAGTGTAGCTGTGTGTGATGATCTTTTGTCAGTGCACTGTCTCACTACAAGTCCAGATTTATGCCATGGAGTCAACGGGCAGCCTCCCAAGGTTCCCTCCCTTGGCCAAAAAAAAGCAGGACAGGGATTAGAAGGCCTTTTTGGTAGAGAGCCCATTTCAGTTTGGGCTGGACTCCAGAGCACCATGAACAGAGGAGGCTGCAAAGCACATGAAGTAGAGAGTAAAGAATAAATAGAACTATGGAGTTTGCTTCCTTGTTAGACCCTGCAAAAGTTCTCAAATGTTAGTTCCCGCACATGCCAATCATGTGGAAGCTGGTTTCAGGGCAGTTTCCAGATCTCCAGCTCTCCACTCAGGCGGCTCTGGAGGACCTCCAAGCCCAGCTGGGCCCGCAGAAAGGACCAGGGGTGGTTGAATGGGAGCTTGATTCTCCTCTTGAGCCCACTTAGATCAAATAATTTATTGAAGAGATCATTCTGCACAAAAATATTCTGACCTACACTGTTTCCAGAAAGAATTTTGAGAAAGAAAATAAATGCATACACACACACATACACACACACACACACACACACACACACACACACACACACACATCTATAAAAATATTCTTGGAAAAAATGAAATTCAATCTTTTCAATTAAATTCTATTTATAATTTTGTGAATTTACTTATTATCATGGAAAAGGCCAAAGATTAAAAGAAGCCTGCTGTGGGTGGTCTTATAAAAAGAACCTTTTGTAAAGCAAGTCATGGTCTCTGATTGATCTACCTTGAACCCTTGATATATTTTTTTAATTGCATGTCCTCATAGCAGAGCACACCTGATACTTGGTTTGTATAAATACTTAGAAAGTCAAATTGTCTAGTTATCAAAACCCCATCCTTATTTCTCAGACATGTATGGGTGGGCTTTCAGGAGTCACTCATGATGACGTGCAAAGACAAAAAAAAATTGTTTGTAGGTGTATTTTCTAGAGGATCCATATCTAACTGCCTTTTTTCATAGTTAAAGGCAATAAAAATATCTGGGTCCAGCATTGCCGTGTAGTTTGAACTTCCTTGCCTACTGAAATCCTTGCCAGAAGGCTGTCCTTAGTTTTGTATTAAATTATCCCATTTGGTTGGCTGCCTTAACCAACTGAACTGACCATTTATCAGACCCGCGTTTCACTTAGTGCAGACAGCACCACAGAGCTCACAGGAACCAGTGCCTGGGCCCTCGCTCCTTCCTCCTTGTCTCCAAACACTAAGACTGTCCCCCACCTTACTTTTAGCAGGGCTCCTGCGCACCATCCCAGGGCCACAGTGCTTTGCAGCTTTGTTATTTGGGGTGTCTAAAAAAAATTAGTAATTTCAAGTTTTTATTTCTTATTTTGGGGAGAGAAGATTTGGGGGAGAGTTGGCGAGGTGACTGAACAAAACCAGCTGAACAGTTAATGCTTTAACCTAGCGTATAATTTATACAATAAACAGTCACATGCTCCCCTAATAATTTAGATGTAAGCAAATGTTGATTTATTCAGGAAGACTACTGCCAGAAGCAAAGCCTGCAGCACTAAAATTTGAATTAAACTAGGACAGAAGCTGGCTAGTCTATAATAACATTTGTATAATTTTATTTTTGCCCTTGGCTCAGTTCATTTCCACGTACAGTAGATGCCTGAAATTGGTTCTTCAGCCACCTTTAGCTGATGCTCATAGATATCTGGGCAGGCAGGGTGGCAAGAGAATGCACCTTGCTGAGCTTTGTGTTCCCAATCATAAGGCCTTGAATTCCTAGGTCATTTCTGACAACGATAATCTTTCTCTGAATTGTGTTTTCGGCAAATATCTCAGCATAGCTTCATTTAACCTGGAGATATGGATTCCCCTCTTACTGTGAGAGGGCTCTTAGAACTGAGCCTGTTAAATAGATGCAAATGTTGTGCTGTTTTTATTCCTTTGTTCAAGCCCTGGGGCATGAAATCTGAGTTCTCTTACTCCACTTTCAGCAGTGAAATAAGGGCCTCAGGAAATTCTTTAAACGATGGTGAAAAATAAACATTAACTTGCAACAGTGAGGGAACAAACCCCCTTTATTATTAACCTTTGACTTAAATAAAAATAAAGAACTAACTACATCGTACCATTTACCACTTTTGTTAGGAACTGAGGCTCCTGGGGAAGGATCAGGTTTAAGCCAGTAAATAATTTGCGAGCACCTCTGAAAAGTAAGGGAAGTTTTCCATCTAGAGTGAGACTTGGTTTTTCACTGTCTTCCCCTGCAATCCCACACACACCAACATGCAAGTCCATAAAAGAAAGCATTCTCAAAACCCACACCACTTTACATGTCTTACAATTTGTATTCATAGTTTCATTTCGGAAAGTAAAAACTCCTTGGGGGTCAAACCTTCTGAAATAAGGAATTTCTTCCTTTAGGTCAGGAAATCAAATATGTTAAAAAGGAAAAAAAAAAGCTCCCTAGCCTTTTGTTTAGAGGGAGTTAAGAAAAAAAAATCTGAAAATTAGAAATGAAAGGATCAGTATTTGCACTTTATGTGAAATATGCATTTATTTCCCACTTCTTCCAGCTGAGATGGTAAACAACTGCCTATGATGGGGAGGCAAATATTGTTCTGTCCTATGCTGGGTAATAAAATCTGCTCCCAGGCCTTCTCCATCCCTGTCTGATTGTGCCCTGAGGCTGTAGCAAGGCAGGAAGGAGCCTTTCAGAAAATCCAGGCCATGTTTTGACTTCATTACAAATTCCAAATAGAACAAGTTTTCGCCTGGCTTGGGCTTGGTTATGAAAGTTTCCCACAGCTCTCGAAAATATACAGAATAATAAATGGCTGCACAGAGAACTAGATGGCAATGGTAATTCCATCAAAGGCTCTAGTCACATCCTAAACCACAGTTGCAGGGCCTGAGAGCTACTGTCACTAGGACCCAGAGAGAAACTGTTCTGCTGTGGGCCCGGAGGTCACACACTGGGGCAGGAGCTTTGAGCTTCTGCCCTTTGTTGGGGGCTGGCAGGGAGAAGTGCACTGGATCCCCTGACTGGGATAAGACAGAGCGCCTCTCTCCCCTACCGCAGGGCCCCGGCCTTCCCTGGGGACACATGGGGGCTCTGTGGGCATTGTGAAACCTCAGCCCAAGGGGTGGCTGTGAAACTTGCCTCTCTCCCCTACCACAGGGCCCCGGCCTTCCCTGGGGACACATGGGGGCTCTTTGGGCATTGTGAAACCTCACCCCAAGGGGTGGCTGTGAAACTTCAAATGTTTTCAGGCATTTTCAGCATAAAAGCAAAAATTGATGAGTTTCAGGGGGGTAAGCTCTGAGGCACACAGGAAAAACGCCTAAGGCAGGGGGTGGTGGGAGGAGGGTACTTTTTAATTCTTGCTGCGGATTTCTTCTTTCATTTTTCTCTTCGTTTCCTTTTGCTAGTCTCTTTATTAAGTCAAGATGTTATATGAATCCACCAGTTGAATATTACATGCAAACTTAAGGGAACCCTTTCCTCCCCAGTTTACAAACAAGACTTCCGTTTGGCCAGATTCCTGTTCCCCATCCTGCTTCCCCTCTCTCCCTCATTCCAGGTTCTCACTTCTCAACCGGCCCTCTCCTGGCGTGGAAACATAAGGCAACCCTTTCATGACCAATCCCGGCAGGCCATGCCTTATGAGAACTCTAGATATAGACCCTACCCGCTTCTGCAGGGGGCCCTCCTCTTTCCACACATTTTTGTTTTAAAAAATAAGTTTGAAATACTGAAAACAACTCCAACAGTCGGGGATTTATAGGAACTTTATTCCCAAAAAAAGCCTATTAGCATATATGTCCATCCCTGGCAGCAGATTTCACTGACTCCTTGTTTTTTAAAAGCCAGTCCCTGTAGCCTGATGATTCCTATTCCGCCACACTGACATCAGATTGGTGGACTGAGGCTTTATGTCCTCAAAGCCATTGATGATGGCTTTTTCATCTGTGGTTTGCAATGTAGTCATTGCCATCATCCACACGCTAACCTCTTGGGACCACTAAAGTGGTTAAAGGTAGGTAGTGATTAAAGAGTGGACACAAAATTATCCCCAAACCCATTTTTGAAGTATTTGAACGTGACCAAAATTTTATTAGTGAGCTTTTATTGCATCTGTATCTGTGTTTCCCACATACAGTTAAACTTAGAAGCTCATCCTTCAGAGGCCGCTGTCGGCCTCCGCCCCATCTCCGACCCCCAGACAGCGGAGGTGACGCGAAGAGATATCGAAGACCTGAGTAGGCCAGCCCGGGGACTCAAGGCATATCAGCTCAAGAGTGGTGCTGAGAGGGCACCTCTCATATTTATTAGTCACACAAATACATCCAAGGACAGTTGGTGATCTCATGCATACAACCATTGGCTCGTTGTGTCTCAGTGCACAACTCCCTCAGCAGCTCTTCCCAGCACAGCACAATAGGGGAGATAACTATGTTGCAGGAACTGGCCTTGGTTAAGGTACAACATTCCTTTAAGGAACACATCACATTTCTCAAGGCACACATCACTGATTAGTAGAGAAAAACAGTTGAGTTATGATATTTTGAGCCCACAGGCCTCCTTTTGGGGGACATATTCAACAGAAGCATTAGATAGAATCTATAAGGAAATATTAATGTCCTTTTTCTACTTATCCACCACCTGGTAGAGAAAATGTATCTTAAATATCAAAAGACTTTAGTAAACATTTCTAATTCGCTGGAGTGGTGTTATAATGCGAAGAGACACTGTTTTATTAGAGCATCTACGGCTTGCAGGGGGCCATTTGCAGGCATGGACACACGTGTCTATACTCAGGCAGTGGCAGAAAAGCAGCCAGGAACAAGGTGAAAGGAAGTTCATCCTTCGTCTCAAGGAAATAAAGACCTCAGACTTTTAAATGAAAATATACCTTTAGCATCAGATACTAATCACAAGGTAATTATTTTTAAAGAGTTCCTGAGGAAGCCACACGCACCCATGACACCCTTAGGCTAATATATGCACCTAGAGACTATTTCTGCCCTTGGTTGTATGTGAGTTAGTTGTCCTTGGACTGAATAAAAGCTGCTTTCCATGTTATCCTACCCTCCTGTAAAGAAAAAAAATGCCACTTCAGAAGACATGGATAAAAATGTATCATCTTAAAAAACACTCCTCAAGGGCAATTTGGATGAAAAGTTAAGCTGGGCAACATCAAACTAGGCCCCTTCCTATAAATACAACCAATTCGAAGAAGTATTTTTTTTAAGTTACTAATCTTTCTAACGAATCTCAGACTCCATCAGCCGAACTGCTTTTTTGGGAAGAAGTGTTTTAACCTAGGTGAAGACAGCAAGGGCTGGTTTAACAGAAAACATCCAAAATATGGTGATGTAGTAAAATACTGCTCTATGCTTTGTCCAAGGGAAAAAAAACCTTTGTTTAAAGAATTCCAAGCTAATGAAACTCCCACACTGGAGGGAATCTTCCTTGTTGATTTGGGTAACAGATCTTTGCAGGTCTTATGTCAGGATTGCCCTGTTTGTGGGGACCCTGAGAGGACCTCCCCTCCAGCATGTCACCTCTGTTCTCACAGGGATGAATATCCACCCCAGTTTATCTCCCCACGATCTCTCCATTACTATACCTTCAACAGTGTAAAATATCAGGTTCTGTGCCAGATGTTACGAGGATTTTTTTCAAAGATAAAGAGAATTCCTAATCTCATTAGGCTACATTTTAGACTCTATATATGTATATATCTCTTACCAAGACTAGGAGCCATCCAATGTTCTGGAACCCTCTTTGGAGCTATATTGTAGTCAGCATTCTGCATTCATTCATTCACTCACTCATTCAACCACTACTTATTGAAGACCTACAACATGCCAGGCCCTGCTTCTTGGAGCATAGGAGTCCATGGCGAAGGAGACAGATCACCTCCTGTGCTCAAGGAGTTTACCAGACAGAGGCATCAACAGAGCAGTAAACCAATGAAGACATAATTTCAGGCAACGATCAGTGAAATGAAAATAAAGGAATGTGATGATAGAGTGAGCTAACATGGATGGAAGGGCCCGTGCAGGTGAAGAGGTTGAGCTGAACGTGAATGCCAAGAAAGAGCCAGTTGTTGTGAATCTAGGAAGATGAATTCTGCCTGTTTCTTTAGTCATGACATTTACTCATATTACTATGCCGATTGTACAACCTCACAGCCAGTGTCTCAGAAAACTCATGGGATTCCAAGCAGAAAGCTGAAATCCCAGGGACAGTAAGAACACTTACCTTTCACTTACCAGCAGGATTACCCAGAGCATTATTTCTCAGCTGAGGGCATATTTAATTACTGAATGTTCTGCAAATATCTCCCAAACTGTACAGAGAAAGCCCTCTAAATTGCTGACTCTCTAACAGAGAAATGCCCATGTTCCCTGATGAATTTGCACCTTCAATGATTCATCATTCATTTTAATTAACAATGATGTTCTTAAGTTCTTCTGAACAACCAGATAGCTGCAAAATAGGGTTGCTTTATTTCATTAGATAACTAACTTTATTGCCACGTGAGCAATTTTATGCTAGAGAAAAAAATGCAGCAAGACTGAGATTTCCCCATTCAGGCAGCAAGCTCCCCACACCAGCCAGATTTAGAAATGATTACTTTAGCTCCTGGCTTACAAGAAAAGACTTCATATCACATATTAATTTTTAAAATGTTTTCTTAAGCTCCTTTCAGCCTTTATGGCAAGCCCAGAGGCCAGGTAAAAATGAATTATTATAATACGGTTTGTTTGAAGCATGAAAGTTCACCACCATCTTTCCCTCTGTCACATCTGGATCCCCCACTATGGTTTCTCAGGTGTCTGGTGGTTTGTCCGAGAGCTAGCCATAACTTAGGTGGAAAACTGGACTCCATTAAAGAAACATTAAAAGCTGAGAGGGAGGCAAGATGATGCAGCCTGACTCCCAGCAATAAGGAAGCAAGCGTGTATGCTGAAGCTTCGAAATAGAAAGTGATGTCCTCATAAAAACATGGCTCTAGGCTGGTGTGCCACTAGAAATTCTTCTGTCAGTTTAGAATATTTAGCTCGAAGGGATTTCAGCTTTCAAATGTATCTTTGGATGCAAAATAAGCTGCACAGGAGGAGATAACTTTGAGGAAGGGAAAGAAGCATTTACTCCCAATTACTATCAGTTTAGGTTAAACTGAAGGTTTTTCTTTTTAGATAGAGTATTTCATCAGAAAGTGTGCGAATGGGTTCAATGAGCTACAAGCTGACACCAAGCGATCCACCGGCCTTCATAACTAGAAAATGTTGCTGGTAACTGAGAGAACTAAACAATATTAAAAGCTTGAGCACTACTGGTTATCATGGGAAACTTTCAGCCTAATTGGAGAGCTCAAAGCTTCAGGCATCTAAAATTTTTGGTTTATGGCTGTTCTACGGCATTCCGATGCAGTATTTCCAATCAATAATGTGATGCTATGCATAGCACCATCATGAGGTAACTCCCCTGAGTTTTGTATTTGACTTGTTAAACTGTAAAAAGAGTTGGAGAAACAAACAGAAAAGAAATGACTTGGTTCCTTGCTGCCAAAATATAAAACAATCAAACAAACTCCAATGCTCACAGAAAAGGGGCAAAATGGGAAATACAGAGAGATGTATTATCATGCACGAGATATGAGCATCTCGGGTAACCTTCTTTGGTGAGATCTGTCCTCCTGGGTGTGAGGCAAAGGGGTCATCTCTCCAGGCAGATTGAATTAGGTGTTAAAACTGAATTATGATAATGTAGATTCTCCCCTAAAACCATGAGGGTTTTTTTCCACCACAGATTGCTGTGCCCAGCCTAGCTACACATGGGGGCTCTGGGTCCAGAGATTAAAGCATCCCATGGAGGCTCAGGTCCTTAGTTCATCAGAGCAATGATCACCTGCACTTGGAATACTTCACGATTTTCTCAGCCTGTCTCCTAGTACAAAACCAAAGAGCAGAATCTTCACTCTCAGCGATTCTGATCCCTATGGAATTGTGTGCTCCAGAGAACTTCTGCCGAAATCCTCAGGGACTCTTGAGACCAGAAAAAGGTCTTTATTCAGTCTTGAATTTTCCTTTTCCCCAAAAGGCTCACCAAGCTGCCTTCACCAGGGCTCTGACAGGGGTCAGAGACATACTAGCAGCTGAGAGAGAGGCAAGGAGCTGATGGAGCTGAAGGTGCTGACCTGCTCCTGCCCTTTGGTGGGACACATCGATTTTGGGAGCCAGAGGACAATGTGTCCTTTGTGTCTGGGCTAAGAGAGAGGCAGACCTCAATCTGAACCTAAAGACACATGCTTACTCACATTTAAATGTTTCTGAGTCAAAATACATCTTGTATCTGCTGTTGGCCAGCAGTAGCTGTCACTGCCTGTACGCAGGCATGGAACTTGTAGACTGGCTCAGAGGGGACTCCTAGGGACCATGGTGGAGCACTTTTAGGAAATGCTCCCTCGCCGATGCCCTCGGTGACTCACAGGAGGAGCCTGTGTGGGCAGCATGTGTCAACATTGCCGACTCCAACTTGGAAAATAATTCACAAGAGTCGCACTCAGAATGCTAAAGGATTATAAATGCCTTAACCAATTCACTCCGTTTGTATTTTCCTTTTCACAGATGCACAGAGACATACATGACAGAAATCAATGCCAAAATAAGTTCAAGAGCCTTTCCAAGAAACATATAATAAAAATTCCAAGGCATAAAAAATCACTCTACCATAGTTGTGGGAATATGTCTTGCTTCCTTAACGGCACATAATAAAACCATGGTGGATCTCACAGTCAAGGAAATCTAAAATTCAATGAAATACAACATCTATATGACCTAAAAGCTTTTCCTTAGCAGCTCGGACTTCAGATTTCTCTTCTGAAAAGGGAGAATAATAACCCACAGTCCTTGTCAGAGAGATGGGGCTGACCTAGCTAGCCCAGAAGAGTTTACAGACCTCGATGTGGCACATTGTCTGTCCCCCGTCAATGTCAGCAAACACTCCCTAGCCATTTCTCTACTTCAGTCAGGCCAGAACACACATACCACAAACACACTCATTTGCTCATCCCAGTGTGCTCCCCTCTGTTTGCTGAACCTGCAACCCTGCAGCAGATGGACCAAACCAGACACAATGGAGGTCTCGATGACAGTGTACCTCTCATCTGTGAGGTGGAGGAAGATGAAATACTTATTAGGATCCAGTGTTCTGGTGATAGAATGACTGACACCTAATCAGATATTTTTTAAATGCTATTCCAGGAGACTTCTCTTCCAGAGAAGAGTATACATCCATCTCAGCATGGGGAGAGGGAATTGCTTTTTAAAAACCCTCTAACTAGAAAAAAAATTATAATAAAAAAATGAGCCAAGTAAAAGCATTAAATGTTTTTTAAGTTAAAATGCTGAGTAAGTTATTTTCTGACTCTAAATATGTCTCTTTAAAAACAAAAAGGGATTAACAAATGAGCAATCTTTAACCTAAACTAAAATTTCTAAAACTCTTATTTTTATTTGATATTTCCTCTTAGAAAACCCATTTTTAAATAGTTGTTTGTCAGTGGATAAACAGAGAACTCATGGGCTACCAGTGCTCTTTTCTTTCCTTCCTTATTTGTATTTTCCTGCACAAATTGTCACCAGGCTACTGTGGACTTTTTCTGCTTGGTTGAGGTCTCTGCTGGTGGGGTCATAACACAGAAGAGAACAAGTCAGCCAATTCATGCCTTAACATACATGCAACATGGATCTCTTTGGAGGGTAGGTAGCTATTCAGAGAGATAGAAGAATCAAAACGGAACATACCGGGACATGTCAGCCATAGTTGTTCTCAGATGCATGGCATTTACTACCAAATTATAATCCCATAATGTTAGGTCAGTGTACACCTCAGACAATGAAAATAGTCTATTTCTAACACTAGGAGAAAAGGAAAGAATATAAAGTGTAACACCAGGAGAAAATAATTACATGTGGTGTGCAGGTAAGTGACCTGAAGGAAGCAGTTGGACATCAGTCTTTGCCCTGGAGCCACCTTCCTCCCATTCAACTGGGCCTCTTGTAGCTGAGGGTGCAGTTACAGACTACTCATGAGACCCTTTATTTTAGGCCATTTGCTGTTGTGCATCTGTGCAAATAAATATTCTGCATGTCCCAAAATAAGCTCACATGATGGGCATGGCAGCACACCCAGAGCACGGAAGAGGCCTGCAAACTGCAAGCACGTGACTGAGCTCTTATTTCACACTACTAACACCCGTTGGAGTTAACAGGTTGGGTTCCCTGAACCTCCACCCATCCCTGCTAACCTGGCCCCACACTTTTCAACAAATACAGCTGCCCAGATGTTACTTGGAGGAGGTGGAGAGAGATGGCAGAGGCTTTGTGCTGTCACAGCTCACTAAGCATGCCAGGGACTTATGACCCAAACTTCCCAGCAGTTTCCAGCATATTTATTTTCCTCTCCTCACTACATCCTACTTAAAATCCTCTCCTTACCTGGGGGCCTCAGGACCCCATCTTCTTTGGGGGCTCTCCTTACCTCTCAGAATCCATGGGTTTCTTTTGGGTTCTTCCCCGCACCACTTCTTGAATGGTGATGCTCCCTAAGGCATCCTACTCAGCTGTGGGTTCAGGAGCCAAAAGCATGGACAGCACCTGTAAGGTTGTTAGAAATGCAAATGCTCAGCATGGACCTTTGAGGGCGAATCTGTCTTCCAACATCTTCACTCTGAGGCCACCTCTGTTTCCCCACTGCCCCAGTCTTCGTTCTTGACCTGATCACCCTCATCTGGAATGTTAATCAGTCTCTTAGCTGGCCTTCCTTACTACTGTCTTTCTCCCACCACTTTTTTAAATGTAAATTTTATCATAATAGGTATGCTGAATAATGACCCCCACTACGTGTCCATGATCTGTCTCCAGAACTTAAGAATATGTTATCTTACAAGAAGAAAAGGGCTATTGCAGGTATGATTAAATTAATAACCTTGACATGGGGAGATTATCCTGGATTACTCAGGTCGGCCCAATGTAAAGACAAGGGTCCTTTTCAAAGAGAGGCAAGAGGATCAGAGTGAGTAACAGGAGATGAGACAACGGAAGCAAGAGATTGGAAGGATATGAGCAAGAAGCCATGACCCTAGGAATGCAGGTAACTTCTAGAAGCTATAAAAGGCAAGGAAACAGATTCTCTTCCAGTGACTCCAGAAGGAATGCAACCCAGCTGACACCCTGATTTTAGATTTCTGACCTTTGGAATTGTTAAGGTAATAAATTTGTGTTACTTCAAGTTTGTGGTCATTTGTTAGAGCAGCAGTAGGAAATGAACACAATGTCATACATACCCTTTTTAAAAATCCCTCACACCTACTGCCCCTTACATCCCATTTCCAGTCTCCCTGTGTTTTTCCTTGAGCCATTCCCTGAAGCCAACCCCTTCTGCCTCATGAAAACTTGAACCCATGCCATCCTGTCCACGAGAGCAGGTTGTCACCATCCTTTTCATCAGCCCACCCCCATCTGTGCCCAGGCCTGGGTGCATCTGCAGGCTCTGGCAAATTACTCCTTCCCCGGCCTCGCAAAGCATTCTGAAACGCCCCACTGTAGCTCATATGTCTTGACAAGGAGTCTGTGTAAACGAGGAGTCTCGAAGCCTGAGCTTCATTAGCTTCATGGTAAATCTGTTTCTGATTAAGAGGCAAAGGAAAACAGAATTGGGTGCTGAAAATAAAATGTTAAGTAGAAAAAAGAGGAGTTTCACAGAGTTTATCTGAGATGCACATATGCTATAACCTCTCTTAGCACCATCCTCCTTGGGCTACTATGATGATTACAAATCCAGATAATCTACAGAGAGTGGTTGGCACCATACCCAGAACATCATAAGTGCTCAACAAAATTAGCTGTTCACACTGTGCTTCATTAGCATTCAATGAAAAGTTGTTCACATTTATGGAACCTTTATTATGCTGCAGCTATTGTATGAAGTATTTTACATGCATTTATTTATTTATTTACTTGCATTTATTTAATCATCATCTATCCTCTCCAGTAGATACTATTATTATCATCCCAACAGATGAGGAGATTGAGGCACAGGGAAGTGGCTCCCCCAGCTGAGATTCAAACCCAGGAGTCTAATTCCAAGGCTGGTCCGTGTAACCATGGGGCTACCTATTGATTCCAACGTGCACATTTTTTTACAGGACGGTCTTACAATCACTGACCATCACAGTCTGGCTGTGTTCTTTCGTCTCGTGGGGCACAGTAGTATGTCTTCAAGTCTATTGCTGGAGGGTATTGCTTCATTATGAGTCTATGTGGAGAAGCTCTGGTTCCTGCTGAAATTCTCAAAGGGGCCCCTTCACCATCCAGAAGAGTGATTTCAAAGATAGGGATCAGAGTTCGAGATTTTGCAAGGGCCTGAAACTCTCTTCTGTTGTCAGGAGGCCAGGGCAGGAGGCTCGTCCCTTGCACAGCGGAGTAACAGAGCGGGAGCCTAGAGGGGTAGGAGTAGGTCAAGGCAAGCCCCAGGCGGCCGTCTCCCTCCTCACTGGGGAGATGTGGGTGTTCAGGATTCCTGGAGTACCTTCTTCTCACAGATAAGGTTTAAAGACTGGCCAAAATTCACGGTAACAAAGGCCCAGAAGCAAATTAAGACTAATATTCCGTGTATATGCCTTAGAGGAAAACTTTCCCTAATTAGAGACCATTTCCTATAAAAGGATCAGGACTTATGGCACTTCCTTACACCAATCAAGCTTGCGCTTAAGCTGACATATGACTAAGCTTAGTAAAAGACATATAAACAGAACCATTGTTATTTTATGAAATTATCTTCAGCTTAAATCCCTGATCTTTCCTTTTCCAGGGATCCTGAGGCCCCTATCCTGACAGAGATAGTGGGAGCAGGTGACACCTGAAGACTGTAATTTGGATCTCCTGTTTACCTGCCACACAGCCTCTTCTATGCCTCCAGGTAATTGCGAACCAACCGAAAGCGCCAGTGAAGAATGAAAGCATGAGAGGAGATGAGCAGCAGTATTCTCTAAGCCCCAGAAATGCAGCGCTGGAGCCGGCTGGAGGAGGCTGTTTGCGGTCAGGTGCTTCAGGACATCGCTGGTCCCAGGTGCCCAGACATCTGGTTGACTTTAGGGTCCCGCTCACAACTCTGGAACGGATTATGCACTGGATCCCAGTGGTTAAGTTCAAACCCTTCAGAATGTTCTCAGGTCCTAAGAACTCCAGGGAAGTCTCAAATATTTTGTATGTATTTGGAATAGACAGACAGATGGAAAGAAACCTCCAGGCTGGTTTAAGGCTGAGCTGCTGTGCAGGACCAGGAAGTAGTGGTGGGCATTTTGGGAAAGAAGAATGCGGTTCGTAAAAACTCAGAGTCAAACGGAGACATTGGTTTTTCAGCTCGCTTTGGTGACTTAAAGGGTGAGCGGAGCCTGGTGCAGTGTGTGGGGACAGGCGGGTAAGAGGACCAGGGGAAGAAAGCCTGAGGATGATGGACACTTCCACTTGCAGTTGAAAGGAAGTTAGGAGGCACTGCCCGGCTCCTGAGAAGGGCAATGGAAGGGAAGGAGAGGGGCTGGGAGAGCGCGGGAGGCCACACAGGAGGAGGAGGAGGACCGTCCAGGACACCCAATGTACATTTTACTATGACCTTGGCCGCCCAAGAGCAAACGCTCTGAAGTCCCTTTGCCCTTCCTCAAACTTGACAGCCCCAGCCTCTGCATCTCATAGAGGGAAAAGCCTCACAAAGTAAAAAAGCTCAGTCTTCTCAAAGACTCTTATTTTAAATCTTAAAGAAATAGGCACACACCTGGTCACTGAGCGGTCACTTAGGTTGTCAAAACAATGGCAGTGATTAGAATAACAAATATTCTTGGGGTTCTCCCCCTCCATGAAGCACTCAAGGAGCTGCAGGGGATGGACCCATGGGCACTTTATAAATGAGTCCTCCCTGATACCACTTGCGTGGGTGTCTGCAAGTAAGGACAGCGGTCATCTAGTCTCACATACAGGCGGCTGGTGAGTGTGACAGCAGCACTGAGCAGCTCCATCACCCGGGGAGCTGGGTTTGATACCATAATCGAGGGCGACTCCCAAGAGAAAACCTGTAACAGTGAACGTGAGCAAAAAGGGTAAAATCCAGGAATAAAAAGGAAATGGTTAATAGCGAGCTGAAGGGCACAGAGAAGCTCAACCCTGAGAATCAGCAGGGGCAGTTACTGCGTAGAGGGGCTGGAGGCTCCGTGCCTCAGAGCACAAAACCGAAGTCTGGGAGAGGGAGGCAAGGTGCAGACTGTTAAGCAGAAAAGTGCAGGTTTATGGAAGCAGCCTTTAGAAACTGCACTTTATCAGAACCTAATGGAACAGGAGAATCCTCTCCCTCCTCCCCACCACTCCTGCACCATGGCTCATCAAAGGGCTGACAAAATAAAATAAAAGATCATGAAAATGTGAAGGGGAGGAAGAAAAGACAGACAAGGAGGGCTTGGTGAGGAGGGAGAGAACCTGACATCTGAAGACAGACCCCTGCAGGTGAGACTGGGCACGAGTGTCTCCAATTACAGGGAAGGATGAAAATGGCAGAGAAGATATGAAATGGCGTATTTGTGTTTGTTCTGTACTGAAAACGAGCCGCTTCATACCCCCGGGACAATTTTCACAAAAACTAAAATGTATGGCAAAGGAGGAAGGGGACCTGCACGAGTCCAGCAGGCCACTCAGCAGGCCGCCCTTGCACTGCAGTGACGCTGATGAGGGGGCCCAGCCATGATCCCCAGGGCCCCTCACTCCACACCGTGCCCTTACTGTGGACCCAACCTCAGTGCAAACATGAACACCCACACATCTGTCTCCTTGTCTGTCACAAGCTCCTATGGTTCTCTGCCTCCAATGTTTCTTCCCTGCTTGCTCCAGTCCACACTACATGCTGATGAATCTGGGCAATCCGATCTTCCCTGACCTTCCTACCACCCCAGGAAGGCCACAGGTGGCCTTGGAGGTTAACTTTGACCACCTACACTTGATCCAGTGACCCCCCTTAGAGCTCCTCGCCAACCACAATTCTACAGTGTGAATATTCTCACAAACTCACCCTCACACGCTTGGATGACACGGGGTTTCTCAGCCTTTCTGCCCTCTTGCTCCCCTCTTCCTGTCCAAACCACGTGTCTTTTAAGATTCACCTCTTTTTTTTAACAGCTTTATTGAGACGTATTTCACATACCATACAGGTCACTCATTTAAAGTGTATATGACTCAGCGGCATTTAGTATATTCACAGTGCAACCATCACCACTAATTCCCGAATATTGTCATTGCCCCCAAAATCAACCTCAAATCCATCAACACTCCCTCCCTTTCCCTTCCCCGCTTTGTTCCCACAGCCACCTCAGCCCTGGAACCACGAACCTACTTTCAGTCTCTATGGATGATTCCCCTATTCTGGACATTTCACATGAATGGACTCATAATTGTTTGAGACTGGCCTCTTTCACTTAGTTCTCAAGGTTCACCCAAGCGCTGCATTCTTTTCTTTTGCTGAATAATACTCCCTGTGTGGACATACCACCCTATGTTTAGCCATTCATCACTCAATGGACACTTGGGTTGTGTCCATTTTTTTGCTGTTGTTAACTATTGCTGATCTACATATTTGTGACCAAGTTTTCTGTGGAATAGCCAGATGATGTGGTAACTCTACGTCTAATATTTTGGGGAGCTGCCATCCTGTTTTCCAAAAGCACTCAAACCATTTTACATTCCCACAAGCAATGTATGAGGGTTTCACTTTCTGTACAACCTTGACGACACTTACTGCCTAAGATTCACTTTTCCCAGGAAACACATACATACAGTCAGTTTGTTGACCTTTCACTCCTGGCCAGTGTCTGTGCTTGGTGCTCCATGCGTGTTATCTTGTGTAATCTTCACAACCCCTCAAGAAGCAAATTCAATTTTTTCCTTTTTGCAAAAGAAGTAAGGCTTAGAATATAACGACTAGACAGAAATACTTACTGGCAGGGATGCATCCCCAGCTGTCTGTCTCCAAAGCCCAGTTTTAAATACCACCCTAGGTAGCCCTCCAAGATGCCTTTCTGAGCCAACCCTAGCCCCTCTGATCATTTCTTCTTCTGAAATGAGAGCTAGTAATGGTGTGGATGCCATCTGGTATTGTTCTCTAGTTGTTTCCTATATAAAACATTATTTTCCCAACTAGACAGTAAACACTGTGTTGGCTGAACTATTGTTCCTCCACTTTGTACTGCAGAAATAAACTGTTTAATAAATGCTTAATGAGTTGACAAAAGGTTTTTAATTTGACATTTCTGTTTTCTTTTTTCTGAGAGGCGGGGGACACGTTGAAGACATACGGTCTCCCTTTCGGCCTGTTTCCATGATGTTTGAGGAGGCAAGAAGGAACAGACTGTGACAGCTCACATGCAGACTCACATAATCCCTCAAAAACTAGAGAAATTTCTGTTTCACATAATGTTACCTGATTTTTCTTTTTTCAAGCAAGACTTTATAAAAGGACACCTTGCTTTTCCTTTGGAACTCAAGATACACACACACACACATACTCCATGCATACATGTCTACACATGGGTATGTACACATGAGCATTTTTTGCTCGTGTATTATATAACCAGGGCTTTATATCTGTTACCTCTTATCTGTCTAACATCAGTCAAAGGAGGTATCAGTTATTCCCATGTTATACACAAGGAAACCGACACTCACAAATTCAGCTGACCAGAGTCACACAGCTAGTCAGTGACAAAAACCACTTTGGCCTTAAAGCCAGCACTCTCTTTCCTGGGTCGAACCACCTGTCTCATGCAGCCACGGGCCACAGAGCTTGGCCATGGGGCTACATTAGCCTGTCTTCTTATCCTCTTTCAGCTCCTAGCCTGTGGCCACCACAACCTGCCCCACACAGTCCAGCTCAGTAAAATCTAGTCCTGCATCCCCATCACTATGCCTTCTATACCCAAACATCCTAACCAAACCCTGGAGATCTGTATAAAAGCATTCTGGAATAAGAAGCAGGTGAAGTTTGGATTCATGAGCCAAAGGCTTCAGGTTTTGAAATGATGTGCTAAAACTGGATGGTATTCAAATAAACTCTTAGAAACATGCTCAGCCTCAATGGATTCCAAATGGTTACTCAAAAAAGCCTGTGGGAAAAAAATAATAAACCCCACAAGTTAAAATGGGATCAGCTTGACCATGTTCTCATTAGCTATACCTCCTAGAAAAATGTGGATGAACATCATTGAGAGACCCTTCAAATAAACCTAGATAGCTTGGTTTTAATCCAGTGTGACATTAGTCACTTAGTCTCCATGGACCTCTGTTTCTTACAGTATTAAAAAAAAAACTATTTGATTGAATTACATAATCCCTAAAGCCTCCTTTAAATATGAAATTATATGATTCTTTAATAATTAGGAAGTGGCCTCTCTGGGAAGAAGAGGATCACGAAAAGGATAATTTACCTGGAGTCTACTGATGTGGTACAAGGGGACAAGAAGTCCCTGAAGGGGAGGCAGAAAACTGTGTGAGCTCCCATCAGAAGACAGAGGATCCTTGGTGTCCTTGGCTTCTCAGAATCAGTAGCATTCCAGGTTTGCCTGTAGGTTAGAAATGAAGAGTGGTGGTAGAGAATTGTTCCCTGTAGAGGACTGAATTCATGCAGAGGGCAATCTCAAGGTGCTCTCCTTACCTCTTACAAACAGTGCAATACAAAACACCTGGACAAATACACACTCAGCTGAGCTCTCTAAAGCTTCCTCCTCTAAGGTAGCAAATGAAGTTGGCCCCCATCTTTCAGCGTGTGCTGAGGTTCACCTGCACCAAAATGGCCTTTGGTGACAGCTTCACCCACAGATTTTCACCACCACATGCCAAACTTGGTTTCCTAGAAACCTCGGGGGATCTTACCCACATTCAAGATGGTCTTTCTTCATTGGAGAACCAGTGTTAGAGATTCACACTCTTGTGCATAATCCTAAGGAAAGTCTAGATTTGGCTTTAGACACTGTAACTGTCTTCTGGATTTTATTTTATCTCTATAGATAAATGATAGATCAAATCTGAGAGCCAATTAAAATTGTGAACACAGAGAAAGCATAAAATAAGGTCTATATTGGTTTCTGCTAGAGAAATTTCTAATTTGAAAACAGCCTAAATACAGAAGTTTAAACACGATCAAACTTCAGGGCTGATAATTTGATGTGGGGGTGTAGTATTCTGTTACCCTGGCATCAGAGGAGAGGGCACCTCTGCAGAAAATGGCACCATGTCCACGAGTCTTTACCCCATCACTCAACATGAGGGCAAAGAGGAAGAGCTGGATATTTTAAAAACAAAATATAAAATGAAAGGTAATGAACTGTTACATTTGAAACAGAAATTTATAGATATAATTGGCCTTCCTTTTAAGCATATGGACTCCAACCTTGAGGGGATCTTAGATGCGTGTGTGTGTGTGCGCTAGCATTCCCTTGCTTTTTTGTTTCTACTGTGGTAAAATATACAAAACAAAACTTACCGTTTTAACCCTTTCTAAGTGTATAGTTCAGTGTCATTAAGTACATTCACATCTTTATGCAGCCATCACCATCCATCTCCAGAACCTTTAGTGTTTAATGGGTATGTATGAAACTATATACCCATTAAACACTAACTCCCCTTTCCCTCCTTCCTCCAGCCCCTGGTAAGCAACATGTCATTTTCTGTCTCTATGAATTTGACAATTCTAGGTACTTCACAAAAGCAGAAGCCTGAAATATTTATCCTTTTGTTTCTGGCTTATTTCACTAAGCATATCTTCAAGTTTCATTCATGTTATAGCACATGTCCAAATTCCATTCCTCTTTAAGGCTGTATAATAGTCCATGGTGTGTATATGCCATACTTTGTGTATCTCTTTATCCATCAGTAGACATTTGGATTGTTTCCACTTTTTGGCTACTGTGAATAATGCTGCTATGAACCTTGGTGTAAAAATACTTGACCGAGTCCCCGCTCTAAATTCTTTGGGGTAGGGATCTTTGGTTTTAGGATAAGTTCTCTAGCACCTTGATAACCCATGACAAAAATACTACTGTCAAACTCACAAAATCCCCAAATCCCCAAATCACTTATTCCTCCCTTTACCCACCTATTAACAATCTCAGTTGTTTATAAAATTTCAGTTATTTTTCTAATGTGTCTTCCTTTGTATTCACTCATTTATTCATTCATTAACAAGTATTTATTGGGCACCAGCTGTGTGCCAAGCATTCATGTGTGTGCATGCCAAACATTTTGCTAGGCCTTGGAGATACTTGTGAGAAAAGGAGGATATAGTTCTTATCTTATAGATGCAGACTGCAATCAATAATGAACAAATGCGTAACTGCAAACTGATCAGAATTCAGAAGGAATAATCCAGTGAATTCTGACTGCTTATAACAGAGAGCACTGAGCTGGTGCTGAGGAAAGGGAGGCTTCCCTGAGGGAGTGATCTTTGAGGTGAAGGATAAGCAGGAGTCACAGGCTAGAGGAACGAAATAACATTCTACATATAGGAGGTACCTCCATGCAAAGGCCCTGAGGCAGCAGCTGGGTGCAAGATCCAGAGCGTACAGAGGGAGATAGGCCAGATCAAGCATGACCTTGAGAAATGTTGGTGTATATGCCAAGAGCAGGGAGAAACTACTAAAGAGATCTGCTCATTTACTGAGAGCCTCTTGAGGGCCAGGCCTCTTCCATCAACAAGAAAAGCCTGTGGCCTCAGGAAGCAAAGAGAGAGAAGGACCTCTGTCTTTGTACTTGCATTTTTCCTGATTGTAAAAAGGAGAAGCCACCCCTCGGGCCTAACATGAAGGCTGTGGGAATGGCAGTTAACTAGCTTCGCTTTCAATATCAGGAGTTGATGGCTTGGAGTCGCACTTTTTTGCAACTTCCCTTGTTATTGCCCGGATACCTGCTGCTCTAGCTACAAGCACAGGAGTGGGGAATTCCACAGCAGTTGGACCTTTTGTTGACCACCAAGGACATTTGGAATTAAGCAAGCCAAGGGTAATCAATTCTAGAGCTTCAGGCTAGTAGACCACCTGTGGGGCCTGGGAGAGCTGTTTCCTTTTTATATGAAATGGTACAATGGGCTTTGTATGTAAGTGGCTTTCCTCCCCCAACCCTAACTATTGCACAGTGGCCTCTGCCAGAGGCCAGGTACCTAACTGCTCAGATCAGGGTCCAGCTCAGTTTGGGAAATCTTAGATTCATTAAAGAATAATGGAATTTGTTTTCATTTGCAGGAGCAATTTCCTTTTCCTCCTTGAAAAGGAAATGTGTGTCTATATCTGTAATTCACATGAAACTGCATGTAGAGACACAATAAGGCAGAGAAAAGGAAACTGGGAGACACTTACACCTTTGTTACATGGAGGCCTCTGCAGGATTTTCCTGTGGTTTGACACATGATGTGTAACTGGGCAGGGGGCGCAAGGCTTTCACCTTGTCAAAGGTTCAAGTTTAGCTGAAGCTGAAGCTGGGTAAAGTACACAGAGAGACATGGCTTCCTCTGGTGGTGGCTACTGGGTGCACACGACTTGCCTGGGGGAGGCCGTGTCAGCACCCCCATTAGGCTTTCCTAGTCTAATTAGGAAATACACACAGTCAAGTTTCTCCAAAATTAAGAGCCAGCTAATTAGGCTGTGAAGATGTTCCCCTAGAACTTGCTGTGGTTGGGAAACACCTTTCCCTTTGTTTGTCACAAACAGAGGGTGAGGAGAGGCATTGAGTCAGGGTAGAAAGGTGTGAAGCAAATGAAGGATAAAGGGGAATAGAATATGAAGGAGGTGTCCGCCGGAGTCCAGCTCCAGCAGGGGGGTGTGAAGTCCAAAAGGATGAGACGGAGTAGGCGCACAGAGAGACAGGACACAGAGTCAGATGGAGGTTGTCTCTCGACAAAGTGCCAATGACAGCTTTATTTATACCATTTTGCACAAGGATATGATTATTTTTTATTGTTCCGTTGATTGATTAGTATAGGCAGTTAATTAATAAGTATAGGCAAGCTTTTTTCTTTCTTCTTCTTTCTAATCTATTCATGGTTGGTCAAGTGTTAGACACGTGATTGTTTTTCTGTTCCTTGACCGAAACTTTTCCTAGCAACATATACTCTATTGTGTTTCTTGTTTCTATGCAAAGCGGTTTATACGTAATGCATGTGACCACAGAAACGTGCAGCATATAGCAGTGACTATGGAGTCTATCAGCTCAGAGTGAAATACAGGTCACCTAGTGCCAGTTAGCTAGGATTCTTTCCCACAAAAATATTCTTAGAAGCTTTAATAAATTTATAATCGATCTAAAATCAGAAACTCATATCTTCACTTTATACTCCTTTATAAGGCACAGTAGGCAGCAAACTAAATTTCCCCTTCTTATCTACATTTCTCTTTCTTCTGTGTGGATACCAAGATCTCCCTGACATATGCTACACAGGTCTCCATGACTCCACTACTGCAGGGACTAAACAAGTTCTTACAAGGTGAACAATGCAAGGGCATTCATAACATAGAAACTGTTTCTGTTTTAACTACAAACCTTAAACTATAAACAATCAAGTCAAAAATGATGTATGATTATTTGATTTTTATACTTTATATATGAATCTCACATTTTCTCCTTTACATTTCTAATAAAATGCTGAAGTAGTAGGTAGATGCAAGATATAGATAGAAAGCATGATTTAGTGCTGTAAGAAGGCAAGTGTAAATGATCAGGTCTGTGCCTATAGACTAGGTATTAATCCAGGCCGAACAAGGACAACAAAACATTAACGGATGTAGATAATTTCTCTCAAAACTGGGGGGATGAGGTTCTAAGCCTCACCTCTCTTGGCCCCCATTTTCTCACCTGATGGCCCCCCTGCGACTGTGCCTGTCTTAGGTTGTTCCTCCCTTGAGGAATCTTACCCGTCTCTGGCTAGCCAGCCATCTTACGGGGCCATACAGGGAGATGTAAAGCTGGTAAGTGAGAGAGAAGTAATGTTCTTTGAAAATGTTAGCTTTTTACTTCTTTGCAGATTTATGCCCTGTGGCTTCCAGGCCCCACACCCCCACCCCCAGCACTTGTCTTGAGGTATCTTTACTTCCTGGAAAATTATGGTATTTGGTAATCTCACATATAAGGCACAAACTTTAGTGAATGGCTGTAATTAGGAAAGAAGAAAAAAAAACTATAGAAGTAGCAGAGGGAAGAAAACATGAGAAGATTAATTAAGTGTCAGACAGGGTTATTCTATTCAACATTCTCTCATAACTCTATTTCTAGAAAACTTTCCATCACTAGTTTCACTAGCATTGTACTAAAAAAGGGGGGTAATCTCAGTGGAAATGGGGTGGTCAATGTTTGACTAACTAACAGTAGGTTTCGGTACTTTATGCCAAGATTGCCATCTGGCCCCTGCGTGTTCCATTCTTCAGGAGCACTGTCCTGAAAAGCTCCTGGGAAGCTTATGTTCTCATCCTTTCCACACTGCTCAGCAAAGGTTAGTTAACCCTTAGCAAAAAATGCAGGTAAAAGCAAGCCAATAGTATAATAGAAAAAGCAAAAGCAAGGTGGGTAGTAGAGGGAGCCAGCTGCAAAGGCCCCTGCTTTGTGGGGGGTCTTCCTCCAGCCTGAGCTTTGCTATACAGCTTGAGTAGCATGGCTCCCAGCAGGTGTCCGAAGAATGGAGACCTATGCTCTCCTTCTTGAGTCTTCTCTGTGTCCCTCGGGCCTCCTGCCTTGGACCCTGTGAGCTAAGCCATTACCAGAGCTGACGACGGGCACAGCACTGTGGGGTATTGATTAGCACAGGGACATGGGGGAGATATTTTCTGCTACTAGCCTGCCTGCCTGCCTCCTTTCTTGTTCAGAAAATGAGGGTAGGCATGGACAGTACAGAAGCTCAAGGTCACCATAAATGGCTGCTCTTCGTTCAGGGCAAAGTCACCCCTTTCCTGCTCACTCACAGGAGAAAGGTCTTACTGAGGTTTCCAAAGATAGCTGTGCCCTGTTCGATGTATCTGTGGTGTGGGTTTGCCTAACCCACCGTGCGTCAGAGTGCACCAACAGCTCCCAGGAGCCAGGCTGTCTACAGAGATATCATCATAGAAGCTCAGGCAACCTTACAGTGGGGATGACTTCAAAGCGACTGTAAGTGTCAAAGTCTTTACAGAGAAGAGAACAAGAAAGAGAGAGGAAGAGGAAGACATCTTTCCCATTTCATCATTTGAACTAGAGCTTGATATCCATGGACAAAGAAATTGGTTGATTTGATTTCTCTTGTCTTACTGAATGTTGTGGCATGGGATGAATTATTTGAGAAGTTTACTCACTGTTTCAGTTTATAAATGCTTCCTACAAGATCCTCTTTTGACCCAAGAAGCTAAAGATAAGTACAGAATAGACAAATCGGGAGCAAAATGCCTGGTTCTGACTAATGCAAATTCGAGTTCTCAGCTGGTGGGGAGACACCAGGGTTGGAGAGTCGGAGGGAGGCACTTCCTCTTCCTACACGACACTGGGGGACTCACCCTTTCCCTTTATCATCCTCAATACAGTTGGGGTAACAATTCCAATTCCTAAGCCCAGATGATGTTTCAGAGGTGATAGTGTTTGGTAAATTGTACAAATACAACTTCTCATAGTCTCATTCTGAATAAGAAAAGTTAGAAAAAAAGGAAAGTCGTAACAGGAAACCAATAGGACTAGGCGGGAGAGTGGCAGAGCTAGCTGAGGCTTAATTTATCACAGATGAAAATATAGACACATACCTGCAACAAGATGCTTTGAAATTAGACATGTTGCCTAGAAATGGAGATTAACATTACCATTCTTCATTGACACCTTCTAAATTAAGAGACTGGCAATGAGAACCTGTGACTTCCAAGAGGTCAAAGAAGGAAAGGGAAAAATAGGTTTATTCATTCTCCACCACCCAGCGGTAACCCTACTCCCCAATCAACTGTAACCCTACTCCCCATAAACCTGCAGAGAGGTGGGCTGCTTGTGCTGGGTTTGTCTCTTAACTTACACATTATCAATTTAAAACTTTTTCTTTTGTGTCTACCATAGGTTTAATTCTTTCTACGTCAAGCACAAGGAAGAACCTTCTCATCCACTCAGGGGTCTCCCTTTTGCTTAGATGAGCTTCTGGGAGATACAAGAGATAATCCTGGGATGACTCAATAATGCCAGTACCTAGAAAAGGCACATCTTTAAATGTGATTATGAGAGGCCACTCTGCCACTAGCACCAACATGCCTTCCAGAGAAACCACAAAAAAGAATAAAAGATGAACCACAGATGGGGGCCAGTTTTTAGGATGAACAGTTTTAAAATCAGAGTGACACTTCTGATTAAAACATCAGAAGTGGAAATGAAGGAAGTTGGAAAAAGATGTGCCCTTGCTCTTTAAAATCTGAAGGATTCTCCTGCTATTGTTTCCAGAACCAAAACGTCCACTTCTGAGAAGTAAAAGGGCACCAGTAAAATTATAACAAGTTACTATGAGGCCAAAGGAAGTGGGTATTTAGGCTGAATGGACAGATCCTGCCATCTTTTTTAGATGGCCATAGGAAATTAAGCAAGAAAACTAAGACTGTGACTGTATGTGTTTGATGCAAGCCAACCCAAATCCCAAGAGAAATTACCAAGTAAAAATATAGATTTTTAGTTTCATGAACTCTAAAAACCAAACAAACAAGGCATACACTTGTCTGATTCCCTTCTTAACTAGCACTGCATCCATAATACGTGGCGACAACTCCATTAGTTAATCATTTCACTAATATGCAAGCCGTTTTATATTTTTGCATTTTAGGTACAAGGCCATGAACACACAATGACAAAAATATAGGGCACATCTAAAATATTGTCAAACAGCAAGTTGTTTTGCCTACATAGTTCTAAGCATCCAGACACAGATGCTCTTTGCTTTCTCTTTACTACATAAAGGTAAGTTTTACATTATGTTATGCAGACCAAAGGTTTAGACCCTCCCACCCCCCCAGAAAAATTTCTTTAAGTAGTCTTTACCAAAGCCTTTGGTATACAAGTCAGCATTTTCCAGGGATTTGACCTGACTCAAGTTCTCATAACATAATGAAGGAATCTGCAATGAACAAGTCATGTTAGCTGAGCTGGGTACAAAATAGTGAAGTGGGCTGCCTGATCTCACACTGGAGCTGAAACTGCAGTGTGATTCCATGGCCAACACAGAGTATGAGGTTTCCAGCCCTACTTCTTTTTTTTTTTTAATAGAGTATCATTGATCTACAATCTTATGTTGGTTTCAGATACACAACACAGTGGTTCAGCATTTACCCGTGTCATCAAGTCCTCACAGCCTCCAAGTGTTCCATCAATGTAGTAAGATGTTACAGAATCATTAACTGTGTTCTCCATGCTGTATTACTGTCCCCATGACCAACCTATATTGTGATTGTGAATTATAGTGCCCCTTAATCCCCTTTCTCCTTCCCCCCACCCTCCCCCACACCTTCCCTTTGGTAACCACTAGTTCCTTCTTGGTGTCTGTGAGTCTACTGCTATTTTGTTCCTTCTGTTTTGCTTTGTTATTATACTCCACAAATAAGTAAAATCATTTGGTATTTGTCTTTCTCTGCCTGTCGGCCCCACTTCTTGACAAGCAGCTGCAATCAAGGGCAACTCATTTGCCACGTGTTATGGATGTAACACTAGTTAAGAAAGGAATTAGAGAAATGGACACCTTGCTTTGTTTTGGTTTTACCGTATTCACTCCCCCACACCACCATAATATTTTTAGAGATATTTGTATAGTTTTTTCTTTTTTGTTGTGGGGGTGGTAGTGATGGTGGGGTATCTGTATAAAAAATACAGATTCTACCATTTTAATCATTTTTAATTATACAGTTCAGTGACATTAAGTTTATTCATGTTCTTCTATATCTATCACCACCACTCATTTCCAGATCTTTTTCATCTTCTCAAATTGGAACTCTGCACCCATTAAACACTAACTCTCCCCACTGCTCCAAGCTGTGGTAACTACTGATCTACTTTCCATCACTACGAATTTGACTACTCATGGTACCCCATATAGGTAGAATAAGAGAATATTTGGCCTTTCATCCTTATTACTTTTTGACATGGCCAGAGAATCTAAAAATTAGAAATAGCTAAGCCCTGGGTGTAATAAATAAAACTATTGATGATTTTCTAGGTTCCAAGTCAGATGCTTTCTCTTCTGTATGTCTTATTACTACATAAAGGTAGGTTTTAGAGCACGTATTTGTAGCCAACAAAAGATTTAGCCCCTTCCACCCAAAAAAATTCCTTTCAGTAAGCTTTACTGTAGGAAGAAAACCTGGGGAAATTCTTAGTTGGGGAAAAGGAGGAATAATCGGATCATAATAATGCTTTACATATCAAAAATTTCCAGAAGCAAAATAAGTAAATAAATAAAAACTAATGAGTTACTATCATTATCTCATAAGCTCCTTCATAGAGCCTTTGTTTTGTTCAGAGACAGCAACAGTTAGAAAAGAAATAGAGACACAGGCTTTGTTTTCTCAGCAGGAGCTGCTGTACATTTGGTACAATGGCTATGGGTTTTTTTCTTTTTTAAAAAATTAAGATATCCATTATCTACAAAGCAACCTTAGAGGGACAGATTGAGGATTTAATTTTAAAATTTCATGTCTGACTCTCATAGCCAGATGGTCTTTACACAATGGAAGTTCCCTACTATCATTCATAATTGCTTCTTATCACTACTATCATTAATGTTATTATTAGGAATAATGTTGAAATCATTTAAATGCTGATGTTGAGTCTTGTCGATTTGCACCCCATCTCTCTTTGCATTTTAACTGATAGGCTCATATTCATTAAGACTCTAGAAACAGCTTTCTCTCTCTCGATAACTTTAAAGAAAGTAAACAGATTCTTGCTTCCCGTAGCAATTCATGTATAGTGGCTCTTACCAAAACTTGAAGAGTGATATGTTTGTTTATTTAGTTATTATTTTTTGACCCTTTTTTTTTTGTTCTTGGGTTTGCTTAGAGCATATTAATGATTCTTTCTCTTTTAAATAAATGTTACATTTTTAACCATAGGACAATTCCATTGGATAAGCTTTATAGGGTTTTTTCATATGAAATATGACATCCATATCATTAGAGTTTTAGAGTTAGTAATATGCTTAAGGCAGACTTTTTATGGTTAGCAAAGCTGAGAGGTTCTGACACCCAAAGGATGCACTAGCGATCACTTACATAAATGTATATGGTGCCCTGGAGGGGCCTTGATTGTATTATGGGGTTTCTCATGAACGGCCTTGGTTCAGACAAAAGACAGTGAAGCAAAGCTAAGTGGTTCTCTACGGGATAGGCTGTGCGTGAGAATCATTATACTGCAAATAGAAGGACCTTTCAATACCAGCTAGTTCACTCTGAGGTGCTGAAATATGAAATAGAACAAAATATCTAATGAAACGTTTATCTTATTAGAAATGTTTCCTTAAAATAATCTCTGCATAGCCTAACAGATGACATGGGACAATCTGGAAATGGGAAGGCCTAAAACTTGGAAGGAACATGCGTAAATTGGAGAATGCAGAAAATTGGGTAAGAAGATATGATTATTGATCGGACTATTTCTTAGAAATCTGAATCTCCCCTGAAACTCATTTCTTCTGATTTCCAAAACTGTATCTTGTTTCTTAAAATGTTCTTTATAAAGCACTTGCTTGTGCTCATTCTGTAATTCCTGACAGACAAAAAGCAAATAATTAGGGAGAAAGAGGTTGATGGCAGAATTGTAGTCAAGTTCCATCTCTTATACATGCAATTACACAAAATGTTTAATTAATTGTTTTATATGTGTGAGGCAGTCTTGTCAAAATCAGGGATCCTCAAAGGAACAAGAAGAGAGCTCCTTGGTATGCAGCATCATGGATATGTATTACCTGTCATAGCTAGAATTTACCTGGGAGAAAATCTCATTTTCCCCATTGCTTTACATGAAAAGGTGAGATGTCCATGTGACTTCTAGATGAAACAATAAAATGAAATTAGTTATTATCTTTAAAAAATATCAGCCACAAAATATCAGTAAATTAGGTATCTCCCATTGCATAAATAACTTTCTTCTGTGATTAACTTAAACAGAAACACGTTGCTAGGGACCATGCTATTTATTCAGCAACTACTGTAAGGCATAATGACAATAATTGCTATCATTTATTGAAACTCATTCTATGCCAGACACCATTTAAGTATTTTCCACAAATAATCCCATTTACCCCCAAAATAATGCTTCAAGATAGGAATTTTCATTCATATTTTATGCCTAAAGAAACTAAGGGTCTGGTCACACAGAAAGTTAAGGTGCAGAATTACAATTGTAACTCAGTTCGAGTCATAAAACCTACCTGCAATTATTTATTCAGAATATAGAATGTGAATGTCCAGCCAAGAATTGTAAATGCCAGCAACCAATATAGGAGCTTCCCAACTGTTTCTTCACACACCTACCTCCTTGCCAACCAATGCATTTGTCTTTCAAACAAGACTCCAAAATAGCAGCCGGAGAATCAGACCATGGTTAAGTTTTACCTTTGCACTCACCTCTTGTGTTACTTCATAATATGAGGTTTTAACCAATATTCACATTGCACAACTATGGAAGAAACTTTGATAGGAGATCAAATTGATCTAAGGGCCTACATCTGAGGACTTGCTGTTTCTATTCCAAATGATGTGTAAACTAAAATGTCAAGCCCTCAGCAGATCTGCCACAGTTAGAAGAGCTATTTCTTTAGAAAGTGAGATCTTACAGACTTTTCACTTTGACAGTGATATAGAAAACTAGTAAGAGGCTAATTATGAGCAGGTGGTAGTTGGGGCTAACTCTCTGGGAATTATAAACCCATTCTGCTTGAGCTTCTTAATGCTTCTATTCAACTCCAGGAAAATGTGCACATTCCACAGTATTAGGGAGTTTAAGGTTGGCTGATAAAACAGGCATTTCCTCCTTAAAACTGACTCAAAGATAAAACAACATATTTCGCCTTTCTGTGTTGTGGGGCCTCTCGTGATAGTTATAGGTGGATCGTGGTGGAGCAATAATGGAAATACTGTCATTTAGGGACATGGAGGGAGAAAAGTGACATCCACGCATGTTCAGGTTGAAACCAAATCCTGAGTCTTTTCTCTTGTTCCTAATGGAAAATGCAGTGGAATTTTTAACTCTGATCTGGGTGTCTGGCTGCTTCGGTGAAGGGCTCTTCAATTTCACATTTCATCTCAGCAACTAATGTCCACATCTTGTCAAATAGCCACCAAGTCCTGTGTAAATTTGTGATTTGAGGGCTCAGTGACTACAATGCGACCAAATGAACTGTCCCCACATTAACATTAGAAGACACTGTGCTCCCTTGAAGAACATCCCGTTTTGTCCTCCTCAACGGTCATAGCACTCGACTTTTTTCCACCACACTCCTCATTTCAAGTCAAAATATATCCTATCATTGTTTTTAATGCCTTAAGAAACTGGTGGTACTCCTTTTGATAGTGAGACCCCAGAAGATGGAAACAAAGGTCTGTGTTTTCTTGCTGACAATGTTATGGCCATATTATTCGTATTGCTAATGGTTTTTAGGCTGCTTATCTTCAACTATTTATTGAAAAAGAAGGTTAAAAGATTTTTAAATATACTCTTTTCCCCAACTTGTTCATGATTGGCCAAAAACCACCACAGAATCACAAAATGCAGAAGTTCCCTTGCACAGGAATTAATTAGATTAAAGGTACTTTGTGGTGATTTTATGATGGCATCTTCTGGTTGAAGTGAAGTTGTAAGTTTGTATCTAGTGCTTGGCAAGATATGGACCCTGCTTTTCACATGCCATTTCACTAAAAAGCTATTTTAAACTACAAAATAATTTGCCATCATCCTTCATTTGAAGATTATGAACTTACTCCTCTCCTTGTAGTACCTGGTGCAAATTAAGTTTCTCCCTGAATCCCCATGGTCTCAACTTTGAGTCCCCATTCAAACTACAAGAAAACTGATTCTTGGCACAATAAAATGAGAATTTAACTCTGCAATCTATTTGCCACCAGGATTACTGCAAATTTAGTGATCAGCTGAATAAGAAGGATCATTTAAAAATGTCAGCAACCTAAAGCTTATAAAAAGAGCATCTCTTTGGGCTTTGCAACACAGAGAAGACAAGTAGTGATTCTACCACATTTTACTCTGCTGACGGGCAGTGACTGTAATGGGGTTTGTGGTGGGGACTTAGGGTAGGGGAGAGCCTAGTAAACATAATGTTGTTCATGTAATTGTAGATTAATTATAACAAAATAAAATTTTAAAAAAATAGAAAAAGAGAATCTCTTTATAAATGATGTCATTCTGAGGTATTAAAACATCTTAAAATGAGCATTTCAGAACTTAATTTGTTCAGGTGAGCATTATTCCTTTCAGAGCAGTTATCTTGGAAAGCAAAATCCCAGTAACTCTTTGGCTTAAAATGTTTGAGAACTGCTTTTAGTTCATTTAGGAATTAATAAGAAAACCAGCCTCACTTGTGTAGTCATGTTCTCTCTTTTGACTTTAAATAGCATAAGTCATCTTCATCATTCACTCATTCCTAGACCTGGTACTCATTTTGGGGGCGTGGGGGTGGGAGGGGTGATTGTTTATGAAAGTTAAACGTCAAAGGACAAAGATTTGTTGCCATCAGAGACACTTAAAAGAATGTGCTCACAGGTTTTTAGGACAATTCCAAAAACGGAATTCTGAAAATATGGTGTTCAGCCGTGTCAACACCATTTAGAACGCCGGGTACAGTTTCTCAAGGTGAGTGCTTTCCAGAGGACACCACTCACCTTTCTTTCCGTCCTGCCTTTGGTGGCCTAGTCTGGGCCCTGTCCATGGCTGGCTTGTGACCTTGGGCAAACTGCTTAATTTCTTCATCTGTAAAATGATGTGAAGAACTAGAGGCCCCGCAATGGATCTTTTCAGCTCTTAACATTCCAGGACAAGAATATGTTATCCAGACTTGAATTCGAAGTTACTTAAGGCAAGACCTTTAAAGTATTAAATTAGACCAATGATTGAGGCTGCTTCTCCCATGGTCTCTTTTTGTCTGTTGTTGTCCTATATTAACATTTATTGTCATTTGGGGGCAAGAACAAAGTTTGTATTTATTTGGAATTTTGTGAACATTTAAAAATTTTTATTGCTGATCAGAAGATGTATCTACCTTGTATGGGGGAAAGGAAAGAGAATGCACAAAAAATATGATTTTGTTTCATGCTGTTTTGTAAGCCATGCTTTGTTTCTCCTTATGGGTCACTGATATTCTCAAACCAGATACCCATGACATATTAACTTGTAATGTTAAAAAAAGCTACCAACACCCCTGATTCTTATCATGCATTCATCTCTATGTCATTATAGCACTGATCTGATTAATGATATTTTTTAAAAGCTTGGCCCTTCCCTTTGCAACAGTTGCTTACCTTAAAGTAAGATGGTGGTTAAAAAATACTTCCTGTGAAACGCTCGCAATTGCAGGTATTCACAGGACATGTCTGGTTCTATTTTTCTTTCTTCCTTTCTTTCTTGAGTATCCTTGGACTTAACAGCCTGGTCTTTTTCATAAGAAATGTCAGCAAAGTCTTTGAATTAATGAACTGTGAAGTGCTCAAAAAAACGTAGCATTTCAAAAAGTATTGTGCAAGGATGTAACACTAATGGGAGGTGATCCTTGAGTTACAACCAAATATCCCACTCTAACTATAAAGAATTAAGGTAGCAACTGGCTCAGGCACAATCCCTTTGAACAAAGACCCAGGGAGGAAGAAGTGATGAGGAGTGGGGGAGGTCAGAACTAGAGAAGCAATAGGGAAAACGTGTTTACGTTACAGTCTCTTTGGCTCTGTTGAGCATTTCCGTCAAATAATAGAGTTATACAAACCCCCCTATAAAAGATACCAGGTGGAGGGAAGCAAGAGAAGGAAGCAGGCGCGGTTTTGTCAGAAGGTTGATCAAATAAACATAAATAGTAGGTCCCTGGCTACACCTAATGTAGGTTTTGTTTTCTTTTAATTTTGCTATTTCAAAAAAGAAAATGCAGTGTAACTCCTTCAATCTTTTTTTGCAATTCTGCATGGCTGAACATTTGAAATGAGTTTGTGTATCACCCCCAGGCGCTGATTCAGACTTGATTGGGGCAAAGCAGACTGCATGTGCTTATTTTTATACACGTCATTTGGGACGTTCTGTCGCCAAAGGACCAAAAATGTGCTGCTCTATTGCCAAGTGATCACCTATCCTTTGATCAGACAGGGCGGTGATCCTCATCAACAAGTTGCGCACGACCTTAGTGTAACAGCAATGTCAGGTCAGCTTGAGAAAGTGAAGAGAGCCCTAAACACACACACACACAAAAACCAACAATCCTTATAATTATCATCGTCTGCTGCTTTTCCCTCTTTTGGCAAAGAAACACTCCATCCATTTGCAGAAATCGCCCGCGGAAACGTTACATCAAAACTAATCACAACGATTAAAATCAGCTTTTCTGTGCAAGAGGAGGGCAAAAAGCAAGTTGAAGGCTGGAATACGACTGTTTTAGCACCAAAAAAAAAAAAAATCTGGAAAAAAATTTCCTATATATTATTCTATACGTAGATGTAGAGCTTTATTTTTGAAGGAGATCAATTGTCTGCCCTGTGATCAGTTAATTTGATTTAAGTTTTATTTTGGAGATTGATTTAGACGGGAGGTAGAGGCATGAGCTAATTGTATCCTGATCCTTGCCTTGAGGGGTTTCAAAGCCCTGGAGCAACTCTTCTCTGTATTTTGTTCTGTCTACCTTAGCCAAGCTATTGCATTTCTCTCTGGTGTGGCGAGCCGAGCAGATCGCTGGGAGAGAAATCGGAAAAGGGGGGAGAGGAAAAGGAAAAGGGGACTTGGAGAGAGACTTTGTGCTTCAATGTTTCAGGTAAGATCTGACGGTTTGGGTTTGTTATTATTTGCTAAGGAGGGTATGGCTGGGACTTTGGGCGCAACTCGCTTTTACGCATGTGCCAGGCATGGGGCGAGAGCGCGGCACGCTCGCACACACACACACACACACACACACACACACGCACACACACAGCCCGCCGCGGTGGCCGGGATCCGCTCGGACCAGCGGCGGGGCAGCGGCCGTCGCCTCCTCCGGGGCCGCTTCGGCCGCTTCTCAGCTTCCTTCCTCCAGCGCGAGCGGGCGCAGCGGGCGGAGCGGGCGCGGCCGCCGGGGCCCGAGGCCGCAGCCCGCGAGCCGCGGCCGGGCTTCCGGATCTCACGGCCCGGTTCCGGACCTACGAGCCCCGCCGCCCGCCTCCCCGCGGCCGCTTCGCAGCGGCTCCCCGCCCCCCGCCGCCTCCCTCCGCCCCAAACCGCGCGCGCCCGTCTTCCCGGCGCGGGGCTCCGCGCCCGCGACCGGCCCCGCCGGAGCGTCCGGCGCCCCGGCCCCGGGCCTCGCCGAGCGCACCCCGCGAGGGGAATGCGGCCCCGGGCTCCGCTCCCGCCGCGGGGCCGCGCCCGCTCCTCGCAGGCAGCCGCGGCGCCCCCGGACGCCCCGCGACAGGCGCCATTGTGGCCTCCGAGAGCCCGGGCCCCGCGGGCTCTGCTGTCCCCGGGGGCCCAGGCGGGGGTGCGCCGCTCGCTTTGTGCGCGGCGCCCGGGCCCCGGCGCCTCCGCCGTCCATCTGCGGCCGGGCTCGTCCGGGTCCGCCGCCTCCGCCCACCCGGGCGTCTTTAAAGCCCCGTCCCGCCCCCCCTTTTCCTAGCCCCCCTCCTTTGGGCGCAAACGTTCAGTTTATTTGTAAAAATACTCTCACTCCCGGCCTCCCCACATCCCCCCGATAAAGGGCTCGGCTCCGAGCCTCCTTGGGGGCGGAGGCGGGAGCCGCGGCGGGCGCGACGCGGGCCGCGGGGCTCTGCGTCGCCCAGTCGGGGGCCCGCAGCCCTCCCGGCCCTGCTGGCGGCCGAGAGCCCTTAAAGGGACGGTGTCCTGGCCGCCTCTGCCCTCCGCGGTCGGAACCCTCGCTCGCAGCCCCGAGGCGGGCGGGAGGGGTGCTGCGGGCTCGGTCCTGCCCACCCCCGGCCCGGCCCGGCCCGGCCCGGCCCCGCCCCCCCCCCCCCCCCGCCGCCGCCGCCGCCGCCGCCGCCGCCGCCGCCGCCCCCTTGCTGAAACGTGAGGTGTGCTTCCTCTCCCGCCCCCGAGAGGGGCCTGGCTGGGAAAGAGTCGCGCCTCCCGGACAAAGAACGGGGTGGGATGTACGCTCTGGAAAATTAGCGTTAAAAAGTGAGGTCGAGCCCCAAAACCTCCAGGAAGAGGCGACCAGAGCCGTGGGGCAGGAATCCCTTACCTGGCCGCGTGCTCCGCCCAGCCTCCCCGAGTGCCGAAACTTCCTAGCTAGCGCGGTCGCCAGTGTCTGCCTTTGTGCTTTCGAACACTCGCACTGTCGTGGAAATGGTTTTCTGGTACCAAAACGTTTTCACGGTGACTGTGCTTCGGGGGCCGGCTGGGCGGGAGCCAGCTAAGTTAGCAAAGTTGCAAATGGGGCTGCTAGCTTTGTGCGTGGAGGACAGCACGCAGCGCCTGTCCAGCGTCCCCGTGGCGCTGGCTTCCGGGCTGAGAGGTGCACCGCAGTGGGCAGAACTAATTTGGTACCAATGCTGCATTACCTTTTAGATCATAGAACTGGTGGCTTTCAAGCAAATCCTGGACCCGCGCGCGCGCGCGCGTGTGTGCGCGCGCGCGCTTGGTGGAACTGCGAGACATAACAGTTTAACATACTCACTCTTTAAGAAAACGTTTGCCTTCTGTTTTCAATCAACTAAGCTGGCAGCTAGAGATACAAGTTTATTTGAGAAATACCCTCTGGGTACTAAGCACGCTTGGATTGTTTTAGCAAATTAAAAATGAGCAAAATGCTTTTACCTTCTCAGCAGTAGACTCCTTAAGAGACCTGCTGTTTTGTGTGCTTTTGTGTGTTTTTAGAAAAACATTTTCTGTGTGTTTCTCTCAAATGTGTTTTTAAGGCGGAGGAGAAAAAATACAGGATTTTTCAAGGCTGAGGCCGATGCCATAGAATGATGTGTAAAGTCTGATTTTACATCAAAGAATTTACCTGCGTGTGTGGGAATCTGTGGAAACTAATAGCTGACCTACTTGGTGAATTGGAAATAGCGGATCCATTTGTCTTCCGGGTAATCGGCAATGTGCCGACCTATCCTTCGTGTCTATGTTTGTGTGGCATTTGGCTTTCCATGAGGGGCTGGTGTTCAGGAGATTGCACACTGACTACGACTGTTTAGCTCAAGAGCCCTGCTGCTGCTTGATGGAAAGAATTGTTAGCAATTGTTATGATGACAAGTTTAATGTTTACTAATTCGGTTGCTAAGGTGATCACAATTTTAAAACTTTGCGTCACAGGGAAAACTTCATTGGTTTAGATATGTTTATAAAAAAGAAGGGAATGAATTAGGCAAAAATATCATACATTTGCTGGGAAGAAAATTTGAAATGAATTGAGCATGAATAATAGTTGGCAAAAAATCTCCCACCACAGTATTCAAAATGACTGCAGTGATCTTGCTGTATTAATTATGCCTGGAGCACAACATAAAGTTCTTCAACACACACTAGAGGTCTCTCTTCTAGCTGTAAGAATTTTGTGTTTGTAATTCTATGCCAGGGCTTGCTTAGTAGGTGTGTGCAATGATAGCTTGGTTTCATCCTTATTTAAGTAATAGTGATTTACTGACCATTCAGATTACTCTGATATGAGGTATTATTGTGGAGAATATTCAGTAATTATTGTACAAATTATACTACCTAAGTACTAGGAAAATAGCTGCAGTAAGACTTCTGCTAGATGATGATGAAAATGTATTATTCAATTTGGTGAATAGCATTGTGGACCTTATGGCATACAATTGTTTATCCAAAGCAATTTGTTTTTAGATGTAAAAGTAATTATCGAAAGACGTATTATATCAGAGAACTTCTTGAAAATTAAACTTCCATTTAGCTCTAGGTTTAGCAGCAAGTTGCTTGCACAAATGCTTTCTCATCTCAACGTTTCTAAAATCAGAACGATTGTTTTCTAATTCTGAAATGTGATGTTTTCTGCTAAGACCTCCCTGCACACCCTGCCCCTCCCCACCCAATTTACATTGCTCTTGAGTCATTTGAAGGACGTTTATTAACCATCAGTTAACTAAAGTTTTTATTTAGTGGGATTTTAAACTGCATTTCTGCACCTCTTTGGGACTTCAATTTACAATTTTCCAAGCAAACTGAGCTTTTATTTGCTCCATCTTTAGGATTAACCACCTTGGGAATAGAAATTAAATGTTCAGATGCTAGTAGGTATGCTTATTTTAATAGCTTACTCATGCCGAAGTGAGAATTCAGTCTTCTCAGGCACAGTAATAGTGTTCTGGCTTTTCATTCATAAAAATGTACTAGATGTTAATCATGTTATGTTTGTTGACCATGCAGAAAGCATAACAGAGATTATCTTTTAAGAATAAGAAGTCAGTGTTCAGTAAGTTTATTCATTCATTCAACAAATATTTATTTGTGCCCCTCTGTTTACAAGACACTGTGCTAGATACTGGATACATGTTGGTGAGAAAAAGTATTCAAAGTGCCCAGTGTCCCAGAGTTTATGATTCAGACAGGGAGACAGATGTTAATCAAATAGATGTAGGTTGATTAGTACTTTGAAAAAAAGGGAACATAATCAGATTATGTTTTGAAAGGATAATTCCAGTGTTACTGTGGGCAGTGAATAGAGGGGCCCAGAGTGGATGAAGCATGACCCTTGGAAGACTATTACAGTCATCCAGGCAAAAGAAGATATAGATGGAGTTCGGGCAGTGGCAGGTGAAACAGGGATGGAAGGATTCAATATCCATTTAGAAGGTCAAATTGGCAGAATGCAGTAAAAAGATTGGTTATGGGTGAACAAGGAGAGAGAAAGAGAGACATGTCAAATAGATTTCTTGGTTTCAGCCTAGGTTTCTGACATGTTAACCAAACAGACACTGGAATTCTGGACTGGGTAGATTTTGCACCTGTTACCTCATTTCTCTTAGCCAGAATGAATAGCAATGATAAGCCCTGTTCTCATCCTGTGTAACTGAATTCACCAGGGAAACCAAGGTCATTCCTTCTCTCCATTGTGGATGGAGCCTCTGCCAGGGGTCAGGCATTGATCTCCCACTCTTCGTGTGTCATCCAGGATGCCTTTTCATTCATAAATTACATTGTAATGTTTCATTTATCTATCCCCAGCTAGGTTGGAATGCATCATTTGAATAGGCCTATCTTCTGAATAGGTTAATCTTCTGAAACAAAATTAAGTCTGTGCCTTATAGTGCAAATTAATTGTGTTAAAAATACCATAAACTTGTATTAAACGATTATAAAACTTAGGTGCTCGACCATGCTTTTTAAAAGCCGATTTGCTTGCAAATAACTGGCACAATATTGCAGATTACTCATTGAAAAAAACGTTTAAGGACCTTAACACTGTAAAGTTTGGTCTGATTTGAGTTTATTGAAGTGTGCTTTCTTTCCTTGAGTTAGGTTTTAGTGCATGTGTCCTACCTGTGTCCTGAACTTTTTGTACTGATCCTGGGCTACTGTTGTCTCAATGAAGCATTTTCATACTTAAGTGGACATTGTTTTTGGCATTTCTAATATTTTCTCCTTTCTTTCCATTTGTTCCTGTTTCTCTAAAGTTTGTTCCCTCCTGTGGGGCTTCACAGCCATGGATAGCAACCAGGAAATAACATTTTGCCCCATGTATTCACCACCCAAATGGCACTGACTGTTCAGCAGTTGATAAATTTGAAGATAATCTAAAATTAAGCATTCAGTTTTTCTTTCAACATCAAAACTTACTAGAAAGAGAATTTCAGGAAAAGAAGTCTGCTGTGAATGCTTTCTAATAGCTTTTTTCCTGTCTGGTGTACTCCTTCCAGGAAATTTCAGACTGGAGCTCCTTCCAGGAAATTCAGGTTTCAGTTATTTCCATGCAACCATTTGAATATCACTGTCTGCATAGGGGTTTGCTACATAAATACAATTCTTGGTCCTCTACTTAGCAGTTCTCATGTGGGTGACCCTGAGGGCAGGCTTTGGTTGAAAAACATTTTAGCCAAGAAACCTGGGGTCCCATTTCTTCTGGAAATATGGGAATGATAATCTCTCTCCAGCCTGCCTTGTAGGGTTACTGAGAAGAAAAATAACAGTATGGATGGCAAACTAGTGTGCAAATAAGAAGCATCAAGCAACCCTAAAGAGTTATTTTGGGGGAGGACCCCCAAATTCTGACCTCTTGCTGCATGTAGTAGAGGCCAGTGTGGACTACCTCACTGAACCTCCAAAACAACACTCTGAGGCAACCCCCCAACTTCCAGGAAAAAGCACTCAGGATTGTAAAGATTACGTGACCTGCTGGAGGGCAAAGACTATGTGAGCGGCAGAGGAGGGATGCTAGCCCAGCAGGCTGGCTGCAGACACGGACCTACCCTTAGCCACTCTCCTGTCCCACCTGTACTCCTGGGTCTTTCTGTCCAGCAGATACTCTCTGAGCACCTTTGTGGGCACCTGGCACAGAGCTGCTTTTCTTCTCTGCCACCAGCTTCCGTTCATCCTCCCGCTGTTCTCCACCTCCCCGCCAACACCCACCCTGGTGTCTCCCTGCCGGCACCCCACTTCTGCACTGGGAGAGAGAGGGGGAAAAAACGGTTTGAGATGGTTGCGACGGTATGTCTGAATTGCCCCCTAGCTCGTGCTGAGCAAATCATTCACTCCCCGACACTCTGTCAGGCTGACCGATATACTGATTGGTTTTCCATCCAACGAGAAGTGACAGCAATTCAGGTCTTGCTTCTGATGCTGAGGCTGCTGTTAAGAGGAAGAGTTATGAACTGAAGAGAATGTTAACTAGATCGATTTCAAATGCTTGCTAGAGGAAGGGATATTCTTCCTGATAAATCTTTACGAAGCCTCTCCTGCTGGCTTCGCTTAGTGCTTTGGAGCCCTTTCACTTTGCTGGGAATCTGTGGCTAATGGAACAGAAAATGTGTGGGAAACAAAAGACCCAGACTGTGTGGAAAAAAAAAAAGCTACATTGGTCCATGTAGTCAACACTTCTCTCCTTCGTGTACCCACTCCCACTACCCCACATTCAAATCCCATTCTCTCTATCCAATTATCTTGGGTAATTTACTTAATCTCTCTTAGCTTTGGTTTTTTGAACTGTAAATGAGACATAATAGTCACTATAAATGAGATAATAATATGAGATAATTGTAAATAAGATAATAATAGACCCTAGGGTTGTTCTGAGGATTAAATGAAATATAATGGAATGTATATGCCTGGCACATACAAGTGCTTGTAAAATACCCAAATGATATTATTAAGAGTAAGAAGTATGTTCATCTTTGCTCTCTCTGTTCCTAACATGCCGCCTCACACACAGGATAAGTGCTCAATAAATAACTGCTGGATACATGGACACAGAATTTCAGAGAACACAAGAATAAAGCCAGGCAGTGATTCCATTTTCCTGTAAGTACTTTTTGCCATTGACAAGAGGGTCCAGGTTCTGCAGATGCCCTTGCCTGATGCTTGTGGGCTTTTTCTAACCAATTAGATTAACCATTTGGGAACAGACAAATTTGATCTGGGGAACTAATAATGCCAAATAGGAGGTTGCTTCAAAGATGCTGTCATTTTACCATGCCAAAAATCTACCCTTTGATCACTCAGGTGAAGGTCCCTCTGTGCACAGTTGTCATGAGATTTCCAAAATATGCAGACCTGTGGAATTGATGCTGTGAAATGATGAACTTCTAGGTTCTGAACTCACAATGGGAATCAACGAGTTTGCTCATTACATAGCAAAGAAACAAGGTATCAGGTCTGATGCCCATTCCATCCAGCAGATGGCAGCGGTGTACACTCACAAGCAAATTCCTGAAGTAGCCTGTGGTCCTCTCTCAGGGTTGCCTCACCCTCTGTGGCAAAGGAGGTCTGAGTCAACTTTAAAAACTTCCCTGGGCCCCTTTGCAGGAACACCTGAGGCTCAGCAGGGGCAGCTGGAAGAGACCTCAGGTGGGGGTCACCCATCTACCCCTGTGCTATGGGCGGGGGAGAGGAGAGAAAGCAGGCACCATGGTTTGTTAAAATCCGCTGCCAGTTTTCCAGTTATGTAAGGAGTCTCTTTTTCTGAGCGTTTCAGCAAATCAGTACAGGAAAGCGCTGTCAGTCTCCAGCACCGAGGAGCAGCTACCACATGCTGTGGGTTGAGAGCATCTGGGTCGCCAGTTAGTGATCAGAAATACTAGTAAATGCGGTAACTCATTTCATCAGAGGCATGTGCCGGCAGGGAGCTGTGCAGCCAAAGACCCACATGTGACTCTCATGTGGGGGAGTGAAATGAACTTGTTCTTCTAGTCATCTCGAACTGTGGGCCCGCTGTTAGCTGTGTGATCCTAAGCCTTGGCTTCATTGTCTGTGCAAACGTAGGTACTGACCACCACCTCAGAGGCTGTTGTAAGGATGAAATATGCAACACCAGTACTGTGCTGCTATCTGCCAGGCTTTTTCTCCAGAGACGTTACAACATCTCGTTGAATCCTCATCCATCACCAAAGAGGACAGAACTATTGGTAACCCCAGTTTTGAGATGAGGGAATCGAGGCACCGAGGTATTAACTAACTTGCCCGGGGCTGCATATTTGTGAGCGGTTGAGCTAGGGTTTGGACAACACACTCAGGCTTCCACGTCTGTGCTCTTAAATTGCAGGCATCCCGGCCTGTTATTAATAATGACTGTCACTGATAGCTAATAATTAACGAGCACTGTCCTGTGCTACAAACTTCACTTGCATGGACCCCTCCAATCCTCTCAGCCACCCTCTAAGGTGGGTGAGGTTACTTCCTCATCTTACCAACTGAAAAAAATATTTTCTTTATGCCCCACTCTATAAGAAACACAGAAAACAAATTAATAGGGAGACTGTAATATATAAAAGTGCTGTATGATGGGCCCAGCTGTAACTGCCAGAGTGATTCAGAGATAAATCAACAGTGAGAAGATTCAGGGGTTCTGTTCCAATTGTACAAGATAAGGCATGTGAAAAAATGCTAGATTTTATCGCCCTGTAACATTTCCATTCGGATTGTTAGACCTTTAAGGGTTTTTAGCCTTAGAATCACTTTAAGACGTGGTGACTGGCTGTAAAGATGGGGTCATGCTCCTGTTAGCTTTCCTCTCAGGAGAGTCATTGCATGCCATCTCCTGAGGAGGTAGGAAGATCCACGTGTTAAATGGCTATTACCTTCCTCTCCTGCAGGAGGGCCAGCTCCTGGCACAGCCCTCTTGCCTGTGAGTCCAGGATCTCACCGCCGTGAAAGAAATTCACCAGCAATGTGAACTAAGTTTCTCCCTGATCAGAAGTGCCATTCCAAGCCTGTGGCGGAAGGCAGGTTTCAGAATTTGCGGTATACCCCAATGAAGTTTGGGAAAACAGGCAACTCTAAATGTGGGCCAAAAGTTCAGAATGAAGCCTTCCTCAGTGGCTGACAGATCTGTATTTCAAAGACTCAAACTATAGAGAAATGGATCATTCCAAGGTTGTGCAAGTCAAACTAGCCATGTAAGAACTGCAGGTGGTTTTCTATACGAAGAGCAGATCTTCATCTAGACCTGTTGCCGGCATAGCTCATCCCCACTTAGAAATAGCTACCAGAGTTCATGACCAGTGAGTCACCAAGACCCTGACAGTCATGCGTATTATTGGGCAAAAAACCAGGGCTGAGTGAGACACAATGGTGGTTCTATGAACTCCCATCTAAGAGATCAGGGACATTTCTTGTCTCTTTTTTTCTTCCATCTAAGCCTCTGTGCTCATGCAAATCTTTGCACAAGGTTATTCTTTCATTTCTGGTATGTCTTTATGTCTAAATGCAGTAGAAACGGAGAATATTTCTAACTAAGCACTTTAAAAAGCTCAATCATTTAGCTCTGCATAATTGTTCAAGGGGGTCTTTTGTTTCTTTTTCTCTCTTAAAGAAAATTCTGAGTCAAATGCAATTTAAGATTCAGACTAGGTTCAAATTTTACTTTTGAAAACACACACCCAGATTCTTTTTAGACTCACACTTTTTTCATTGTACAGTCGAAGTATGCACATGTTACATATTTTTGACAGCTCTTCTGCAAACTATAAATGTATGGTAAACACCTTTCCAAATTATTTTGCCAAGAAGTAGGACAAATACATTTCTTAACATCTGAAAATTATACCTTCTGACAAATTTCTGTGTTAACCCAACAACTGTTTATTATAGACATGGGTAAAGCTTGAGCTGATTGATTTGTAAAGCTCTTTGCAAATAATTGCTTTTAAATTAAGTTTTTAAATATGAGTTTATATAGCCACACATACAGTACAAGTAATTGGGGTCCATTTTTGGTTACTCAAGAGCTGGCGATACAGCTGCTATATGACCGTGCTTTCTTCTTTCCTTTGCTGTCTACCTTTTGGCCTCATAATTACTTTTCAGTAACTGTCAAAGGATGGAGAAGAGAAGAGAAATCATTTTCCAATCCATTTCTTTACTTCCCTGTCCCCCACAACAACTTGACACAGTATGTTGGAGAAGAGTCAGCTCTTGAGTCAGGCTAACAGACCTAATAGTATGAATAATCCAAAAGAATAGGCAGTCCAAAGTCATTTTCATTAATGTTTTGATGTGATTTATTAATTAGGCTAGTACTAAATTTTGCAATCTTAATCTGCACATTACTATTGGACACACATTTTTCTTCTCCGTTTCAACATCTGCAGTCACACTCCATGACTTCAGCATTAACATGAATGCCTTAGCTAGCCCCTTAATGAACAGGCTTCCCCAAACTTGAACATGGATCCATCTTCTACAGAGTATTTTCCAGCTCAGTGATTCTGGGCTTAGTATGCATCAGAATCACCTGGAAGACTTGTTAAAACACAGATTCCTACCTCCGCCCCAAGTTTCTGATCATGGCCTGGGGTGGGGCCTGAGAATTTGCATTTCAAATTATTCCCAGTGGGTATGAACGAATAGTTTGGGGGACCTCACTCCGTTCTTGGGGAAGAGTAGACCCAGAGATATTTCTGGAGGGAAATAAAAAGGATTGGTTAGTCAAATGAATCTGAGAAACTCTGTGTTTCCTTTTGAAGTCTTTTTAAGTATTTTAAAGATTTGTAGAATACTTGCAATATGTGAATCAGTTTTCTAACTCATGTTTTCCAAACTTACTTGAACACAGAGCACCAGTCAACCATCAGAGTTCCATTCCTGGGACATGTTAGGAAAGGCTGCCCTGCTTCGGGCGCCTCCATGGGCTAAACCTCAGTACCTGTCACCTTCCTTCCTGGTGGCAGCCTCCTCCTGTCCAGGATGCAGGCCAGACCTTGTCGCTTAGCACCTCGCTGGCTCAGCTACATCCCGCTCCAGTTTTCTTCTGACCAGAGTCTTACTCTCCTACTTATTCCCACTAAGCATGCTCTTTGACCCTTCGATGCTTCCTCTTTTCCCACCTCCCTGAGCCTTCCTTCCTCCCTGCCTGTCTTGTCATCTCTCCCTTCTCACTCAGCCGGACCTCAGCGGCCACCACCTCTGCAGCCCACTCGCTAGCACCCTCCTTCCTTCCTCGTGGGCTCCTCTTGCCGTTCCCACATTGCTAACACGCAGGCCTGGGTAGCCTTTCTCTGCCGCAGTTTTGGTCCTGGGGGTGTGAGTGACCCTGACGGATTGTCACATCCTTCTCATTGGTGCCACACAGCCGTGCACCTGTGCAGCCAGCAGAGACTTCTTTGGCTTTATGGTGCCTAAGCCTTAACGGTACAGCAGTGAGCAAGGCAGTGTGACCCAGGGTCTCGTGGAGTTTGCGCCTGGGGGAGGAGTTAGAAACTAATCAGATATGGTTAAGTGCTGTGCAGAAAATTAAGACGGCATGGTCAGGTGAGACCCCCATAAAAAGGCGACGTCAGAGCTGGCACCTGGGTGGCCCGTGATGTCAGCCTAGCTTTGCTGGCAGCCACCAGGTGATTCCTTCTCTCATTCCCGTGGAGGTTCCTCTGGATCTCTTCACTGTTCTCAAATTCCAAACCCGTTCCCACTTATCAATAAACTGGCCTCCTGACTTACTGAGAAATTGTCCACTCCCTCCACCACCTGACACCAGCAGTCCCGTCCCAGGCTACCCTAGTCCCCTCTTCCTTTCCTGCCATCCCTCCCTCTGGGTTGCGTCTTTCCTCTCTCCACTGCCCCTTTCCCTTAGCCTACACCGTTCGCAAACGAATCCATCTGTACCCTCCCCAGATTCAGCTGTCCAAGCCCTAGCCCCAAGTGTGACGTAATCTGGAGTTAGGGTCTTTGTGGAAGTGATCAAGGGTAAATGAGCTCCTAAGCATAGGGCCCTGATCCGACAAGATTGGTTTCCTGAGAAGAGGAGACCCCAGAGAACTTGCTGCCTCTGCTGGAGCGCAGAGAGGTCCCATGAGCACACAGAGCTAAAGGCAGCCGCCCCCAGGCCAGGAAGAGGCCCTCGCCGTAGGCGGGATAAGTCAGAGCCTCAGCCTTGGACTTCCCAGCCTCCAGAACTATGAGAAATACATTTCTGCTGTTTTGAAAGCCACCCCGTCTGCAGCGTTTTGTTTTAGCAGCCTGAGCTAAGACACCATCCTTCAGCACCAAACAAAACCTCTTAGCCTCCCGCATCAGCTTTGCCACCGCAGCGCAGCTCGCAGCGCCTCCTGCACGCACCGCCCACAGCCCCGCCCGCCGCCATCTGGCTCCTCACGCCGCCCTCCTCCCTCCCCTCGCTGTGGGTTGTACTTTTCAAATCACGTTTTATTTTAGTGTGTGTATTATGCCTTTTCAAAATGAAACATCACTGTGAAACCTAGGATGTCCTAAAAGGCATTATTTTTACCTTCTCTTGGACCTGGGACCCTGCAGTCTGCCAGTGTTTCGTGCCACTTAACTGACCTTCAACACCAAATTTAATGTCTGCTTGTCCCCAGATCCAGTCATATTTCTCAGCAATGTTCCGCCTTTTTTTAAATTTCCTCAACTGAATGTTTTTTCAAACAATTTAGGAAAATAGGGAGTATTTACTGCTTTATTTTGTGTTTTTCTACATCAACACCATTGGTTTTTCTACCACTTTCCAGTTGGAATGTTCCTAGCCTGAGGCAGGAATTGGAGGTTTAAAGAAAGGAAAGACCCTCTTAAAATTCGTATTCTCGTTTTAATTTAATTAGAACTCTATCAAGCCTTGCTTATTTAGTGGAATATTGTCACAGACACTTGCTTCATAGGCACTGGATCTCTGGAGGAATGTCAAATTGGCCTGTGGCATCCAGACCCGGGTGGCTCTCTCTGAGGGACAGGTGGTAAGAGACAGACATGGAACAGAATCGGGTCATCTCACTTCACTGCTGCCATGACTTCCTCCAAAGCTTCTGTGCTGGTCACAGAAAGTCCCTGGGTCTGCCCGCATCACACCCTCTGGGAAAGCCAAAAATTTCTATCCAGCATTGCAATGATTCAAGAGGAACCCCAAGATTCCACAGGGTGTGGAAGAGTGGTGGGCAGGGAAGGGAGACTAAATGAAGTAACATCTATAAATCTGTTTGTGTAGTGCCTGGCATGTAGAGAATGCTCAGAAAATGGTAGTTATTAATCACACACACACACACACAATGGTAGTTGTTATTGACACCATTGCCATCAAAGCTACTACTGCTGCTCATCATATGCATATACACACATGCATATCCATATACATGCATACATATCCATACACATGCACACATATCCATACACATGCACACACATCCATACACATACATATATATACACATATACATGCATATACATGCATATATATATATATATACATATACACAAGTATGTGAGTGGGGGCTCCTGGCTCCACATGGAACCTACAAGGATTAAAGGAAATCAAGGTGAAGTGACACTCTCGATGGAAATCTTTCACCTGCCACTATAGTGTCTAGACGCGGCAGGTGGAAAGTCACTGAGTTCTGTGCCAAAAGAAGGAATCGAGCAGACTTGCACCCATCTTAATCCCATCAGATTAGTGAACACCTACAAAGAATTCATTGGTTAGGTAGACATGGCATCCTGGAAGGAATGCACTCAGCTGGGAGTGAGGGAGGTGGAGGGACAGCAGGGACAGAGACCAGTGGCAAATGAGAAAAGGCAAGTGGACAGAAGATGCATTGCAGCTCCCAGGCTGCATGTGTAATAGTCAAGTAGCAAAATGCCAAGCCAATCAGAGGGAATATGCCATGGGAAGAATTCACAAAGCTGGGGCTCAGCTAGGAAGGGCAGGGGAGCTTCTGGTGTAGAGAAAACATATTCTTAAAAAGACAAACAATACAAGTAAAATAATATGCTCTCTGCTATGGGTTATAAGCAGCTAATTAATCAGCACCTTGTCATCAGGCACTGGGGGGCTCCAAGGCAGGCAGGGCCCCTGCTCCAGACACCTGGAGTCTTGGGAGGAAATGAGAAATGACAGTGTGTGCAGGGGAAGGGCAGAGTGCTGCAGGCCAAGCAGGTCTGGAGGGCTTGCTGGGGAATGGGGGCATATAAATAGGCCTTAGAGACACATTGGCACACATGCCAGGCTGGACAATGAAGCAAATGAGAGATGGACATGTAAAAATGATTTTGAGAGGTGGGTGAGCGATTAGCCTGGCAGAATGGGGGTTTGGGGAGGAGAGCCCTGAGTCCAGCAGCCTCTTCCTGTTCCCATCCCAACCTGCTTTGTGATATCTGCTCTCTTGGCCCCTTCCAGATCTAACCATCAGCTCTGCTGTCCTGTCTGACTGCATCCCTAAGCTTCCTCTGCAGACGTCTCCTCTTTTTATTCTGTCTGTTCTTTCCAGGGAACCTCATGTCCCTTGACTTCAGTATGAACAGTGCAGCCAACTCCGCCTAGGTGTCTCCAACTGCCACCTGGCAGACCACACCCTCTCTTGAGGTCCCAAAGGGACTCACCCCCTGCCTTGTCTCCCAAACATTTCCCCTCCCATAACAGCTTTACCAACCACCCATAGGCCCAGTGAAGAATCCTCAGGATTTGCCTGCACTGCATCCTTTCCGTGACTGTCTCCCAGACAGACACCCGCAGGCACACACATATGCGGACACCCACACTTGTGCACACACGTACACACATGGGTTCATCAGGCAGGCTGTGTCTGCCTGCTGCATGGCTCCGTAGCTGCCAGCCCTTCCTTGCCTTCATTCTCTCCACAGACCTTAACTGTGGGGGGTGCTATGAGTGGCCCATCTAGCTTGTCTCCCTCCCACCAAGCTTCTAAACTGCTCCCCACCTACATAGCTCCTTCATGCGCCCACCAAAATTCTTTTTAAAACCACAATTCAGAAAATTAGGACGCCAAACTATTTTAAACGAAGTTTTACATCTCTCTGTGCAGCGGTCTATGAGTTGATTGTGTAACCGCCGGGCAGCAGCGAGGCCCAGGGGTTCAGACGCAGGTGCTGGAGCCCCAGTGGCCGGGCCTGAGGTCCAGCTCTGCCACTTAGCATTTCCTTGACCCAGAGAAGCTTCTTAATGTGAACAATCATGCTGTCTATAGCCTAGACTTGTGAGGATTAAATGAAGAGAGCCCTCATAAAAGAGAGGGGAAGAATGAGAAATAAATACGATAATGTCCATGTTTGTCCCTGGGCCACAGAATTTTAAAATTTTTACTTTTCTGTATTTTCTATATTTTCCCAATTCTCTATAATAACTATGAAATCCTTGTATGACCATTAAACTGATCTTTCCTCTGAAAATTGCATGAAATTACATCCTTGCATAAGAATGGTCAGGAACTTCCCACTGCCACAGGCTGCAACCCCAAGCCCTGGGCTGACCCAGGAGCCGGGTGCCACCCACATCACTTCTCACCACCTACTGACGCCCCAGACTTCATCCTCTCCAGACTTCTTGGCCCCCAGGGACTGTCATCCCTTTTGACTTGAACACCCCCAGCTGAAGTCCTGTTCACACTTGGAGACGCAGTTCAGATCTTTGCCTCCCAGGGCTTCATCTCTCCCTCTGGGCTCCCTTGGACCCTGGTGACCTGACCAAGTGCCCTGCGAGCCTGTGGCTGGGTCACGGTCCTATTGGCATCTCCAGATATTTGCAGACTCCTCCGATGTTTGGAGCAGGAGCGGGGATGTGGAGGCAAAGGAGTGCAAGAGGAGAGAGGGAGGGAATTGTGAGGCTATTGCCTGAAGGGCTCTAAACACAAGACTCATCCAGGGGGACTTCTGAAGATTTTCTTGAGTAGAAGGACAACATGATAAAAGTCAAACTTGAGAAACAGAAGTTGGCAACAGCATGCAAAATGGACAGGGTAGGGTGGCCTGAAAATTGGTTACGAGGCGGCTGGCAGGAGATGAGGCCTTGCTCGGGGTCCTGGTTCCTGCCCTGGGCTGCCCTGCCCAGCATTTCCCCACTGGGCCCCAGGGCCCCCACCAGCCTCATGTGGCAGGTACCAGTATCACACCCACCTTATGCGCAAGACTTAGTCACATAGTAGAGACTGATTGAAACCTAGATACATCTGACCCCAGAGGGAGGGCACTGACTAAGCTTCCCACACTCCAGTGGCCCACAGAACCCCAGGCCTTCAGGACGGAGACCCCGAGGACTGGGAAGGAAGCGGGAGGGTGTGCTCAGCACTGGGATGTCCCTACAAGTGTGTCAGAAAAACTAGTGAGAGATAAATAAAATATTAAAGGGGGAAACAAAAGATATTCAAGTGTGGAGGAAATTACAGAGGTTACGAACAGAGTAAACTTGGGCGGATTTGCCACTGAGCTGGCAGGTGCGAGCTTTCCGGTGACGGAGAGGAGCCGCTTTCTGACACCGCAGGAGAGGAGCCGCTTTCTGACACCGCAGGCCGCCTGACTTTTGAGCTGTATTTCTAGCAGGGATGGCACCTGCTGAAAATAGGAAGCGGGTGCAAAATGTGTTTTTTGTATCTATTGATGGTTGATGGATTGTGGGAGAGATTTCCCTAACTTTTTAAAGAGATGCCAGGGAGAGCCAGCCTGTGACCTCAGGCTGTCCTTTGTAAGACAGTCTGAGATAACAGAATGCTGAGCATACCTGCAGTGTTGGGGGGGGGGGGCCCTGTACCGCATCTTCTTCCTTACGATTGCTGGAGGAAGGAGTCACTCTCCCTGCCCTTCACAGGAGGGAACGGGGGTGCAGAGGGCTCATGGAACTTGCCCAGGGAGTCACAGCTCCTACCCCAGCGGCGCTAGGAGTCCCACCGACACCCAGGCTATTTCCATTATAGACACTGCCCTGTAGGTGGATTGGCCCCTGGACTCACACAGAACGGCCTTCCTGATACTTTCATGTCCTCGAATCTTCTCCGACCAGGTCTTATCCCATTAAAACAACAAGGCTACCTGTCTGCTGAAACACCCCGAGCCTCCTCGACAAGGCCCTACTTCCCTCGGTTTCTAGTTCTTGAAATCAGCGGGAGGGTGACTGCACAGTGTGGGCTGACCCCATAATAGAAGACTTCACACATATGGCTTTCCTGCCCACCGCTCACCTCACCCCCCATCCTCCCCGCCCCCCGCCATCTGCACAGTCCCTGTGCCGTGTGCGAGAACATTCTCAGTTGTTTGTGGTCCCTGGTGCTCACATAAAGCCAAAATTACTGCTCTGGAGTGCTTCCCTCGTCCCGTGACAGATCTGGACTGGGGCATCAGTCTCAGTCCCAAGGACACGGGGGAAGGAGGAATGAGGAAAGGAGTAAACTGTGGGAGATGCATGATTTCCAAGTATCACACAGGGGAAAAAAAATTAAAGACCATTTAATCAGTTTGACAAGCAGGAGCAGTGTTGGAAATGTCTGCAGTGTACAGACCGCAGACGGTGGGGCTGGAGTCAGGCCGGGTGCCCTGGGAGTTGGCCCGGCGGCTGCGGGAGGGCGTGGCTTAGAGCACCAGCCTCGAGCATGCGCACCGGGTGCTGGGTCCAGGCTCCGCCCACCAGCCTGGACCCCATGGGCAGTGCTTACCCTCTGTGAGCCTCAGCTTCCTCTTCTTTATAATGGGGGTGGTGATAATCGAGAGAGTGAAAGACAGCCCCCAGCAGCTGTCAGCTAGACTGGGACTCCTTGGAGGTATGGGGTCCCAGGCAAATATTTTCTGTGGGGCCCAGATAATACAGTCTGAGAAGAATCTTTAAAAATGTCTAACTCATAAGAACAGTGAGTAAAAAAATGGTTGCCAGGGGTGGGGGCTGGAGAAATAGGGGGAAGTCAGTAAAAGGTACAGGTTCAGCTATAAGATGAATAAGGTCTGAGGATCTAATGTATAACATGGTGACTATAGTTGATAACGTTGTTACATAATTGAAATTTGCCAAGAGATGAGACCTTAAATGTTCTCACCAAAAAAAAGCAAATATGTGAGATGATAGATGTGTTAAATGTAGAAGAGAGGACTCTTCGCAATGTATACATATAGAAATCATGATACATTTTAAATATCTTACGCTTTTGTCAATTGTAACTCATTTGAGCTGAAAAAATTTAATAAAAATTTAAAATATGTATTAAAAATCAATGAAACACTAAATATAAGCAAAAATTAACAAAAAAAAAAACAGTTTGAGTCATTCCAAACCAACCTGTCAGCACCTGTCTGGCGCCTAGTCTCACAGTTCTGCACGAGAAACACTGAACGGCTAGTATCCATCTGTGACTTGGGGCGACAGATGACCACAAGGGCCTGAGCCCCTCAGGGCATCAGGGAATCCCCAGGTAGAGACAGTCCCAGGGTAGAAATTCATAGAGAGCTCTCAAGGTGAGAAATGGGGCCCAGGACCCACCTGAGCTCTAGTCCAGGCTCAGGGTGCCCTGCAGTGATGGCACTCCCAGGCCTGGCCAGGCTCTGGCACTGTGGAGCCCCTTAGAACAATCTAGGGAAGTTGTTCCAATGTGAGGAACCCTCTGACACTTGGAGCTCAGCTTCCCAGGTCTGGAAAGTACTGGCCACAGTGTTCCTAAAGGAACAGAAATGTCACTCACAGAATAAACACAGCATCAGACAAGGTCATTCCATAACTGTTGGCACAAACAAGCCACAAGGCCACTCGTGACCACGTACGACCCAAAACAGGATAGGACACCATGCAACCACAAACATAATTCACCTCTTGCTCTTTTCTGACTACCTCGTGTGACTACTCTTCTCTGTGCTGGCAGTTCCATGCACTTTAATCATCTGTCCTCCTAGAAAAAAAAAATTACCAAGATGCCCTATCATCACACTGCCCTTGTGGCTGTGCAGCACCCAGGTAGAACTGACACCCCACCTCTAGCCCTCCTGACACCCCCCAGCACCAGCCAAACCCCATAATGAGCCCCACAACTCCCTCATGGTTCCTCCGTGTGTGTTCTGCCCTGCAGCCAGCTGAATAAATCAGACTTTGTGTGACCAGAGGTGTTCTTGGTGGTCTTTGGCTGGTGGGCATCAGCCACCTTATAGGGCTATGGCCAGGATTAAATGCTTACAGTGATGCTGGTGTGTGCTGCCCTATCGTCAGCATGGTTCAGTTCAGTCTTGCTGACCTGTTCACCATGTGTCCTGCAAGGTGTGTGGGCCAGGAAGGTGGGCATCACTTGAGAGCTTGCTAGAAATGCTAGACCAGCTGAGTCCAAATGCTGTTTGTGGAAAGATCTCCAGGTGATCTGTGTGCACATTCAAGTTAGAGAAACACTGCTCTAGCCACCTCCGGAGGCACATCCCTGAGCCACATACACACAGGCGCGGCATGAAGGATGAAGGCGCCTCCACCTGCCAACAGCCACCCAACAAAGATGAGAATGTTGGGATTTTCCAGCAATGGGTGTAGGCAGGCCAAGTGCATGGGATCATGTCCAAGTCTGTGGGATTCAACTGCTTATCGCTTTGTGAGTAACTCCAGGAGCAGGCATATGCACATTTCACCAGCAATAGCGTGGTGATATTCTATAGTTGCTGGCCACAACCCTGCGCAGTGGGCGAGGAAAGGATCATCCCCACTTTATAGATGAGAAAACTAAGTCTCAGAGAGGCGCACGCAGCATTTTGCTTAGTTGCACGTGGATGCCTGGACGGTGGTGACAAGAGGACGGGAATTAGGTGGAGGTAGGTAAGCTGGAGCCACGCAGTGCCTTGTCTAGATTGAAAGGTTTGATACTTATATTCAGATGTGGAGTTGTTTGGGCCTTCATTTCATTTTCTCAACTATTATTTCCCTGGCTTGCTGAGTTTGTCAGCACTCGTTACATTTCGCCTCAGAAGTACATGTGCGTGGGGCCCGTGGAGCCGCGCTGCCTGGGCACACATCCGCTCTTTGCCACTTCCTGCCTGTGTTCACGTGAGCAAGCCAGTTAAACTTTATAGCTTGAATTTCTTCGCTGTGAACTAGAGAGGGCTGAAGTTCAATTTGGTGGGAATAAAGAAGGGCCAATATGACATAGTCCAAATACATGATTCCAAAGGTCTAGTTTAGCCCAAGGGTCAAATCCAAACTATCCACAAGATGGTCAGCATTTTCTTTGAGTAATTCTCTGTAAATATAAATTTTAAATACATAAATGCACAATGGTAATCATATTGTGTATACTGCTGTTTGTAGTCAGTCTTTTTTCTTTCAGCTTTTCCTCTCGAAGCTCCCTCTTGCTTGGAATCCATGTGGGAATGCCTAATATGCACCTCTCCATAATTTCCTCTGCATTCCTATGATGAGATACAGACATGACGTACACATGCCTATACACATACAGCAGGCCCCCCATCCACGGTGTCAGTTGCCCGCCCCCCACTGCAGTCCAGTAGATTATCCTAGTGTCAACAGTAGCTTAAGCCTACGTCACACTGCCTGCTCCCTTCGCCTCACATCGTCTCAGCATGGAGGCGTTTTGTCATCCCACATCACCGCGGGAAGGAGGGTGAGTACAGGGCAGCAAGGTATTTTGAGAAAGAGAGACCACATTCACATAGCTTTTATTACAGTGTAGTGTTATAATTGTTCTATTTTATTATTATTCTTGATAATCACTATGGTTCCTAATTTATAAATCGAACTTTGTCATAGGTATGTCTGCATAGGAAAAGCATAGTATATAAAGGGTTCAATACAAACGAGCCATGGTTTCGTGCAGCCACTGGGAGTCTTGCAAGAGCGTGTACACATTCACGTATATAGGTATATGGGGAGAGGGTCATTGTTTCACAAACGGGAATATATTGTTAATCCTTTTCTGCACCTTCCTTATAAATGATACCTTGGAAAAATCCTTCCAAGCTGATTGGTATACTTCTAATCTTTTCTTTTCATTGGCTAGTCCTTGATGTGGACTGCCATCCCCCATTCTATGTTAGTGAGGATTCAGTTTGTCTCTAGTTCTCTGCCACTCTGAATAGTGCTGTAAACATCCTGGCATTTTTTCTAATACTGTAACTCAGTTTTCCCTGTTCTAGAAGTTGGAAGTTGGCATAAATGGAATCATACAGTCTAGACTCTTTTTTGTCTGACTTATTTTGTCAGAATAATATTTTTATGATTGAACCATGTTGTTGCATGTAGAATAGTTCAGTTCCTTCCTTTTATTTCTGAGTAGTTTTCCATTAAATGCACATACCACAGTTTACTTACCTATTCTTCTGAATATGTATGTTTTAAATTTTAACAGATAATGCTAGCTTTCTTTCCCCAAATGCTATGAAATTTACATTTCCACCAATAATATGTGTAGTTGTTTTTCATTGTGACTGGCCTGCTGATAGGGATGTCTTGTTATTATTTTAATTTGCATTTCCCCAACTATGGTAAACTCAAGCATCATTTTGTACATTTGTCAGCTGTCTGGATTTGTGCCTCCATAAATTGCCTTTTTATATTCTTAGATCATTTTTCTACTGAGTTGTAATTTCTAAAATCTTTTCATGTCATATAAATTAATTCCCATTTTAATCCCTATGTAATTAATTCTTATAAATGAATTAAACACTTATCACAAGTATTTTTTCCCAATTCTCTCATCTGTGTTTTGATTTTATGACTTTTCCCATACACGTTTTTAACGTGGTCAAATACATCTTTTCACTTATAATCTCAGCATCTTACAATCTTGTTAAGGTTGTCCATAGGCTGTACACAAAGTCTCCTAGATATTGCTGGGATATTTTTTTCTGTTTTGTTGTTCACCATTAAGACTTTAATCTTGGGGGAATATATTTTTGTATATGGTATTACATAGAAATTTTATTTTATTTTGTTTCAGATGGATAGCCAGTTATAGTGGTATCATTTTTTAAATAATTTATTTTCCCACTAAATTGAACTACCACGTTTGATATATAATGTATATGAAATTCACAGACAGAAGGCTGTTTCTATAGTCTCTTTTCTTTTCTGCTGATCTATTTCTCATCCTCATACTAATAACAGATTTTTTTCATAATGGCTTACAATATACTCTGATATATGCTAAAGCAATTCCTCCATTACTGTTTTTTTTTTCCTGACTTTTTCGTTCTTTTTCTGACTGTTTTTGAGCATTTGTTTCTAGCTTTTTAATTCTTTTCCTGGCTGTTCTTGAGCATTTGTTCTTCCATACGAAGTTTAAAATCATTTTATCCAGTGTCCTCTCCTTCCCCCCCTTAAAAACTGTGCAATTGTAGTTTTAACGACACCTTCCCATTTATAGACTCTGTCTTGTGACCCTTAATAAGACTAGTTGTCTTCATATAGATGTACCTCTATTATTAACTGTATTTCTTAATATTTTTATTCACTATTTTAATATTTTCCCTTTTCCATTTCTGTATGCTTATTATTAGAATAATTAAAAGCTAATGATTTATATGTATTTATCTTATATCTTCTGATTCTTAGTATCTCTTATTCCAGTGCTTTAGAGAAAAATAGAATTTCTTGGATCTTCATATCATCAGCAAAAATGCATAGTATTTATTCTTCTTTTCAAGTGTTTATTCCAGTTACTCATTTTTCTCTTTTCATTTTATTCCCTAATCTCCTGAGACAAAGTCAAATTGTAATGGTCATAACAGGCTTTCCTGTCTAGATCTTGATTTTAAATGAAATGGTTTTGTGTTGCTATTAAGGCATTTGATGGAAGATTTTTGTGGAAATATTTTTATTTTATTTAAGTGGTTTTCCTTATAGTTATATTTTAGTTAGAGCATTATTAGGAATATCTGATATATTGAGTCAAATGTCTTTTAAGCATCTATTGATGAAATCATATTTATGTTTTCCTTTATTTTATGACTAACTAATTTCCTGATGTCAGAATACTTTTGCACTCCTGAATAAACTCTAATTAGTTTACTTATATGGTGTTTGATTCTAATCTAATGAGAATTTTTGTATCTATGTTTATAGATGAAATGCAGTTTTTCACAAAGGAGGTTTTGATAAAACCTTGTGGAAATTAGAAGTTACATTGTCTGACAGCTACCTAGAGTACTATCACCATCAGTCTTATCAGAAAGTATTTATAAGTATTGGAAAGTATCAAGACCAAGGTAGCAGAAACAAGTGTCCCAAAAATTCTAAAATTTGTACATGAAAGCTTGAATTTAATCAATGGCAATGAATATTGTCAGTTGCTTTCCTTGAAGTGACAGGCGTCCTTTATCCCTTTTCAAGAAAATGTCAACTCAGCCATACACATGCTTTTCCTTGAGACCATCTTCATACTCCAGTATGTAGTCAAGGTGCTTTATATAAACTTCCTATTATACTTTTAAAATATATAACAACACAGAATATTAAAAAGACATGCATTCAAGGGTCAAGATTTCATAAAACTAATGGTTTTTACTGCTTCATAATGACATTCTTAAATGAACAGGCATTTTTACAATGTGAGTATGAGGCAGTAAAAACCGGCATTGGCTTGTCCTGGTAGGATTGGAACCCTTACCATCAGCAGGGCACTGGCAGGTAACCCACCACTGCTTTTGCACCATTTGTGTTAAGTGTCGACACAGTGAAGAAGTCAAATAACACCTCGGTGTTGTTGTGAATTCCATTTGACCTTGCAGACCTCCTGAAATGGGAAAGAAACCTCAGGGACCCCCTGAGTTCTGTGGATCACTCTTTAGGAACCACTGCTCTAGACAGATTAAGCTTCACTTTTGTTCCTCGAGAGAGCTAAGCTCTTGCCCACCTCAGGGACTTTGCACGTGCTAGTCCGTCTGCCTGGAAGGCCAGTCCCACAACACTTTGCCTGGTCTCCTTTCCTCCTCATCCTTGAGATTCCAGTTTAAATGTTTCTCTCACAGAGAAGTTTTTTCTGGGCCCATGGCTCAGCTGGGCTCAGTCCCCATGTTCTGTGCTCTCGGTAAAACTTGACTTTTCTATCATAGCTCTTATTACAGTTTTTATTCACATACTACTAAGGATCTATCTGGTAATGTCTGTTCCCCAAGAATGTGAGCTGCTTGATCCTGTGCACCTTTCGCTGCAGTACCCCCTTTACCTAGTACAATGCACTCTATCAATGGTATTGAATAAATGAATGAGTGACTGATCTGGTTTGCCTCTGCCTGGTTGGCTCAGGTGCTCAGCTCGAAGAGCTGGGGCCAAGGTCACAGGCTGGACTTGCCTCACCTCTTTCCTCTTTCCTACTCCGGCGGGCAGCATTTTGTCCCAGTCTTGCCCTGCAGATAAACTGGGATGAAGGTTGCAGGTGGATAAAGGCAAATCTGTCATCATTATTAGGAAATGCATTCAAAACTCCCCCCAGTGATAATTTGTGGTGGATTTGCCATCATCTGCAAGCCAGAAAGACGACGACAGCACTTCCTGATCATCAAGACCTACTTAAACTTCCTGAGAAGGTGAAATCTTTCATATTTACTTAGTTGCTACGAGTCCCCTAGTCTCCCAGCAAGCACACACTCGTTGTGGGAGCTTGAAAACTCGCTGGAAACTATCCAGCAGTTATGAGCCATAGTTTAAAAACCTTTGAACTAACAAAATTATCATTCCGTCCCAGATTTAAACTGAATTGTGGTGATTATAGCGTATACTCTGCAGTTCTGGTTGAGAAGGCAATTTAATTAGAAGTCTCTATCTTGAGGCTAACTCTACCCCAGACCCACCGCCCCGCAAAAAAAATAAATCTTCAGAATGAAATTTCTAATGCTGTCTCTCCGCCTAAAGGTATGTTTGCTCATAGAAAGTTGAGTAAGATTCCATTTAGACTATTTTTAAAACTCAAGAAAAAGGTCCAAAAGGAGGGTTTCACCACTTAAGAAATCACTCAGATACTTTCTTACTATTATTTTTTCCCAAATGCAAACTGCTTCCCTTAGAACTTTCAAGTCATCCTTTTTAGTGCCTTTGTCATGTTTGAAGAAACTTGGTTGAGCTCTAATGAAATTGTTCACAAAACGTATATTGCCCATATGACGTTTTACTTCCACTCTTTAAGAGAAACTTGCATGGAAATGCTACATGGGGGATTATAATCAAAATCAGATCTATGAATAAAACGTATGTGTGTTATCTGTGATAGGTACATTACCATTTTACCAATGAAAAGCCATGCGTCAACTACATAGTGTTTGCTAAAAGTGATGTTAGAAATCACTTACAGGTGAGAAAACTGAAGCCCAAAGAGGTATAAGTGTTTTGTCCAGATGAAAAATAAATGATTAATTCTGAAACATACGCCCTTAACCTAGAAAAGGCAGACAATAAAAGAAAAGTAAAATCTACAGTGGCTTTGCCATTCTGAAGGGAAGGAGGGCCCCCAGCCCAGAGAAGCTTACAATTCTCTCCGCTCCTGGCAGATCACAAAGGAGTGGGCTGGGGACCAAGGGCTGGTCCTGGCAGTAGGCAGGCCCCTGGGGGCACTGCTTTATCTCATTACAGTCAGAGTCAGAAAAACAATTCTACCAACACGTTCCTGGGCCTAGAGGGGGAACCAAGGGACTGCCCCCTTTATGGGCAACTGGACACAGTCATGGAGTCTACTGAAAGCGGCCAAGAATTTTGGGCCTAGGTCCTGCATACACTAACGAACTATCACTCTTTTGAAACTGTATCACCAAAAAACAATACATGAAACTAAAATGCTGTATCCAAGCCTAAATTCAAACAAGTGCTACATTGCATAGTGGTTTTTAAAACATAATTTGCTGCCCACAACGACTTTAGGGGACAGTCAGGTGATCAAAGGTACATTTCATTACAAAGGAGCATTTCCTTGGAGGGCCCAGGTTCCACAAAGGGAATTTTTCTGGAACCATAACCAATACATTTGGATGGTTAGCAGCAGTGATGAACTGAAGTAAGTGTAATTAAAGATGATATTCTAATAGGAGTTGAACCATATGAAACTGCTGATGTCTGATTTTTTTGACACCACATAAAATTACAATTCTACATGGTTCAATCTACTATTTCAAATGCACTTTGTAGGGAGGCAGTGAATCCAGAAGCATGGTGTATTTTTACAGCAACTAAGCCTGCTAGCAGTAAGCTTTTGTGACAGACACACCAAAGACATAAGACTAGAATCAAATTAAGTAGAATCAACAAAATCATGAAAAAAAAATTAGAAGGTTGTAGACAACACTACACAGGAGCTACTTTCCAAGTTCTAGTTTCCAAGTGCAAAGGATGGAATAACACACTCATCCAAAGGAGAAGGAATCCTCAGGTCAGGCAGGCAAAGTACAAGAAGGAAGACCTTACCAACATATAAAATTGTCTTGTTTCTTTATTTCTTGTTTTTTTTTATGCCTCCTTCAAGCCCTGTAGTAGGATGTTCACTCCATGAGAGCAGTGCTTTGCTAGAAAAGTACCTGGTATGCCGTAGGCTTAGGCAGTTAGGATGCCCTTAATTGCAGGCAGCACAAAGGCCTTGTCAGATTAGCCTGAGCAACAGAGGGGTTGTCTTGGCTCTTAGTTTAAACGTCACCTTCTCTGGCCACCCAGATTCGGTTCCTCTCTTTCTCACATACACATACCCCAACATTCTTTTTGAGTAGGAATCCTTTTTATTCCCTCATAGACTGTTTTCCCCAAGTAAGACCCATTGCCTCCCCACCTTCCCCCCCTTAGTTAATCATGACTCAGTTTCTATGCCTTCCCCACCCTCTTTCTTCTTCTCACTCCTGTAGTCCCTACTGGAGAATTTAGAGAGCTGGCAATCCATAGTTTTATCAGATTGAGAAATGCTGGCCCTAATAAGGCCCTTTATTTTGCAAATAGAAAATATATACATCCCAAAGATGCTAAATGACTTTCTTAAAGCCACCTAGCTAGTTAGAGAGAGAAACTGAACACAAATCCATGCTTTTTATACTTCCAGTTCATTAGCCAGGCTCAGTACTGAAGTATTGTGAAGGTTAGGCCTTGGAACAGGCTGCCTGAAATCCATGAACTTCCTGCCTCCTTTTGGAAACCAATTTAATTCCCCTACAAAAAGGCCACAGAACGTACACAAGGACCCTCAAATGCACATTTTGTTCCTACTTAACATGGATTAAAATGTGCTTTCTGGAATTCATGGTGACACTACGGAAGAAAGACTTGGCTCTTCCCAGGCCTTTTAGTGAGAGAAAGTGTACTTACAAAGCAACTGCGCATTAACAGGTAGTATTTAAATATAACGTTACCAAAGATCAGAATACCCAACAGGTGGGCCTTCACCGCAGCTCTGGCCTGCCCCCTTGTGCACATGTCACCTTAGTGCATTTTGTCAGGACAGCTGGGGTGGAGGCCAAGGTTGGATTCCTGCCTTCCCCACCTTCGCCTTTCTTCATCGTCCCCCACATCATCCTTCCTCGGCCCTTTCTCCTCTTACAGCCCAGACCACAGAATAAGTTTGTGGACAGCTTGGATTTTCTGTGACCAGAAGTCCCCACCCCTCAGCTTTTAGCCACCCATTCCACAAGATTTTGTGGAACAACTGAAAAGCGCTAAATTCAGGGCTGCGAGCAGCTGTGGTCACTGACTGTGGAGAGCTTCCAGCCCAGAAGGGAAAGCACGCCCTGAACCATCCCGGGCAGGACTGCTCTGAAGGGAAAGGACAGGGGGCAGGGGGCAGCGGGCAGGGGGCATTCATCCACACTGTGATGTTGGGAGGCCTGGCTCATTGTGGATAAAACCGCATGCCCAATAAATAACTGTCACCTTCTTTGTCTTGGATGGCACTGGGTCACAATAAGTAATTCAGTCATCAATTTCCTTGTTCCACAAAATCTTGGTGCCAACATTGTGCCAAATATTGTGCAGGGGTCTGAGCATGAGGAAAATAGGACAAAACAAACAAATAAATAGAAACCTCACCAGACAAAAACAACAAAAACCCCATCTCTGCACTCAAGGAGCTGAGAGGCCTGTGGGAAGGGGAGGTAGCCAGCAGATCACAATTTTGCAGGGTTTGCTTTTAAAGAGTATATGACTAGGAAAGTGCTCACCGTATACTGGTAAGAGATGAATGAGTGACAGGTAGAACGATTTGGGCTGCAAGCAGCAGAAACACTAAAAGTGGCTTAAGTAAGAAGGCCTTGGTTACCTCCTGTAACAGGAGTCCCAGAGGTGAATTCTAGAGACTCATCAGGAATACACATGCTCTTCCTGCTGCCGCTCCCCCACTCGCACTGCTAGCAACTGTCTTCCCTGATGCTGTAGAGTGCCACAGCCAGTGAAGAAGGGGCACTTCCCCGTGTGCTTCTGTTTTACAAGTCCCCTCCCACCTGCAGACACTGGGACTGGGGCCCCTGCCCAGAGCTTAGGGCTGTCACTGACCCAGCAGCAGGACATCTGGAAAGTTGGCTCCAGCCAGCCTCCCCCCAGTGGCCTGAAGACAACCAGCATCTAACAACAATGAAAATGGGGAGAAGTGGTGTCCTCAGACTGCCAGTGGCATCACCCACAGGACTCCTGTGTCACCCCCACCAACAAACAGAAGGCATGCACCAAAATGTAATCAGTGGGAAGCAGTATGGGAATTTTTCATTTTCTTCTTTTTACTTTTCTATTTCCAAATGTCTAAAAATGAGCAAATAGTCTTTTTATAATCAGAAGTAAAATCCATTTAAACAGTCAAGCAAAGAAATGAGCAAGACTTCAGGATAGTTGTTAAGGAAAGTTTCCTGTAATGGGATGAATGGAGTCAAGACACACAGTACCAGCTGATAGTTCCCATCAAACCAGGCTTAGGGTCTCCTTAGGACATATTACATAGTTTGTAAACAACTACAAGGTTCTGCGCCCAAATCCAATGTGTGGGAGCTGGTGGAGGGTCCCCATGCCAACAGGCAGCTCTCGGGCACTAGCTGGCTGTCCTGCAATTCAGCTCAGTTCTCACACTACTTGGAGACAGTGTCAGGTCCCACAGGTAAAGGGCTGAGTCTTAACAAGACTCTTCCCAACAACCACCCCATCCCATTTAAGACCCGAGTCACAAGTCCAAGTCGTCACCTGTGCTTCTGACTGACCAGCTGTAGACCAGAGGTTCCCATGACCCCTCCTAGGGTTTGGTTAACTTCCTGGAGAGCCTCAAAGAACTCAGAGAAGCATGTTACTTATTAGATTGCCAGTTTATTACAGAAAGATACAAGCTCAGGAACATCCAGAAGAAAGAGATGCATAGGGCAAGGTAAGTCTGAAAGGGTGCAGAGCCCCCATGCCCTCTGGGCACACCACTCTCCCAGCACAGCACCTCCACACCTGCACTTACCAGGAGCTCTCCAACCTCATCCTTTTGGATTTTTATGGCAGCGTCATTACATTGGCATAGTTGATTAAATCACTGGCCATTGGCAATAGCTTCAGCCTCCAACCCCTCTCTCCTCCCCAGAGGTGGAGATGCAACAGAAAGTGCCAACCCTCTAATCCCTGGGTCAGCTCTCCTGGCATCCAGCCCCCATCCTCAGGTGAGGTCCAAAAGCCACCTTGTTAACATAACAGAAGACAGCTTTATTGTTCTCATCACTGATGAAATTCCAAGGAGCTCTGTGCCAGAAATGGTCCAAAGACCAAATACATGGATCTTATAAATCACACTATGACAACAACAAAGGCATATATTCACAACATAACTGGACTAAAGTTTTTTTCTGGTACTGAAAATTAGATATCAGGACAGTATCAATCATGCTAATCATGCCAAATAGGCAGTAATTGTGCAAAAATTCAAGGAATGCTGAGGACACTTAGAGCTTCCATCTGTAGGCAAGAAGAAATAGGCAACTGGCTTTTGGTGGGGGATTGCAAAATTCTGATCTTGCTGTTCTTAAAGCACCACGAGAAGGGCAATGTCCAAACACAAATGGAGCCTTCTGTGTGTGACCGCTGAATGCTGACAGACATGCTGCTTCTTCAATTCCAAATGATAACATCCCTGGCTTGGAAACCAGTTGAAATAGAACACTAGAGGGATTCGCAACACATTAATGTGGTACAGGACTGTAAATGAAATGGGCCAACAGGCTCAGTCTTGAAGCACTTCCTTACTGTAAGGCCCTTCCGCATTCACACATATGTCTGAGGATCTGATTGTCTGAGAAAGATGAAGGAGAGGCACTGTTTATTTAACATGTTCTTTGAGTCTTTGACTTACGGTTTTGGGAAGATGGTAGGTGGAAAGCACCGAGTCCCTGGAGCATGAGTCCCATTCCACCTGGTAAGGTTCTCTGAAGCCTTGTAAGCACCGTAATTTATCCTAAAGGAGTACTGACAAATAAAGTATGCTGCTTCATATCCCTAATGCACTCAGTTAACTTCCTGGAAGATACAGGTTCCCCCCCATCCAGAAGTTCACTCTATGTGACTTCCCTTCATGAAAGACTTATAATTAGCACCTGTTTTCTTGCTAACTGAAAGAAATTCAAAGAGGATTTTTGCTTTTATGCAATGGTAATTGCTTTGTGCTTTACACCATTTCAGTTTAGTGAGGGTTTCACAGGAACACTCTACTTTCTGATAGCAGGGGAAACCCGTGTGTCTTCTTTTGAACCTGTAAGAATCTCTTACACTTACAAAGCACTTGACCATTTCCAATGGCATTCCTACCTAGTCTGCATAGCCACTTGCAAGATAGTCATCCTACCTAGTGAACCAGTGAGATAAAACATCATTTGGAAAGATAAAATGACTGGCTTGAGGTCATATGGCTTTGAGTGGCAGAGTCCATTTTTCCTAACCAAGTGTTATTATCCATCCAAGTTCAGGGGCTTTTTCCTCATTAGCACAGTCTTGGTATTCAGGCACAGGAAGAACCAGTCAATAAATCATTGGGTGTTTGTACCGAATTGAGAAAGGTTATATTTCAAAAGTTCACATGGACTTTCTGTCTTTCATTCCCTTCTCTTCTCTTCTTTCCCCTCTTGCTTGTTTCCTTCTTATCTATCTGTCTCTCATTGCTTAATGCCAAGCTCGCAGCTGTGGTGTTTGGGGTAAAAACAACCACTTTAAGCTAAGTTCTCTCTTCCACCCACACCCTCTTATTGCCTTATCCAACTTTTGGGTCAATTATAACCAACATATGGAAGACTTGGACACCGCATTCTAAATGCCAAAACCATGCTCTACCACATAGGAGACTGTGGCATAGTTTGAAAAATTAAATGCATTAAAATTATATTGTTGGCTACTTAAAATAGCTCTCATCATGTATAAAACATTATCCCTTTGGTTTTTCATATTTTTAGCTCAATAAGTATATAGTGGAACTAAACACTCTTACTTGTTTATCCTGATTTTCCCATATCATATTCCAAAACTAAATTGTGAGTCACCCTGCCTATTGAGAGACTTTCCTCTTAAAGGAAAGCACAGGAGAAGGGTCTGTAAGAGTCTTCAGCTATGATATATACATCTCTGGACAGACAGTTGGCAGCACAAAAATTCCTGCGGGCTGACATCACTAGCTCCATGGATTATTACGATGCCTGTCCCTTGTTCCTGAATGTAACAAACAGTACAAGAGACATCACTAAGTTTTTGAGCAGTGTTTTTGAATGGGCTCAGCCTGGAGAACTGACTTTGAAAGCGCAACTTGGAATGACCAATGTGTTTAAAATGTGTGGGCCCACTACTCAAACACCTTTGAGTTAAGTGAGCAGAGAAAGACAAACTGAGCACCCCCACCCACTCTTCTCTACTCCATCGAATCGAGGGTAGTCTTAACAGTCTAATGATATCAGGGGCAAGTTTTGCATGATCCCCACATTGGTGAAATACGAAGAGTTAAATCTATATATAAAACTCTATTGGACTAGACTGTCACGTTCCTTGTGAAACAGCCTCCCCACGGATAAGCAAAACATGGTGGAGTTCAAGGTTGCATTAGAAATAATGGATTAGACATAAAAATAATACAGATCTTCCTCAATTTAAATGGGGTCGTGTCTTGATAAACCCATTGTGAGTCAAAAATATCGAAAGCCAAAATGCATTTAATGACCTGCTCTACAGAACATCTGAGCTTCACCCAGCGCATCTTAAGTGTGGTCAGCACTTACCTTAGCCTACAGTTGGGCAAAATCATCTAACCCAAAGCCTATTTATGATATTTTGTCAAATGTGTCTCATAATTTATGGATTATGCACTGAAAGTGAAAAGCGGAGTGGTTGCATGCGGGGTGCAGGGCGGTGCTGAGCGTCCGGGTCGCTCCCCCTGGCAGGAGTGGGGGCCTGTGGCTGCTGCGATGACAGCTGCTGCGCAGCGTGCCAGCGGGGCTCACACTGCATGTTGGGGGCCAGGGAAAGATTTAAATTCACAACTCCAAGTGTGGTTTCTACTGAATGTGTATTGCTTTCGTACCATCGTTAAGTCAGGGGCTTGTCTGTATAATGGATGGTCCTTGCAGGAATGGTACAGAGTGAAAGAGAAATAGGCATATAAAACAACAGTCCACGCTTGGCAAGAATGCTCACAGCAAACACACCTTAAAACCGAGGGAGGGGCCTGCGGTGGAGGACTGAGGGGAAGGGTAGGGTGCAGGGTACTCCTCAGCCTATCAATCATGCAGCAGAGAGGGCCTGGCACAGGCCTGGACCGTGAGCCGGGAACTGAGTGTCATTAACTCCGACTCAGTGCCAGAGGCCAGCTAGGAAAAGCGGGGAGGAGGAAAGCATTTTTTTAGGGAAAAAAAAATGTATAGTTTCTCGGACAATTAAAAGCAGTCTCGGTTCCTACTTCTCCAGGCCAGCGCTGTGATGTCTCCCGTAGAGTCCAGGTCCTCTCCCTGTAGTTTCCTTTCATCTTTGTCCAACAAAAACATTCCCATTTAAACACAGGTAAATCAGTGTTTGTGTCCAGTCACAGTGGGTGGGACGCCACAGTACCTCCACCTGTCCGAGGAACCACTTCTCCGTGAGGACAGAGACAGAGAGGGCGGGGTCGTCCCGGAGTGGGCTTTCCCGGGACGGCTAACCCGCAGCGAAGCCCCCCGCAGGCTTCGCATCCTACTCAGCAGAGGCCTGCAGCTGAACGTGAAAGTGCTCGGTACTCCTTCTTTCTTCAGTCACTTGATCCTTCGCTCCCTTCCTCCACCAACGGCCGCCTCCCCAAAACTCTGAGTAAACCTGGCAAACTAGCAAAGTGTCCACATCAGGGCGGAGGCTTCCTGAAGCCCCGACATCACCTGCTTTGCCGCGGAGACGAGGGGAGGAGAGAGCTCTGAACCGACTCAAGTCCACTTCAGCCATTGGCCCGTCCGTCAGTCCTTCTGGCTGGGACTCAGTCTCTCACTTGCCCACACACTGGGGGGATTGTCTGAGCTGGATGCGCTGGAAAGGCATGGGGTGAGATGGGAAGTTGTTTACAAAGCTTCGACAGTCTATAAGGTTTCCTTCAGTCTGTAATATTTCCCTCTCAGGTGGGGAGAATATTATGATTTATGGCCCACCGCACTGTCGTCCTTATATTGATTGCATGGAATTCACTGGGCACATGTGACCAGATCCAGACTTCCTCAAGAAGGTGCTGGATTTATTTTTATACTGAAATTAAGTGACGATCCCATGTAAAGTAAATTTGTTAAAAAAAAAAAAAGTAAAATAATAAGCAAAAAGCAAAAGCTGTTGATTACTCTAGTGGCACTACGCTTTCATGGTATATAATTCCTAAGAGAAAAGGTATCAGTACATTTGTTTAGGAGAACAAGGTAAGCGTGGTCACCACGTTAATGAGTTCATGTTCAATGGCATGCTGACATCCAGGTTCGCTGGATAGCAGATGGACTAGCTAAAGATGGTTTTAAATTACTACCTTATGCAACCCCTTTCAGGTAAATTCTTAAAGCCTTTGCTGGCTTCCCATGACCAGGCCCCAAAACCTCCCTTCTTACCTTCACAAACCTAGCCTTGCAGGGCTCCGCTCTGTCCCAAGGCAGGCCTGCCCCTCCCAGGGCTCCAAACGCCACTCACCCTGTGCATTCAGGCTGGACTCATCAGCCTGTCTGCTGCTCAGCCTGCTGGGGCAAGGGTCATCTCAAAACCATGCCACCTCGCTGGAGCCCTCTTTCTTTGTGTTTTCAAAATGCATTATTTAATCCATTCTTCTGCTGTGCTCCCTAGCCCTGGATTTTTGTGCCTGTCCTCCTCGAAGATGAACTTGAGAGTAGGGAGTGGGTGATTCATATAAACCCATCCAGTGCATTGACACAGAACAGGAAATCAGCAATAATTGTTAATTCATTCAATAAATGTTTATTGAATGCATACTGTGTGCCAGGCACTGTTCTAGATGCTGAAAATATAGTGGGAAACATTTCTATTCTTTCAGAGCATATACGCTAGTCAGGGAGGGGATAAACAAGAAATAAATGCACACATGTTGGATAAACATATATGTGCATATACACAAGTATACTTTTTTAGATGTCAGATGGTGCAGGGCAACTGATATAAAGCAGGGTAAGTGAAAAAAAGTGTCACATGGAGTAGAATGGGGAGCTGCAGTGCTCTTCTAGATGGGGTCATCAGGAAGGCCTCTCTCAGAAGGTGACCTTGAGCCTGCACCTGAATGAAGAGAGGGTATGAGCCTTGTAGATACCTGAGAGGGCAATCCAGCAGGAACAGTACATGCAAAGGCCCTGAGGAAGGGACATGCTTGATGACTGCTGAGTAAATGTCTAATATTATGTTAATAGCACATTCTGTCAGCAGTCTGGTCCAATGAAAGTACCTCTTCTCTCTGTTTTCAAAGCAGGACAAAAATTCCTGCTTGCCTTGTAAATGATACATTACATCCATGAATCAATAGCTATGTAACTCAAATAGCTCATACTTAGAAAAGCTTAGACCAGAGTTTCTGTGTATCCTTCATCTCTCAGTGGATACCTTCCTTTAGCAGCACAATAAAAAACTGAGTTGATTTGAATCTCCAAAATGAAACCAAAAAAATGTGATGCTGTTATTCCTTTCATGCCCCTGTCAAGGAAAGCCTGGGTACCAAACAGTGTTTCGTCCTTCTTTGCAAAGAGCTGAAAAATAAACACAAATGACGGGCAGGAAATCCAGATGAGCAGTGACAGGCTGTTCATTTTATTCCATAGTCTGAGCTGTTTGGGTATAATAGTTTTTTCCCCAGCTCTGTGCTGTAATGTATGCGGCTGTTAATTTTAAAAGGAACTAGTCAGAGTGTCACTTCTTTGAAAACATGATAGGAACAAAATTATTTTAGTTTCAGGCTATTTTCACATCCTAAAAATATCGAGTTGAATAAGAAATTTTGCATCCATTGATTTTTCATCGTGAGTCAGTCCTCAGGATGCTGAGTCTAAGGAACCAGAAATATGCTGGTCAGCTCAACTGTGTATTGCACTCCTACTGTGTGCAGGGCACCAGCCCAGGCACTGTGGTCAGTACAGAGAAGCATTAGACATAGCCTCTGATCTCAGGGCTTAAGACCCCATTGGCAGCCAAGACATGGTCATGAGATTAAACTGATTGTGATGATACCATATGCAATTAAGAATCAAATGTGTGAGGACGTGTGCTTCTAGCCAAGAAGGAGAACAGGGATTGGAATTCCCCTTCCACCTCAAACAACACCAGAAATCAAAGATGGTGGCTTTTAAGACCTGGGCCTCAGACAACAAAGAACTGTGATTCCTAAGAGATGGGAAACAAGCTCAGTGAGCCCTACAATAATCCAGCTTTCTGCCTGAGAGAGCGCCCAGATGGCAACGCAAGGAGGATACATTATTTTCCTAGAGCTGCCTTGACAGAACACCACAAACTGGTGGTTTACGCAACGGAAATTTATTGGTCACAGTTCTAAAGGCTGGAAGTCCAGGTCAAAATGTTGGCAGGGCTGGTTCCTTATGAGGTTGTGAGATCTATTCCAGGCCTCTCTCCTAGCTTCTGGCAGCCTGAGTCCCTCCTTGGGTAGATGGCCTTCTCCCTGTGTCTTCACATCCTTTCCCTCTGTACGTGTCTGTATCCAAACTTCCTCTTCTTATAAGGACACCAGTCATTGGATAAGGTGCAACCCTAACAACCCCACTGTAACTTGATTACCACCATAAAGACCCTATTTCCAAATCAGGTCACATACTGAGTTGCTGGGGATTAGGATTTTAACATCTTCTGGGGAGAAAACAGGTCAGGCCATAACAGAGAGGGACTTAGAAAGAGCCTAGTGGACTCCCTGAGTTGAGGGGTTGAACCAAGAGTTCATGGACACCAAGGCTGTTAGAATTTTCAAGACAGAATACTAGAGAGGAGAAAGCTGCATACAGAGAATCCTAGAGATCTTGTTTGGGTCCCCTACAGTATTTGCAGAATAAGATCAGTACATGCCTGTGAGGAAACTACACAAGGCTGGGGAAAGACCATTCAAAAGGGTTAGAGGGAAATTGCCCAGTGGTCACAAAGGCCCAGGAGCAGTGCCTGTTCCTACCAGCCAAGTTGGAAATACTCAAGGGGCATTTGGTAGATTACTGAGGAAGTCTTGCTTCAGTAGTGGTGAATAATTAGCCTGAGCATTACCCCATACCCACCTAACAAATCATAAAAGTGAAACTATAAAGGACTGAACTGTTTACAACTTAACTGCATCCCATTACTAAGCTCAAGAATACTTATATAAATACAGAAGTATCCAGCACCCACCAAGGTAAAATTCACAATGTCTGGCATCCAATTAAAGATTACCCGGAATGCAAAAAAAGAAGGAAAACATAACTGATAATGAGGAGAAAAAGAAATCAATCAAAACCAACCTAGGACGGACACAGATGTTAATAGGCAGATAGAAACATTAAAATAGTTATTATAACTGTACCCCACATGTTCAAAAAGTTAAGTAAGACATGAAAGATATTAAAAAGACCCACTTCAAACTTCTAGAAATGAAAATTATATTGCTCAAGATGAAAAATACATTCACTTTATTTATATGAGATTAATGACAAATCAGACATTGCAGAAAAGATTAGTGACCTTGAAGACATATCAACAGAAACTATCCAAAATGAAACACACACATTATTAATTATTAATTAATTATTCAATTTGTTAAGATGAAAAGAGCATCAGTAAGATATATGACAGCTTCAAGCAGCCTAATCTACCTGTAATTAGAGTACGCAAAGAAGAGAGCCAAAGGATTAAAAAAAATTGAAGAAATAATGGCCAAAAACTTTCAAACTCAATAAAAACCATGAACTCACAAATCCAAGTAGATCAATGAAGTCCAAACACAAAAAAGTGAACAAAGGGACATCAATACATGTCCTAATCAAATGTTCAAATCAGTTATAAAATCTTAAAAGCAACCAGAGAAAAAGACATGTTAACTGCAGAAGAAAAAGGTAAGAATGGCAGGGATTTCGTACCAAAGAGTCCAGCGATAGACTCACAAATGTATGTACAACTGATGTTGACAAAGATAAAAGGCAATTCAGTGGAGGAAAAATAGTCTTTCCAACACATGGGGCTACAAAATTATACATTCATATGCAAAATATTGAACTTTGAGCCATACCTCACATTATACACAAAAAGTAATGCAAAATGTACTGTACACCTAAACAGCAAACCTTAAATCATAGAACTTCCAGAAGAAAACAAGAGAAAATCATTGTGACCTTGGGTTAGACAAAGATTTCTTTGAGACAACAGCAAAAGCTCAATTCATAAAAGAACAAATTGATAAATTTGAAAAAATGTGAAGTTCTGATCCTCAAAATAACAGTTGAGATTTTTAAAACTACCAACAGATTGTAAGATCGTATTTGTGAAGCATATATCTGACAAACTACTTATAATCAGAATATATAAAGATCTCTAAAAACTCAATATAAGGAAATAAACAGCTCTCAAAAAGTGGACAAAAGATCTTAACATACTTCACCAAACAAGATATTCAGATGACAAATATGCACATCGAAAGATGCTCAATGCCACTTATCATTAAGGAAATGCAAATTCAAACCATAATCAGATACCACTATACACCTATTACAATGGTTACAATTTAAAATATTGATCGTACCAAATGTTGGCAAGAATATGGAGGCGCTGGAATTTTCATATAATACAGGTGGGAATGTAAAATGGTCCAGCCACTTTGGAACACGGTTTGGCAATTTCTCAAAAAGTTAAGCATACACCTGCCATATGATCCAGCCATTCTGTTTCTAGATAATTTCCAAAGAGAAAATAAAGCATATACCCATACAAAGACTTGTACATGAATGTTCATAGCAAATTTATTTATTAAAGCTCCAAACTGGAAATAATCCAAAAGGCCATCAATAGGTGAATGGATGAAAATTTTATTATTTCTATATAATGGAATACCACTCAGCAAAAAAATAAAAATAAAAATGAATGGATGATTGATATAACAAATGGATAAATTTAAAAGTTATTAGCTGAGTAACAGAAGACGGACCCAAAAAGGTATATACTGTATGATTCCATTTATATAAATCTCTAGAAAATGCAAATTCACTTATAGTGACAGAAAAGGATCAGTGATTACCTGGGGTGGAGGCAGGGAGATAGGTGTGAAGGTGAGATTACAAAGAGGCATGCAGAAACTTTTAGAAGTGATGGATATGCTCATTATCTTGATTGCGGTAATGGTTTCATGAGTACATAAATGTGGGAAAGTGTGTCAAATTGTACATTCTAAATATGTAACTTATTGTATATCAGTTATTACCACAATCAAGTTGTTTTAAAATAAAGAATCAAAGGAGTGGTCCAGATTATGATTCTTAGAAGGGGTCAGAAAGGGAGAAAATGCTGAGGACCTGAGGGAATGGGAAGGTCTTCCCTGGAGGTGGAACCCTGGAGGGTAGGTCCGATTTGTTTGTGCATAAAGAGTGGAGGGAATTCCAGACAGGGAGCACAGCACAAGCAAAGTTGGGGAAAGGGAATTAATGAATATTTATTCATTGTCTCTTCAAGGGACTCCAGGGAGGGTCTGTGTGCCCGCAGAGAAGATGAAGACTGAATCTACATTTTGTGGGTCATTGATATCTATTCTAAACATTATTATTCCCTCTCCCACTGGTTATCTATTGGCATGTAACAAACCATCCCAAAGCTTAGCACCTTAAAACATCATCTGTTATTGCTCGTGATTCTGTGCCCCAAGTGGGTGACTCTTTTGCTCTCTGTGGTGTAGGCTGAAGAGTTGAAAGGCTGGGGGTCCTTTGGGCTGGAACAATCAAGATAGCCTCCTCACATGGCGGGGAGCTGCAGTAGGGATGGCCACCAGGGATGGTTGTGCACCTCTCAGAGTGGCAGCAGAGTTCTGGGGGAGCCTCTCAAGAACAGGAGAATCAAGACACCTAGCTGGGAAGAGCAAATCTTCTAGGTCTTGCTTTGGAAGTCATACAGCTTCTCTAACAGTGTCCTTTGGGTCAAAGCAAGTCACAGGCCAGGCCAGCTTCAAGGAAATAGACCGCACCTCTCAATGGGAGGAAGGCTAAAGACTTTGTAGCATCTTTGATTTGCCATATCCCCTCTTCCCTTGCACTCTCCAATATGAATTTATATTTACTGATACGGGTTATAAGGTAAATATGGACAGGCACCACACATGCCTTACATCATGCCTCATTCTCTCAAGTTCCCCAAATAAATTGGTTAATGAAACACTTTTGAATTGTCAAATGTTCAGCAAATGAAATACTCACCAGATGGGTATAACACAAATAACCCCATTTTGCAGATCACAGACCAAAATCAGCAAGTTGACACACTTTATGTATTTTAGGGAAGAAATTTACCTCACTTTGGCAATACTGTTTTAGAACTTTATCATTGGAGCCTCTCGAATTTAAGTGAACTATCCCAATGAAATACAAATGGTTTTATGCTTTTTGAAGTCATATTTTGAAGGCTTTTTTAGAACTTAAAGGCTATAGTTTCAGCCACTGAGAGAACAGAAAATCCTGTTGGTGATTAGACTGGCAGGCATGTTAACACCTTGAGACCTGGAGTCAATCCAAACTACCTCATTTAGAGCTCAAAGGCAAGACTTCCATTACCAGTCTGAGAAACACTCTTAATGGAGGAAAAATCAGTTAATAATTTAAAAAGTAAACTGTGTCCAGAATTTTAAAGAGCAAAGAACTTTACAGCAAGGCAACCCTCTCCCTTCAACTGTTGATGAGACACCAATTTTAGGTTCAGTGCTCCATCACCTGGTAATGTGGCCCCATTAATCTCCTGAGAACTGAACTCAGTGTTTAAGCAAGAAGGCCTTGCCTAGAAAATTTGGTACATATACACAATGGGATATTATTCAACAATAAAAAATCTCATGCCATTTGCAACAACATGGATGTGCCTAGAGGGTATTATGCTCAGTGAAATAAGCCAGGTAGACAAAGACAAATACCATATGATTCTACTTATATGTGGAATCTAAAGACAAGACAAAACAAAACAAAATGAACAAAATAGCAGCAGACTCATAGACACTGAGAAGTGATTAGTGGTTACCATGGTGGAGGAGTTGGGGTGGGAGAGTAGGGAGGGGGAGGGAGATAAAGGGACACAAAAATCTCAGTCATAGTATAAATTGGTCATGGGGATGAAAGTGCAGCACGGAGAATATAGTCATTGATTCTGTAACATCTTCCTGTGTTGACCGACAGTAACTGCACCAGTGGGGGTCAGGATTTAATAATATGGGCAACTGTTGAACCACTATGTTGTGTATTTGAAACTAATAAAAGATTATATATCAACTATATTTCAATAAAAAATAAATAAAAAACAAAAAAAAGAGGGCCTTTCCTGCCACACCGTTGGCTTGATTTGCCCAACATGGCAGTGTGGTTACCAGAAAGGCAGGAGTTGGATTATTTCATTTCATTTTTTTCAAGTGAGATGGGTAACGCGCCGACGTCGTGACAAGTTTGTGGGAGGCGCTGTGCCACACCAAGACGTGACCACCCAATCATCATGCTCATGAACTACGGGAGGATCAGGAGCTGGATTCATTTTGAAATCATAGCCCATTAGAGAGAATTAGGCCACGATACACAAGTGCCAGGCATTCACGATGTTCAGTCTTCTCATTAAAAATTTTCTTAAATATTTAATGCTTAGGGATTTTTATTTAAATGTATCACACAAAACATAATGGCTGATGTGGCAGGACTTTTTCACTGGATTATGTGAGGGCCTGGTACTCCTTTAAAAATGTATCCTATGAATCCAGAGAGGTCTAGCGGACTGAGCACAAGAGTTAGGATCCCAATTTTAACACCATCTTCTGCGGAGCCTCAGGCAAGTCACTCATCTCCTGTCTGTGTTTCAATGTCTATAAAACGAGCATCATAATTTACTGAGCCCAGCCAGAATACAATGAGGTATAACTAATTAGTGTTTACAATATGGTTTGATGACAGGCATTAAATATTATTGTTTTATTATGTAAATGATTCTTAACTTTGACATCAGAAATGGTTGGCCTGTGACAGGAAAGCTTTTTGATGAAATGAGATCTTGCAGGAAGCACATAGCACAAGTCTTGCCAGTAGAGTTCCCTCTTCAAAATAATTAAATATACTGTGTTCAGTATGAAGTCGATGAGGCATCACCGTGTACAGTGGGACACAGGACGTGATTAATGACACCTTCAGACGTTTGAGGATTGACACATAAAAACAAGAACGAGTAATGAGGGGGCAGTGGGCTGGGGGCAGCACGGAGAAGGGGGAACAGCCCAGGAGGGCCTTTCCAGGGTGTGGACAAGTGCCTTTCCCAGGCTACTTCCAGGAATGCTTCCATGATCAGAGAGATCATTTTTGTGCCTTTCACCAGGTCCACTGTGTCACAACTTCACCATTTTGCACTAAGGACTGACAATTGAGCCACGTTCCAACTGGCATATAACAAATGAAGCTGTGAGCAAATGGTGTTAAAATCTAAAGAACTGGAAACTACAGGTCATAAGAACCTACTTAGTTGCCAGTAAGCCTGCAGTGAGAACAATTTGCTCAGCAATATCGCTAGGCTCACTTCAAAACAGAAAATTAGTGAAGCAAATAAAACGAGAAATCAAATAGGGTGACTTTAGTCACTGTTAAAGAAGCTGATAGTGGGACATTAAAAGCAAACAGTTAAATTTTTAGTCTTTTTTCAAGGGCAGTGTGAACAGGATTGAAAATTAAACAATTAAGAAACTTTAAGAATTCTAATTGCAAGTAGTATGACTGTCCGAAATGGGAAATTACAAATCAAAGAAAAATGTGGTACTGCATAGACTTAAAAGCATAAGCAAGATAACTGTATCCTTGAGCTGTTGCCATGGGGAACACTGCATGTCTCCCCAGAGCTTAGTGACGTAAAACAGAACTGTTTCTTGTGTCTCATGAGTCTACGCGTCAGTGAGGCCCTTCTGATATGAGTGTGGCCTGACTGACGTTGGCTGGGCTGGCTCACAGGTCTGAGGTCAACTGGCCAGTCCGCAGAGGCTGGATGGCAGAGCAGGCCTCTGCTGGGATGACTCAGCACTTCTCCACTTGGCTTCTCACTGCCCACCACGGAGCCCTGGCTTAGTCTCACAGCACAGGCAGAGGTCCTGGGGCAACAGAAGTACACAAAGTCAGCTAGGTAGGCCCGGCTCAGCACTGGCACAGTTATTTCAGATCATTCCACTGGCCACAGCAGGTCACACGACCAGCAAATTCAAAGGGTGGAGAAACAGACCCCATCTCTTGATGGGAAGAATTACAAAGTCACATTGTAAACAGACAGGGGTTAAAAAATTGCTGTATTCAATCTACCAGCTACTAAAATATAAAAGAATATGGCATATTAAGGAAAAAGCCAGAATTTCAGTATGACTTGAGCCTAAAGTTCAAATAGAGAGTGAGAAAGACAGAGGTGAAGTGTAAGCCAGAACTAGATCAGGAAAGGACTTCAGATAGATGGAAACCACATTTAGAAGTTTCATTTTTTTAAGGCAATTGGAAAGTTATCATGCAATTAATGTGATTACATCTGTATTTTAAAAAACATGTAATGCACAATTTTGTGGAGGAAAGAGAGACAGAAGTTAGACCAGTTAAGAAGCCACAGTGGTAATTTAGGTGAGAATTGATTAGGGTTTGTACAAGAGAAGGAGGAATTGAGAAGAAAAAAGGATGATGTATTTGGACAAATGTTGGGGACAGAACCAACAGATTGAATGTGTGGTAGTAACTACTTGTTACCTCTCCTCTCTTCCCATGGTAATAAACCACCTATTTTGTGGGCCCATGTTGATTCATAGTAAAAGCTGTAGTTCCAGCTTACCTTGAAGTTAAGGAGACCACGTGGGCACATCCTGGCAATGTGATGCAAACAGGTGTGCCAGGCAACAGTTTCCTGGAACCTTTGGTAACAGACAGTTGAGACATGCCCTTTGCCTACGTCTTGTTCCCTCTCTGCCCTATCACTGGAATGCAAACACCCATTGTGGGGTCAGGAGGATAAAGACTGCACCCTGAGAACGGCAGAGTAGTGACTGGAGGGAGCTTGAGTTCCTAAAGAGTTAACAGTGAAGCCACCACATCAGACCTGGACTGCCTGCCTATTTCCTGAGTTTAAAATGACAGAGAAGTAAACCCACTATCACATGTAGGCCTCTGTTATGTAAGGTCTGTTATTCACAGTTGAGTCTAATCTGAACTGATACAGATGAGGAAAGAAGAATTTTAGATTTGTTAGGCCAGGAGGAGGAACAAGTCCCCAAGGGAAGTTCATGAGTTCTGTTATGTAGCTGATAATTTTATAATGTCTAGGGAAGAAACAGATGTATTCATATCTGGGGAAAAGAATGGAGTGATAGGAGAGGGTGCTGAAAAGACTTTCTGATACTGAAAACACTTTGTTATCTTTATATGTCTTTTACACAACTGCCTGTTTTACCTACACATAAATAAATAACAATACTTTACAAACACTTCCCCAAAATAGGTGAGAATATTTCCTCATCTCATTCTCTAAGACCAGTATTACTGTAATACAAAAACACAACAAAGTCATCACAAGAAAACTACACTCATCTTCCTAATAAATATAAATGCGAAACTCCTCAACAAAATGCTGACAAATGGAATCCAGCAACATATAAAACCATGATCAAGTGGGATTTATCCCAAGCAAGTTTGGTTTTATATGAAACCAGTTGTGTAGTATACTATATTAATAGACTGAAAGACAAATACCACATGATTAGTCAACACATAAAAATCATTTAACAAAATTCAACACCGTTTCATGATAAAAACACTGAACAACTTCTTTAACCTGATAAAAGGCATCAATGAAATACCAAATTAACGTCATAGTTAATAGTGAAAGACTGGATACTTTCTCACTAAACTCAGTCATAAAACAAGAATGTATGCCTTCACCAGTTCAATGTAACATTATACTGTTCTAGCAAGATTCTATATAACTTCTTTGTAACATTATACTGTCCAGTATGGTTCTAGCAAGGACAATTAGATGAAAAAATAAAAGTATCCAGACTAGAAAGGAAGAAGCAAAACTATTTTCCCAGATGAAATGATTTTATATATAGAAAATACTAAGGAACCCACTAAAAGCTATTAATAAGTTCACAAGGTTGTAAGATACAAAATCAACATACAAAAGTCAATCGTATACACTAACAATGAACAATCTGAAAATGAAATTTAAAAAACACTTCCATTCACAGTAGCCTCTAAAAGAATTAAATACCTAGGAATACATTTAACAAAGGAAGTGAAACAAGTCTGCACAAGAAAATTGGAAATTTTCTCTCCAATGGAAAGACAGTCCATGTTCATGGATTGGAAGACTTAATTTTGTTAAGATTGCAGTTTCCACCCCCAATTGATCTGCAAATTCAATGCAATCTCTATCAAAGTCATAGTTGCCTGGGTTGCAGAAATTGACAAGCTCATACTGAAATTCACATGAGAATGCAGGTGACTTAGAATAGCCCAATCTTGTGGGGGTGGGGGGGAGAAAAGAATATTTGGAAAATTCACATTTCTCAGTTTCAAAACTTAAAACAAGTCTCCAGTAATCCAGACAGTGTGCTACTTGTATAAAGTTAAGACATAGCTCAATGGAATAGAATTAAGGGTCCATAAATAAGCCTTTACATTTATGGTCAGTTGAATTTCAATAAAGTTGCCAAGACAGTTCAGTGGAGAAGAAATAGTCTTTTCAACAAATGGTGCTGGGGCAACTGGATATCCACATGCAAAAGAATGTGACAAAAAAATTAAAAGGTACTCTATCTCATACCATATACAAAGCTGAATGCATACCATATACAAAATTACTATATATAATATATACAAGTTAACTCTTATCCCAACTATATGAATTAAAACAATAAAACTCTTAAAAGAAAACACAGAATTAAACCTTTATGACCTTGAGTTTGGCAAGGTTTCTTGATATGATACCAAAAACACAAGGAACACAAGCAACAATAGATAAATTGGACTTGATAAAATTAAAAGCTTTTTTTGCTTCAAAGGGCACCATTAAGAAAGTAAAAAGGCAACACAAAAAAATAGAAGAAAATATTTATACATCATAATCTGAATAAGGGAATTATATCCAAAACATATAAAGAACTCTTACATCTCAACAACTGAAAGACAAATAAACCAATCAAAAAATGGGAAAAGGAGTTAAATAGGTTTTTCTTCAGCGAGGACATACAAATGGCCAGTAAACATATGACAAGATGCTCAACATCATTATCATTAGGAACAGCAAATCAAAACTACAATGAGATACTACTTCATACTTAGAAGGATGACCATAATCAAAAAATAACAGACAATAACAAGTCTTATTGATGATGCAGAGAAATTGGAAGCCTCGGACACTGCTGGTGAGAATGTAACATGATGCAGCTGCTTTAGAAAATAGTTTGGCAATTCCTCAAAGTTAAACAGAGCATCCTTGCAATTCACTCCTAAGTATATACCCAAATGAACTGAAATCAAACATCCGTACAAAACTTGTACACACATGTTCATACTAGCATTATTTATAATAGTCCACTGTTTAGTGGATATCTTTAGTGGATAAAGATATCTCCTGATATCTTTCAGCCAATGAATGGACAAAAAACTTTTGCTGTATCCATCAATGGAGTATTACTCTGCCATGAAAACGAATGAAATCTGGATTCATGCTATAATACACGTGAACCTTGTCGACATGATGTTACGTGAAAGAAGCCAGATATACTGTGTGATTCCATTTACATGAAATATCCAGAATAGGAAAATCCACAGGGACAGAAAGATTATTGGTTGCCAGGGAATGGGAAGCAACTACTAATGCACACAGTGTCTTGGTATCAGCCATTTCCACAACAAGTGCTAGTTTCTTGCACTTGAAAACAGTATTTAGAAGCCAAGGTGGCAATGCTAGGTGTACTCATTGCTATTGGGATGGTGTTGCTCCCATACCTTCTTAGCAGGAAGAGGTAGGGAACTTATATATGTACCTACAAACAATGGCATCTGTACTATTTCTGTATCTACCTATGCTGAAAAACTTGAGGTCATACTGATACCTTCAATTCCAATCCCTCATCATCATGATGTAGTTCTCTCCCCTCCCATATTCATTAACTCTCTTCTCTGATGGTGAGAATCAGCTCCCATTTTCCTTAGTATATGTTCTTATTGATCAATATGTAATCAATATCCTATCACCACTACTGCCCAACCCTGCATGATAACCTCCTCTTCATTCCCAGCACCTCAGGCAGCCCACCCTTCCCACATGCATAGCCTTTTCACCTTGCTTGGGTTCCCACAACCTCCCCCCGGGTCACTCCTTACAGGGCAGCCTCCTGCCCTCACTCCAGGCTCTAACTTTCCTCTAAGGCTTCCCCTCTCTGAACGTGCCCTCCTCAGCCTTGCTTGGGCCCCAACAACCTGCGCCAGTCTGCCCCTCCTACAAGATGCCCGCCTCACCTGGCCGGGCTCTACTTCCTCCCACAGGCAGCCCTCCCAGACATAGATCTTCCTTACCCAACCCAGACTCCAGTGCCCCCTCTGGGCCGCCGCAGCTCCCCCCAAGCTGACCCAGATGCCCCTTGGCTCTGGCCTAATGGCTTTACAACCACATTTTTCAGTAAGGGACGTGCACAAGAAAAAAGAAAAAGAAAAGACCACCTGTGGTTTGAGTTCTTTCATCAGCAATCCCACCCAACATCTCTGTTTCCCTGTGAACTAGGAGGTGAGTCACCCCTGAGAGTGAGGTGGATCTTGAGGCTTGAAGAGAGAAGAATGTTTAAAATAAATAGTGACAATAGTAAATACCATAGCAATGGCTACCTGCAATTATTAAACCATTACTATGCACCGGGAGCTTTGGTTTAATTTAATCCTCACAACAACCTTGCAAATTAGATATTAATTATTATCTCCATTTTGCAGAAGAACCTGATGTTTAAGAAGGTAAGGCAATTTGACCAAGGTCACTCAACTCTTACGGGCCAAATGGAATCCAAATGTAGAGTTATCTGAATTCCAAGCCTGAGCTGTTTGATTGTTAAACTCCCTTGCTAGAAATCCCCTACCATATACACTAGTTAGGATTAGGTTAAATTGCTTTTTTTAATGTTAAAATCTTCTCTGTTTAAATATAAGCCTTGGAAATTTAAAAGCATCTAACTAAAAGTAGATGGAAGTCCAGGAAGTCCAGTGGTGGTGGGCTCAAGGTCGTAATGGCACCCACTTCTGGACACCCAGGCATCTCCTGTGTAACTGCTCCCCTGTGCATGGCTGCCCGCCCGAAGTCACCTCATGGAGATCCAGCCACCACTTCTAATTCTGCCAACAAAAGGGAGGAAGGAAGAGCAAGCAGTACCTTCAAGTTGTACAGACCACTTCCTCTTATATCCCATTGGCCAGAACGTAGTAACATGGCAATATATACCTGCAAGGGACACAAGGAAATGTAGTCTTGGTTCTAGATGGCCAAGTGTTCACCTAACAAGTGAGTATTCTGTTTCTACGGAAAAATGGAGAACGGCTGCTGGCAGTACTCTAGCGTCTTCTGCCATGCCAGAGAAGATGGAAGTAATCCTACTGAGGCTACATGCTGAGCTGAAGGCGCAAAAGAAATTCACAGTGATGCTCAGGACCCATCATGGAAAGGGGGGCAGAGGGAGAGGGGAGACTGTGCAGGCCTGACATTCATGCAGGGCCTCAGCTTCATGAGTAGATATAGATAATAGCGTCTCTATTAATCCTAGTTCTTCAGTGAAATGGAACCAATTTGGTGGTCAGAGAGATCCCAAGGAACTGGCTCATGTGATTACAAGGGCTGACATTTCAAAAATCTGCACGGGGTCGGGGTCGGGGCAGGGGAGGGGGAGGAGCTGGCAGTTCCGGCGGCAGTCATGCAGTAGTCTCGGACCCAAAGGCAGTCTGGAGGCAGAATTCCGTGTTCCCGGTTTTTCTCTTCAGGCTTTGATTGCGTGAGGCCCACCCACATATGGAGGGTCATCTGCTGTCCATAAGTCTACTGATTCCAATGTTAACCACTTCTGAAAAATACCTTCACGGCAACATCCAGACTGGTGTTTGACCCATCAGCTGGGTCCCCCAGCCCCACCGAGGGGATACTGACCATGAGGCACCCTGGCATGAGGAGGTTGCTGGGAATTGTCCTGCCAAGTTGGTGCGGGTGGCATCCAGATCGGACTACCTGGTGGGTGCTTTCTGCTCCGGTTCTCTATCATATGTGTAGGACAATCATAATGCATTCTATTTTGAACATTAAAAGCCTAATTTATTAGATATAAACTTCAGGATTTTTAAGGGAACCCAATAAAAATCACTTCTCTTCACCAGGCTTCCAAAAGTGTTAAGAAATAAGAGTCAGTGTATGGATGTGTCTTGCCAATGGGTTTCAGCCCCGGGCAAGTTCACTATAAATTTGATGAGACCAAAGGAATGACAGTTGAGCGTTCTTGGGGCAAAAGGGTTTATTACCCTGCTTGTTCTCCGGGTGGTAGATCGAGCACTGGCGTCTCTACCTCCGCCCAGATCACTGGGCAGAGCTCTCTATGTAGGTGTAATAATAGCTTATTGCCTACGGGTGTGGAAGCAGTAGCCTAGCAACAGGCCAGTTACATCATCAAGTGGTTTAAGTTCAGTGAGGATCCTGGCCATAGGAGCCCCAACTTCCCCACAGGGTGTTAAATTTTACCTTTACTACTAAGTCAGCTTCTGTTGGGGGATGCAGTACACGGAGTAAGTGGGCTGCCTGATACTGATTTAGGCAAACTTCCCCGCACAGCACCTGACCTAGGCCTCCATAAGACTGAGAGGGCAGAAACACCCTTTTAAGAGGAAAGTGTGGAGGAGCACTGGGAAATGTCTGAGGGACAGAAGAGAGGAGCTAAGCACACCCAGTTTGTACTTCCAAACTCACCAACCTGCTAAATGACCACTTGTTATGCTAATGGCCTTTCAGGCTCAGGGCTGGAATACCTCTCCCAACCCGATTATTTAAATCGTCCACAATTTTGACATTTAGACTTCTCCCCTCCCACTCCCTCTCTCCATCTTCTTTAAGAAATATAAGAAAAGCTTCAAAAACAAATGCCCAGGGCCTCCCAGCCCCACTGAAAGCCCTCAGCAGGCTGGGAGCAAGAGAAAACTGTGGAAGTGTGCGGTTGTTCCAGGGCTCAGAGTCGCCCGGGGCCACATGGCAGAACATCAGAGGACTGCTGGGGAGAGTAAGATGACTGAGTCTGAAGCCCAGAGGGGGAGGAGAGATGGAAGGGTCGGGAGACCAACACACTCTCTGAGATATTAGAATAAAGTTCAGAGGCGTGAGAACCAGCAAGGGTGCAGGGGAGGGAGAAACTCGCTTCACTGAGCCTCAGGTAAGCGTGCTGCTTGGTGCTCTGCACCCCAGGATGGAAGCCCACCTTGCAATCCTGCAAACTATGTGTCGTGAGCCCTCTTCCACAGATGGAATGTGAGGCTCAGAAATAGAAAGTCATTTGCCTGAGGTCACACAGCTAGCACATGGCACAGTCAATATTCAAACCCAAATTTCTCTGTTCCAAATTTCTCTGTGTTTTATTTGCACATTACATCAGCTCCTCCTGAGAAAGGAGAAAATTAGAGGTTCCAGATAAAGCAGTATTATAATGTTCAAGCTCCTAAAGCTGGAGCAGTTTCAGGTCACAGGTGTGGCCGTGGGGGTGAGGTGCTGAAGTGGTGTGGAGGTCAAGATCTTTGGAGTAGAGATGCTCAAGAGAACATAGAACATAGAGCAAGGAGAATGGACCACCAGCCTGATGGTGAATTTATCCAGAAGGCTTGTCTGAATAGAGGCTGAGTAAGCACATCAGGCAGAAACTCTTCATGAATGCTGGCGAGAGAACGAGAGGCTGGTAGGCATGGAGTGATAGGCACAAACCCCTGACAGCTTGGTGATGTGCTAGTCATGGAAATACCACCAGTGAACAAGCCTAGGGTTACTGCGGATTCCTGAGTTTTTATCCTTTTTATGTCTTTCTTTTCTTGGATTGGAGGAGTCCTCACAACGGGAAGAGATGTTGTTCAAATATCTAAAGAGAGGAATATATCTGAAATCTTGGGATTTATCTAAGCATGCCTGTCTGTGTCTAAACAGTGTCTGGGACATTGCTGATAGTAATTACAGACAGGCAAGAATGTGGTTCTTCAAAAAACCTTTGAGAAGGTTAAAAAGAGGGAAAGTAACAGGGGCTGTTCTTTAAGAGGAGGTGGTGAAGAGAGTGCCCCTTGGCCCTGGCCAGGCAACCAGGGTCCAGGACCTGGGGGCTGCATTTGGGGAACCTGGGGCAGCATATGGGCTCCAGCTCCATGGCTGTGGGTGTTTGTTCCAGTTACTAAAAACAAGGTCCTGTGTTTGTCTCTGCAAAGGATATGTTGCATTTTCACAGGACCTGGGGCATCTTCATACACTTCCCTGCAAAAGAACTAAACAGTTCTGAAGGATCATTAAAATTACTTTTCCAGCAAAGGAAAAAATCTGCTTCTAAGTGTTTGTAATAAATGGGATTTTTTTTTAAAGGATGGGTTTTAAGAGTGGAGATAATTCTACTTTTAATAGAAGGAAACTGAGAGTTTGATCCTGTGTTACTAGAGTAACAGTACCCAATAGTTAGGATTCCTGTGTAAGGATGTGATTTTAGGCTCTAATGTTAAAAATAATTCATCATCCCAGGATCTGTATTTAATTGCTTTCAATAGGACTTAAAAGTTACTAGGGAATCTGTATAACTGATTGCTGGGTCTGGGGATTGTGGAGGCCATTTGCTTCTGTGTCTCCTGGGTACCTTTTGGGCAGTCTACTGACTGCAAGTTCTGCAGGCAGGTGACTATGATGAAGGTAAGGGAGTAATTCCAGCATCCTGGAATTTGGGGGTGCATCTGGGCTATAAAGTCAAGTGAACTTCGGGTTCAATTCCAGCTCAGAGCCTCTTTTTCTACCAGGGGGAGACCTTGGACAATACACTTTATCATTCATCTTCAGTTACCTTTTGTGAAAGAGGATAAATAATCCTTAAAAGATGCATGAAGGAGGCTGAAAATTATTTAGTTTTTCAAGCTATTTTCATATATACTATCTGATCTGCACCACTGATCTTTGTATTACCTTTAGCATGTGGAAAATCAATAATTAGCTCTCCTGGTCCATCAAATAAACCAGCACTGATTCAGTTTCCCATCAGGATTGTTGGGCATGGAAGCAGTTTTTTAAGTTGTTATTTACATGGGTTTGGGGGTTTATTTTTAAAGTAGTTCCTGTAAGAGGGACAAATCTAGCCAAAATCTATTGGCTACATGATGAAAGGCTGTATTTGATATATATAAAAGATCCACATTTTGTGAGTTAAAATTACCAAAAATGTATATAGTTTCTACCCATATGGACCATAAACAGTGAAATCTGCAGCTGCATCATGTAACCTTTTAACATTGCTCCACAAATAGCTATTTTTTTTTCAGCAGGTACACAATGATGCCATACAAGCAGAGAAGAGGGCCTGATTGAGCTTTTATTTTCTAAGAAACGTCTTGCTAATACAAAACAACTTGTACTGTTTGATCAACTACTTTTCTAAATAGACAGGGCAATATTTAAGTAATAATGTCATTTAGGATGGCTTGGGCTGCAAATAATAAGAGACTCAAAAATGGTCTCATACATTTCTAACATAAGAAAAATATATCATCTGTTAAGAAGTACAGAGGTTGAGCTGTTCCAGGGTTTGCTAATCAGCAACTCAACATCAAAAGCTTCACCTCCTTTCAGTTCTACCTTCTCAGATTGGTTCTCCTCATGCTCACATGATGGCTACCACAGATCCAGCTCTCACATGAAGTGGGAAAGGGAGCTCTTTCTTCTCATCTGACTCTTTTTCAGCAGTAGCACATTAACAGTTCCCCAGTAAACTTCTCATCTCTCACGAGTCAGAATTACCTCGTGTGCTTATTTTTTGAACTGGCAAGGGAATGGAATCATTCTTCTGGGCTTAAACCAATCAAGACTGACCCTTTAGGGCCAAGAAGGGGTCCAACTTCCCTTCATATGTATGGCCACCAGATACCAGAATAAAACTGCAGTTCAGTTAGCAAGCAAAGAAGAGAACAGCCAGTAGGTAGGCCATTCACAGTAACTACCACAGTGACCCAGATGGTTTGAAAGGCTGTTGGCGTATCTTTAATAAACTTCAAGTTTATTTAAAATCTGACACACTTTCTATGACTCATCTGTTGAGAATTTCCAAAATTTGATGGTACTATTATGTGAATATTGATTTTTTATAAGGATATAATATAAAAATTCCAGGGCAGTACTTAAATGACTTTTCAAGGGCTTTCATTAATCACTCATTACTTCAGAATTTTTGAAAATCACAATCTTTTTTTTTTTCAGGTTTATTGAGGCATAATTGACAGATAAAATTGTAAGATATTTGAAGTGTAAATTGTGGTGATTTAGTGAACATACACATTGTGAAAAGATCCCACCACCTAGTTAATTAACACACCTATCACCTCATGGTTTTTTTGGATTTTTTGAGTTTTGTTTTTTGGGTTTTTTTGGGTTTCTTTGTTTTTGATGAGAACATTTAAATTGTACTCTCAGCAGAATTTCAGTTATACAGCATAGTTGACAAGTATAGTCACCATGTTATATATTAGATCCTCAGACCTTGTTCACCTTATAGCTGACAGTTTGTACCCTTTTATCCACTGCTCCCTATTTCCTCACCTACCAGGTCCCAGCAACCACTTTCCTACTGTTTCTATGAGTTTGACTTTTTTCTAAATAAAGATTCCAGATATAAGTGATACCATGCAGTATTTGTCTTAAAATCAATATCTGTTGTCTTGACTCTGGCCTAATTACATTTCAAAGCTGTATCTCCAGCCCAGACTTCGCTCCTTCTGACCTCCAACTGGATGTTCTATAAACATTAAAGATTGAAAACTAAGCATTCAACTAAACTAAGCTTTCAATTAAGCTAAGCTTTCAAAGCAGGGACTGAGCGCAGGGTTGTCTGTCCTGTGAGGTTCCTGGTGAGCAGCGCGCACCTACTCCAGTATTTGATAAACGTTTGTTTGGAGGGATGGGGGAAACGATGAGCTCATTGCCTGCCTTGCTAAACCAGGACTTCTTAGTGCTCAAGAACAAGGACTCCGGGATCATGTTGCCGAGTCCAAAGCCTGGCTCCACCACTTACATTTAAGTTCTTCAAGCCTCAGTTTCTATTAAGTATGTTAAGGTAGTAAGATCTCCCTAGAGGTTTTGTAAGGATTAAACAAGATCACTCTTGGAAAGTGCTTAAACAGAATGCCAAGTATAAGTAAGATCTCAGTGTTAATTGTGATTGATTCTTCACTCTTCAATATCCTCATGTGGTCAGTTGGCTGGCCCAGGGTCCAAGACTCAGCCTCTGAAGGTGAGCCCTAGCCTGTCTCTCTGCTGCTATGCTGTCCTCTCACAGCCCAAGTCCACAGCCAGTCCAGTCCAAGCCTTTAATTATGACAGAGCCTCCTGTAGGTACACCTCCAGCTTTCCTGTTTCTGCCTCTCCCATGAGGGGCCATGAGGGAGCCTTGGACCCGATGCTCAGAGTATTTACCAGGCTCTGCGATTGTTGGCGGTTAGATCAGTGGTCACCCTCCCACTTTTCCTGGAAGTCTGGGGATGGGAGGTCGTGCCTCAGGGTTGGCCTAGAGTGAGGACGGGAGGAAGAGGAAATAAGCCCGGCCACAAGGACACCTTTCCCTACTTCAACCGGACCTTCTGTTTTTGTATATTAGAGCTTCGTGTTAGATTCTCTTGAAAAAGGAATCCTGCTCCCTGAAAAAAGTCTGGAAAGCAAAAGCAGGATGATCCCTCCAGCAGACTGTCAGAAGCCCTTCAGAACCCCTCTCGTCTCTGCACGTGTCTCCTGTACCACTCACACGCAGAAAGAGCACGAGGTCCCTCCCCAGTCAGTTCCTCTGTTCTGTGCTCCCGCAAAGCCCAGCTTAAATGCTTCAGCTCAGTCAAGAAAATGATTTCCAGGCTCCCGAAAGCAACTCTTTGAAGATGGGTTTTGCCCACATCTGCTACCTTGATTCTAATGTCAGCTGCCACCCGAGCAACTGTCAGGCTCAGGGCTGCACCCGACCCGTTCACACTGGGCTCCCAGGTCCCATGTCTCAGCCACTCTTGATTACTAATCTCAACCTCACTGATGAGCTTCATCTATGTTTCAAACTCTGAGATACCAGAACATCTCCAAGTCCTCAACTTGGGGTTCCCCAAGAAACCCCCTGGAGGGCTGTGAGTCAAAACTATTTTCACAATAAAACAAGACATGATTTGCCTTTTTTGCTATTATTCTCTCCCACTTGTAAAAGTGGAGTTTTCACAGGCCACATAATGGCGCCGATCACAACAGACTGAGTGCAAAAACAGCTATAAGGATCCAGCCCTCTTCTGTAAGTCAGATGTTAGAGATTTACAAAAATGTAGAATAATGCCACATTTCTCACTAAAATTTTTGTTTTGAAATATACAGCTCTTTTCATAAAAATATACTATGTATGCTAACATAATTGTTTTATTACTGTTATTTTACATTGAATTTTAAAATAAATACTAGAATGTTTTCTCAGTTTAAATTTTTTAGATGGTAAATATTGATAGGTATAACCCACAGAAAGAAAAGCTTTTTGGAGTCTCCAGTAACTTTTAGGGCTATAAGGCACCCTGATGGCAAGAATTTTGAGAACTGCCGGCCTACACTCTGTTGCTTTAGTATTTCACAGCAAGTGGGATCTAGAATGTTCCACACAACAGGAGCTCCATGATGGCAGCTGACCCCTGACTTGGACCACAAAAGCCTCCAAAGTTCCTGGAAAATCTATTGGGTCAAAACTGTGCTAGTTTTGTTTGCTTATTTAATATTTTTATAACATACCTTTATTGAAATATAATACTTTTTAAGTTTTAACCATAGTTAATCAAATTTGGTAGATTTAAAAACTATTATCAGGAACAGTCCATCCAAGGGGTGCTTATTGTTCTCATTTTGCCAATTCTGCTAACAAAATAATAATCAGATGCATCACACAGCATAATTCAGTAAACTATGACACTGAATAATAGTTGCAAAATATGGAATCAGTTCTCTAACTTGGACCATTTAACTGAATGAAATTTGTTTTTCACCTTCTTGGCATTGTAATTGTACCTGGATTTTTTTTTCCTAGTTGCATAATTCTTTATTAGTATGTATACCATTTACCAGGCTCTGTGAAAGTTAAAACTACCAAGAAAACAGATTGTCAAATTGAAACCCCTCATTAGCAAATGAAGAGTGGTCCTAGCATGCTAACTGACTTTTTGAAGGTCACTCACTAAATAGAGCAAAAACTTCTGGTGCCAGCTTTATTGCAGTGCACTGGCCAAACATGTCTGTCCTTGTACAGGTAAAGAATTCCATCTGGATAGCAAACTTGGCCTTAAATAAGTCACCAATGTGGATAGTGATCGTACCATAACTGAAAGCGTATTAGCTGAAAAGTAGTGGTTCCCAGAAGCACGCCAGTCAGCTACGTGAAGAGGGCACAGATCTCCCAGGCGATGGCAGGTCCCGGCTGCCCAGGGAAGCCAAGGCTCCCAACAAAAATCTCCTTTCTCTTTGGTTCCCTACAGCAATCCTCCAGCCTGGTGTAGAGGCCCAGAATCAGACCAGGGTGCGGACAGTCTGGAATATTTACAAGAGTCACCAAAGTCAGAAACAGGCAACGCCTGGAGGGATGGTTCCTGGTGGTCTGGGCCTGTCTGCCCCTCCATGGGCACATCCTCCCCTCCCAAAGTCCGGCTGGGCTGTTGCTGCCCCACAAAGGAAGCTGCCTTCTCACTGCCTCCTACCCTGTGCCTGCAGTTCCCCAGGCCAGAAGTGCCTTCACCCATACTCTCCCTTGGCCTAATCTGGTTATTTTCCAGCATTCAGTTCACACTCCGACTCCTAGGACCTTCCTTCCAGCCTCCATCACCATGCCCCACTCTACGCGCTCCCAAACACCTCGGCAACAGCCGCCCCATAGCACTTCTCACCTCCCCCTTGTACTGACTGGAAGGCCCTGCTCCTCGTGGTAGCACCTGGGTCCAGCCAATGCCAGGCACAAAGTCATCTCCTTATAAGTAATTGTTGACTGACTGACGGACCGCCTGAGGCAGTGAGGACTGAGCCCCTTATGTCGTGATAGCCAATAGAAATATAACCCAAGCCACAGTTTGCCTTTTCTAGTGGCAATATGAAAAAAGAGAGAACAGATTAAATTAATTTTATGAATACCTTTTGTTTAATGTAGTATTTTCCAAAATACTATTTTTCAACATGTACTCAGCATTATTATTTATGAGATGTTCTACATTCTTTTCTTTTTGTCGTTTTAAGTCTTCAAAATCCAGTATTCATTTTACACTTGCAACACATCTCAGTGTGTGCCAGCCACATTTCAAAGCTAGTGCTACAGTCCTGGACAGCACAGGCAGAGCCATTGCAGGAACTTTCTGTCCAGGATTGGCCAGCACGCTCACAGCCCCTCACGGCTGTCACTCCAGTCCCAGTAGTGCCCCGGAATCCTGGTGTTCCGGGCCAGGAATGGCCTCAGGTTAGACGAGCACTTCCAGGCTGGCACCAGACCCTACTGACATGTGGAAAACACAGAGGCCACTGTACAGGACTCATCCCTTGACCTTTAGACTTATGTGAACTTGAGGATGTAAGACAAGCCAAACTTAAAGCTGAAGGAGGCCTGGCATTGGTGTGGAGTGAAACCAGGGCTGGCCTGTGCAGGAAGAAAGGCAACACCGTTACTGTGATAACCATACTCTTCCCCCGGGGACTTAGGAGTTGATTTTGTATTTTGATAAAGGAGACGTCTTTTCTTAAACAGAAAGGATATTTTTAACTTTCCTGAAGCAACTGTTAAGAAAATGTCACGCGATCAAGATGATAGCTGACATGACTGAGTGGTGGCCTCACTGTGTCCTTGTGCTGGAGATTGAGACGATAACAGGATCGAATGAAAAGAAGCTTTTATCCAGCCTAATTCAATTTATCTATGGCCAAGCGCTCTTGAATTCCTTGAAGGTAGAGTGCGTCTGATAGTACCATTTGCAGGAAATAAAGCTGCGCATGGAGCCAAATTACATATTTGAGATGATTGGTGGTTATAGTAGTCTGAATAATAAATAGAAGCCCATGCTTTTTACTCTCTTGTATCTTCATTATTGTTTTTGTCACTATCAATCTACTCTTAAACAGTATAGAAATATATCATTTAAAAGTGAAAGTTCCCTAGAGTGTTAATGGTGTATTTTCTTTCAGATTTTCCTATGTATATTTGGCAATTTGTTTTTCACAATTATGCTCATACAATTCATATTTCAGTATCAATTATGCTTATTAAGTATGATATTAGCAGGCCCAAAGGTATGAATTATAGTGAGCCTCCCTTCCTCTGTGATCCCCAGCCAAACAGTTCCGCTTTTTGAAGGCAACCACAGCTACCAGTCTTTTCCGTATTTTTCCAGATCATCTATGCAATGGACTCCATATAAATCCTTCTTTCTCCTTCTTTTTTTTAAACAAATGGTTTCATTCTCTATATGCTCTTTATACCTTTTTCACTTAACATAATTTGGAGATCCTTCCATATCCATAATGGAAATCTGCCTCATTATTTTCTAGGACTGCACACCAGTTTTTAGACTGCACATCAATTCATTTCTCCTACTGATGGACAGTAGGTTATTGCCAATATTTTGCAATGGTAAACAATGCCATCATAAATAACTGTGCAGTTGTGTCAGATATAATGTGAATGTTTCTACAAGACGACTTCTTAGCATTAGAATTACTAGGTCAAGGGGTATGTACAGTTGAAATTCTGGCTAGATATTGTCAAATTGTGCTCCCTAGAAAGTTTTGCCAGTTTACAATTCCACAAGTACTATGTGTCCTCACTAGCTGAGAAGTGAAAATTCTCCTTTAACTTCATTTGCTTTTCCCTAATAAGTAGCCATAGGTAAGAGCCATTTGCAGTTACTTTTCTGGGAATCGCCTGTCATATCCTTTGCACACTTTTCTACTGGGTCATTGTTGTTGGTCTTATTGAGTTGTAGGAGTTCATTAAAGAATAGGCTTTCGGTGCTTTTTTCAATGTTTATTACTAGTCTCTTGACTTTACCTATGGTGATTTTGCCATGAAAAAACAAATTATTTTTTAAGTTTTTAAACTTCTTTTATGGCTCCCTAGATGTTGTGTTACATTCATTCATTTTTTCACAAGCCTTTATTGGGAGGGTACCATGGGTCACAAGCTTCAAGATACTGAGAATTTTACAGTGAATGGAACAGACCAAAGGCTGTACTCAGTGGGGCCTGCAGCATAGTGGAGTATTCGGAAAAGCAATTGTATTGCACTCAGATTGGTTTTGTTTGTTCTACTTAACATATCTTCCTGTGGCAATATATAGAGATTCATCTAATTCTTTTTCATGGTCATAACATTCTTTTTCAGCACATACCTGTGATAAACCATATAGCCAGTTCCTTGCTGAGCCTATACTCATAACCATGGGTCAACAGAGTTTTTCTCATAGGGCCAAATTATAAATATTTTAGGTTTCATGAACCACACTGTCTTCACAGCCATTCAACTCTGCTGTTCAAGCATTAAACACTCATACAAAATGCCTAAAAAATGAGCATGGCTCTTTTCCAATAAAACTTTATTTATGAACACTGAAATTTGTATTTCACAGAATTTGCATGTCATAAAATTTATATTTATTTTTATTTTTTCCCACTTAAAAATGTTTTTTAAAAATTCTTAGCCCACAGCTATGTGACACAGACCTAACAACAGTGGCCTGGATTTGGCACACCGGCCAGAGTTCACCGACCTCCACTCTAAACCATTCTGCTACATTGCCTCCCAGATGTTCTGTGAGCTAGGAGTTTCGCTGGCCACTTTTAGAATTGGATTACTAAACGAGGAACTTCATTGCCAAAGCCAACAGCAGTAATAACAGTTGTCACAGTGTCAGTAATAGTATGAAATCGCACCCTCATCTGCAGGGAGCTGCTCCCAGCGGCGGCCTCCTCCGCAGTGTTGGCTCATCTTTGCCACAACACAGGTGGGGCTGGACTGTTAAGGTGCGCATTGCGTTCGCTGAGCCTGTCAGCGCTGGGCATGCTAGGCTCCGCCCTTACCAGCAGCAAGCCCCGCCCACCCCACAGAGATTTCGTTGATCTATCTTTACACACTAACTCTGCTCTATTATTCCTCTCTGCACAGGACACTTGACATTACACTGCATATGCCTGTGTTTCTTGTGTGTCTCACCCCATCCCCTTCTCAGAATGAAGGCAGGAATTCTGTCTGCCCCATGCTCTATTTATTCCCAGAGCCTACAGCCAGGCTTGGCAGGTGGTGGATTCTCAATACAAATCAATATATATTTTTGTTCACTGAATGAATCACCTTTCCTTGCAAGGCACACTCTTGGCTTTTGGCTGGTGAAGGCTGAAATCTCATAAACACGGAAAACCTTAGGACAAATGGAACTTCTCTGCTTCTGAGAGAATCAGGGAGAACCCAGGTTACAGCTGGCCAGTGTCTCCGGACAACTGGGTAGATAGCAGAGAAGAGGCAACTATGGGGGCAGCTCACATTCTCTTCATTGTCCTACACTTCCTCCATGACTAAAAGGATAAACAAGGCTCTTTCCGGAGACCTAAGTACCGATGATGAAAAAGTCCAGAGATGGCTAAAGCAGAGGCTGAGAACAATAGGTGGGCACCAAAGTGCTTAGTTTCTGATTTTGAGTCTAAGTCAAAAACTTTCACCTTGGCACCCAGCCAGAGAAACTGCTTTGGTTTTCTCCTTCCAGCTTGAGCACTTTGGTGCCTACCTATTGTTTTCAGCATCTGGTTTGGCCATTTCTGAACTATTTTATCATTACTGAATGCTTCTTCATGCTAATAAGGAGTGGGAAAATGAAATTTGGATGGTGGGAAATAACTTTTGGTTTTTGCATGTAATTTATAGAAAACTGACTTTTCTCCAATGATATTTCTAATGATATATATTTCAAGCAAACCACAGCTAAATTTTAAGAAGAAAATTAAGCCTTCCGGAGGAAACAATACAGAAAACCCTAGGCAAACTTTATCTAAATCAGATTGAGCGCTCCAGATGATAGTTATTGAAAACTTGTAGAGTTTTGTTTTCTCTATAGTCATCTGCAAAATAATTGTCTAATGCAATTGGTTTCTAATATCATGCACATAATGAAACACTTACATATCGCCAAATGTGTTGTGATAGCCAAACATGTTGAGAGCAGTTTTGGACACTAACTAGGGGGTAATTCAGGTGAGGTTCAGGGCAGGTAAAAGAGAAATACTTGACAAAGTCTTTGACTGCAGGGCAGTTACAACCAAATGGAGGTTGTAGGGCATAAACCTAGGAAAGAGGCTTTTTGATCGTGTAGACACACTGAGCCTTATCTATACCCATGTGACACTGGTCAGTGGGTAGGGTCAGTTGTTACTAATTTCCAGCTCTAAAACTTATTAGAAATTAAAATTCTACCCCAGCACATTCAGAACTTAGCAATTTTTTTTATGTGATGGCAAGAGAAAGCCTACATTGTAAAAAATTAACTTCCTTTGTACTATAGGTATTGAAAAGATCTAACGAGTATGTATAGATCACCTATAGTACGCACAGCTACATGCTGGGGATACAATGGAGTAAGGCAAAGAGTTTGCAGTCTAGTATGTTTCTGACTCCTAAGTCTTTGTCTTCCATATGCATTCAATATTTGGTGGAGTGAAAAAACAGGTAAGATCAGATTCCGGGGGAGCTATATGAGACACATAAAATAAGCCCGGCTTTGTTGAAAAGCATTCTTATTTCCTATGCAACTGCCATGTGTTAGTTATATTTGCTTTCTAATTCCTAATGAGCACTTCTTAAGTAATTGGCACCCTGTCCATGCTCCCCAGCACTAAGAATTATACTGTATAATGTCCGCAGAAGTGGTGTGTCTGTAATTTGACAAGCTGGAAGGATAAGGTGTCCACTGTAATTGAGATCAGTTTCCCTGTTGCATTTAGTATTGGCATCTAAGGAGGAGAGAAGTCATTTATAATTATGAAGAGGGAGTTTCTCAGGCATTTCAAGGGCTCCTTCCTACAATGACCTAGGGAACAAATGGGTAAAGTCATGCTATTCCCATGGCATAGAGTACAGAAATCTGCAATGGAAAATCAAGTCCTAAGGTCATTTCATTTAAGTTCAGCAAACTTAACCAGATGTGAACAACATGACTACACTTTGGTAGTACAAATTTTTTTTAAAAAACATAAATAAATAGAATAAGATGCAATCTCAGATGCTCTTTGTAATTCTTCAAGAGTTCCTATTTACTTAGGAAAAGAGGACATAAGAATGAATGGTGGCCATAGTTTGTGGTACAGCAATTTCACTTCTTTGATAGAGTTTTAATTTTAGTATAAATACATTTTCATGAAAGCCAGTTCAGATCTTTCATAAACATTATAAGAAACTACCAAATTTTGTGAAAGTGATTTATGGGAGAGTAAAAATACATCATTATTTGTGGAAGAATTTTACTGTTATTGCTTATTAGGAAGCAAAGTAGACATGGGTAAATAGGGAAAACTATAGTAAATTACAGTGATGGCATGAAATAGTAATCTTGATTGACATCTTCCAAAATCATTCTTTCTAACACAATTCAAATCACAGACACAGTTGTACTTATGGGTGATCAGAATTTTAAAATGGGAATGAATTTACCTGAAAGAAGCAATCACATTCAAAAGAAGCATGTTGAAGATGTCCAGGTCAAGATGGCAGGCTAAGTATCTATCTCTACTACCTCCCCAAACCCCACTGAGATTAAAAGAAAAAAAAAGATATCCTAAAAAGAAGCGATTTATAACAACTCTAACAAGATAGGAGCTATTAACAGATAAGAAATCTCATCTAATTTCCAGATGCCAGGAACAGAGACATTGCTCAGGAAAAATGGGAACTGCTGAGGCCCAGATGGGAAGATAGTTAACCTTGACAGTGATGGTGTAGCTGACGGAAGTTTGGAGGAGTGGAGGGAGAGGAAAGCCCAGATGCCCTAACATCTGCGAAGCACAAGGCAGGTTACCTGAAGTCGCTGGCCAACGTTTAAGGGACAAGATAGAATTTGAAGGACTTAGTATGAGGTGATCAATGTAACCACGAAAATAACTAAACATAATGTAGAAAGAAAATCAGGAAGTGGAAGGGGCAGAGGTGGAGTAAGAGCACTAAATTCTTCAACTTTCTTATCAAGGGGTTGATAGATACTATCTAGTGTTGAGAAATCAAGAGGTAATTTGGAGTTGTTGGGGTAACCACCCAAAGTAGTAAAACCAGGCATGATTACAAGCTTTTACCTCTGATGTACGGAGCCCAGAGAAGCAAGGGACAAAGGCTACTTTTCATTTATACCTTCTGTACTGTTTTGATTTTTTTCAAACAAGGGTCCTGAACATTTTATAATAAATAAATATGAAGGTGAATACATGAACAAATAAATATTCTGACCTTATAAATAAACAAGAATGAGGTGTTTTACGTATTAAGTAGGACAAAAAAGCAAGACCAGAGTAAGATCTAAAGTGTAACCGTTTTTTTTCAAAATATTTTTATTGATAAATTAAATACATGTTTATACATATTTAATTACTATTTAACATATGCAAAATATTATTTATGAATTTGATATATGCAAAGAAAAGGCTTTAACAATGGCTTCCTCCTTTAACAATGGAGGAAGGGAGAAGCATTGATGAGGATGGATGAGGATGATTTTTTTCCTCTTGGTGTACTTATGCATTATTTGAAATGGTTCCCAGGAACCTCTGTAATTCCTGAAAGCTTAAGCACAGTTTCGAAAACTAATAAAGAAATCAGTAGAGTGACAAAAATATAAGTCTTAACACAGATCTGCACACCTGTGTATCCATTCATCTATGTCACAAACATACACGGAGTTCCTACCCAGAGTCATGGATCGTACTCACCAGAAGAGAAAGGGCAACTGCAATACAGTCTCTGCCTAGAAGGGGTTCATAGTCGATAAACACATGCTTACAATACTCTGATCAGTGCTCTGATGGATGCAGGCAAAGAATGTTCTAGTAGGGTGTAAAAGGGACATCTATGAGTTGGTGGAGCAGAGCTAGGAAGGCTTCCCGGGAGCGGTGAGGTCCCATGGAGGACAGCGTCCGTGTGTCAGGACACGTTGGGAGTGTGTGTTCTGCCTGTATTTGCGTGTGTACGTATTGCATGAAGTACAGTGAGCCATGCTAGTAATGAAGTGACACAGCCACGGCCGACTCTGGAAGCCTCAGTCCTTGGCTCTGCTGCAGCAGCGCCAAGAATCAAGGATAGGGGTGTTCCATGAGGCTCTGGGGAGGACCTTGCCGAGGAAGGGTGGTAACATTTCAAGCGTCTGAGTGATTCACTCCCCAAGAAATTTGGGGAGCACAGGGAGGAATGATCCGCGCGGCCTACAAAATGTCCAAACATTTGAATCATGGTTGAGAGTGCTGCCTTTGAAGATCCTGAAGCACTAATGCAAATAAAGACTCTCCTTTCACAGCTGGGGAGCCTCAGGCTAAGAAGGCCGTTTCCCCAAGTCACACGGCAGGGACTTGCAGGTACAAGACAGAGCGCTCCATTTCAGGCTTTTTGTTCTTTGTTCTGGTGAGATGAGGGCTGCGGCTCTGCCAGTGAAGACCTGGGGAGGGAAGTTAGCCACGGGGCAGTGCGGGGGTCGCGGAATGAGGGGGCCACAGGCTCTGCTCCCCGGGCTGTGCCGCACACTGCGTTTCTCAGGAGACGCGGTGTGTGTTTTCAGAGGCAGGCAGGTTTTGGCACAGCGCCTGCGTCTCAAGTCCGCACGTGTACCTGAGCTGCCGCCGCTCGGCAGTCCTTCCTGGCAGGTTGGTCATGCCCTGCAGTACTTTCGGTTGCTTTATGGTCTTTAAAGCCACCATGAAAGTCACGGAGCCTGGAATTCAAGCTTCTGAAAGGTTCTACCCTGTTGCTGAGGATTCAGTGCTCAAACCTGTTTCTTTTTGCAACAGGAGTCTCAGCATTTAAGACAAGATGAATGTGATAGGACAATGGCAGAGGAAATTGTGGGTTTGTGTCTCCAGGTGGGCTAATTTCCAAATTGCACCAGAGAAAATTGCTCAGGATAATTTCACAGGTTTCCTCCGTGGTGCACGGTGGCAGGATTGTTGCACCTGCAAAATTTAATTACACGTTTATTTTACTCTTTTTCCACAGCAAAGATATCACTATAATTGGGGGTTGCCTGTTGTAGCCAAACTTGTTTCTCGTGGGGCCAAGGAGAAAGAGTTTTATCCTGGGAATGAATACATAATGACGTAAGACTATCTGACATAATTACTCCGCAGATTTCAGGCTACTTCATTTATCCACTATAAAATCGCTGGGCAAAACGTACTTGAAGAGTTTTGATCTTTGCTACAACTGACTTATGTTTCTGAGATGACAATTTACTTGAAAGTGAAATAAAGCATGTTAACATTCCACCTATCTGGAGGGATTGAAGCTAGGGTGTTTAGATTACCTTAACATTGGTAGTTGCTATAACTATTTTATACAAATTCAATTCAACAGATATCTGTTGTGTGCGTTGTGTACTCAAGACTACGTAGGAGGCACTGTGAGACATGTGAACATGAAGAAGGCCTGCCCTCAAATAACTTGCTTTCTTGAGAATGACTCATTTTTTTAGTGAAAAGACACAGCAAAAGTATGTGCTAACCTGGACCCATTTGGAATGTGAGTTCATCTTCCTTAAATGGCTGGAAGCATCTCAGGACACTGAACTTGCCTGAGGGGAGAGGTGAGGTATCCCCAGGCAACTGGCACCAAGGATGGGTTTTCAGAGCCAGTCTTTGGTATCGGCTCATTTATGTGTCAGCTTTTATGAAAGTAGAGGAGAAAGCATGTTTATTTAAGATTCTATGCTATTTGATTTTTCAGACAATTGGGCAATGCTGTTAAAAGCCATTTTATTATTTATTAATTACAATTGATGAAAGACCATTGCCAATAAGCTCCAAGAAGGAAGAAATCCATAGTGAGATGAGAAATCTGAGAGTATCACTGAGAGGCTGGCTGGGTCTGGGACACAAAGGTGGTCAGCATTTGTCACTGGCTCTCAAGAAGGAGACTTTCCGTTGTCACAGTGACTAGGTGGGGTACTACTGGGGTTTGCTGGCAGCGGCCAGGGTATAAGTCCTGCCATGCTAGCAATAGTCTCTGTAAACAAAGGCTTGCCCTGGGTCCTGCACCACTTTCCAATACAACCCAATATATCGCTTAAAAATCCGCCTATAATCTTCTAAGAATCTGACTTGTTTTACATATAAACACAACATATCTTTTGCACAATTTAAAATACACTGAATTTTCCCCAAATGCAACTACCATATACACCGTGAGAAACCCAATGTATATGGTAGTTTTTGTTTTGCGCAAACCTTTGCAAGAGTCATTCAACATTGGGTCAACACTACCCTCAGCAGCAAACACACATCTGAGACTACATTTGTATGGCTCATTTCACAGCAATTCCATAAACACTACCAGCTTCTAACCAACTCCTGTGTGTGGGCTAGCATAGTTGTACCTGGGCATTAATATTTTGTGGTTCATATTATTTGAAAAAAAGAATTACTTTCCCTTTATTTCTCTTTTATATTATAAGTAGGCCCATATAATAATGATGTTCTTAAATTGTGGTAAAATACACATAATATTTACCATCATCAACATTTTTGTGTGTACAGCTCAATGGCATTAATACAGTCATGTTGTTGGGTAACCATCACCGCTCACCATATAAACTCTCTTCATCTTGCTCAAATGAAACTCTATACCCATTAAACAAATCCCTCCCTCCCAACCTCTGGCTCTGGCAACCACCAGTCTCCTTTCTTTATCTATGAATTGGACAACCCTACGACTCACACTCTAATAATTTTTGAGAGTCTATGTGTAGACAGGTTTTATTACTTATGAATTGCATTTCAGGGCAGTAAGGAGCAGATACAAGATACTCATTATGAAAAGAAGGGCTGTGTCTGGTAGGGTTGGAAATACTGCTATTTATGAATACCAGCTAACAGTCCATTTGCCTGTCTCTGTCTTGGAAAAACAGCTTTAACTTATACTAAAATCATTTCCTCCAAACCTAAGCTGCTTTGCGGAGGGCCTTTGTTTACTTGAGCTTCCCCAGTACTATTTCCATTCACACTAAGGTGACCTGATCTGAGAAACACAGCAACCGTGTGGAAATAGAATTTAGTTGGCAAGAGTGGCAGCCCTTGCCTAGGCCGTGGAGTACTTCAGTACCACAGGGTTCCCCACCATGCTGGGCAAAGCCTGAGTAAATAACTGTTGGCTGGTGGGTGGAAAGACATTTTCAAGAGAAGAGAACCGGAGCGTTGGGCAGCCCCCACCTCAAGTGACTCACCAGTATTGTTGCACATCCTACTTTACAGTTCCTGCTTCTGGAAGCCACCACGCCCCTCACCTGAGCTCACACCCTGATCAGTTTTAACAGAAGTACCGTACTACCACAGTCACCCTGACGGAACATCCATTAGCCCTTCTGATAGCTCTGGCCCTAATAAAATACCACCCCAGACCAATAAAAAGAACTTTGTGTAATCTGACGCATATGCCTGTGTCCCATGCCTGTGACTTCACTTTCCTTGATGCCCTGAGGGACTTCTCTCACCCTGAGAGAAATCACCTATGTCTCTCTTTAATGGTGCCAGCTAAGAGTAAAACAGCCTACCACTAGCATGAGATCTGGTTTTTAAATATGAACATAGAACTGAAGACCATCTACTATTTTGTTCTGCTTGGCCACTACACCAAACACTTCATGTCCTTGTTTGAAGAGGCACAACGGAACATTGTAAATGCATGGACATTTCAGCAAAGTGTGCATTTGTTATGGCTGTGGGGTTTTTTGTTTTCTTTAGAAATGTCTATTTGAAATGGCTTTCACTGTGAACTGCCAATTAATATGATCAATCACCACACATGATTCCAGAACACCTATACATAACACTAACTTTTTATCCTTAGGAAGTCAGATGTGGGATTTTTTTTAACTGCAATATGGATATTCTTGATTATTTCTCCCCTTTTTGTAAAGGCTATGGCAGTCTTCTTAAAGCTTGAAGAATTAGAACTCTGTCATTCATTGAATTAGTCATTCATTCATTGCTTCATTCATTCAACATGTATCTTTTTTATGGGCCTAGTATGTGCAAGGGACCAGGGGTTTCTGCTAATGCAAAAATCAATGAGATTCAGTCCCTGCTCTCCAACTAGTGATAGAATTTTTTTCATATTCAGTCATTATTTGGAGACTTACTGCTGAGTTCTTACATTCTGTAAAAGAAAACTGAGGAATTTTAGATACAATGGATATGTATCAGTAAAAATATTTTATAATTAGTAGCAATGGAAGTAAAGCATGTGGAAATTTCATCCGGCAAAAATATCTTTAGAACCATGGAAGTGCCTGGAGCACACTCAGAGAGTAATGGAGTTTTACCTAGAGTATGCCTGTGTGTCTTTATACTGAGTCATCCTCAGAGGATGATTGACACATCCTCACAGAGTCATAGAAATCTATGTATGACGGGGCCATCCCCACAGAGTAATGGAGCTGTACCCAGGGTATCCTGGGGCATCCTCAGAAAGTAACAGAGAGTTATAAATATAGAAATGCTGGAGCTTTTGTAAACAGAACAGAGTTATACAATCGCCGTAATGGGAGACCTTCTTCCACATTTTCTTATTTCAGTCAACTGAAGCACCATTTCCCTGGCCCCGAGGTGTGAATCCCTAGAATCATAGACTTCTCTCATATTGGAGAAAGAAGACAACTTAGTCGTTTTCAGATGAAGGAACAGAAGTCCAGAAATCAGCTGCTGATTTGCCTGAAGTCAGAGGTTGCTCAAGCTAGAGCCCAGTTCCCCTGATACGGATGTCTTCATTAGGGTCTTTCTGATCAATTTTTCATCTAACCACCTTTCCTTGTGGTGTTTCTCAGATTTTACCCTTCCTCATCTTTGGTTCTCCTAAGCATCTTCTCCTCCAAATTTCTCCTCACATTCTTACAAAACTAATGTTCCCCAAATACAGTGTTCTCCATGTCACTCTCCAGTATCAGACCTACCACAGTCTAAGCAAACACAAGGGGTAAAACAAGACCCCTCTGCCTCCATGAAGCCCTCCTGGGTTGTTCCAAAGTGCATTTAGCTCACCCTATTTGAGCTTAGTTGCTTTACTACCTAGCATGTGAATACAGCCTGGTTGGTATTGTGTGCAATGATTTTTACTAATAAAAGTATTTTCTCAGTACTACAGTCCAGGATCTTCGGCTGCACCCAAGTTAAGTTCTTGCTGCACACAGATTGCCTGCCCTTGGTGACCCCCTAACTTTGACTTGCACACGGTTTTGGTTGGCCTTGGTGCCAAATCTACATGATCTTTAGTGAACTTATTGCTAATATCTAATTAATTCAGTTTCCCAGACAATATATTTCTCTTCTTTATCTGGAACTGAGTAACTTTATATGCTGTGTGTCTCCCTGGAAAACTAAGTTCCAATCGGTGACTGCAGGTCTGAACAAGGAGAGAGTTAAGATCAAGTTAGAGGAGGTATTTCCTAACCAGAGGTGAGTTTGAAATAACCCGTTCTCTGTGAATAATCTGTGCCCCTACTTCCCCCTCAACAATTAGTGTAACGTTTAGTTGCCACTGCCATGAGAATTAAGGCAAAGTACCCTCCTCCCTGATTTGAGTCCCAAATGCCTTGCAAGAAGTATCTGACAGCCTGAATAGAAAAGTCGGGGGCGAGAGAGAGGTAGGAAGTGTTTCTATTCCATGACATTTGAGCTGTGAGTTGTCAGGAAGGGAAAGATCTGAGTGGGTTTTTATCCCAGACTGAAGCTTTGCTCAAAGCATTCAGCTTATTTCTCAGAGCCCCTGGGGTTCTACAATTTTTAGGTGGTAGCTATATTGTAATAAGGAAATACAGGATTTGGGATCAAAGTACCAGGTTCAAATATTGACCCTGATTATTAATACCTGGGTTAAATAATTTGGGGGCAAATTGTCTATTTTCTTATCTGTCAAGTGGGGAATAATTAGAGCACTTCATTCTTTTTTGTGCAGTTTAGATGAGGTAATACATAATGAAAGTGCTCTAACTCACCATACAAAGGTCAATTACATGCTATTAAAGATGCCTCAATTCAGCCCTTATGCTAAATGCTGTTTTTGCAATGGAGGTGGGATCAATGAACAGGCAAATTTCCTTTTAAACATGTTAGACAGCAATTTTACCCAAACCAAATTTCTACGCAAAAAGAAAAAAGTAACACTTTATTTCCACAAAGACCATGCATTTGGAGTGCAACTTTAGCTTTTGTGACAGTACCAACATAGGTCGGTTTTGCAAAAGAAGCCAAAAGGGCTGTCACTGTGCTTGCATGGTTCTTCTTCCATTCTGTAGAGTTCAGTCTCAAGAGTGTATCAGTAGCAGCAAATTACTTTCATATGAACAGAGAGCAGATAGAGTTGGCCTAGAATTAGCTCTCAATGAATCATATTAATTACTGTATTTTTTCCTTGTCTTATTCTATGGTGTGACAGGTTTAGGTGCAATATATAAATGACTGCCTTTACACCCTACCTACCTTATTCTTTGTTTTTTGGTTTTTATTCATGTTGAAGAAAAAAAATCACTAAAAAATGCATAAGCTGGTCCGTTTATATCTGCCAATGCCTCCATTTGATTATTCCACTTACATTACTTTTTCTGTATTTCGAGTTTCACGTAACATATTTAACATTAGGGAGTCTTAATCATACCTTATTGAGAGGAAACAGGCGGGAATTAATTTTCGAGTGGCCAGAGAAGAAAATGATCTAAAATGTCCAAATTTAAAGTCCTGCAAATGCTTATTAGGAAAGTAAGGACTTCATTATCCTCATTTTTATTTCATAAACAGTATTTGCCTGAAAATATGTAATTTCATTGGTGGTTTGCATCTGATGGGGTCCCCCTTATACACAAAACACTGCTTTTTTCACACAGACTAAAAGAAATCACAGTCCCCATCCTCAAAGTGTGTATCTAATTCACATTTGCTATAATGGATGCTTAAAAGAAGCCCTAGACCTAGGCCTCTAGAACAGCAATTCCCTCTGATGCCCACATCTCGTCCAAGTCAGAGTCTTCCTTTGAAGCTATAACAATTACTCTACCTTCTTATTCTCAAGAAAACACATCGGAATTGCAGATAGTTTCGAGTGGTTGTTATACCATTTGTATATAAGTAATTTTCCAATGTTAACATTTTAGAATTAGTAACACATTTCTGAAAACATTGAGAAATGCCTGGAGATTTCTTATTCTAACAGAGATTTGCAGAACCATCCAATTCCTGTCCTGGGGGATGTACTAAAAGGTAGAGGCATTGATGTGGTTTGGATATAGCTCTTTAAAAATAATCTGTAGAAGAGTAGGCAATGAGTATCACAGGAAGGCTGATGAGCATTTGAACTCTGCTGGGAGAGAGGGTTCGCAGGAGGCCCTCAGTGTCATTCCCATCTTCCCGAGCACCCTGAGAGCCTTCTGCAGCAGGAAAACTTCCCTCTTTTGTCTCAGGGAGCAGCCATTTGTGGCATTAGCCCAAGGACACAGGGGCACAGATTCCTGGGTGGAAAGGAACAGATGGCTTCGTCACAACCCCTCCCTCTAACTTTCAAGATCTTGCTTCCAAAACAAAGCTTGGGAATTACTGTCTAAAGTTCTCCAAGCTACCAGGGGAAATGCCAGTTGTGTGGGCTGTGACTTTAAGATGAGACCAGGAAGCCTGTAAAGTGAAGTTGAACCTCCAAGTGTCAGTCTTGTAGATTTTAGCATGCAGGCGGACCCAGCAGAACGTTCATGCAGACGCTCGAAGAGCAAGCTCCCTCCCAAACTGCAAATTCCCACTTCTCAGATTCATCAAGTTGGAAATCTCTATCTGTACCCGCCCTCACCCTCTGTAGGCAGGAGCAATTTCAGAGCTGTCTTCGCTCTGAATTGTTAACCAGCTCAGAGCCTGGCAGTGCAGCCGGAGTGGCAGGCTTTTATTGGTTTGTCTCAGGAGAGCCAGAAGCAGCTCCGTGGAACTGGTCTGGGGCCCCTGCAGTGCAGGTATGGACCTGGTGGAGTAGGAAATGCAGCCAGGGAAAACACGGGGCAAGAGCCTGGGCAGACAGGCTGTGCCTACAGAATCCAGCTTCCTGCTTTCCTACTCTGGGGTAGATACAAGTAGGATCCTTGAACAAACCATGAAACCTTGATCACTGGAATTTCAGGAAGAAATAATATGGTTAAAAATGCCAAAATTCTGTGTTGACTTAATTGAAGAGGAAACAATATTTCATTATAGCTGTTTGATCATACTCCTAAATGGCAAGCCACTAGATTCAATTTTGTTCAACCAATGGCTGTTGGTCCCACTATGTGCTTGGGTTTGTCTTAAGGCACTGAATATAGAATGAAGAAACAGACAGACTAAATCCCACAGGGTGCAGACTCTGCTAAGATAGAAAGCTATCTTAGGTGAGAAATGTAAGGAATACTTGTGAAAGATACATATTTTTCCTAAGTAAAACTTAAGATGTCATAAATCCAGAGGGAAAATTACTCAGTAATAAAATACTCTTTAAAAGGCAAATTCCCACAATAATAACAAAAACAGCAATGATATATGTACTTAGTACAGATCTATTTTTGCCTTTCATCTAATGATTTCAAAGTTCAGGAACCACTGCTGAGTTAATCCCTAGTACTAACCCTGACTCTTCCATCTCCTTCTGGAAAAAAAAAATTGGCACTAACACTTCAACAACCCACAGGGAGTAAGTTCTGGAAACAAAGCTTGTTCACCCCCACATAAGCAGCAAGCAGCAAATTTATTCAAAAAAGTAAGTTGGGACTCAGAGGAATCAAACCAATGCTCAAAATGAATGTCAGAAAAAAGAAGTGGAATTTATTTCCTGCAGGCAGACGTGAAAACCTCTGTAAGGTGCCTTCGGTGTCCGCGGGGGGCTTCCCCTCCCTCTGAGACTAGGATCCAGAGGACACTCGGGGAAGGCTTGCTTCACTTTCAGAGAGGATTGCTTCTCCCTGTTTTAAAAACAGGAAGATAAAGATTTCATTTCCGTAATCGAATACATAAAGACAACCTGATGCAGCTGATGATCTCCAAGCCCTTTGATGGGTCCCCTAGGAACCATATTCATATGAAGGGAAAGGTGATGAATGAAAGAATTAGATTGTTTGCAGAAATCAAGTGTGATTCTGCCTGAGAAGGACAGGATCTGGAACAGACCTCATCCCTAATTAACATGGTAATCCGATACTTAGCGCTCTCACCCAACATTCTTCATCTTCAAAGGACCAACCTTACCAATATTAATGGATTCTTTGCCTCTTTTCCTCTCATCTGCTCCCCAAATAGCCACTCCCTAAAGTAAAGTTGGTCCCACTTTTTAGAATGGATTCCCATTATTGCAACATTAGGACATAGTCACAAGCATCTCTCCTTTCGGTATTTCGTGATGTTTCTTTTTGCCTCGTTTTGGAGAGATACTGTATATTCTATAACCTTGTAAAACTGTTCTTAAAAAATATTTACATGCATACAGGCACACCGGAGCCTTTTTGTGGAGATATTATCATAATAAAATAATACAGAAATACTAGCATAGGACAAAGAGCAGAAATGGCTTCATGAAAGCCTCTGAGATGTGGGAGAGCTGGGTGCTAACAGATAAGTAGAATGCATCAAGTGTGTAAGAGGGAAAGGCATCATAGGGCAGGAGAGAGCTGCATGCACAGAGGCCCAGGATGTGACCTGGTATGGGTGGTCCAGACACAAGGCCCCCTGCAGCGAGCTGGAGCCCAGGCAGGGCTATGGGTCAAATTAGTTGGAATGAGGCTGGGAAAGGGACTTGCTCGTGGTTACAGAGCCTGCAAGCCGTCCAGTCAAGATTTAAGGCAGGCTGTCAGGCTCAGAATCCATGCTCAGTCTAATTACCACTGCCCCTCCTTATACAAAGAAAAAGATGGATAAAAGAAACTCATAGACAAGTAAATTCACAATTACAACACATCTGTTGAATACCTTCTATGTGCCAGGAGCTCTAGGAGGCAAAGTGAATACAAAATAACAATGGTAAGTTCCTCTCCTTTAATGAAGCCCAAAGAGTCTGGTTAGGCAAAGAGTACAGACTCAAGGTCAGGTCTGTCCAAAACGGTAGGAAGCCCAGGGAAGACTGGCCACAGGGAGTCAGAGGAGGTACCCCTGAGGACTTGAGCGGAGTCCAGAGGCTCACAATTCAGTGGCCAGAGCCATCGGCACTGGACAGGATCATGACCATTGCTGGCATTTATTAAGCACGTAGAGTGTGCCAGGCACCGTTCTAAGCGCTTTTCCCATGTTAACTTATTTCATCACACAACCATCCCCCGTGCTACAAACAAAGACTCTAGAGAGGTGATGAATTTTGCCCCAAATCACACAACCTGTGAGTGGCAGAATCAGAATTTGAACCCAAGTTGTTTAGCACCAGAGCCCAAGCTCTTAACCACTACGCTTTATATACTCTCTTGCTATACAAAAGGGAACTCCAAGTGGCTGATGTCAGGGAAGGCTTCCCATGTAGGAAATCATTTAAAAAAGATCTCTGGGACTCAGCCATTGAGCGAAGGGACGAGGGTCCAGCCAAGGAAGTGCAGTAAGGTGTTCAGGGAGAGAGACAAGTGTTGTCAAGGAAAGGCAATTACTTCTGGAAGCTGGAGGGTGGGGTGGGGCTGGGGCTGCCATGCCACTGAAGGAACAGGCAGCGAGCACATTTCATCTGGGTCTGTGGGTTTTTGAGGAAAAGAAGCTTACACAAATAGGCCACGTTAAAGGACATCCAAGGACAGGAAACGGATCTCAACCTGGGCACATGTGGAAACTGTGCCCTCTTCCATGGGTGGCACTGCCTCTGTCTTGGTGTCTACCCTGCTCCCTGAGTCACAGAACACTGCAGGTGGCCTGATTCAGGGTACCACATGGGCCTGGAATGCACGTGCTGAGAGGGACAGGCTTCCCATAACTTGAGGGAACAGGGAAGGGGACTGCAGGGTTCCTAGCTTTGCTGCACTGCAGAGACCAGAAATAAGAAAAGAGGAGCAGGTTTGTGTGCCCCCCACCTGCCCTCCAATTCATATGTTGAAGCCCTAACTCCCAGTGTGGCTGCCTTTGGAGACAGGGTCTTTCAAGAGATAAGTAAAGTTAAATAAGGTCGTACGGGTGAGACGCTAATCCGGTAGGACTGGTATCCTTATAAGAAAACAAAGAGAGACCAGGAATCTCGCTCTCTCTCCCCACATGCTCAGAGAAGATGCCATGTGAGGACACAGAGAGAAGGCAGTCTACCAGCCAGGAAGAGAGGGCTGGCCAGAAACCCACCCTGCTGGCACCTTGATCTTGGACTTCTAGCTTCCAGAACTGTGAGAAAATAAATATCTGTTGTTTGATACACCCAGTCTGTGGTACTTTGTTATGGCAACTCAAGTGATACAGAGGGAAGACAATTAACCCACATGTGGATGAAGATGCAGACACAGTAGGCGGATTAAAGCAAATGGTGAGTTAGAACTGGCAGGGCTGGTGCTTCCGCGGAAGCAGAGGGTATGAGGGAGCCCGGAGGAGAAGGAAGAGGTGGAGGAAGGGATGTTGTCCAGGTCTCAAGCTTGGAGGAAGGGTGAACAAACTGTGCTGAATCTTACTGGGTCTGAGATTTGAGGGTTAGACCTGGACAGAGGGTGAAGGCCTCCTTAGGATTTCTTGGTTGTAAGCAAGAGAATTAAGTCAGGGATGACTGATTGCAGAGATGTAGCGGGACTCTATGGGAAGTTGAACCTCACTGAAAACCAAGGTCAGAATTCTAGGAGGCTCAAGCCTCCTGGAGGCCAGACCAGGAGGTACATCTGGATACTGGGGTGCCCCCACTCCCATCCCGAGGGCTCTTGCTGGAGCAGGACTGGGCTGCCTCAAAGGCTCTGGTCCCCTTTTTCACACAACTCGCTAATTTATTCTCATCACAATTCCTAGAGAGGATGACTGGCTCACGAGTTTCAATCCAGGCTTCTAGTTAGCCTCATGATTTCTTGTCCAGGGACCTATCCTTGAGGCAGTCAATAAGGGCTGGTGGTCATTTGATAGATTCTTGGCTGGACAAATCTGTTCCTTCATCAGTGGCTGTGAGCAAGGAAGGTGGCTTCCCTTAGAATGGTCTGGGGTGTGCCAGGCAGTGTAACTGAAACATTTAGAATGGAGTGTGGGGGTGGTAGGAAGATGGTTACTGTGGTTGTAGGTCTGTTAGGCATATTTGTAAAATAAGTGTATATTACTTCCGTTTTTTCAACAAATGAATTCCTACTTTACATTAATATTCTTTCCTGAAGTTCAATAAAATACTTTGGAGATCATTCCACTCAGCACCTACAAACCTATGGGTTTTTTTGTATCTATAGCTAGTACTCTGTTGAATAGAGGAGACATCATTTATTTATTCATGATTCATCTTTAGAGTTCGACTGACACTTTATTACAAACAATACTTCAAGAACATCCTAGTACATTTTTCTTTGTGCACAGCCTAGATTCCTGGAAATGGATTGCTCGGTTGAAATGGATGTGTATTTTGTGTGCTGATAGCTACTGCCAAATTGTCTTCTAAAAACACTGGACCAATTTATACTTCTAGCGAGAGAAGGTATATGCACTTATTTCTCTATATCCATACAAATGTTTCTTAAACTCTTTTGAGTCATAGACCCTTTTAGATTCTTAAAAGCTATGTATTCTTATTCTAGGAAAATACACAGATGTGTTATACAGAATGTAAATGAGTATGTATATCAATCCCTGAGCCAGTCTCTTTCTCTAGAAATTATGAGATAATACATACATACACATGTGTGTGCGTGTACATATACAGAACATTTTGCATACAATTTCTGCAGGTTCACAGAGCATCTGAAAACCACCCAGGAACCCAAAGCTTTATATTAAGAAACTCTGAACAGACAAGTGGAGAGCATCTCGATCTTAGCCGCACAATCAAATAATCTGCAGAGCTCTGAAAAATCCCCTTGCCTAGGCCACTTCCTAGACCAATTCAGTCCAATTCACCAGGGAAAGGCTCCAGGCACCAGTATGTGCCTGGTGATTCTAAATGTGCTCAATGACAAGAGCCACTGGCATCTAGGATAGGCCCATGGAAGGATTAAAAAGAAGTGATTTAAAGACAGAAAACCAGAGAGTGTTGTAAGGGACCCTCAGGGGCCTCAGACCTCTCTGGTGAAGGAGCTTTTATTTTAATGAGGGAGGTACTGGCTTTGATACAAATGTTTTTACTGGGAAAGTGTTAAGCATACTCACAAATAGAATGGACACTCATGTAACCTAAGTTAAACACTTTTTAGACTTTTGACATATTTGCTCTATCTGTCTCTGATTGGGATGGTGGCTAGGACGGCTGTTTCTCCTTTTAAATTATTTAGCCCCCGTAGTTTTTTTAGAAGCTCCCCTGATGATTCTAAGGTGTAGTCAACACTGAGAGTCACTATGCAAAGTGAAGCCTTCCAAAGAGAAGAAGCCCCAAGACTGAGACAGAAGGAAGAAAAGTCAGATGTAACTCTGAGAACTTGCAGCTTAAAACCAAAGGGCAATGCAGGCTCCCTGGGAGGGGGCTGACCGCCAGTGGGTGGGACAGTTTGCTTCATGCTGATTGCCGGAGAAGGCTTTGTGGGGAAGCGGGGTTTGCTGCTGGGCCTTAAAGAATCAAGACAATTCAGACATTACAGAGGAGGAATTTCCCAATTTGAAAGGAAGCTGGCAGTCAGGGCTGGTTCAAGCCCAACACTCGCCCCATCACAGGCTCAGCCGTGGAGAGATCCCTTCCTCTGGTCCTGCTGAACTGACTCAAGGAGATACAAAAGGCCCTATACCCTCAACTGCTGGCCCCATTTTCCTCCCATAATGATTTATAGGCCAGGGAGAAAAAGTATACAATTGTGTTGGGGACCATGTAACAGCATTTTAAGAGGGCAGGTGAACCTCTGTCTCCCTGCAGAACTAGGCAGAATTGGTGGTGAGTGTGCATCTTTTGGGGAAGAGGTTTCATAACTTAATTTGATTTTCAAATGAGTTCATGGCCCCCACTGATTTAGGAATCATTGCTAGAAAAGAAATTACTTTATTGCTTGCTAAATTATATTAGCGTTTGAGGTAGTGTTTCTCAAAGTGTGGTCAGATTACTACGAGAATGGTCTGAGCTCTGTGTTAAAAATGTGCACTCTTGGGCTGTACTTTAGATACTACATCTGAATCTCTGGAGTCTGCACCCAAGAATCTGCATTTTAAAAGAAGTTCACTGGATAGGAGAGGTTGGATGAGGATAGATAGATAGATAGATAGATAGATAGATAGATAGATAGATAGATAGATAGATAAATGATAGATAGGTAATAGATATAGGTAGATAAGTACATTAGATAGACAGATAATAGATAAAGATAGATGATAGATAGATAGATGGATAAATGAAATCCAGTAAGTGATTCTGCTTGATTCAGATATTCTTTTAAGGTTCATGAACTGCCTCAGGCTTTAAAATCTGAAAGCCAGTAATTTTAGAAAAGCTAAATTAATGGTAAATTTAGAAAGCATGTGAGCCATGAAAAAGCATGGCGCTAAGGCACGAGGCCTTACAAGACCCAAAGTGCCACAGAACTGGGCACAGCAGGCAGAGCAAACATCTTCCTGAGCACCTCTGTGAGCACCCACTTACAGTTGTGTTGTGTGTGTGTTACCGTTTGGACACAAAAAGATGCAAAGTGAGGGTCGTCCTTAATCTCTGACAGTTCAACTCAACTTCCCAGAGCCGCAAGAAGAATACATAAATGTGTTTTTCTATGGCAGGTGACAGAACTACATGAAAGGCAGAGGGAAAACCACTGAGCTTGTGGACATACTGAAGGGTCAGCCCTCCCTGGCGTCAGGCCAGGCATGTTCCTCGAGAACCTTCTGCCCTGCTTGCCCTTTGCATGTGCCTGGCAGAGCTTGCCAAAAATCCACTGATGACATATTTTGAGTTATGGATTTTGAAATATGTAGTACTTATAAACAGTAAACCCTGTGGGATTGAATTCATGGAAGTGCACTTTAATATAAAAAATGGCTTTTTCTGAGCAGTGGAAATAGAATTGAACGACCCAGTTTGGTGAGTTAAGAAAGTGTGTGTGCTCCAGATCTGCCCCTCATTAGCCATGTGATGTTGGGTAAGTTATTTAAGCACCCTGGGCTTCTACTCATCTGGAAAATAGGAACAATTCACACATACATTCATGAGCATGACTTACGAGTGTTAATATAAAAGACCAGACCCATAGCAAGCACTCACTAAATATTAACAAGAAATAAATATGGAACATACACATTTTTCCAGATTTCTGTACTTTTGCAATCTTCTCTAATAATGACTTACTGCTTTTATCATCAGAAAAGAAAGATAAATCACAGTTTTGCTTTTTTTTTTTTTTTAGTTTAAGGGAATGAACTGTAAAGGGAGAAAAGACTGTAAAACAAATAGATGTGGTCCCAGTCAAGGAAGCCTATTTTTATTTGGAGTAAGGACAACATGTGACCCCTGGGCACCCTAATCAAAGCACAGACTGTAGCAAGAGTAAACATGAAGAATTAGGAGGTCTAACATGAATCATCTGTGCTTCAGCTCTGCACACTTAGATACCACAACACGGGTTAGGGCACAAGGTTTCCTGCTTTCCCACCCTTCTCCAAGGCAGTGCTCTGCTGTCGGGTGTAAGGTGGCATCAAATTAAATAGAACAAACCCATCCCAGGGTTTCTTTAAGTATTCAGATAAACCCATGTGCCCCAATCAGTTAAATTAAGCTTTCCTATGAAAAAGTAAGTCAATTAGTTCAAAATGTGGGTTAGTGCTTCTGGGTATTTAAAAGGGGATTTTTTTTTCTTTTTAGTTCATTTAGAGACATAGCCATGGGGCAAGTACATATCCACTCTTCAGTATATCCTGTGAATTGCCTCGATATACCTAGATACTAATTTCTGATATCCAGAGCTTTAAAATCTGGTCCTTAAGCTATCTCAAAGTTGTGAAGATACTAAAATTTCTAATTTTGCCCTTTAGTTTATATCCTTTATCCTCACCATCATTTACAGAGTGCTTGACATTGCTATAGAACATTGAGAAGACATGATGATTCTATCCTAATTGAAACCTCTTCCTTTCTTCATTCAATAAATACTTACTCTCTAAACTTCTGTGAACAAAGGTAGGTGTCCAAGACATTATAAAATGTAGTTCTGCAGCACATTGTGTGGCATGTACTGCAAAACTCATTTGTTTTGTCCAAGAGACCTAGATGCAATAAGCAAAACTTTACCAGAATATGAATAAAATTAGATATTTCTTAAGATGAATTTCTGACAGCAATTTCTGGGTCATAGAATATGAATATTTTCATGGCTTTTGAGAGGTTGCACAATTGCTTTCTTAAAAGGCTCTTTTAATTGATATTGACAATAAAAAAACATGGATAACATTTTCATATTAACATTTGCACATAAAGTAGTTCTTTACATTTTTGTTTGTTTTGTTTGCTTTTACTAATTTAATAGGCTACTTTGTGAAATGTAGTAAACAGCTTCAGGAACATTTGACATTACACATATCTTTATCTCCTTTTTCACTTTAATCAGTATTGCAATGACATTGAAATAAATGCTATTTAATAACAGGACTAACACATACTTCAATCCCACATATGCTTTAAAGATGTGACTAGAAGCTAAATTAAAAAATGACTATCATTATAACTTTTATATTCAGTTTAACTTTGACAGCCCTTACCTTTCACTTCTTTATTAACCAAGTGAAGTTTCATTATATTCAGCTTCAGTGGCTCAAGAATTAACAAAGAGAAGAGCACATTTTAAGCTCCACTGAAACATAATTTACTTATGGAGAATTACGTTCCCCTCATATATTATGTTTAAAAAACAGCCTAGGAGACTGGTAGGTGATTATTAGGTTGAAAGATTAAGAATGAAAGGTACCAGGTGGAATGAAAAATTCTACTCCCATCAATCTCTGTGTTAAGTTCACTCTGACCTTTTTTTTTTTTTTTTACAAAGCATCAAAGATACAAATAAGTGGTACCCTCCTTGTCCCTAGATTTCTTCAGAATCCAGGGTTACAACAGAAAACACTTCATTCTAGTCCGGTTGGGTTTGGGGGCATTCCTTTTGCCTCCAGAATTCTTCACTGTCATTTCTTCTAAGACACAAATGGTAGCCAGAAAAATAGTACCAATAACCAGATGCCAAGTGACAGGTTTCTCAGGCCATCTCTCTGCTGTGCTTGCAGTCCAAGGCCTCAGCTTAGTACTCTCCTGGTTTTGCAAGATTTCCAAATCAAATGACTCACACAAGTACTTTAATGATAGGGAAGTGTTCCCTTGGAGATTTTTCTTTTTTAATTTTTGTTTCCTAAAAGCCAAATGTGGTCAAGTGGCTTAAGTGTGGGCTATGAAGCCAAACTTTCCTGCCTTACCCAAGTCTGGGAGAACTTGGGCAAGTGGCTTAACTTTACGGGCCTTTCTGGCCTTAGTTTTCTTGTTTATAATGAAGCCTAGGAAATAAGAGCTGGTAGTTGAATGTTCACTAATGTTCCTGACACTGTATTATGTGCTTTACTCATCATATCAATGCACTTAATTCTGGCAACCATTGTGTGAGGTAAGAGCTATTATTACAATCATCCAGATAATAAAATAATGAGAGAACTGAGGCATAAAAAAGGGTAGCTGGTAAGGCCAAACCAGGATTCAAACCCAGGTACCTGGTTTCAAAGATGAAGCTTTTAATCACTCTGCTACACAATCTGAGATTAGCTGTCTTCCTACACTTAAATATTTGTATGCTTATTGAGTGTTTACTATGTGCCAGCCGTTCTGCTAAAATATGCTAAGGAACTGTATTGGAAATGAACCAGAGATGGTGGTAATAAATAAGGCATAGTTCCTGCTCTTGTGGAGTTATTTTTCTTTTCTTCCACTTTGCGAAATTAGATGACATGGGTCTTATTTTCATCTGAGTTCAGAAAATAAGATGATCTTCAATTGAATTCAACAGAATTTAATAGTGAAACTCTGAAACAAAGATATGTCAAAAGAGCTTCAATTTTAATTCATATTTTACTTCTATCATACTTTATGAATCTTTCAGTAATCAAATCAAGAAAGCATGACTTGAAAGTGATTAACCAAAAAAAAAAGTGATGAAGTAAATGCTTTTTCTGGCCTCTGCTCCCAGGAGCCCCCAAAATTCTTTTGAATTTACCAACTAAAATACTCCTCAACCTACATCTTTTAATACACAGATACCTCCATTCTCAGGTCCCTCACTCTACTTCTGCAGTAACTTCCTACAGGGTGTTCCACTAGAGAGGGAATTAATGTTAGGGAAATATTAAACCAAAGTAGTCATTGTATTCATTTTAACCTGCAAAAAATAATGTTGCCTTTGCCTTGTAGCTACTTTTTGTCCTGATTTTAATATGGGAATTCAGATCCATGATATTTTAGATTTTTTTGCCAAAAATTTTCTTGCTAAATATGGGATTTAACTAAATGCACATCATGTTCATTACTCCATTCAACGTAAGTGACTAGAGTGCTCATCATGTCCTAGGCTCCAGCCTAAATTACTGGCTTAATAGAGGAAACAGGCAGATAAAAAGCACTACATGAATTATATATATAATTCAGAAGACTGGAAACAAAAAGGAGGAAAAGCCGAACATAGCATAAACTTTCACAAGGTGTGAACCTGAAATGACAGCAGATGGGTTGTAAAATGAGGGGGAAACATTTGGGGTTTTTCCTTCCCAAATACCCATGTCACTACTTTCAAGAAATCTCCGAAATGGAAAGACAGAAATAGATGGTACTTTTTGATGTTGATGAAAAAGACAATAAACGTGGGGCATCTTGTTGAAGATGTAAACATCTGAGCATAGCTTATAGTAAAGAGTTCCAACAGTTAAGTGATTGCAATAAATCTTACATATAGTACTGGAATCGTTTTTAAAGAAGCTATACATTCTGCACCGGAAATAAAGTCTCCTTACAAAGGAGTGACAGGCAGCTGTCAGTTGTAAATGGTGGGCTGAATGGACTTTATGATCGGGCACAAAGTGAAGGAAGCCCCGCGGGGCAGATAGGCAGAAGACAACCAATATTGCCTCTCTACCAAAATAATAAGAAAGCTATTTTCATTCTCTCAATTTGGAATTGAGTAAATGGAACCACAGGATATTTTTAAAGGATCATTTATTAAACCTGGAATTGAACTCCTTTATGAACTCAACTGTAATTTTGTGTTATTGAGTTTTAAAAACTAAGTACTTTTTTTTGGTGGGGGTTAAGAAAAGGTTTATTACTGCTTGGTTGTTCTGGGTGTTCTGCCTGGTAAATACGGTAGGTACTAACTTGAAGAGACCTCTTCCAATATTTGATAAAGTGTCATTATGGGCAAAGAATTTTGATAGCGTTGCAAGAGCTCGTGCCACGAAGCAGATGCACAGGTCGCCCGATAATCAGGCCCAGGCATTCTAAGGTGCGTTTTACGTATCTAACCTAACTGGGGGGTCCTACTCGTTGTTTGCAAACTGTCCAGGCGGCGTCTGAAGCTGTTGTTTTTCCGAGTCCGTTAAAAATGTATTTGCACTTGGGGTTTTTTGGCTCTGCTCTTCCCCACTCCCGCCCCTGCCCTGGGGGGTATTTTGTCCTGGGAGCACCGAACTATTTTCTTTTCTGGAAATGAGTTGACGTCAGCTGGGAGCTGTTTGGGGTTGTTTTGTTTCCCGGAGCATCCAATTCAGCCTACCGCCTCCGGCAAATAGCAAGCAGTTCAAAGCAGCTCGCCCAGCGGGGAGGGGGTCTAGAAGTGAGCACACCTAGGGAGCGCCTCCAAGCCAGCGCTGGAGAAGGCGGCCGAGTCTTCAGGCCGGGCCAGGAGCGCGGCCCTCGACTCGTTGTGCCCGCCGTGAGGGCCGCAAGGGAAGCAGCCCCTGGTGGGTGATTTCCGGGCGCCTACCTGAGTGCTCAGTAGCTGAAATCCCCCGCCCGAGTGTTCCCGTGGCCGGGAAACCTGGGAGCATCCCGGGACAAAGGGCCAGCCCTCCGGAAGTAGCCGCGTTCCACTGGTGTGTGCCAGCTCGTGTGCGCGGCGCCGCGTGTGCAAGTAACTTGGCCCTGGGCTCCGGGAAACAAACACACTTTTCTACATGTTTCCGGGGGCAGCGCTTTTGAACAAAGCCGGCCGCACCTCGGGGACGTTTCCCTAGGGGAGCAACCTCCGGAATCCTCGCCTCCTGGGACGGCTCCCTGCGGAGAGCAGGGCGGCGAGAGTGTGTGTTTCCCGGGAGGCGGGAGGGGGTCCGGCGAGGCAGGAACCTGCTCCCACTTGCTCGCACCTGGCGCGGTCTCCCCCACGCTGCGCGGCGTCCAGGGCAGCGGCGGCACGCGGAGGGCGAGCGCTGGCCGCGGGGGAGGACACCGTCACCTCTCAGTTAGCCGCCCACGCGGCTCGGGGACCTGGGCTTCCTTTCTTCTGCCCCCACCCCTTAATTGCAAACTGATGGATGTGTTTCTATTGATGCGTAACATTATGAACTGCCTCGAAAGCCGACGCGGAGGGCCCGGGAGCGGGGGCGGGCAATTGACACGACCCCCACAGCCTAACCGTCGAGATTCCGGACTCGGAGGCAAAGCGGAGGACGCCCTGGAGGAGCTGGCGAGGCTGCCTCGCAGGAGGGCCGGCTCGGCCCGGGGTCGCGCTGCTGGAGCCTGACAACGTCACTGCCTCTTCCCTTGCGACCTTGAGCTGGCGGCACGCCAGGGGACACTCCGGGTGGCGGGGAAGGAGAAAATTAGGATGCTGTGCCATCCGGAGCTGGCTAGGACTGTGCCGCCAGAGAAAACAGCCCGCGTCTCGGGCTGCTCCGGGGGCGTTGCTGCTGGACCCGGGAAGCGGGAGGCGACCGCGCGAGGCCGCGCCGGGAGCCCGGGAGCGCCGGGGGCGGGCGTTTGGCTGGAATTGGGACAGTATCTCCTATGGGAAAGCGGGACCTGGCGAGCTCGTTGGCCGCCTTTCCAGTTTCGGAGGCACCCGCCCCCGTGCGCCGGGGGCAGCGCAGCCCCGAGGGCGAACAAATGGCAGTTGACAAACTTGGAACGAGAGCGCGCTCGGGATCCGAGCTGCCGGAATTGTGGCGGCGGCGGGGGTGGCCGGGACCCAAGTTCACTTTTTCCGCCCGCCCGCCCTTCGGGCCTTAGAGACGGGAACTGCTCTAGCTCAGCTGGGTGGAGCGCCGCGCCTGAGGGAGTTGTGTCAGTTTGCTCGGAGGCTGGGAGGGCGGTGGCCTGGGAGAGTGGGGAGGGGTCCCCGGGGTCCCGAGCGCCTCTCCCTGCGTGTCCCCTCCCACCACCCGTCCCACCCAGTCTGTCTTTCTGGTTCCTTCCCCAGGCTGGCTGGACCGGCGCGGACTTGCCCCAGACCTACGGGGAGCGCCCCAGGTCTTTAATGACAGCTTAAAAGGGGCTGTTGGAAAAGTCGAAAGGGTTGAGGCTGGCGTGGGGCGTGTTTCGTTCCCTTTGCAGGAGTCGGAAGGGGAGCTGGGAGCCGGGCGGCTGGCCCCAGGCCCCCGCGCCTCGCCGCCAGCAAGTAGGCGGGGGAGCCGCCGCCGCCGCCAGCCCCATCCCGCTCCCAAGCCTCGCCCGCTGCGCCCTGGCCGCGGGCGCAGAGAGGGTGCGGGGCCTCTCCGCGCCTCCTCCACCCTGCTCAGTAACCTGCCTGCTCCGCTCCGCTCCTGGCGGCCCCGGACACGGGCCTCTCGAAGCAGCGCCCGCAGCCCGCCCGGTGTAGCGGCCTCCCCAAACCCCCGGCTCCGGGGGGCGATGAGGGGGCGGTGGAAGGGGCACTGCTCCTCGGGCATTACTTAGGAAAGCGAGACCGCCCCGCCCTCCCGCCGGCCCTCCCTCTCCCGCCCGGCCCGCGCGCCACTCCGCCAGAGGGTAAGTTGGGAGTGTTTAACCCCCACTGACAGCTCCCCCCCCCACCCCGTCAAAGTTTTCTTAGGAAGGGAGAGGGGTGGGGGCAGAAGAGGGTCCAGCCAGCCTCGGTCCTTACGCTCTCCCTAACTCACCCCCGCCCCTCTCCTCCCCTCCCCTCCCCTCCATCCCTCCGCGCCGCTGCCCCTCCGGAGGAGCGCTCCGAACTGACAATTGGAGCGCGGCTCCTTTAAGAGCCCGGCTTTGCCTCCCGGTAGCTGAAGGTCATTAAACACAAAAGCTCTCAGCGCTGCGGTCCAATATAGCGCATGCGCCCTGCCCGCGGACTGGCAGAGAGACGGCAATATGGCGAGAATGCCTGGCAACGGGGACTGTAACACCAGCGCGGGCGGCAGCGCCGGCGCCGCCGCCGCCGCCGAGAACAATGGGGAGCGGGGCGAGGGCGAGCGCGGCGCGGGGGGCCGCGGCCGCCGCCACGGCCGCCCGCACGACTGTAGCGCGGGCGAGGAGGAGGAGGAGGAGGAGGACGAGATCCAGGAGGTGCAGATAACGGGGGACGAGGAGGAGGAGGACGGCGGCGGGGGCCTGGAGGAGGACGAGGAGGACGAGGAGGAGGACATGGGGCTGGGCTGGGACGGGCCCCTGGAGCCCGAGGACTCGGCCGGGGAGGAGCTGGCGCCCGAGCCGGTCCGTATGATCGATATGGACCAGGGCGCCGCTCTGGAGCCCGAGGCGCCGCCGCGGCTGCTGGCGCCCCGGGCCCGCGGCGGGCCGCCCGGAGACGGCGCCGAGCTGGACCCCGACGCGCTGCAGCGCCCCGAGCGGGCCCGGCTGAGCGAGAACACCCGGCTGGCCACCCGCTACGCCGTGCGCATCTTCCGGGAGTACCTGAGCGAGAAGGCGCAGAGCCCCGACTTCGAGACCATGGACAAGGGGGCGCTGTGCCGCGTGCTGCGCTCCTTCTACGCCGAGGCCCGCTCCAAGAGCGGCCAGCTCTACAGCAAGTCCTCGCTCATCAGCATCCGCAGCTCCCTCAACCGCTACCTCAACGAGCCCCCGTACTGCCGCACGCTCGACCTCACCAAGGACCCGGAGCTGCGCAGCGCCAACCTCACGCTGGCCGCGGTCATCCGCAAGCTCGAGGAGCAGGGCGCGGGGCCGGTAGTGCAGAAGCAAGCCATCACGCGCGCCGACCTGCGCAAGCTTTACACCTCCAGCGTCTTCAGCACCAACACGCCGTTCGGGCTGCTCAACAAGGTCTGGTTCGAGACGTGCATGTACTTCTGTACGCGCGGCCGCGAGAACCAGCGCGAGCTGGAGGAGGACTCTTTTGGGCTGGCCATGGACGAGGACGGCCGCAAGTTCGTCTACTTTAAGTCCCTCGGGCCCTACCACAAGTCGCGCTCGTCGTCGTGGAGCAAGAAGCGCGCCGAGAGCAGCGACGAGGAGAACTTGCCCCGCATGTACGAGACGGGCACCGAGTTCTGCCCCTACGCCAGCTTTGTCAAGTACCTGTCGAAGCGCAACCCGCTGTGCAAGGCATTCTTCCAGCGGCCCCGGGACCACTGCAGCGAGGGCGATGTGACCTGGTACGAGAACAAAGCCATTGGCAAGAACTTGCTGGGCACCAGGATGCAGATGCTCTCCAAGGCAGCCAAGCTCTCCAAGACCTACACCAACCACTGCATCGGCGCTGTCTCCATCGCCACGCTCAACAGCATCGCCGGCATTGGCACCAAACTGGGCTCCCCCGCCCCGCAGGGCTGCTACGCTGAGGCTCTGAACGGGGCGGCTCGCCAACACTCCCACCATGCCCCAACCCACCCCTCCCACCACCACCGCCCCCAGCCGCCCTCTCTGGGGAACACCTATATCCTCCCCAAAGACAGCCAGGTCGGGCCCGACGTGAAACCCGAGGCTGCGCCCAAGCGCGCGCTGTACGACGCAGTGTTTGGGTCGGGGGAAGTCTGCGGCCCTTCTTCCCCCAAAAGACTGTGTATCCGTCCCTCGGAGCCTGTGGATGCGGTGGTGGTGGTTTCTGTGAAACACGATCCCCTGCCTCTTCTTCCAGAAGCCAATGGGCACAGAAGCACCAATTCTCCCACAGTAGTTTCACCTGCTATTGTTTCCCCCACCCAGGTAACCAAACCAAACTCTATGCATGAAATGTTTCTCTGGGACAACTTCGGGACTCAGCTAATGCAGGTCTGGGTTGGGGGGATGTTTGAAAAGTAGCAAATATACTGAATCGAATTTGATTTCACCCGTAGAAGCTTAATTCTCTCGGTGCTTTTCAGGAAAGTTTACACCTAACCTTCAAAGATGTGAAAGGGCAGGCTACCTAACTATCACTGCCGGGCAGTAAGGCTAAAACCTCAAGTGCAAAGAACAAAAGGGTTAGCTCAACTCTCAAGGCTTCTCTCCACTAAATGCTTGAATGCCTGAGTTTTATAACGCAAAGAGTGCAGGAATACTGTACCTACAAAGGAAGCAGTTACTTAAAATAATTATGAATAAAGTAACCATTAAATATACTAATACATGTTCGCTGTACCTTAAGATGGTAGAAAAACAGTTAAAAACTATTAGAAAGAAAACATGCCAATCCCACTTCCTGTAAGGGGGTGAAGAGGGGGGGAGACTGGCATTGGCCTGTCCATGTATACTGTAACATGTATGTTGAATGTTAAGTGACGTTTTGGTGTAGTTTCCATAAACTAAAATCACTCTGTAGAGTTATCACTAGGTGGAAAGGGTCTCCACACCCCCAGCCTAGCCCCAGGTCCTGTGGTGCCCAGCACTGTGGGCACTGAAACATTGCTGCTGTTACCTGGCCCCCTGGAGGTCACCGTGGAGAGGGCAGAGAAGCTTAGGATATAGATAACTAAGCACAATAGTGTGGCAGGAACACCAAAGCCAGACTGATAGTGGAGAAGCTGAGCCACCTTGGGCAGACCAGTTCACTTCTCTGGCTTCAGTGTCCTCACGAAAGATCAGGAACTGTTTTAACATTAAAATTATTTAAACCAGTACCGAATTCCAGATGGAGACTGGGAGCTTAAGTGGATGCTTCCTGTCTGACTACATTTCATAGAGGAATATATTGGTCTTGTTAAAATTATATTCACCTTTTGGATACTCTTCTCTAGGAGTCTGAAAACAGAGGTCTTTGGGGACCATGCTCTGTTCTGCAGGCAAGAGTAGCCACAGGAGATTTTGCTTTGAGCTCGCTGCTATCTAGCAGAATTTCAGCTCTAAGTCTAGAGGGATAGTGCAGACCCTTCAAGGAACAGATGTCAGGTACCTCTGTGCTTTTTCCAAAGTGGAAATTCCAGTTCTGGACAAACTGACCCTTTCAAATGTTTACCAGCTAATCAGCAAGCCTCAAGGCCAACTGAGAAAGGGGCTGTAAATGGTAACATAAACACCAAAGTTCTCTAAAATACACAAGATCTGCAGGCTATGTGTCTTTCTGTACTTGTAGCCTAAGTAGTACTTTAATGACAACCCACGAGGTTATTTGAGGCAGTTCTAAGGGTGGAGAGGAGAAATCTTCCTCTTCTTCAGAGAGTTTGGGTTTGCCTTTTCTTTGAAAGCAAATATAAATGTTCACATTCTTCTGATAAATTAAAACCCTTAAATGTCCTGGTTTAGAGTAGCATCTGATTAACTGCAAGATAAAAGCCTAAGACAGTTTATTAAAGTCTGTATCTACTTGGAACAATACTGAAACAGTTTGTTTCCTGGCACCTGTCTGCTGGTTTCTTGACACCAGTGTTATATAGAATTATGACTTCAGATCCACAAAAGACTGGGTTTGGGGGGTCAGGGCTGTTAAATTGGTTTTGTTGTGTTCTAAGAAATGCAATCCCTTTGTCAAGATCTTTTTATTTTAATCGAGTGAGATAAATCAGGTCCATAAACCTGAATACTGATTCTCTTATTTTTCTTGAGTTGTAGTCAGGCAACTCCCAAGTTAAATACATATTTGAGTGTCCATTTGATGGTTATATCATTATTATGGCCCTCACACCTATCTTAGCTAACTCTTCTGTATTTAAAAAACTACAAAAGTTGTTCTCTTTGCACATACTTAATAGCTTTCTCCTAATGTTAATTTTTTTGAAATCAGCATCAAGAAGTTTAAGGAGACCCTTTAGTTCCTGCAGAACTCACTTTATGAAGTCTGAGTATTCTAAGTACAAAATGATGTTTAAGTAGAAAGCTGATATTAAACTTTTTCCTCTTATATTTACTAAAATCCCTATGAGGATCCAGGTCCAGGCATTTCCTGGAGATTAATAACTGACTGGGGTCACTGGCCCAAGGCAGTGCTTGAGGTGGTCGGCTCCCCGAGCTGGTCATTAGTCCTCCAGCTTCAGTTTCAGTCATTATTACTTAATTATCAATACAGACTGTCAAACTGTAATACTGACCAACCCTCATCAGGTGGTGTCCCACTGAATTCTACCGTTACTGATATTATTGTGGACTTCTTGATAACACAGTCGCCACCTGATGCTCTGCTTTGCTTCTGATGCTGCAAGTTTCTCAAAAACTGAGAGTTGCTTTAAATACAATGTACTCGTTTTACTTCTTGAGGGTGTTTGTGAGTGTCATTTATGGGACTGGTTGAAAAAGGAGTGCATTCAAGGATTAACAGTTACAGATTTGTGATTTTTATTCCTGTGACATGCCTAGGATTTGCTGTTTGAGGGGAGGTTGTGGTGTTTGTGATTTACCAGTTTAGTCTTTAAGTCTCTTCAATGTCTGTGTTCAAAGTAAAGGGTGGTTTTAGTTCCGTTTTTCCCCATTGTGAGCTGAGATGATTGAGTTATTGGTGTGGCTTCCTAGCTCCTACGTAGAGATCACATGGTACATTTTAAAAGGTTTAGTGTGGCCTATCCTACATCTTCAGAGCTGTTCTGTTTGTAAGGAAACACAGCATTTTTCCTGCCTCAGAGAACAGGACTTCAGCTTAGCTGAATGACAGAGATTTGTAACTTTAGCCTTTATCATTTACACAAAAAAGAATACTAATAGGAATCTAGATTCTAAGTGTCATTTTTGTTGCTAAAGTTTTTATAGACTGCCTCTCTCCAGTACCAAACAAAAATCTGAAAATTGGCTTCCTAAAATCCACTTAGAAGCGTTGGTAGGCTTGTGACAAAGGTGTAAAATGTCTTCCGTTGCACATACTTGACCCTAACCCAGATTATCTGCAGAAATTAATTTTTAATAAACTTTCCTTAAATAAACTTTAAGAAATGCTGTAAGTAGGAAATGTATTAGCAGAAAGATTTTGGGGTTGGTGGAGCATGTCCACTGTTTCTGTTTCAGTCTTCACTAGGGCCCAGAGTCAGTCTTTGAAGTTTCCCAGCTGAAAATCAGATGAGCCCCCTGGGGGGCTCACACAGCCTTGAGTTGCCTTTGAGGAGTGAGATGCTGATAGCACTGGGGATCAGTTTTCATTCAGGTGCTGTAGGTGGGAAGGGAACAGGAATATTTGATCTGTCTGCTTCATAGAAAAACATGCAGTTTATGTATTATTGAAACCGTCATAAAGTCTCATTTTGAATTTGTAGACTAAATTCAAGACTGGTGGACTTGGCGACTAGGTAGGAGGGACTACGCTTTTTTAAAAATGGACTCAAACTTCTATAAACGTGAAAGGAGTAGTGTGTTCCACAGCTATAGAGATTGTAACAAGACATCTTTGCGGTGATTATCTGGAACTATTAGGATTAACTGCCTTGTTTAAAGTGGACATTTCCCTGATTTTTTAATATTGGTTTGTGGCCACATTCCTCTTTCTTCTGCAGGATGCCTGCTCCCCTTTATGGGGAGTTCAAATTGGTGGAGACACTAAATGTCATCACTGTAGTATGTGACTTTTTTTCGTTTGGTTGGGAAACAATTACTGAGCAACTACTACTTTGGCTTTTGTACCAGCACTCTTTATGAATCAATCCATTTTCCAATTGGCAAGTAATAGTCATTTGCAAGATTTTTTGGCAAGTAGTAATCATTGGCAAGATTTTTGGGCCTCATTAAATATTAAAACCAGGTCAAAATAAAGAAAGTTAAAAGGTGATATACTCAGTGTTTTGGGAAAAATCATATTTTTACCCTTGTGTATTAATATTGGAGTCAGCTTGCAGGTGTGTTATTTAAAATTGATATAAACTCACATATATGTCAGCACACTATCTATTAAGTCTGATCCAGGAAATAGGGAAAGAAGTATTTGCTGCCAGTTGAGAAAGTGAATCCCATTCATCTAAAACTTAAATCTTTGTATTACCTTGACTTTAAAATCTGGCTCCCCAAACCAAATGTCACCTAAAAGGCCATCCATTGCAAATAGCTTCCAAGCGAGAAGAGCCCCTTCTTCTAATTGGACCCCCAGTTTCATGTGAAACTGGTAGACAGGTTCTCACCATCGCCTCAGCCAGGTGAATCCCTGCTTGAGTTACTTAAGAAAGAGTTCAGTTTCAGTTTACCTTCTGGAGCCTTACTGCCTTTTCCTTTCAAAAGCAAAATTAATAGAGGAGTTGCTGTGTGGTTACATGTATTAAAAATCTTGTGACCAAATGTAAACTAGTAATTTGTGGGTCTGTCATATGCTGGAACTTTCATTTCTGAGATCTAGTTTACTTCTCATTCACAGCATTATACTGCTAGGAGCATAGGTCTTTTTTTTTTTTTTTTTTGACAGGGCATCTCTCATATTTATTGATCAAATGGTTGTTAACAACAATAAAATTCAGTATGGGGGGTCAACGCTCAATGTACAATCATTAATCCATCTCAAGCCTAATTCTCGTCAGTCTCCAATCTTCTGAAGCATAACGAACAAGTTCTTACATGGTGAACGAATTCTTACATAGTGAATAAATTCTTACATGGTGAACAGTACAAGGGCTTTCATCACAGAAACTTTCGGTTTTGATCATGCATTATGACCTATAAACAATCAGGTCAAATATGAATATTCGTTTGATTTTTGTACTTGATTTACATGTTGATCCCACATTTCTCCTATTATTATTATTATTTTTATTTTTAATAAAATGCTGAAGTGGTAGGTAGAGCATAGGTCTTTTTAAAGACCTCTTTGGACAATTTCAGTAAGGGACAGAGTCACGGGAATTAATTGGTCCAAAAAGGGATATTGGTTGACCTTGATAAACTGAAACGAAAGAAAATGCAGCTTTTGGATTTGAAACACTGCACTGGCAAACTTTTTAACTTAACCTTGGTGGTGTCCTGAGGTGCTGAATTCAGTTTAGCAGTGGTTAACCGAGCCCCTTTCTACCTGCTGCGGGCTGCCTGGAGGAGCAAGAGCCAATCCTTGCCCTCGGTACGGGTTTGCAGAGGGTGGACAAGTTAGTGGACTTCCACCTGAAGTGATTCTTCACTTTATACATGTACATCGACATGGAAACAGATGAACTTTGAAAGTTTTAGGTTCTACAAAGTGTCAGGCTCTTTGGGTTTTCAGGTTTGTAGAAGTTTCTTCTCTTTGCCTGCTATTGTCGAGAGAGGATAGGCTCTGAATTGTGTCGAGTCTAAATAACTGAGTGTTTAAGCCGTTTGAGATCTCTCGCTGCAGAAACCCGCATTTGAGGCTGTAGTACCTCACGTTCATGGCTATAAACTAGACAGCAGATTGCAGTACATCCACCGGGACTACAGGCCCAGCCTACTTAGCTGTGTTTCAGGCTTGCAGTAATTCTCAGTGTCCTTCTCTTTGCTTTCTTTACAGTCAGACTTTCTTACTTTCAGCTTATACTTTAACAACCTGATGGAGCATTTTCTTTCTCCCTAAAAAAGATGTGTTTATATATGACCACAAACTTTCATTAGTGACTGATATTTTTTAATTCATATCATATCCTAAAATAGATCCAAGTTTAGGATAATAATTTCCAAAAATAGTGGAAGTCGGAGCTGTGTTACAGTATTGTAAGTCCAGAGCATCCAAGCTCTAGTCGGAGTGCTCATCACAGCAGTTTGCTCTCAGGCTGCTTTTGGAGCGCCTGTGGGAACTTCCTTTTTCTGAGAGTTGTGATTCCTGTATTTAGTGACTGCAGACAGTTGAGCTCCTGCTGGCTCTCCAGGCAGTGAGGATGGTTGTTTTTAACATGTAGAGTGCAAGGAAAGGGAGCTCCTCACACTGAAGGAGCAGTGTGAAGATGGGAATGTTTTCCCCTGCTGAGTCCATTTAGTGACCCTAGAAAACTCAGGGAACATGGGAGACACCTTGAGAGAGAGTACTGGGGGCCCTTCTAGGGTAGCCCAGCTATTCCCACATCACCAGCTCATTCTCTGCCTAGTGTGGGTATTTGCGAGAATCATCTTTATAATGCAAACCTTGCCTGGGAGCTTCTAGACTCAATCGCACCTTGAAGTACTGTTTTCCCCTGCTCCCCTGGCTGTGAACCCTGGGAGACAGGCGTTTTGATCTGGTTGTTCGGTCAGTGAGGAAGGAGGTAAAAATGTGCTACCTGAAAGGACTGACAGATTTAAGAGAGCATTAGGTCGTAGGCATCTAGGAAAAAAGGGGAGGAATTTGGAAAGGAATGCTAAGGATGACAGAGATAAATGTCTCTGCCTTTGTGAGTAATATGGTCACTGAATTCAAATGTCAGCACTAGTTTGGAAGCTTGTTATCACCAGTTTCTAGTTTTACTTTGTGTCCCCAGTCCAGGTGAACCCAGTTTCAGGCAGGTGTCTCACCAGTCAGTCCCCATCCTTCCTCTCAACACAGGAAAAGCAAACTGTGTTTATAGCACCAGCTCCCATTTGGGTGCTTTCCAACATATGCCAGTGACCAAGCTAGTAAGTGCACTATATATGTGTGTGTATATATTCTAATTTAGTATTTGTAGATTTCCCTGCCTCCCCCTCTGTTTAGACAAAATGTTTATAAATAATATGTTTATATAGATACAGACACACACATCCATGTGTCTAGATAAAATTTGATACATGAGGAAATCCTCCATTTTACTGTTAAGTCTGAGAAATAAGTGTTTGAGAGAAGTTTCTTGAGCTTGTGGATGAGTTCTGATACCTAAACTTTAGGGTTTCTTTCCATGTGGTTTTTATGGACTATCACTTAGAAATGCAAGCTGCTTTGCCATTCCTAGCTCCCTAGCTGTTCTGGGTCAGCGATGGGACCAGGTGCAGGCAGGAAGGCCTGGGGAGACCGCAGGGGCTGTGAAGCTCCCATTTCACTTGCAGAGCCTGCAGAGTCTTGAAACTAATAACCATAACTTAAGGCCTAACACCTGGTAAGTAACTACTGGGATTTGAATCCAGGCCTGCACAATTCCAGAGTCTCTACTTTTCAATCCACAATCCTTTGATTCCAAATTCTTATCAACTGTTCAAATGGAAGAATTTTGCAAAGAGAAAATGGCCTTAGAGCCCTATCACTGCCTTAGTTGCTTTCCCAGAGCAACTTAAGAGAAAACCTGTTACAATAAAGAGAACGAATAAAGCAGAAAACACAGAAGAGTATTTCCAGCTTGTGACACCCTTATGTTTTACTGTGCGTGGTCCCCAGCTTCTGGCGGTTCTGGGAGTGTAACAACCTCCTTGAAGAAGCCTCATCACGCAGTGGTTAAGGACAGACTATGGGGCTGGATCCCAGAGCCAGATCTCAGCTCTGCCCAAAACCGCCCTGTGCTCAGTTTCCCGAGTCAAATGGGGAGGGTGGGATTCCTACCTCATAGGTTGGCCAGTGGTAAATGAGTTACTATTTGAAAAGTGTGTAAAGCATGAGGCAGCTGAACATTTTCTGTCATTCTGTTATCTGAGCGCAGAATGATTTTCATTTGAAACACGCTGATGTGGATGTTGAAGTCCCAGCTCAGTGCTCAGCCTTTCTCTTGGAAATACTTGTTCAGGTGCTGTGCCAGGCCCTTCTTGTAAAGCATCCATAGACAGGGGCCAGTAGGTCTCCTGTCAGGTGCCACACCTCAGGGCGTGTCTGGCTCACCCAGGCCCTCCTCCTCACCCTCTTACCACAGAAAGCCCATTCATGTGAATGCCTTACCTCAAGACCCATTTTTCTCTCCCCTGCTTTTCTTTAAGCTTCTCATGTGCCATGGCCCAGGCAGGATTTCTCTCTACACCTTCTGGGTGTGTACTGTGGACTCTCCCCATGTCTCTTCACAGAGCCTGTCCCTTCAGGTAGTAGTGGGTAGGAGGGGCTCTCTGGTGGGCATAATGGATGCCCAGGGTCCACTGGATTTGCAGAAGTTGGCTTAGAGTGAGATAGCATTTTATAAGATATTAAATTTATGTGGAATGGTTTTGGATTAGGGAAGCAGTCATAATACTGGGGTTCTTAAAACACTGTGAAGGTCATTTTAACAATAACAGTGTCCCAGAAGTAGGGTCTGTATTTGGCTAGATCCTTTGTACACAGTATTTGCATTGGACTATAATTTTCTAATATTTGACTTCTGTCTTGGGGAAAATATAAATCAACAGAAGTTCCACTTGAAAATTGAGATATACTAATATATGTTTTCAGCGGACTGTGGAATCAGAGTAATTGGTTGGTATTTTGATGCAGTGTTGCTGACTAATTAATGACCTCTTGTGACTTGTTTTTAGTTTGACAAAGTGCCCTTATAAAATAGAAATTACTGATATGCTAGTGCATGGATTTATTACCTCTAATTTAGTTTGCCCTTCAATTATTTACAATATTCAGCCACCATAGTCCTTATAGGATTTCATGGTTTAGAATTTTATTAATTCCACTAATTAATAATTAATAAATATAATAATCTGTTTTATTAAGCCAGCTCATCTGGAATGTTGGCCTCTGTTCTGTGACATTCTGACAAAACTATATCTAAATGATTTTAGATACTTTCTTCCATCTTGAACAAATATCTCACTGCTTTTTACTCCAGAAAAGAAAAAAAGATTTGCAGAATGTTTATTTTTCAGTGGATTGAGGTAGCATTTTAAAAACATGTTGCTGTAGAAACACATAGACCTAAATAAAAGTATAGCAAGAATATTAAAAAACCGATCTTCCTAGCTTCCGTTTCCTTCCTTCTGAAGTGGGTGTTCATTCACATGTTCAATTTCCATAAATAATGGTAGGAAATTCATAATGCCATCACCTCACTGTTCTCTGGGTCACTTATAAGGGGGAGGAGGGGTGGTCAAGTTACAGGTGTGTTTCTCAAGTTGTTTTTTTTTTTTTTAAAACCTAGGAGGAGGGTCATGGAATCATAGATTCTGTCCCAGCATTTAATTATTATCTCCAGTGTTGTTTTTGAGAACCATCTCTTGGGCTGAGTGATAATACTAAGAAGAGAAAAGTTGAGGTGCAGGGGAATGTTATTTGGAAAAGCCCTGAGAAAAGGATCCATTGATGAAAGCATTTATTGAGCACTTACTGTATCCAAGGGTAGGAATCTGGTGGTAAGGAATAACATAGAAATTGTTAGGACCCTGGAGATACTAGAAAGACAGAATCTAGGGCAGGTCAAAAGGAGGACTGGTTGGTGAGGGAGAAGAGGGTCTCACCTCGATTCATGACTGCTCACAAGTAAGCTCTGTGGAGTAACTGGTGTGTACTGTTGTCCAAGAAATGGAACCCAAGGTGGCCCAACCGAACTGAAAGACTGAATATTTAAGCCTTATAAGTATGAAAGGAGAGTGTAAAAACTCAGAAGAAATAAAATCTCACCTTATCAAAAACCTCAGCCTTTCTTTGCTCCCATGCTTTGGGAAAATACTACTATTTTAGGTGTCCCAGTGTGAAGCAAGTGGCCACATTTCACTACACATCATCCCTTCTAAATGTTCACCTTGTTATTAATGCACATATTTTAAGGCTGAGTATTTGTGCAATAACCCAAAGAAATTCAGAACTGGTACTGTGTCAGTTAACATTTTAATTACAACCTTTGTCATCACTGAAAGCTGGCTCCTTTGGTACCAGCATTATTTCTTTCACAATCTGGGGACGATGGGACCCTACAGTGAATAATCAGTTACTGAGGTACATGTGAACAGTGCTTTACAGCTTGCAGAGGGCTTTTTTGCCTGTGATGTCATTCTGAGGAAGCTCCGCAGGGTGCACCCTACCGTCAGGTACTGGTTAGGTGGGTGGTGGGGACACAGGTAAAATCCTTGCCCCTGGAGGACTTACTCACAGTCTCCTCTGGGAAGCAGACCAATAAGTTGTGGAATAAACCGCCTGTGGGATGAGTGCTGTGATGCTCTGTACAGCTGGTGTCAGGGAGCTGGGGAGGGAGGAGGGCAGCTGTGATTATTCCCATTGTGCAGATGAGAGAAACTGACCCTGGGAGAGAAGCTGTTTCTCCAGTTCACCTTGCTACCAAGGAGCAGAAAAGGTCCATTCCAGCTCCAGGTCCAGGCCCCTTGTACAGGGGTACTATTTCAGCTGTAATTTACAACTAGAGTTAGAAAAGGACACGGAGGAACAAGTCTGTGGATGGATGTGTCTTTTACAAACTGAAAGAATCTTAATGTGACTTTGGTGCTTTAGGAGTTTCAAGAAAATGAAAGAGAACACTCTGGATTAGGGTGAAATAGAATGGGCGCAGTCTTTCAAATGTCAGCCCACGCTTGAGAAGTCGCTGGCTGGAAGCTATAGTCAGATTGATGGGGGACCTTTTCTTAACACAAAGTCAAGCTCCCCTGGGAGGCCTCTGGCAGGGGACTGAGGGATGGTCGGCTGCCCACTGGGTCTGCCCCTCATGGGGGGCTCTGTGGGTGGCTGTCCCCTCCCTGACTTGCTCCACAGGCACACAGTCTTTTCTGCTTCACATAGAGAACTTGATTAGAAGAAAAAGTGGACACAGTTCTGAGACAGAGTTAGGACTAGTAAAAAGAACCAAAAAAATGACTATAAAGCGCCTGACAAATGGAAAATGTTTAATAATACTAAGGCGCTTTATGGAGCAAGGGTTTACCCCCTGGCCCCAGATGACAGGCCTCCCCAGGAGGCTCCTCCCTCCACCAGCTGCTCTTGGCAGGAGTTCTTGTCCAGCCAGAACAGGGAAGTAAGACGGATGCTGTCATGCCAGGGTCACCTGACTTCTCACCGCAGGACCATCTTTGGGAAGTGACAACCACAGACATGTAGCCCTTTCATTGGTGACAGTAGGTAATACAGGAGGTATAAAGGACACTTTGGTAGCATAGGAGCAAAATGAAAAGGAGGAAAAGAGAGTAAAATAAAGAGGGAAAGGGAGGTATGTCGCTGAGCACCTGCAACCTTATAGGAAGTTTGGAGCAAAACCAGCATTAGTTCCAATTAACTTACCACAGGATATACCAGGTTAGTTATGAGGATAATTAACCTGAATGGCAAGTTAGTTAGCTTCTCCTCTGTTAGGTGGGGATGATGGGAGCACTACCGTCAGGAGTAGTAAAAGCCCATGGTAAGTAAGTGCTCAGTAACTAATTACTTTTTAAAAAATATTCTCTTGGTTAGAGATCATTGACAAGCTAGAGGAAAAGTTGAGGGATTGTAGGCAATTTACAGCTGATCCTCAATATTCTTTTTTAAAACTGAGAGAACCCAAAAAAAAATCACAAAGTATTTATAAATACAGGTGAAAGAATGGAAATAGGCAAAGTTGGAGAACTCACATCTACGTTAATAAAATACTGATAAAAGGCAAATAATAAAACTGCAAAGTTTAGAGAAAGATGGATATTAAATTATCCATTTGAGCCAGTGTGTAAGTCACTAAAATATAGAAATAAAATGAAATCCTCAAGCTTTTATTCTCTCACTTATATCATGAAGAGGATAGTTTAAATATACTTTATATAAAATGTTTGAAGGATTAATTGTGGACTAACTTTTAAGTAGATTTTAAACAGAAGTTGAAATGACTTACAAGGATTGACAGTATACATACATGTTAAGTGTCCAGTAAAACTACCCATCTCATTAAAAAATAGTTTGATTTTTCCTAAGTACAAGCAATGAATTTATAGAAATTGACCTCTTTTCATTTAAAATTTTCATTAGAATGTTATAATACATTGTCGAATATTCTAAACTCTAAAGCATATTCTAAATGTGTTTGAAGAAACCAGTATCTTAATCATATAGAATGTGGAACTAGGATCTTTTGAACTTTATCATTACAAACAATACATGTGACCATATGGTAAATTGCAGGGTCTGTTTCTTTTTAATAATAGTTTAAAATTTTTTCTCATGGCCACTTCTCAGCAGAAAATATCTCATGCAGATACAATAAAGAATATGAAACTTTGTGGCAATGTATTACACAGAACAGTGGCACTCTGTTAAAGTGCTAATTTGAGAGAGATTATGTCACTCTCTTAACTGTCTTTTCCTATGGCAAACAAAATGCTCAATTGATAAGTCATCAAAATTAATTCACATTTTAGTCTTAATTCAGTTTATACCAACTTATTTAGAAATGAAATACTATGTAGTAAATATCATTGGCATCATGAGGTATGAACTGTAATCAGATTGTTAGCCTTCAGTGCATTGCTTGGTATAGGGGCTACATATTACATTCCTGAAGAATCATCTCCACATCAATCCAGTAGCTAACATATATGTGTAACATGCCGCTGGAAATAATCAGTGTACCTTACTCCATCTAATCCTCGAACAATCTTATGGCCTGAAAACACTAAGTATCCTGCCCCCTGAAGTACACATAGTAATTGGAAAACTCAGGATGCTGTTCCTGTCCATTCATTCAACAGGCATTTGTTGAGCACCTGCTGTGTGCTACCCAAAAAAGAACACACTCATTTCTTATGGACTTGACGTTCAAGTGGGAGTGACAGACATTAAAACTGAACAGAACTATCATCAAAACAGACTGAAGTGACTGGGTGGCTGCTCCCTCCTCCTGAAGTGCCATCTTCTCCATTAGCTGGGTCCCACCCTTCCAGAAGCAGGCCACACAGTGACCACCCATGCTCACCTCGTCACAAGTGAGGCTCTGCATGAACCCAAAGCAGGGGGAGCTGTGACTGACCTCGTCCATTCTTGCCGGTAAAGGCAGTCACTATTAGATGAGCCACATCAGAGAGTTTCCTGAATTACAGTATCAGGGTAGGGATGGGTAAACTGCACATATCAGACGTTAGCCTAGTACCTAAGAACTTAGAGTGCATGACCCATCTGGCCACCTCTGCTTGTTAGGTAAGGTGCAGACCAGGAGGCTCAGGAGGATGGAGTAGCAGAGTCTGATTTAGACCCAGGAATCGGGGTCATAATCTCGTTCCTGGTGGACAAAGCCCCCTCTCACTTGCGGGTCATGTGTGACCTTTCCCATGTCCTGTTTTTTTTTGCTCCTGACTCCCTTCAGTTGATTCTCAGCCAGGGCATGTTCTCGAATGCCATCAAACACTGCATGAGTTGCCGAGTGAGGTATTTTTCTGTTGGGCACACACTCTCCCCAAATAGGTGGTCAGGAAATCTGCTTTTCTACCCTCTCCTGTAAGAGAAAGCAGCTAAGGTGGTATTGATGGAATCAAAGAAAAATATTAACATAGTGACATACTTAGTTTGTATTTGTGATACTGAAGAATCGTGGGATTAGTGTTGGGAGTATGAGATCAGTCAATGCGCAGCTGCCCGTTAAAGCTAAATTGTATTGGAACCTCACCCGGTGTTAATCGGGCTAACTCCCCTTAACCAATTTACCCGAAGCCCTCTTCAATGGGAGCTGTTACACAAAACCTTGGTCATGTGACCTCTAGAAGCCCTTCCCCCAATGAACCTATGACTCTGTCCTGGCAAAAATGTATGCATATCAAATTTTTACAAATCAGATGTTTGTAAATTAGATCATAGTTTAACTACTGAGGGAAACCCTCATTTGTCCTTGATGTCAATTCCAGTATCAGGTCAGCCTGTTTAAAGTTAAACATACCTTGGTATACTTTATAGTGTCTGTTGCCATATCTGGTTGGGATTTATATGTTTTAAGGATATGTGTGTGTGTGTGTGTATCTTTTTTATAATATTCAACTTAACGTGATGTGTTAATTCAACATCTGACTTAATTCAACTTGTGTTTGAAATTTCCTGATTTAGGGTTATTTTATCTTTTACTTGCTGTATGCAGAGTAGCCCTTCAAAAAATACTGGTTGGATATTTTTAAGAATAACAGTCAATATTTTCATTATTTTTATTTATTCTACCCTTTAAATAAGGTCCATTCCTGGCACACTGCCTCTTTTGCACCCTACTTTATTCCCAGTGCCTGGCACAGGGTGGTTGGCACATTTTAGGTGCTCAAAAGTATTTGTAGCAATGAATAAAAATCGTTCCTATTAATATGTTAAGGTTATTTATCAACTTTGTACCATAGCCCTGAGCAGAAAGGATCTAAATATTTTACCTAGTTCGAAAAAATGAAAAAAAATTCTTTAGCTGTGAAGATCAGAAATAAAAAGCTCCTCCAGTAGCACATAAAGAAAAAAAACCCAGCTTTCCTTAAGAATTTGCTGCACACCTACTGTGTGCCTGGCGCCATGCTGTGCTCTGAGGAGTCAATGATTAAGACAGTGCTCCTCAAGTTTTAGTCAAGTTCTCTACTGTGTGTGTTCCAAGTTTAATTCATTCTCTTCTGTTGATTTCTTAGCACACAGTGGGAATCACACACACCCAAGCAAATCACCAGCCAAGTTCACTGTGGTGGCGGTGCTGTCCTGATAGAGGTGTGGGTCTGCCTGGCGAGGCTGAGTACTCTCGGGATGACGGAGAGGCAGGACTAAGGTGGACTTTGCCACATCACCGAACCTGGACTTCAGCCTCTTCATTGCTTTGGATGTCGGGCCCGACATCCACTCTCTGCCTCACCCCTAGGCAGATTCTCTTCTCTTTCCCTTTCCCCACCACCCTCCTTTTCTCTTCTGCCTTTCCCTGGCTCAACCTCCAATCCCGTAATAACTAAGAGAAACCCTTGTGTAAAGATATGCATTTGATTTCCCAGAATCATCTGGGGTAGAGTATTTGCTCAAATTAAAGAGTTGACAGTGCAGAACTGAGACTTCTAGGAACAGAATTCCAGCTTTAGTGGGGTCAGTGTTATAGTTTGGGTTTAGGGGCAAGAGTTCCTTTTACTGAACTGTCTGTGGCTGTCTGTCCAGCTGGCTACCTTGAATTTGGGGTTTTGTGGTTACTTAGCCTCTTCTTGCTCTCCTAGTATTAATTATATTAATATTTAGATGTGTCATATGTTGTATTAGGAAACACCAATGACTATTGTCACTAATCCCATTTTACTTTTACAAGATTTGACCATCAACTCCAGGTGCCTCTTTGTGTTTCACAGCCATAGGAAGTAAAATGAGTACTCTCAGAGTTACTGGAGCCGTTTGGGAATTTATGTCTGTTCTGGTTTAAGCATGACTTCCTTGGGTTCTATTTTCTTTTAAATTTAAAAAATGTGGCCCAAGAGGGCAAACTAAAATTAATAAAAGCATATAAATCTACCTGTTTTTCCTTTTTCTTTGTACTTTTTTTCCCAACCAGTCTGTTTCACTTGGTTCTTGCTCTCCTTTGGACTGACTCTTTGTTTTCACCTCAAGGGTATCCAGAGGGCTGGGAAGAAGGAATTCTATCTGATAGATGGTAGACAGAGGGAAGTGCATGTGTGAAGGCCCTGGGACAGGGAAGAGCATAGAATATTCCAGAACAGAAAGGAAGTCTGTGGGCTTTGGGCATAGAGAATGATGGGGGGGTGGTGAGACAGAACACTGAAGTTCATCAGGGACTTACAGCAGCTCAGCCCACGTTAGAAGTCACACCCTCTCTTACGATCTGACAATTACGGAAGAGTTTTACACAGTGGAGGACGGGATCCAACTTGCTTTTTTTTTTTTTAGCCAAGTTCTCTTCAGTTGAGAGATGGGGGTGGGGGAGGGGGAATACCACAGTTTGCAGAGGGTAAAGATGATGGCGTCTAAGAACTAAGGTAGTAGTGCTGGGCGTGGGGAGGAAGTAGTTGACGTTTCTGAGGTATTTGGGAAGTAGAATCCATGGGTGGCTGTGAGGGCAGATGGAGCTCACGGAATGGCCGAGGTGGATGGTGGGCCTACACACGGAAACGGGATGCTGCAGGAGGAGGCGGCCGAGTAGAAGGAGTTGCGCTTTGAGGTACTGACTTCAAGAGGCTCATGGGACAGACAGGTGGGAGTGACAGATGAGTAAGGAGACAACAGCCGTGGCAAAAATCTGAGCTGAAGGTTAAAATTGGGGGTTCAGTCATTTATTTCATAGATGAAAATTGAAGCCACTTGGGGTGGATTATTTTGCTAGGAAAGAAATTGTAGTGGGAGAATAGAAGAGGACCCCAGGAAAGTTGAATATTCGGAGGCAGGGCAGAGAAGGGGCTGCTAGCATAGAGCCACAGGAGAGGCCAGAGGTCGGGGAGAGGCACAGTGGACTTGAGATTTCGTGTAAGATGAGACCACTGTGTATGTCATCTGTCTTCCCTATAGAGAGGCCATCAGTCATCTTGGCGAAGCTAAGGATAGTGGGCAGAGGCCATCCTGGAGGACCCAGGAGAGCAGAGCTGAGGGAGGTGGGGGCTGCAGACAAGTTGGAGGTCTTGGGGGGTTGCATATTTTTAAAATGGAAAGACCTGGACATGATTACATGCTGATGGGAAGGAGTCCATAGAGATCAAGAAGGAAGGTGTGGCAGCATTTGGAGAACAGACGGAGTGACTGATTTGGGTTGTTTCATAATATTTTAAGTACTTTTCTAAAATCATGGAAGGAAGAGGCTGACCCAGGCTAGACTTAGAGGACGCAGTGGCTCCATCTCCTGGGGGTGGGAGGCCCTCAGAGCCCCACCTCCCTCCTTTTGTGTCCCCCCCCACCACAGTGCTCCCCAGGGAGTCGGGACTCCTGGTCAGCAAAGGATGCAGGCTCCCCACCTGAAGGGCCATCCTCATTCACCTGGGTCCTCCCATTGAGGAGGAGGAGAACTCGAATAGTCTTTGTATTTCATTTGAGTCAGTGACAAAGTGGAGGATCAAGTTCAAGGTAGGGGCCCATTTTATTGCAAGCTAGATAAAATAGGGACATTGTCTGAAACTGTTTCTCCGACTGCATTTTGTGCAACTAGCGTGCCGGGTCTTGAATTCCTCGGAATGTAGGCTGGCTCTCCTCGGCACCACTTTACCTGATTTTAAGTGTCTTGGCATTATGCAGAGAGATCATTTGTAGACTTCAGTCTGAGTCGGGCCTGTGTAAAGTAGATGTTCATAAAGAAAAAAGCTTCTATTTGCTGGCTTTTCTGAAAAAAGAAAATTACTGTGATTAGCAACAGAGGTAATTTTTATTTTTATATTTATTTTTTAAGTTTATTTTTCAGGGCAGTTTTAGGTTCCCAGTGAAACTGAGTGGGAAATTCAGGGGTGCCCATACACACCCTGTCCCCACACAGGTACAGCCTCCCCACCATCAGCATTGCCCACCACAGCGGAACATTGTCCAAACTGACAACCCTACATTGACACCTCCTTAGCACCCCAACTCCATAGTTTACTTGAGGGCTTTTTGTATGGGCTTTGCCAAATGCACAAAGGCATGTAGCCACCCAGTTGCAGTGTCATGAAGAGTCATTCCAGGGCCCTAAAACCCCTCAGTGCATCACCCATGCATCTCCCTCCCCTTCACTAATCTGTTTTCTTTGTTGGCAGTAATCCTCTTCTGCCTCAACTTAAAATTTGTTTTTCAGTTTCTCCTTGCTAAAGATCTTAAAGGAAACTGAATCATGGCTTTGTTTGGGTTTGAGTACTTTTTGTACACAAAAGAAAATTTCACTTACTGACCTGGAATTGTGACTTTAAAGCAACAAGACATCTAAGTCCAGCTTTATGCTGCTCTGTATGTGTACCCCTCCGCCACCTTTTAAGTTGAGGTGCAGCTAACATTTCCGCAGAAGCATCTTTACACTGGTGCAGAGTGGGAGGGCAGACCCACTCTCAACCTGGCCTCCCAGATTGCTTCTGGGCCATTGGCTGAGGGTGTGTTCTGGGTCTCTCCTGTGTATTGCACAGATTTCTGTTCCAGAGGCCAGGGAGGAGGAGCTGGAGTTTCTTAAATGTACTGACAACAATGTTTGCAGCAGGGACCTTAAAAGAAAGAGAGAGGTAGTTTGGGGTTACAGAGTTAAAGCCTTAGGTTCAGGGCTCTGCTTTGTATTATTCATCGCTACCTGAACCAAAAGTAGGTTGCTTTAAAACCTAGAAAAACTAGTAATGTGAAATTCAGCTGTTTGAAAATCCCAAAATATGCAGGGCAGATTGGACCAAAAATACCATTTTTTTAGGGAGGGGCCCCTCCAAGTTAAGCTTTATCCACACATAAGTGTTGTCCCTTACCAAGTCTTGACCCAGTGTCTCCTCAGGTTCCAGCATCCTTTTGAGAGAGAGGAATGAAGCAAATCTTGCTTCACTCTTTCTCTTTTTGCCAGTATTCATATTTACCTTGTACTTTTCTATTAACGATTTTACACTCATCCCAAGTGATAAAGCCACAAAAATCACAGGCTTGATGTGCTAGCTATGTTTTCTAATACTTGCTGAAACGCACTTTAAAGTATTTAGAAACAAAATAGCCATGCACATACCACCTGAAATAACCCTGCATCTCCTCAGGGATGCGTTGACCGCTGTTTGGAACACAATTGAGGCCACAGCCTCATAGACCTGGAAGGAGCCCCCAGATTTCCTGAAGTTAGTGAATTGAAGCCCAAGGAGACTGTGCAGGGGAGATCGTCTCCCTCCAGGTGTCTCCCGGTGCCCAGAAATGGCAAGGAAGGCTACTTCTTGGCTGATCTCTTCTCAATTCAACTAACACAGTTTCCTCTATTCTTAGATTTTTTTTTTTTTCACCCAAAGAAAAATGATGCTTAAGACTGGTCTTCTCCTCTAGGATTGTGTAAATTTGAGGACTTCACCCTGGAGGATGAGAGCTTAGGGGTATCAGAATAAGTTGCTTATCTCTAACTACTCTTGTGAAACACCTGCTGCAGGCTCTGGAAGTGACAGCTGTCTACCAGATGGATAAGGGTCCTGCCTGTTTGGAGTTTATATTCTAGGGGAAAAGAGTAGTAGGTGTTCTACAGGAGATGGAAATGAGAGGACAGGGTGGGTGGTTGTGGGGCTACTTAGATCGGCCTTCAGGAAAGAAAGCTCAGAGGCACGAAGGGGACCACTCTGGCAAGAGGGGTCCAGGCAGAGGGCGCAGCTCCTGCAAAAGTTTTGGGAAGTCTTTGGGAAATACCGAGTTAGTTCTGTTTAAGTCTCGGATACAAAGCAATGAGGTGGAACAGTCATTTGGACCCAGTGGAGGTGATGGGGAGCTGTGGCAGCAGCTCATAGAAGGTGTTCGTGTCCCAGAATTCAGCTCCAGACACCAAGCAGGTTGCAACACATAGCAGAGCATGTGCGCTGAGATTCCTTTGAGGCCTGATGCAGGTATTTAACTTTGTAAATACAGCAGCTGATCAGCAAGGTAGTGATACAGGCTCTACCTGCCTCACCAGGGGTTGTGGGGCTGCACCCCGCTTAGCACAAGGCCTGGCACGCCAAAGCACAGGGGCACATTAGCTACCCTCCTCTGACTCCTCACCCCTAAGGCCTCCTGGAATGTTCTTTCTGGTAGAAAAAGAGAGGTGCATTGTGAAAAATGAGCCAAGATTTTAAATGTTGGTGTTTGGATAATTCTGCTCTTTGCCAGGATCATCAAAGGCAGGGTACTGGAGACCACTGGCTGGCGTTGGTGGATTTTTTTTTTTTTAGGAGAGAGATTTTTTTTAGGGAAATGAACTCTTTTCACAGGCTGCATTCTTTCCAGAGGACCTGTTTGGGTGGAGTTTATCTAGGCAGTACTTAATAAACAGTGAGATCAAGGCATATTGTTAGCAGAAGAGTAAAAGTTGTGGCTCTAATAAATAACTCTGGAAAGGCATATGTGGGTTTGTGCCTTTAGATTTCTTTTAATTTAAAAAAAGTTTTATATTTAACACGTGTACATGTTAGAAATTTAAAATATACCATGATAAATGACCTTACCTCCTCCTCTAGTTCTCAGTTCCCATTTTCCTCCCTAGAGACAACCACATTACATTTTTTCATATGCATTCTTACGTATTCAGACATGTAATACACATATCCAAACATATTGCATATTCCCTTATGATTTTTGCAAGGTAGAGCTTTTTTAAATGTTTAAGTATATGACAGCTGTACCAAGGTTTGGACTGATTCCTGAGCATAAGTGAATCTGGAGGCTCACAAATAATACAAATCATTGTGACTAAGGGAAAAAATTTAAATCATATGTAGAGTTAAATGGAGATAATTCTATCTGTAGAGACAGAATGTTTGGGAAATAAAACAGGACCTTGAAGATGCCCATTTGGTATACTCCAGGGACACCTTTTGGAATCTTTTCTTATCTCTCTCACCAAAGCCTGAAGGTGGTTGGGCTGCTGGTGCGCACTTTGACCTCAGCACCCCCAGCAGGCCAATGTGGCTCATGAGGAGGGTGAACAAGGACCTGGAGCTGTCCCCTCTGTCAGGCAGCCCTGCTGCTGGAAGACAGGCAGTTTGCACAAGTGAGGTCAGCATTCTGATCCAGTAGTTGGAGTGAGTACCTCGCCTCAGGCCAGCTCCTGGGAGCACCTCCTGAACAGGCATCTGGGGGATTGGGCTCAGGGTATTTGCATTAGAAGCAGCTGGAGGCCCAGCTGAGAAACTCCTGAGTTAATACCACCCTTCCTCCACTGTTGTTTCCACTGCCACTCCCACCCTTAAGACCTGCTCGTTCAAGATGTTCCCGGACCGCAGATTCTAGTGTGTTCTCTGTGTGGATCCACACTGGTACTGGTTGGGTTAGATGTCTAGAGAGAGTGCTCAGACTCAAGAGCCCAGAGCGGTTACGAACAGCACCAGCTATTCGAGTTCAGTCACCTAAAGCTTAATCCCTGTTCCACATACTGCTTTTTCCAGTCTGCTAGAAGCTTTTCTTAAATGAGCAGAGATCAGCACTAATAGGTTCAAGGAGGTTCTCCAACACTATTTCTCTAAACCCCAAAACTGTGTCCAGCAGTAGGATTTTCATACCACACAAGGCTTGCCTTAGGTTTATAACTTTTCAGATTTAAGGTCCTTTCACATATATTACCTAATTTGACCCTTTCGACAACCCTTCGAGATAGTGAAACATTGATCATCATCCACATTTTATAGATAAAATGTCTTGTCATAGCTGTATCCCACAGCAAGTTCAAACAGAAGGTAAGTCACTTTCCCCAAGTAATCAAGGGGAAGCACTGGACCTATAATAACAGGTACTGAAAAGCGTAGGGTTCCTGGGTCCAGTGAGTTTGGAGAACAATGTCATTTATTTTGGAAGGCTTATGTAAAGAAACCTGTTTAACTCGGTGTTTTTCAGATTTATGTGATCATTAACTCACTGGCTTCCCCTGCCAGGTAAAATCTAGCACTATTTTGTGTAACATTTTGGGAGACCCAAGTCTACAGCATCACCAAGAGAAAAAGTAATTTGTGAGGAACTTAACAAAGAAGATAACCTCTGTATGTTTATTTGTACTTTTTAAAAGCAATTTTTTTCTCCAGTACAGAAACTGCCAAAGTCACCCACAGGGCTGTCAGTCATCAGCACCCCTCTTGGATTCCTGGAGCGGGTCACGCAGTGCCCTCGGAGGTGCCTGAAGTCTACTGTAGGTCTCAGCCGCTTACTGGCAGTGTGACTTGGCCAAAGGGTTTAACCTTTGTAAGCATCAGGTTCCCTATCTGAAAATGATATTATGTTAATTCTTACTTTATAGCCATTTCAGAGATTAAATGACTTGACTCAAGTAAAGCACTCAACACAGTATCTGAAACATAGTAAGTGCTCAGAAAACACATTTATTACTAGTTTCATGAGCTCCGAAGACTCCAGTAGACTGTTTGGGGAATAGATGCCATCAAGATTTGATTAAACTTAAGAAAGCTACAGTTGGCTAACCTACCCAATCCTAATGTAACAAGAAAAAAAAAACATACCCTATCATATTGGTTTCCCAGGGCTTCCATAACAAAGTGCCACAAACGAAGTGGCTTAAGCAACAGAAATTTATGATCTCGCAGTTCTGTAGGCTAGAAGTCCAAGATCAGGTATCAGAGGCTTTGACTCCTGAGGGCTGAGGGAGCATATATTCACGCCTGTCTCCTTGCCCTTGGAAGGTGGTCGGCCGTCTTTGGCATCCCATGGTTTGTAGTCCCCTCAGCTTGCTATCTGCCTTCATGTTCACATGGCGCTCGCCTCTGTTCAGTTTTCCCCTTTTTCTGAGGACACCAGTCATATTGTATTAGGGCCCACCCTGCTCCAGACTGACCTCATCTTAACTAATTACATCTGCTACAACCGTATTTCCAAGTAAGGCCACATTCTGAGGTACTGGGGGTTGGAACTTCTGGCATATGAATATGTGGGGGACACAGTACAATAGGTCAGCCCCAACAAGGACACACAAGAAAAAAGACATTTGGTTAAACATACAGTTACATTTTGTGCTTGCTTTTTTTCCCTTAGAACTATTTATTTTAATCACCTTTATTGAAGGTTATTTACATACAGAAAATGCATCCATTTTATGTGTTCGAGTCAGTACGTTTTGACAAATAATTCACTTATGTAACCACCACCCCAGTCAAGGTAAAGGTCATTTACATCATCCTAGAAAGTTTCCTCCCAGCCACCCCAGCCAGCCCCCCTGCCCCCAAGCAAACACTGGTCTGCTTCCTGCCGCTGTAGATTCCTTGCAATTGTACCTTTTTTAGCATTTCATATAAATTAGATAATATTATATATATATTCTTCTGTGCTGGATTTTTTGCTCATGTCTGCTTTTAAAGTGAACCATTAATCCACAGGAATCTTGTATAGAAATTTTTAATAACTATAAATCCAAACCTTAGAATTCTATAGCTAGATGGAGCACAATTTTGATAGGTCTTTTTAGAAAACATTTATTAGCTCCTTATACCCTCGTTAAATCTCAGATCATCCTTGTGAACTAAGTGTCCTTTTCCTCATTTATGAAAGAGGCAGTTGTGTAGGGTATTTTTTGAAAGTAATCGGTCCGGCCACCTGGAACGTGGGGGTCGTTGGGGGAGGTTGACCTTCCGCCCAGGTTGGAGCGCCGGAACCCGGCGTCCGCTGTAGCGGTCTTTTCCCTGAAGTGCCCTGGCCGGGGGGAGGTCAGATGAGGTCGCGCCCCCGGGAAGCTTAGTGGTGAGCGCCGAGCACCGCCCTCCGCTCTCCCTCCGCGGCCCCAGCCACCGCCCGGCAACCGGCCCCGGGCCGGGATTCACGCTTCAGGGCCCCGGCGGCCCTCCAGGGAGGGCGCCCTGGCCCAGAGGGGGCGGCCCGCTCCCCTCGCCCAGTCCCTTAGCAGCACTGCCTTTTTCTGCTTTTTCTCAGTGATGGAAGTGCTAACTTCCCTCTGAAAAGAAAAGGCTCCACGGGAACAAACGTAGGAGTTCAGCTTCTTGCGTGAAGAAGGAGAAGGCGCGGCCCAGGAGCGCGGGGGCCCCGCTGCTCGCGCCTCCAGCCTTCAGGACATACCGACGGGAGAGGCCGGGCCGCTCACACCTTGAGATGTTTTGATGTCGTGCCGCCCAAAACGGGGACTCTTCTCACCCATGTCGGTATTTCCAGGGCCGGCCAGGCTGGAGTAAACGTTAAGCACACATTGAAAGTTTCTTATGTTACAGTTTCTGGTTTGGGACACACAAAACATTTTAGTGTAAAATTGGCTGACACCGTCTTTTCAGCAGTTATTTTAGTTTTTAGGGTTTTTTTCTCATTTGTCAAACATTCCTCAACCCTTATCCTCCATAGCACTTTTGAAATACATGTAAGTTAAGGTCAATTAGCTTATGTTGACATCCACCTTAAACTAAATCTCTGAGCTATCTTCATTTAAATCTTGAAGAGGTAGTAATTTCAGTTTATGTGGCAATGTGGCAATTAAAATTTAAGAATCACACTTAATAACCTCCACGGGGGTACCTGAGGTCCTCTGTTTTGGTATCTTAACAAATACTAATCGGCATCAATAATTGAGGTCGGGTATCATCTGCCTTCCATTTAGTTTTACAAGGATACACAGGACTCCAGTTCTCTCTCGGGAGATGGCAGAGAAAATAGCTGGGCGCATGCCTTGACGTACTTACCAGGCACTTCTCAGCTGTGGGCTTTGAGCAAGCCTCCAAGTCTCCCTGAGCCTCAGTCTCCCCTTTTTGGGAAACAATCACAAACCAGCTCTTTTCCAGCCCTTAGTCCATTTGCTATTCATAATCAAAATATTAATATGCAAATTCTGTTTCAGAGCCTCCAACTCAAATATGATCCTATGTTACGGGATTAACATTAATTTAGTTAAGTGTATTGTCTGATTTGACATTGAGGACATATTCATGCTAATTAGAACAGGTACAGTGAATAGGCTCCTGCTAGAGCTGTCTCATTAAAACTGAATTGAATTGATTTTGATGCTTTCTTACCAGTTTTTAAATTAAGAGTAACAAATGGCAGCAATTGGCTCTGACTATGTAGACTTGTACCTAGAACAGCCACAGTCCCTCTCTGCAATTATTTTTTACATTTCCAGTATGCTAATTTCCTACCTCCTTCCTCTCCTTCTTTATTTATCATCCAACTAAATTATATTACTGCAACCCAATATAGCTTTAGAGAGAGAAGTGGTAATCACTGCTTAATTTGTTTAACATTTTAATTACTGCATACCAGCTATATGAAACAGGATATCAAGTACATTATTAGGAGATCAAATAAGTTCAGTGATGGAATTTGTTTTGAGTCTTAGTTTATAGAAGTGATTGAGTGAATATTAATATATAGATCATCTTCTCCAAGTGCTGATAAACAGGCCAGAAAGTTAAGTGCCATTATTATGAATTTTCATCTGATGACATTTGGGTTTAAGATTTCTATTGGAAGGCCAGCACATTTTCAAAGGTAAAGATTTAGAATATTTTTGTAGTTTGTTCCAACAAAACACTTTTCCATAAGATACTGGACTAGCTTAGAAACAAGTAGTTAATATTTTAGCCTCTCTCATATGCCAGGGTCTCATCTTTGGCTTACTTGCAATAGTTAAGAACTACAGAGAAGAATCATGCTCCACATTGCTGAGGCTTTTTCCATTCACATGGGAATCTTCAAGCAGTGGCTACTTAAGGCCATCAGACTTAGGAGTTTTCTGAGTATTTGTGGTATTTTAACTTAACTATGAAAGGCACATTTTCACTCACCAAGCATCTTCTTTGAGATAGAAGTTGTCATTAAACAGATCTGAGAATAAAGTAAAAGCCCGAAATGAATGACTTTACTGCTATGTAAATTTACTGCTGTATAAAAAGTAGTAAAAACTAATTTACTACTTGTTATTCTTGGTTGTTAATAATATCAGAAGTTCATTGATATGCATTGTGTGTATCAGAAAATGTATTATCATTTCTCAGCAGAAAAAAATAACTTCTAAAGCTTAACTTTCTGGGTGTTTGTATATACTGTATACTCTGCAGTATAAAGTAAGATGGGATTTCACAGCAAGTTCAAAACCGTTGGAAAGTAGAGGGAAGAGAGAAATAAGAATGGCTGTGTGAGTGACATAGTGAATGGCTGTGTGGTATTTTGTAAGTATTCCTTCAAAATAATCATTAAATCCTTTAAAAATATCCATTTGTAAAATATTTAAAGCTTGATGGACAGTTACTGTAATGGGGGTTGTGAGGGGGACTTGGCGAAGGGGGGAACCTAGTAAACATAATGTTTCTCGTGTAATTAGATTAATGATACCTATATATGTATATATATATATATATATATATATATTTAAAGCTATCCTTAAAAATAATAGCTTCCGTTTTTTTCTGAGTTTTATTCTAGGAACTAGGTTAATACTTTTCATAACTTTTTACCTTTTTTACATGAATTATGGTTTTTCACAGTAATCACAGAAAGCATCATGGTTACCATCCTAAAAATGGAGAAACTGAGGCACAGAGTGGTTAAATTGTGCAGCAGCCCCTTGATGGAACTGGGATTGAAGCCCAGCAAAGCTCCAGAGTCCATTCTGCTTCTGTACACCAATGCTAATGTGTTAGTAGTATTTTTTCCAAATACAATTCATACATAGTGGCTGTCAGTTCATACATTATGCCATAAAATATTTTGCTTCATTTAAAATGTTACTACTTTTATTACAGGATAAAATGTCTATGGAAGTTATTCATAGCATTTTTCCCAGTCTGTGTGTAAATAATGTGTGGCTGTATTGTTCTCTTAGGTTCCTGAAGGCTTCTGCCTGTTCCAGCCCTGAGTTAGGTGGTGGTTTCCCCTTCCACTCCTATTCTTAATACTAACGTGGTTTCTAACACTTTATATGGTTACTGGGGAGAAGAAAAAAGTCGGTGCAAAGGCAGGTGAAGGGTGGGGAGGTGCACCTGCCTCTGCACACTCTCCTGGAATTCAATGTCAAGCCATTCAGCAAATGTTTATTTAGTGCCTAGTAGATGCCAGGCTCTGGCTAGAGACTGGAGATATATATATATACATAGTGAGCAAAACACAGTTCCTCTCGCCAGGGAGCCTGCAGTCCCAGAACACTTCACCCGGAACTGGGACTTACCAGTTGGGTTTGACACTTGTCCAGCCCCGCCCCGCCCACCTGTCCCAGTCTGTTCCTCAGAGCTGAAGGGATTCCCAGTCAGCCCCACATTGCTGAGTGGCCACCTTCTTGTCATTTCTTTAACCTCAGCAGTACCAACGCCCTCAGAGTGTGGTCTGCTAATCCTGGAGGCTCCTCGGCAAGCTCCAGCTGCTTAGTTCCTCCCAGCGAGGGTGTTTCCACTGGGCAGACGATGGAAGCAGGCTTCTGTCTTGGGAAGCATTATGTATTTATTTCGACAAAATCCCTACCAGCTCATTAGTGTCTAACTTTTCCTTAATCGACATTTATGCCTATTAATGCCTCAAGATTGTGGGGTTTGTTTTTTCTTTTCATTTGGCGAATGGGATGAGTAGGTAACACTTTGAGGGCCGCTGCCCCCAGGAATAAACCACTGAGGTCATTCACTGGAAGGAGGTCAGAGCACTTAGTTATAGGGCCTTATAGACTTGCTTATTATCACCCATACTATTTATTCATTTCTACTGTGTGCAAAAATAAAAAAAGTATTTCATTGAGTACTGTGGAGAACTGATAGGAATATCAGTCCCCTGGGGGGACTGATAGGAATAGCTGTCCCCTGATTTCATTCGGATCATACCTGTCAGCTTTCATTTGTTGCCTGTGATCTTCCACTCTATGGGCTACAACCTTTATCTGTGAGCTCATTTACCGGCAAACTTTCCATCAGAGTCAAAAATCTATGTGATTCACTAAAAATTAGACTTCAGTCCCATGATCATCACAAGGAAACAGTACACAGAGGAATCATTTGGATTGGTTATCAAGAAGACATAGCAAATTCAAGACCTGGAGAACCCTGTAAGTCCTCCTCCCAGCCCTTGCTCCCAGCTACTGACTGAGCGGATGGGGTCAGGTCCTGCTCTGGAACCACCAAAGAGCCCTGCTGGCAGGTAGGCGGGGATCAGAAACTGAGAACTGAGCTCCTGCAGAGACAGCAGAGCAGACGTGTGGTCAGAAACCCAGGTGATGAAACCAGTCGGATCCACCCCCTGCCCCAGCACATGCACTGCTTTCTTTCTCTTCTCTCTCCTGAATTCTCCGTTCCGTTAATTTATTTCTTGTTTCCCTCACCCATCACTTCCTTCTCAAATCATCTCTTCTGCATTGCTTTCTGCCTCTTTCCTGCCTCTCCAACACTTGACTGCTTTTTTTTCTTAGACAAATTTGCATTTACCCACCTCACTCTGCCACCCCCACCATTGTCATGGCGTTATATACTGTGTCTTGTGGTTAAAATAGCCACCTAATAAAATTAAGCTGGGTCTTTCAAGAACACCACAGGCATTCCATTGCACGTTCGCTTCTTTGCGCAGAAATGTTCCAGGGCGAAGCAGTCTGCAGCCACAGGCGAATGCAAGGCAGATTCAAGTCCTCAGGGCTCAGACACTAGCAGATTGTCCCAGACCCAGACAGTACATGTGACACGGGAGAATGCAGCTCAGAGCCCGGAATACTTGCTTCTAGCTTTAGATCAAGTTCCTTTTTTTTTTTTTTACCTTGGGCAATTAGTCTTAAATATGCCTGCCTCCACTTTCCTTTGTAAAAACAGTACTGGCCTTGCCCTCCTCCTTCTCTGACCTTTCAGAAGGCTTTGGGTTATGATTGTTCATACGTCTTTGGAGTTCTGGGGTCTCACAGGTAACTACCTCCTATTCATAAAGGAATGTGTGTAAATTTCAGGTTTGGGGTTTTTTTTTCTAATGCATTTCCATTTTTGCATCAAACTTTTCCTGCCAATCAGGTTGATCTTTTAAAAAGTTGGTTTGTTTTTCACTCTTGTTTGGGACTTATTTTAAGATACTTCGTCAGGAACACAGATGTCTCCTTTGCAGCGTGAAAACTGTGAAGGGTAGCTCATTGCCATAAAGCACTGAGGAGGCTGGGTGCTTGGCCGCGGACTCCCCTGCTCCTTCACCTTCTTCCTAAACTGTGCCTTCAAAGCTATCTCCTCTCCCATCTGCTCCTGAGTAGGAAGTAGTGCAACCAGGGTCCCCTCAAAAATACCCCAACAAGCAAGTGTAGTGGGCTCATGCCAGGGCTGGCAGCTCAGCTGCAGACACAGCCGGGCCCCCCAGGTCAGCAACTGCATTGACTGCCGGCAGACCCAGATGTGGCTGCCTCCAGAGTAGCCCCTGGTTCACCTCCACTGTTACTCAACACTGGTTCCCACCAGCAGCTCAAATGTAAATAATGTAACTGAGAACCAGGATGACCCAAACAACCAGAAGAGAATCAGCTGACATCTTCTGATGATAAAGTTCCTACGTAGATACGACCTATAAGAAGTGTCTTTGCCAAACCCCTGGACCTCTGGCCTGTGCATCAAACACAGCACACCACCCATTAGCTCTGGTGTGTAGACACTGAGACTACGCACCCCCACCTACTGCCCAGCTTTTCTACTAATTTATTTTTATTACCTAGATGTCTTTTTGAAAAGATGACACTGATTCTGCTAAGAGATTCTTACTTTATTAGATAGCGTCTGTTTTGTATATCACTAACATAACTTTTTTCTGTTATGCCAGGGAGCCTCAGATAAGCTGCTTTCAGAGGGCTCTGGTATTTTAGAATAAAGCAAGGTACAAATGAACAATACCTTCAATAAAATGGTGCTAAGTAAAGAATATCTCTGAAGTAGGCCTTCTGCTTATTAAGCACCATATTTTATTGGCCATTTCCTCCTGTGAGTGAAGGCAAATAAAAAGCTGTAGTGATTAAATTTAATCTTACTAATTAGCTAGAGAAAATGCTCTGATTGTTAAGAACTCTGTGTTAGCTGCTGTCTATTTTTTTTTGTGCTCATACTTTCGGAATGTCTTTCGTTTCATGACCAGTTCTTTCTTCTAAAGACATTTTGAATTCCATTTCTGATCTAAAAGGCTGGCTTCCTTAAGATATTTGAATATCTATGGTTTGTACTTTTTAAAATCATAGAATAGCAAAAATGCGGTCCTGAAAAACACACTGTAGACCAGGTGATCCAGCTGCGTGTATTATGAGCGAAAAAACTGAAGTGAGAGATGAACTCATTTGCCAAGGCCACATAACTCATTGGTGACATGCTCAGAGTAAAACTTGGGCTCTGTCCCATCCTTGGGAAAAGGTGTCTGGGTTGAGAAGCCTCATTCAGCATCAACCCTGTTGGAAGCACTGTAATCAGTTCCCTCTCTAAAAAGTATTTGGGTCAAAAGTTGGAAGTATGATCCTTGTAATGTGAAATTGCTAAATATAGGCATGTCTTACTTAAAAATAATGTACTCTGGAGTCATAAAGCCAATGTTCCTTGCTGTACTAAAGTATATTGTCTGCCCTCAAAATTATTTGCTTTAAGAGTGTCAGTTAGTTCTCAAAACACTTTAAGCATCATTTTATTTCAAATGCTTTTATTTACATGGGGATCTCTTGTCATCAGGAACTCCCTGTGCATATGGCTGATTCCTAAATTAAACTCTCAATCCCCAAAGTGTTTGTCTTCACAGTGCCCTAGCTTGACACCACATAGAATAATAGCCAGCCAACATTTTCTAAATGAATGAACAAGTGAGCAAATGAACTTTTTGAGCATATCTATTATGTTAGAGTAAGCGACTGTATTTTCAAACCCGTGTATCTTAATTTTTGATGTTTTTAATGCAAAAAAGTCAAGCAAATAGCCATCTAAGAATCAACAGGAGGCTCCCAGGAACCCAATTAAGGTTAGAAGAAACACATTTAGCTTTTGACACTGCTGGACAAGGAATTTTTACGACCATATCCAAGAAGTCAGTAAGTCAACTTTATTATCTATTTAGAGGCAGATGTGTCCTGTAATTAATGTCCAGTACTAGCAGTTAGAGGAGTAAATAAAATGCCAGTTCTCTGTGGTGGGGAAATAAAGAGTCCGTGCTGGGGGGAGGAGCCCATTTCCTGGGCCAGCTGGCTCCAGCCTTCCACAATGACCATCCTTTTAACCCCTCCGCAGTTGTGTTCATCCAAGCACAGACCAAGTGGAAGAATGCGGACAGAACAAGGCAAATATATCCTTTCTCTTGTAAAAGCCAGAGCCTGGAGAGCCTAGGAGTTGGAGACTGGTAACCTTATCCTCATACACAATGGCCAGCGTGTAAAATATCACAGTAAATTCATTACTAGGTAATTATAGGCTAAGCCACTTGACCTCAGAGTCAACTTCCTTCTCTGTGAAATAGTGATAATACTTAACATTGTGCAGAGGGTTCTGATTTCAGACTAGAAGGCCCTCTGTGAGCGTTAGATACCGTTTCATTGCCAACCTTCTCTGCCTCTTGCATCGTTTTTCCGAGAGAGTGCCTACAGGCCGCCGACTGCTGAAAATGCAGGGAGGTGCCTGTACTTTTATCATCTTGCACTGACTGTGTTTGAGATCTGGGAATGGAGGGCCTCTGTGGGAGGGGACAGATGACCAGACCATTCCCAAGAGTGGAATCCACACACTGCCGCCCCTTTCCGGATCAAACTAAATGGATTTCTGTGGTAGCTAAATATGAGCTTACCATGACCGGGGGCCAGTTTAATTTTTGTTCCACACATTTCCTCTCTGGCAAGACAATAAAGGGAAAGGAAGCATTATCCCCAAGTTCAGTTCCATTTCTGTATTTCTTTACTCAGTCCTTCATTTAAAACTGTCCAAGAAAAACTCTGACTGTGAAGGTAAAATTCAGCATGCCAAGAGTATGTGCTGATTGATTTGATTGCACAGTAAGTTTCAGCCCTTTTAAATATAGCATTTTTTTATTTCAAAAATAATAAGTGTACATGCCATAAGCACAAAAGAATAAAAACAAAAACAAAATTTACCTGTAACATCCTCACCCAGTCCTAACCCCTACTAATATTTTGGTGTGTTTAATTCCAGAATTTTTCATTGTACATACATGTATCTTTTCCACAGTGGCCTTTTCCTGCAGAACTCTTACAGAGCCTGCTTTCAGTGTATGCTACTCTTCAAGTTTTTTTTAATTAGTAGCATCCATAATTGACCTGTAGTGTGCATTTAAAAATGCTCTGTGATGTTTTAAGTACATTAAAAAGTATCTAAGAAATCTAATTTAAAAATGAATCCAGCTATAATAAACACTGCTTAATTCTATCAAAATGTTCTCTTTTTTCCAAGCTCATTTTCCTTGGGGGCAAAAAACAGAAATTTTGGCAAATAGTTGTTCTTTTAATGGTCCCAGTTTGGTGATCTAACAAGAACTTCTCAGATACATATTTCATTTCAGAAAAGACAAACAAAAAGGCAAGTTGAAAACACAATATCTGGCAGAGACTGTGCATTAAAATAGATAAATACTCGCAGCCCCTCCTCTTGGCCCGCAGCAGGGAGAGTTATTCAGATTACTATTTCATATTAGGAAGCAATTGCAGATTAATTTAACACAGTGGTTAGTCATTTTGAAACAACTTTAAAGCCTCCCATGTTTTATTTGGTTTTTTTTGTATCAATGAAATAAAGATTTTGAAAAGAAAAATCAGTGTAGCTCAAGTACCATTTCATTTTATGAACTGTTTATGAACCTATGATTTCATTCTCTCCTTCTTTTTATACAGTTTGTCCAAAGCACCTAACTAGGATCTTGTTACATACTCTCTCATATTTTCTTTGTATTTATCTATAACCACAATGCAACACTTTGTCAGTGTAACAAACACTGTCTCACCTGTGGACCTTACCTCCTCAAATAGTTTAAAAGCTCTTTACATCTCAGTAGGTCCACAGCAGTCTGTTCGGACCTCCGGCTTACTGGTTTGTCAAATTTCATTTTTCTTGTGCAAAAGGAAAGACACTTCTTTTGTCCCCCTCTGTGCCAAGCACTGTTTTCTACACCTTCACAAGCATGTCTCACTGCTGTTGGCTGTGCCTTTCTGTAGGGTGGGAAGATTCATTCCTGCCTCACAGATGAGGAAACTGTAGTCTGATAGGTTTCAAAACTTCTCCAAGATCACACAAAGGGCTTTTTCATTCCAAAAGCCAGGGCACTTTCTCCTGTACCCTTCATGTTTCATATAGGTGACCTTGCCAGCTATATAAGGTTTTGAAAGTTGTTTTAACACTAAAAAAGGTTTTCTTTAGTATTTTTTAGCAGAAATCTTTCTTCAATATGTTCTATACTTTCCAATCTAAGCTAGTCTGGGTTTGATTTGGGGACGATTTAATTTTGAATGATTTTTGTAATTAGCTGTTATCCTATGGGCTAGAAGACCAATGACCACATGCTATAAAAGTATGGATTAAGGGTAAGTAGGTTCTGTGAGTTTGGAGGGAATGTCTACGGATAACATAAATAGAGAATTTGACGTCAAATTTGGATGCTCAGAAAGCTTTTTGGCCTCATTCCCTACTTTCTTCAGAGATTAATGGAAACTGTCCTCTAAATGTATATACAGTACCCATCAATTTTGAAGCACTGCTGGGCTCTTTTAACTTATATGAAATTATAAGAAAAGATCTTTTTCTCTTTCTCTTCAGGGCCATTCTGCTATTTAGTTAAAGTCAATAGAGAGCATAGAGCTTCACACATGGTAGGAGCCCAATAAATATCACTTGAATCCAGAAACAGATGAAGTCTTTTACAAAATATATTGACATTATGGTTGAGAGTTGTCTTATGTGATTAAGTATTAACTATGGTCAGGAAAGTGATTTTTTTCTACAAGAACCATTATTGTGAGTTCAGTAGGATTGTGTCAGTCTGAAAGCAACCACAGATTTCCATTCTACAGAGTCCTTGCCTGCTGAGATACTTTGATTATAGTTTGTGTACCCTAAGTGGCCAGCCAACTGGCAGAAAGAATTAATCAGAACATTCTCCACTATTATATTCTCCATATAATAGTGATGCTATTTGCATGTGTGTGTGTGTGTGTGTGTGTGTGTGTGTATGTGTGTGTGTGTGTGTGTGTGTGTGATGCATAAATACGTGTATTTTAAACCCAGGTTGAAATCTGTGGAAAAGTTATGATTAAATTTCTTTGCTGCTCTATCAAATGTTATGAATTACAGTATCAAATAATATAGATTCATATTCTATTATTGACATGCTTTTCTGGAAATATCTTTAAGAAACCTGTTTCTTTTCCCCTTGAAAGGTAATAGGGTCTAACTTGACAGTGAAACGTGACGTAAGACAGGGGCATACATTCTTAACAAATAAAGTCATTAAAACTTTCAGTTTAAACTTCAGCTCATTTGTTCAAGGGGGTGCCCTGAGGCTCCTGTTTGAGCAGCACACGGCTAGGTTAGATTTAGGAGGCAAATTTTTCATTAGCTTCTTTTGAGAGGTGCCTGAAGTCAAATCCCTTGAAGGACTCCCCTTCCAAAAAAATCACTGCTGCTCTGTTGGGTAGGTGAGACGGATGATTACGCTACAAGGAAGCCACAGAGTGAAAGCACACAGAGTGAAAGCCACAGAGTGAAAGAAGAGTTAGAAATAAAATGTCAGATGGCTGTTTCGTGGCAGAGTATTGTTGTTGAATTTTGGTGAATCCTATGAGAGGAAATAATAAGGATTTTTTTGTCTTTCAAAAGCAGCATTACTTCACAGAAATTTAAATGAGTACCTGAAGAGTAAAGTGTTTTGATTGGTGAGTTTTTTCCAAGATCATTTTTGGTTTGTTTTCTTTGTATGTAGGACCTGAAGTGAATAAATCTTAAGTGTATGAATGTGGATACCTACGTAACCATCCAGATCAAGACTTAGAATTTTTCTAGCTCTCCACGAGACTGGTTCTTACCCCTCCCGGTCGGTCCCCCCAGCGGTGGCCAGGGTTCCAAGCATAGTCATCATGGATTGGTTTTGCTCTAACTTCGTGTGCAGGAGCACCATTTCTCAGCATTCCTCGGAGAGCCCCAGGTGCCGCACCTCCCCACAGCGTGCTATTCCTTTCTTTTCACAAACACAGTGAAGAGGGGAGAAATAGCGTTGAAGGGGAGAGAGACGTGAAGTCATAGTGGTGTGGTGAGCTGTTTGTATTTGCTCCTGAAGTCCCCCTGCTTCTCCGTTAAACGTGAGGGATAAGTTCCCGGGTGTTGTGCTTTGGGCTTCCGACTGTGCTGTCCAGCATGATAACCGCTAGCCACACGTGGCAGCCTACATTAAGGCTGAAATTAATTAAAATACAATTTAACCATCAGTTCCTCAGGGCCCTGGCCATGCTTCGGGCGCTCAGACAGCCCCACGTGGCGAGGGGCTACCCTGCTGAAAGATGCAGATGCAAAACGTTTCCATTATTGCAGAAACTTCCTTCAGACCCTGCTGTTCCGAAAGCCGGCTGTTCGCTGCCTTACTCTTCCTCGTCCCCTTTTCCAGACAAGAGGATGTTGTGGTGGGTTTCATGTTATTTTTTCATTGTAAGTTACCATTTAATTCTGTGGTTCCCAAACCATCGTCATAAAAGCTGCTGTTTGCAGCATTATCCCTCCACCCTGGGGGGAAAAATAAGCGGGAGAGTTGTCACGGTATGCCACACTTCTCATTTCTAGATGTACCGTGGGCTCTCCCACTTTGGGGCTTGCTGGTCCTGCTTGGAACCCTCCCAGCACCCCACTGTGTGGTGACCTCCCATCAGGCAGATCTCAGCTAGACTGTCTCCCAGGAACCCTCGCCATGCCGCCCCCAGCCCCCAGCCCGGGTCAGTGTCCCCTTGACCAAGCTGCCTTAGCACTTCTCCCAGCCTAGGGGTGGCGGCTGTCTCCTGGCGTCTCCCCCTCGGAACAGCAAACCCCGGAAGGCCAGGGTCACTCTGCCCTGTATCCACCCCTAGGGACGGAGCCCAGCACCCAGGAGGTGTTAATGAGTATTGTGGAAGGAGAGACACGGCCCACATGGGGAAGGGGCAGACCCGGGAGCCTACTGTCCGGGTGGGTCCCCTCCTCTCGGTGCGGAGCCCGTTGGGCAGTAGGCTTACCAGGCGCCACCTTCTGTCGGCTCGCCTTGCAGCACACGTGGTGCCCAGGGCTCCTCAGGAGAGAGACTGGCTTGCCCAGGACGCCAGCACCCTTATGTGCAGCTTTCTCGTTTTCACGTCATTAGACGTAATACTAGAAAGACAAACTGAGGTGATGGTGGTGAGCGATGGGCGGGGAAGGCAGGAGCTGGGGAGTGGTGATCACACGGTAGACAGGCAGCTGTCTGGGCCTCACAGGTCAGGTCTCACCAGGCCAGACGACCCCTCGGGGCGGCAGCCTTAGTCAGGAGAGCCAGCAGAGGTCCCAGCAAGCGAGCTGGGTCTTTTAATTAACTTATTTATTTATTGAAGTATCATTGATATATGATCTTCTATTGGTTTCGGATATGCAACACAGTGGTTCAGCAGTTACCCTTATTATTAAATCCTTACCCCCACTAGTGTAGTTACTGTCAACCTAGCAAGATGTTACAGAATCGTTGGCTATATTCTCCGTATTGTACCACCATCCCTGTGACAGCTTGTATTATGATTGAGAATTTTTGTGCCCCTTTATTCCCCTCACCCTCCCCACCACCGACCCCAAATCCTCCCCCATGGTAGCCACCGGTCCCTTCTCAGTGTCTGTGAGTCTACTGCTGTTTTGTCCATTCTGTTTTGCCCATAAGCTAGCTTTAAAAATAAAGATATTTATTGTGTCACATAACAGGAAGTCTAGAGTTAGGAGGCTGGGGGGTAGGTTCAGTGTCTCCACAGTGTCTCCGAGGTGCCAGGTTCTCGCCAGCTCCCAGCTTAGCCGTCCTGGGCGCCAGCTTCATGCTGAGGCTGATCAGGAAACGCTACTGCCTGTCCGGGCATCCCATCGAGGGCCTCAGTGTCTGGGTGAAGAGGGGAAAGTGTCAGCTCCAGTCACTGCCAAGGGAAGGGGGTGGTCACAGTTGTGTGAGATGAAGCTTCCGGAGCAGAGGCAATAGATAGTGAGGGTCCTCTGTAAGCAGCGAGGGTCCCCAGCCCCGAATTTCCTCCCCCAAACTCCAGCCTGCACCATTTCAGGGGTGGCGGCTGTCTCCATACAAATTTCAAAAGGCCCTTCAGCCTGCACCAATGCAGGAGATACTGAATGAAAACCCTTTACTCCATTAGCAAAGATCAGTTAATGCTTCAGAAGTGGTCATGGCTAAGGTGACGCATGTAAGACAGGGAAAGCTTCCCGGATGGGAAGACAGGACCTAGAGAATAGCTAAGAGGGCCCCCCAAAGACTAGTTCTGATACTTTATCCCACAGTCTGCCTGAACCCAACCATCCTGAAACTCTCTCCTTGCCCTTAAGGGTTAATCTCCCCCACCCCCCAGCTAAAGAAACACTGGCTTAATTTTATATTTAGCAATATCCATACATTTATGATTTACAATGTAAATGGTATGTATTCTAAGAAATCTGGAATCCTTCAACCCATCAGTTACGCTTTAATTTTTTCTCCCTCTGTATAGACCTCTCAGTATTAGCACTGTGCTGAATGAGGTCACAGTCTAACTACAGTATTAGCCCTGCAAATCTGTTCATTTCCGCCGGTGCCCCCTCAGGCAGTATACAGAATGTGGCCAATTGGAAAACTGTTAACAGACACTGCCGTGTGGCGATGAGCTAGACCATAGAAGGGAGGGGATGGGTGTGGGGGGCCGTGTCTCTAGCCAGGAAATCACTTTCAAAAGGAAGTCAGGTAGTATGTATCTCTTAAAAGTAGAGGCCATATGATTGCATTTTACAGAAAAAAGTGTGTTTTCTGTCACTTGTATTTTAAAATGCTAGTATTTCCAAGCCTTAACTGTTTTATGTTTCCTACCAAATGTGTATCTGTTTTTCAGTTTTTCCCCCCATCCAATACCTCATTAACCTCTTTTCTCCATATGTTACAAATATCCTTTTGTGTTTTTTTTAGTATTTTGCATTATTAGAAATATACAGGAACATATAAAGAACAGTAATAAGTGAACACCCAGGAATTTGCAACCCAATTAAAGAAATAAAACATGAACCCTCTTTCTAATAGTGTTTCTGGGCTCTGGTTAATTCAGCATGGAGAAAAGCATAACACAGATGGTCAACATTTTGTGTAAAGGCCCCGTCACCACTGCGTTCCCAATAGATGCGGAGTTTCAGAAAGCATGTGTGTTCATGCCTGGACATGTGGTTAATGCTAAGTAGTCTAACAGTTGTGCCCCAGGTAACTCCTAAAGCTGTTTCAGATCATAACATCTATGCTGTTCTGCAAATTTATATTTTATCATGCTGGGTTTTATATGCAAACCCTAGATGACTTCCCCTTTGTAATCTCCATCAAAGGCATTTTCCAGAATCCCTTTATTATGCTTTATCACTGGCTTTGCCATACATTGTTTGCATGTTTGAAAACAATCTATGGCTAAATTATAAATCTGGAAGTATACTATTGTGGCCATTGGTCTTGCAGAATTCAGACATAAATGCTATTTTGGCTTATTCTTCAATTGCAGACTCTAAATATTTGACCCCTTCCTTGAATGCCAGAGACCTGACTTGACTTGTCTGTGGTTTGGGCTCTAATTTAAAAGCAATCAACCTTTTTTGGATAGTGTTTGAAATATTTATAGCGTATCTGTGGAAAGGATGTAGTATTTTGTTTCTTCAAGAGGACAGTTCCTTCAGCACATTCTTGCTGCCACTGTGGGATGGACCCCTTCTGTTCTGGTCGCTCGATTACACCTTTGCCTAGGTTCAACATGGGCTCTTGGTCTCTTCAGTAAGTCCAGCCTACAGAAGAGCAGCGAGCTTGTGGCTCATAAGCACATACTTATCAAGGGTACACTCTTTTCAAAGTGTCCCCAGACCCACAGTCTTACAGAGGGAGAAGCAGGGAACAAATGAGTGACGTATGGGTTGATTTTTGTTTCAGTCTCTTGACTGATAAACTTGTAGTGCCTGTTTACAAGGATGCTTTGAGTATGTGAGCTGCTGGTCAAACCCATCAGGCTCTCTTCTTCCTAATTTGAAAAATAGAAATTGAAGAAAACATTTTCTAGAACACCAGTACTGAACGATCTGTATTTATTCCAACTGTTTGCAAATAAGGAAACACTCAAAAGGGAGGATAAAGCATATGCATTTTATTTAGATGCGGATGGTTTTATGTGTTGATTCTCTTTTCCTTTGGAATGAACGGTGGTTCTCTCCATGCCATTTGCCAGTTGTTAAATGCGAGAATTCATTAGTAAAATAAGCCGTCATGGCTGAGGATGCTTTGAAGTGAACATTAGTTCAGCTCCTGGGTTCTGAGCATGGGAAATTTTCCTTTTCTTTGTTACAGATTTTGTTTTTCTAATATTCATTACAACAAAAGTGAGAGCTTGCTGGGTTTCCAGATTTTATTGTCAAATGAATATCAACACTAGTCACTGGCTTATTCTATGTGATGTATGTATTTCCTTTCTCTCCACTGGGGGAAAAAAAAGACATGTCTAAACTTGCTTATCTCTCTGTAGGACAGTCGGCCCAATATGTCAAGACCTCTGATCACTAGATCTCCTGCATCTCCACTGAACAACCAAGGCATTCCTACTCCAGCACAGCTCACAAAATCCAATGCGCCCGTCCACATTGACGTGGGCGGCCACATGTACACCAGCAGCCTGGCCACCCTCACCAAATACCCTGAATCAAGGTAATCAGAAAATTGGAAACGTCATGCTCAGAAGTGCATGTATATGATGATATAACTCTTTTTCCTTTGACCAGCATAGCAGCATGGCCTTGCCATGTCTCGGATTAGGACACAAGAGCACAGTGTGGGTCACCCTGCTCGCAAGGCTGCTCTCGGATGTGACTGTAAATCTACGAGTCGGGGCACCCCCCACAGCTCAGTGCGCATGTCCTGCGGTCGTGGAGCTGTGTGATAGTGTGCCCTGCAAAGGCCCTCACATTCCTCCTTGTAGTATGAAAGGATGGCAACTTCTCCCTTTCCCTTACCTTTCTTCTGTCCTCCTCTAAAATACACTTTTTTACCAGTTCTGAGAATTTTATAAGGTCACTCGGCGCACCAATCTGTGAACTAGAGAGAAAAAACTCAGAGGGACTCTAATCGGTGAGCAGCATACTTAGAACAGTAGGCAAAAGCCCAGAAAACCAAGACAGTCTTGTTTGAAAAAAAAAAGAAGGTCAGGGGAACTTATAGGAGCTTAAGGTCAAGGCAGATAAGTGAATATGGAAAAGTGTATGAAGAGGGACAGTGGATTATGAGCAGTGTACACTCCTGCTTATGAGATAGGTCCTCCCATGCACCCTACCACCCTTTTCTAAAGGAGTCCCAAGGAAACGATTTACTTTGCCCCTGAGCACAACCCTCCTGGCTCTGCTGAGATACGGGGGCCGCACCCAGATCCTATAAGGGAATTTATCTCTACTGGCTCTGCTGGTGGAGCAAGGAGGAGACGTGAGCTCACCTGGGCCAATGTCAGGAAAAAGGGTGTTTCTCTGCTTATTTCTGCTCAGATGAAGTAAACACACTGCTTGGCTTCAGAAGGGCACCAACTGCATTTTTAAGAACACTTTACAAAGTGACAATGCCAGGTAGTTTACAGCCTAAATAGCTTGCACTGATGTAAAAATCACTGTCATCTCCGTAACTGCATGAAGACTGTTTTTTTTTTAATCACTCCACTACCTGCTATTTTGTGAAAGTGAAGGTTGAGAAGAGCAAAAATGAAGAATTCTCCCTCTCAATTTCTAGATTCAGTTTCTACAGTCAAAATGAAATGTTTTTTTTTAATAGAGGTCTGTTAAGTCAATTATCCAAAAACAACTGTATATTTTTAAATGGAATCATCATATCAGTCAGTAGTTAGTATTATTGAGTCCCCACCTCCCCTAAGTGCATTGTACTAGGTGCTACAAAATCGTTACATGATGGCTCTATTTCTCAAGAATATCATTATATAAGTAGTGTTGTTTTAAAAAAAATCCTTATTTCCATTCCTGTGAACCTTCTGCTAAATACCAACATCAACCACAGAAAATCACTGTGCCTCTTCCGATGAACAGTTCATTCTGAGGGGCACAGCCACAGAGAATGCGTGCATCGAAAAGGATACTCAGCTGCAGCACAATTCCCTGGTCTGGCCTGATGGCCTCCGCCCAATTTTTAAACTCTGTACAGGAGGGAAGTTAATAATGACACCATTTGCATCTGATGGAAGTAGTAGATTTTCTTCCGGTGCCCACTGGCAGCTGGGTGGGTCTCTGCCCTCTGACTAAGGCGCCCCGGGGGTTTTGGCCTCTGTGCTCTCCCTGGTATCACGTGGCCTGTTGGCAGTAGTAGAAAATAGAAGGTTAGAGGCTCTGTTTATTCAGTTCCTCTCTCTTATATAATTTGCCACTTGGACCATTTTGGGGCTTCATCTTAGTAAAGACCTTGAATAGTGTGTCCCATGCAGAGTCTGCTTTTGTCCCTCACTGTCCTCACCCTGAGGTGGGAATCACGTTCCACAGATCTCAGTACTCAGCATCTAACTGTCTCGTGGCAGTCACTAGCCACGGGCAGCTGGTGAGCCCTTGAAATGTGGCCAGCCCAAATTGCAACCTCCTCTAAGTATAAAATATGCATTGGATTTTAAAGACTGAGCACCAAAAAAATGTAAAATATCCCAATTTTTTTATATCAATTTCATGTTGGAATGATAGATTTAAATAAAATACATCATTAAAATTAATTTCACCTGTTTGTTTTTACTTTTTTAATGTGGCTACTAGAAAACTCAAAATTATGTATGTGTCTTGCTCTTTATTCCTACCTATTGGACAGTGCTGAACAGTCCACAGATTTTTAAAAATCTAATTAAACCGACACCTCCCCCAACCTGATACTCATATGCATCATAAATTGAATTTCTCTTTCACCAGCTTAGTTAGGAAAGATAAAATCATTCATTTCCCTTCGCAGTCTTTCCCTATGCTTCCTTGTCACCAGTGAGCCTCAGTATCAGGGGACAACCTCAAAAATAGGTTGGGGCCCATCAGCCCCAGGTTTGAATGCTGACCCTGCCATGTAATAGTTCCTTGGCCACAGATAGGTCAATTTCTAAGCGCCTGTCTTCTCTCAGACACAAGTATGTCTTCTTGCAAGGTTATTGGGCAGATTAAGTGTGATTATGAAAAACATGCCATGGCCCCATGCCTGCACACAGTATTGCCTTTATCCTTAATCATCTGCCAGACCCAGCAATTGTTTCTTTTCAAACTGCCTTCCAAATTCCAAATAGATCCCCTTCCTTCATTTTCTAGACCATGGAAACAACCTCACTTCTGGAGTCTTGCCTGAATGACTACAAGTTCAAGAGACTCTCGCCTGCACCCCCTGGTCCTTTATCTTAAATGCCCCTACCTGTCATAGAACTGCTGAGCCATCCCAAGATCATCATTATCCTCAGGAGATATTTTTAACCATGTGTCAAGACTCTTTGAAACAAACCTTATGAAGTAACTTCTGTTTCTGCTGCTAAAGCAGGTGACCCTGGTTTAGGTGTGGAATTGACCACTGTGTGTTGTTTTGCTCCCTCTTGGATTGTTTGGTTTTGGTTTGAGTGGGTTGTTTTGTTTTTAGTAATTAAATGTTCATTTCAAGGCAACAACCAATTTAATGGTGCCCATACACAAATTTCAGTAGTCAAAATACAGGGAAAATACAGTTCTTCATGTTTCTCCCATAGATGGCGTGATCCTTCCAGCTTCTAGGAAAATCTCTTGCATTATCATCAACTGTCTAGGGATAAATCCTAGGATATTAGGTTGCCCATGATCATAGCATTACAAATAACTCCAAACTTGAGTTCTCTAGATTCTAGGGTACTTTGAATACTTCTCACCCTATGGGACCATTCCCTGTCCCCCACTCCCCTCTTCCTCTCTCATCCAGAGGAGAGAAATGCTTTTTCTTGGTGGTGTTTTCTAGGATTCAAGGGGAGACTTGTAGTAGTGTGAAAGTACTAATTTGTTTGTAACAAGTTACCTTGAAAGATGTAATGTCTTTATAATTTCAGGGGTTCTGCAAAGAGTCTTTACTCCACTTTGAAATATTTTAGGTGATCTTTTATTCTATATTTACTGCCCTCTTAGCTGAAGACCACCTTTAGAACTTTGTCCCCAGAATGTGGTACAATGGGCCACATGGCTAAACATTAGAGGCACCTGGGAAGCATTGAAAGGCCGCTGAAGGCCTTGCCCCAGACCAATAAAATAGGAATCTCTGCGATCTCCCTAAGAGATCCTAATTTTCACCATCTGGCCTCTGTGAAACCCCAGGAGGATGGTCCCTCTATGGGGGCCTCCTCCTCAGTGAGTATTTCAGGCTGTACCATAGTGGCCATTCCACCACAACAGATTCCATCTTCATTTCTTTAATTGCCAAGGTTATCTGCTTCCACTCTGTGTGTGCCCTTTTGTTTTTTGTTTTTTCTTGTTTTGTATTTTTTTGGGTGTGTGGTGAGTTGTAAGCCTTGACTTCAATAAGCGAGTTGACATTTATGTTTTACAGCAAGGTTCATCACTCACGTTGTTACTCACTTTCTTCAGCGGGTGTTTTTCTTAGCAGAAGGGACTGAAGGCTTCAAATTAACTGAAGTGCTGCGCGCATCAATGATGTCCTGCCTTTACCAGTGTTTCTGTGTAAGATGCAAAACAGCTCTCTGGAGGTGCTTGTGAGGCAGAGGCCGATCCGCACCTCCCTGGTGATAAACTCTGTGCCCTCTCAGAGGAACCTCCTAGTCTCCAATTCTGGTTACTACTTTGAATGGAAATCATCAAGAAAAACACCCACTTCAGATCTGCTATAATTTGTATGTCAAATAGGTAAAACAAAAAGAGTCTAGAAAAACTTACCACACTGTAAAAAGATGTTAAATGGATATACAAAGAAGAGCATTTGATTTAGCTTGATTTGTTAGCTTGATTTGTAAGTTGCACGTATCTAGAGGTGGCCTCGCTTGTACTCTTGCCTTGCAGCCCACAGATTTTAAGGACAGACCTGATTTTATCTGATTCCAAAATCCAAGGTATCCATTATTAACATCATTGATAACAAAAAATCTAGGCAACTAAGTAATTTGCCATAAGTAATTAAGATTGGTACCAAATTACGTGGCCTCTTTAGAATCTCCTCCTGTAGACACTCTGAAGTATCTGCTTAACCCCGTGTTGGGTGATATTAAAGACACAGTCTGCACTTCAAAAGCAGATGCAAGTCCGAGTTCAAAGTTAGGTCCATTTCATCCTTTATTATCACCTAGAACAAAAACAATAGAAATAGCAGCTTTCTTGATGGTTATTCAGATGTGGACTTTTTAAAACCAGGAAGTGAGCTGATACTGCTAATTAACCAAACATATCAGGTGGCAATAAGTTGGAGTCTTAGCTGAAAGGGCTTGTCAGCCTGTGACCTAGAGGTGAAAGACAAAATCTCAGGTTACAGTCCCCTGAGCTATCTGATCTGACTGCTTGAGCTTTTGTGTATTTTAAACTCAGCACAGGACTTAACTCCCACATAAACAGATTATGCTAAATTGGCCTCCTAAATAGTGGCAGTGTCACCAAGCACACTAGCATACATAGGTAATTGCAAAACTTAAGATGGCTTTCAGCCTTACAGTGGCGGGGGGAAAGGGGGTTTATTTGGAGCTTCGGGATGGAGATGCCAAACATGCGTGCCCTGCCTGCTGGGCTCCAGCTTCTGGCGTGCTGCACCCTCGGTTGTGCCAGCCACTGGGGAATGGCTTATATGGAGCAGCCCTGAATGAAAAGGCAGGAGAATGCAGCACAGAGGGATTGCCGCGCACCTCAGGACGATTGGGTCCTCACGTTTGGGTTTCCGTGTCCCTGTGTCATACTGGCCTTGGGAGCTTTCTGTAATCCTGTGTCAGGGTGGGCGTTCACTGCTGTGACTGTATGACTCCACAGTTCTGATTTCACACTGCAGTCCCCAAGCGTGGGTCCCCAGTGAAATCGTGGCAGGTCCCTGTTCAGGATCCCAACAAAAATGCCTGAAAATAATGCATCCTTTCTGCCAAACCGCTCACTGAGCTTTCTTTCCAGATTATTGCAGGGCTCTGAATGTAAGGCTTTTGATTATAACCTGCTCTTCAGATCAGCACTTAAAAAAGAATCACAGAGTGGGTTATTGGGGGTGTAGATGAATGGAGGTCAACCTGAGATATTCTGTCTCAGCAGAACACACACTTTCCTTCATTTGTGCTGAGACCGAAATGTGCGCCTGTGAAAACGCACAAAGTGAGGACAGTCTAACTCACAGGGAACAGCTTTGATTTGGTAAGACTGGTTGATCTTTTGAAAAAGAAAATTAGTTTACGGAGGGATTTAAAAGGAGTAAAAGCACCTGGCAAATGAAAAATGGAAAGTTTCTTGAGGGTGACAGGGGAAATTTTCCTCTTCTCCGTCTCTTCTTTTCATCTTCCAATATTGCTTTTCCAAAATTGCTCTTCGGTTATATATAGGCAAAGAGTAAATGAAACCGGCTTCAAAAGACTTTTTTGTTGCTAAATGATGAAACTAGATATTCTGTTCAGTGCTGAAAGCCAGTCCTTCAGTAGCTTACGCTGCGTTCCTGGCAGATTTAGCGAACTTCCTTTGCCACTTGGGAACAAAATAGGCCTTGATTTTAAAGTAACCTCACTCATAAAGTCTTGTCTTAGAGCATAATTCAAAGAAAAATGTAGCCATACTACAGAGGCTATAGTTTTCCCTATCACGTTCTTTCATTTGTTCAGCTTACATGCGGCAGGGAGGAGGGGCAGACATAAACCAGTAAACGATCCAACAGGATTTAAGTGAATACCAAGTGAGGTAGTAAGAAAACTAACGCATAGGATAAATAGGCCTGCTTCGGGGATGTAGTTTGCCTCCTGTGTTAAGCCTAAATATAATTTTATTCTTACACATTTGCTCATCTAAATTCTCAAGAGAAAATGCAGTTTACATTTTATAATGTAGACTTAGAAGTACATTTTCTCGCTTCGGTGTAACAAATCACCGCTGACATCTGATCAGTTGTCTGTTCTGAGTTTTGTTATTCATCTCTTGTTATCTGTCATGTGGCGAATTCGTACGCTCACCCTTCATCTCAGTGGAAGGGAAATACAGAGGGAAATGGACTCCCAGGCTGTGTGTGGGGGAGCACTTCAGATCCCCTTGCTGGTGCACTCACTGTCATGCTCTTTCTGATGCGTTTTAACTTCGCATTTGCTGGTCAATGAAATCATATCTGGTTTTGGCCACGGTAGAGGTAAAAGATGTTGAAGTGAATGTGAGCAGAAGCTCCTTGGGGGCGAATCATGACAAAGCTGGCCTATCCCTTACCCAGTCCTCGCAAAGACCAGGAACAAGGGGGAGGGCCACCCTGTCCCCTCACACCTCCTGCGTCCATGGCCCTGTGCAGGCAACTTTGGTGGTAGGGTAGTGACAATGGGGAATATCGCTGAGTGTCTAGCATGAAACAACTCCAGGCAGGACTGTGGCTCATGTTGCTGATTTTAATAGCTTCTCACTTCATTCTCATCCCTGCATTCCTGGTACCCAGTATTGCACCTGCCACCGAGTAGACATTCGAAAGTTTGCTAATATAGGATACAGTATTGTCTATGGAGGCTAGATCCTCAAAAATAATGAAGGGCAAATAACTGAGTAAAGTTATTCCAGGTAGAAAGTGTGGTTTAAAGGCTGGGCTGGGTCTGTGACCTCTATTAATTCTTTTAATATGCCACAATACCCTAGGTAGGGACAGTTATTTACCCCAGCTTGCAGATAACAGCACTGGAACTCTGAGAGGCTAAGTGCTGCATTCATTCTCATTCAGCAAATGTTGATGTGCCAGGACTCCCACTCCCACTCTGACTGCAGGCCCTCAGTTTTTCCTCCTTTATAGCCATACTTCTTAATATACTAGAATCAACTGGGACTCTTGAAAGGAAATGAGCCTGGCCCTGCCTGCAAAGATTTGGCTTCATTAGTCTGGAGCTGGGCCAGGCCTTGGGATTTTTTTAATGCTTCCCATGTCCAGCCACATAGTCCATCATACCACCTTTCAGAACTATGTTCTAAAGGTGGTCTTTAGCCAGAAGGGCAGGTCATCTATAACAATTTCAAACCACTTCAAGGTGGCCCTTCACCTAATTCTCCAGGTGCTAGAGTGACATTAGGACTTAACGGCAGGCCTAATGCAATCTGGGCAGTGAAGATAAACATCCTTTTTTCTTCAAGGCAGAGCCCAGAAAGATATTTCTAGTCTACTTATCTTGAAGGGAACGAGTAAAGAGAAAGGAATAATTCAACCCCGTCACAACCCAGACCCCAGTGAGCCAGATTAACAGAAGGGTGCCACCTACCTTCAGAATATTTTCCCCCAACCAAAACTTCATCCCTAACCCCCATCCCACCTCAACCCAGAGTCTTTTTGAGATGTTTGAAAAAAGTGCAGATTCCTAGGCTCCACCTGCCGTTTATGTAATCTACATCTCAGGATGTGAGATAAATCTGCAGTTTTCATCAGCATCTGAGCGATCCACCTGCGTCGTCAGAGTCTGGGCACCAGATCTGCAGAGAAGGCTGGTGAAATATAAGCAGGTCAACATGCCACACAGTGGCGACTGTAGTGGTGTGGCAGGAGGCAGGTTACCACATGGAGGCTCTCTGATTGATTCTGTTTTGATTCCCATGGGCTGGGATGAGAATAATACTGGTTCCTCATTTTGATCTGTCCTGACAGTGTGGGTGAGTCATGCCAAGGTCATTTTCACTGTGTTTCTTATTGTATCTTCATGTTTTCCCTCATTGTACAAAGAAGTGCTTTTAGAATAATAAGCCGTATGTTCTATTTACTTGTTTGAAATAATTAGTAGGCACTTCATAGAGGATTCTGGTAATCTCTTACAAGCTTAATATGTGAAAAATATGCTCCATTTTACTATGTTCTTGAGAATAATTCCCTTATAAAAGGCCTTCAAATTGACAATGTTGTTTTGTAGCGCCCAGTTCATGAATCTTATAGGACTTTTTCTCCTCAAACCCTGTAGTTTCTTTTAATCATGTAACTGATTCTGGTTGAAAGCTTCATCTGAGATCTGGTTTATGGCAAATGAGGACCAACATTTAAAACTTTCAGGTGAATTTGCAAGAGACAGAGTGCATTTTGGCAATGTAGTGAGCTCTGTGGGCAGGAATATGGCAGCCACAGTGTTATTCTCGGGTCTGCTGTGCAGCTCCGGACACCATCCTTCCCAGGCCGCCAGGATCTACTCCACACAGATACAAAATCTCTATAACTGAAAGAAAACAGCCATTTGTCAGGGCACAGTGAGGCGCCTATGCTCAGTGTATTCTTGGCTGGAATTAAGCAACATGCAAGCTATTTTCAAGTTGAGGAGTCTTTTTTTTTCAGCCAATACAGAAAGTAAACTTTTCTCCCCTTAACTTCCAAAGAGAAACATAATTAAAAACCAAAACATGTGATGTTATAATTTACATTTAAACTTTGAGGACTTAAAAAAAAACCCTCAGAAGTCACACTGAATGATACATGATAAGTCCACTGAACATACCAGGGCCCTCTGCTGAGATGGGGGGTATGGTCATAGAAGGGTCCCATTCACTGGGTACCCCACAGGTTGTTCTATTATCATTATATCAATAATCCATTAAAATGCCATTTCTTTTCATTAGAAATGCAGGATGTACAGCCTCCAATAGATGGATCATCAATATTCTGCCTCTGAAAGATGACTTGTAAGATGCCTGGAGATAGAAAGTAACAATAATTTGTCCCCAAAGCAGCAAGCTAAAGTGGACGCATAATGCTTTACATGGGGGTTTCTGAATATGCCCAGGATGTTCCTGGTGGGAGAATGAGTGTGAGAGGTGGTGAGAAATCAGTTGTACTCTTATAAGGTGTATGCATTTCATACATTCCTGTTCCAAAGGCGGACACCCAGAAGCTCCAATCCAGTGGCAACCCATTTGCAAAAGAAATGTTAAAAAAAAAAATCTGTTTCAGTCCCACGATTCTCTTGGCTGTGTGCTGGGCTGTCTGAATCCAGTCAAGATGCCATGTTAGTGGGAATGACACTGTCCCTGGATAATGAATGGCTTCCTATTGCTACATAAGTGCCACATGTCAGTTTGCTTATGAATGACATTGCTGTTTATCTTTTTTGGTGGCAATGATTATTTTCACCCCTGTGCAGCTTTTCTTACTGTAGTCCCCATATTCAGAAGATAAATTACAACTGTGCCTAACAGTTAACCACCACTTTCAAACAGCGGCAACCTTGCCAGGCTGAGAGGGCCTCATAACTGGGAGGTGAATGTGAGCGCCCGAACTAGTTCCCCTGGCTTGAGCTGAGGGAGTGTCAGGATTCCTACCCAGCCTCGTTAGGCTTGGCTAGGCCCCTGCTATCCCCAAAACAGGTCAGAAGGCCCTGAGCACTTTAGAGCTCACCAAAAAATGAAAACTCTCCTAGTCTCAGAACAGTGCAAACAGTCAATATCAAAGGAAAAAAAAGACCCTGGTATGCATCTCACTGATCCATAATCCTAAGGGCCCTAAGGAAGGCACTTCATCAAAACATCATCATTTTGATGATACATTACAGAAGGAACAGACAGCATAGAGGGTGGAATTCAGAGAAACTTGTCATTAAAATGGTCTGCAATTAAGGTCGTAATGATGAAGTGAACCTAGAGAACCGTGTTAAGTGTGACTGAAGCTCTACTTTTCACCCTGACCAGATAGTTGTTCATGGCGATTGAAAAACCAAACTGTAATCACAGGGTTTGTATTGCCAAATACACATCTTGTCAGGCCCTTGAGAACCCATTTGTAAATCTTTACACAGATTTTAAAACCTAGTGAAAGTATTTATTTGTAAAATGAGCTTCAGCTTTAAAGCACCTTGTACCCAGGACTTGTAACTGAAAAGTTATAGGAAGAAGAAGCACGGGGCAAATGACTACTAGGATTTGTCAACTTCTGTATATGCTAATCAGAAAAGTAAGAGGAAAAATGAGAAATTGGCTGGGAAACTTTGTTTAAATGTTTTGCAGGTTAGGGCTTGGCTCTGATTTTTCTGGGAAAGGATAGGGAGAAATGTCCATACACCTACTGTCCAGCTTGTCTATGGACCGGCTTGGCACCCCTGGGTGAATTCTTGAACTATGATAAACCAAGCCTGAGCCCCAGGACGGCGTAGATGGTTGCACAAGATGCACACCTACTACGGCACGTTGTTGGCCATGGTGCAGCCAAAGGCAGAATGCTGTCAGCACCACAGTCATTATTTCCCAACCACACACACCCGAGAATATTGTCTTTGAATCATGAGCCGATATAAACTTTACATTTTTCACATGTCATTTTGATTTGGTGAATATATAAATAATCTCCTGACATAAATGCAAAATCTTAAGCTTCTCAGGGTATAAAGCCAGTCAGGCACATCATCCATCGTAACTGAAGAAGAAGCTAGACCTTTCTTAAAACAAAAAGGTGGCATAGACATCTCATATATTCTTTAATATGCGTACGTACTTTTGAAGCTGTGTCAGTGTGACTTTTGTCCATTTTGCAGCTTGCTTCCCTTCTTCCAAGGAGGTAGAACTCACAGTCCTGAGGCTAAATCTCCTCCCTTTGGCTTTTTCATGATTAAGCCAAGTTTCTGAAAGTGTTTATAAGCTTCCTAGTCACTCTGAAGTCATCCAGTGACAGAATAATTCATTCGTTTTCATTCATCCTTTCCATATCTGGAGTATTTGAATGATAAAATGTTGCTGCTGTAAGACCCTTGATTGTGTCAGTAATGATGTGTGTGTGTGTGTGTGTGTGTGTGTGTGTGTGTGTGTGTGTGTGTGTGTGTGTGTAACAAGGGATAAAGGAGTTGGGGTGGGGATGGAAGAGTAGATCCACTTATTTTCTTCCATACATCCTCTCTTAGGATTTTGAAAAGCATTTACCTGGTCTTTAGGTAAATTACATGTTTCTTGTTCTTTCTTCTTATTATTAAGCACTGTGTTAAGCCCCTGGTTTTTCACTTATAGGTACTAAGCAAAATATTTAAATGCTTCATTGAAAACTGATGTCTTGCTGGCCCCATTACAAGTATGAAAAAAACTGTTAAATGGAAACAGCTGGCTTCACCATAGTCCTCTCGTAGTGGCCTATAATTAATACGATGCTTCTCATTGAGGTGACTGCTATGACATGTGGTAAGCCAGTTCTAACAGTCTGGAACAGTAAAACACCCAAGGAAGTGGGGGCAGGCTCTCTTCCACATCCTGTTGTCCTTGATAATCTCAAAGTATGGCAGAGAATAAGGCCACTGGGATCATAATCACAGGGGGGGTAGGTTGGCCCGATCCACATAGTGTGGAAATAGGGGGCATAGATGGAAGAACCAGGAATTCTTCATGGTCCGAAGACATCTGTTCAACGTACGACCGCTGGTACTCCACAGCCCAGGAATAAGAAGAGTCACTCCAAAGGAGAGGACATTCAATGGGAAATGCATGCAGACGAGTTTGCTTATGTAACCAGAAACTAGAACCAAGAAAGCTGGAGTGGAACTCAGGATGAAGAAGGGCTGGCACACGGGGCCAGAGCAGGGAAGGAGCTGGGAGGTTGGGGGGTGGACGCCGAGAGGCAGCGACAGCAGGGGCTGGACACCACTCCGTAGCTCAGCAACCCTCGGGAAGTTACCTGATGGCTCTGTGCCTGTTTCTCCATCAGTAAAATCACAATATTACTTGTAAATACTTTATGGAGTCTTTGTGAGGATTAAGTCAGATAATCCATAAAGTTTTTAGCAAAATGCTAATTCTCAAAAAATGGAAGCTAGCATAACATTTTTTTTCCTTTGAATAGTAATTGTATTGTAAAATGGAAAACATATTCTAGAGTTTTAAATCAAGAGTGTCAAAAATACCTCCAAATACAGAACAGACTGTTGGGAGGAGGATGGGGGTGGGAAGTGGGGGCAGGCTCTTGTGCACGTGCATGCTGCCTGCCCAAATAAAAAGCAAGAGAAAAGCTAAACAGAAACTATTTGAGCCGAAAATACCCCAGTGGACTCTCAAGGGAGGTATGATGATCTGATCCTGGACTGATCTTAGAAAAACAGCATTTGCTCTAGAAATTACTTTTAAGCAGGCACTTGCTCAAACCAAAGAGCAACTTCAGGTGATCTTAAAAGATTTCTTCCAATTCCAGATACACAACAGGATTTTATATACAGTCAGAATTCTGTTTTGGCAAAGCACATAATTGCTGAAGGGTGAAAATCTGTCCACATTTCCTGAGCCCATGCCAGGTGGACACAGCGCTGTATGGAGGAGCAGAGCAACTGCTGGGCGGTAAGGGAGGGGTGCTGAGCTGGGCTCTGCAGTCCAGCTGCATGACTCTGAATTCTGGCCTCAGCATACCTGGCCGCAGCAGCCATGCCTGTAAACTGGGGGTGATGGTATCTATGCAGATTTGTTTTGAGGACTTAGTACCCGACTCTGCACCTAGCAAATACTCGGTAATGTAGTTTTTATTAGTCATCTGTTTATTCCTCAAAAGAATTCTTTGGGCTGGGTATGATCCCATTTCTCAGACAAAGAAATCCAAATTCAAACTGATTTAATCTTCAGATGGTAAAGCCGGGATTCAAACCAGGTGTATGAGTTTTAGAGCTGAACACGCCAGGGCCTCCTCAAACCTTACTGGGAGCACTATGCCCGGGTGCGGGAGAATGTGGCCCTGTGTGATCTGCTCAGGTCAAGGCTTTGAGAGACATGCTCTTCACCCGCTGTGTTTCCACCTCACATGTCATGTTCTTTCTTGCTGGAAATCCCCTCTCCAGGCCCCTGTGCCTGTCTCCTTATGCCCAGTGTACCCTCCACAGGTGTTGCCTCCTGCAGGAAGCCCCCCCAGCCTGCCTCAGGTTGGCGAGGTCCCTCTCCTCTGTCCTTCCATGGCTCCCAGTGGGACTGTTTCATGCTCATTTAAGAGGCTTGGCAGACCACTAGGAACATGGTGGGCATTCAATAAATGTAGAAATAAAAAACCTATGTATGTACATTCTGTTTTTTAAAAATCAGAGTAATACATTTTTCATAGTAAATAATCAATATAACTTTCCTAATTAAAAAAAATATTTCTAGCCGGAGTCATGGCGGAGGACTCATGAAATTCCAGGAGTATTAGCAGCCCGCCGAGTGGCCTTGAGCTCCCCCTCCCCCTCCCCCAACCTTCAGTGTTACCTTCACTGTTCAGTTCTTCAAAATGCCTTGTTCCAGAGTTGTTTTTGCTCTCAGACTTGTTCTTATATTTTAAACTTACCTTTCTTCCATCCCCGCTTTCTTCAGTTCTGTATATCATGTAAGAAAAGGATGCTGCCTCAGGGAACAGGTACTGGAAGCATTACTTCCCCATAAGTAGATATAATTGATTTTGTTTGTTTTTACCAAGAAGGTATTTTCTTCCTCGTCTTAAATTACTTCTATTTCCATAACAAGCTCTGAATTCATTTTTATCTTTGTTCATGAAATGTAGATGAGATTTCCTATGTGTGAGACCCATAAAGAACTATTCCTAGAATTTTTTAAACAGTTATAATACTTGAAGCAAATTAAATACTATTTATGATAATTTAGACTCCTAAAACAGTAAGTTGACCAATGATTTCCTTTTTTTACATTGTTATAAAGCCAAGCAAAGCATTCCCTTTTTTTTCTAAAGAAAAACCTTTTATTATGGGCATTTAAAAATAATTGCAAAAATAAAGAGATTACAATATTGACCGCCCCCTCCAACGATGCAAAAAGTTTTGTGCAGCAACCTAGCATTGTCTTCCTCCCACCCACTCGGCTCCCTTCCTCTCCCACCTCGGCAGAACAGAGAAGGCACCAACCGGTGCTGCCCCCTCTCTCCCTGTCTCTGCTTTTCTGACGCCAGGTTCCACCCGCAGGAACAGTTCTCCACACACCTTTCATTGTGTGCACACACACTGCCGATTGTGCGCACACACACAAACACACCTTCCCCCCAGCCCTCTACCCCACTGGCCATCCTTTTTAGGTGTCAGGCATTAGGACAGAAACTTGGGTGGGAATCTACTAACTTGGATTAGCAGACATAAAAAAGTACAAAGCTGCAAGTGCTTCTGAAAACAAAATTACTCAATAGAAAAATGCTCTTTAAATCAAAATGGCTTACATAATGTCCCTCTGGTGGGCCAGCGGCAGTTTGTTGCTCAGTTCTGCTGCTCTTTTGTCTTCCACATGTCTCCAATTTTCAACGAGTAGATATCACTTTTATAATTCAAAATATTCCCCAAAAGTAATGTTAAAGGTAATTTGTAACCTTCCTCTTGCAAATCTTGAATCTCTTAGCTAGCAAAATAAATCTGAACCAGAAACTAAAAGAAATTATCTCCTCAAGTCCAAACTATATGGCTTGGAAGCCCAGCAGTTGGGGAAAAAAGGCCTCTTTTGGCCAAGGAGAGCAAGTGGGCGAAAAGGCACAAGAGCGTGTGTCCTGCCCATTTCTCACCATCTCTGTCTGTGGGTCCGTCTCTGGCACCTCATTCTCAACCCCATCCCTGCGCAGGGTCTCCTCACCCTCCCTGGGCATGTGATCAGGCAGCAATGCGGCTGGGCCCTTCCTTCCCTTCCCGCCTTCCCCCGTGTAGTTACCATTTGTGACAGGCTCTGCAGAGTCGGAAGGATTAACCCACCTGCCTCTGGTAAAGCAGGGTCTGGGGTCGTGTTACACGCCTTGGTGCCCAACAGGACAGTGTCCACCAGGCAGCATGAAGAGGACTGGGTGTGTGGAGGCTCGGCAGGCTCTCCAAGCTGAGTTTCCTTGGCTGTAAAGCGACAGATCCCACAGAGGAGTGCCAGGACTCAGTGTAGGGCCACAGCACATGAGGGAGCACAAGAGCTGCCTGGTAAATGGAAATGGAGCCACGTGGTCCCAGAAGCTTCCATTGTCCTAAGGAGTCTCGCTTTGCCATCCGTGTTATGCTTCACGGTTCTACCAACAGTTTGAAGTAACCTCTGAGGTCTTGGGGTGTTTTGATGTGGTTCAGTTTGGTTCAGTTTAGGGTTTCTTCTCAGTCTACCCAGGCCTTAGCTGCACCAGGCCTCTGAGGCTTAACATTTTGTATCCCAGCTATTAAGTAAATTCGTGTCCCTACAAAGTTGATAATAACCCAACTTCCTTGAGATAACCATAAAAAGTGTGAATTTCTCAAGGGAAGTTGTTCAGTTGTCTTCTCTGTGTTCCGTGTGTGTGTTTGTGTGTGTGTTTGTGTGTGTGTGTTATTAATAAATGAAAAGGCATTCAATTTAGTGGTCCAGAACACAGGCTTTAGAAGCAGACCTAGGTTGGAACCTAAGCCAAGTGACAACCATTTGGAGCTTCAGTTTCCTTACTGTGAAGTTGGAATAATACTGCCACCTCCACAGGGTCACTGTGAAAATGAAATGCAGGAAAACCCGTGGGACAGCCAGTTCACTCTTGGGCAAATAATGCTATACAGTCACTAATAACTAGCACGAGAGTAGCTGCCCTCCATGGGCTGGAATGGGACCGTCTTCTGCCCACCGCCCCAGGGGCAGGAGCACCATGGGTTTAGAGCCAGCTCTGTGTCTAGCCAGCTGTGCATCCCTGAGAGTTACATATCTCAGACTCTGTTTTTCCATTTGTAAAATGGGGAGTTGATCTAGATCATCCTGGGCACCATTCATTTCTAAAAGTGTGGTTGGCTATTTAAGAAAAGTACTGTGACAGTTTAGAACAACAGAATCACTAACTGAAAGCATCTCCAGTCGATGGCATTGGCTTGCTGCTCTTTAGTCTCTCTGTTCATCCTCCTTGGCACTAGTTCTCAACTCAGCTATTTATTACTCGGGGAGCTTTTTAAGAAATGCAAATGCCTGAGCCCCAGCCCTGGCCAACAGTTACATCAGAATCTCTGGCGGTGGGCATCACTATTTTTTAAAGCTCCAGCCAGGTGATTCCATTGCACAGCCAGGATTAAGAACCACTGCTCTGTGCAAAAGACGTAGTCAAAAGCAAGGCGACACAGGATTTGGAGAAGCCAAAAACTGTATCTGTGAAGAGATGTGATCTCAGATATTTCAATTTTCACTTCTAAATTTGCTCTTTTTCCTGAAGTCGCTGAGAATGTAGCCTGACATCAGTCCCCACTGCCCTGGAAACCAAATGTGAACTTCTTGACCTGCCTTACTCAGCTCTTTGCCATCTGACTTCTGCTGCTCCAGCCTCATTTTTCAGATGACTCTATGCCCCAGTCGAAACTCATCACATGCCAAGCTTCTTCCAGCTTCAAGCCTTTGTATCTTCTGTTCCCCTGCCTTTCCTTACCTGACCTTACCTTCTGCTTGAACCTGGTCAACTTCTGCTTGTCCTTCAGATCTCCAGTGAACCTCTCTTTGTTTCCTCTCAGAATGGAACTGGGCACACCTCCTGTGCACTCAGCACACCCAGACACACTTGATCACACTGCACTTGATCTGCATTTCCAGCTCCACAGACATAAATTCAGTGAAAGCAGAGAGTGTGGTTTATTCTCCACTGCATCCTCTGTATTTCGCATGGTCAGTCTCAGTGAATATTGCTGGATAGAATAAATGAATAGCTGAATGACTACACAATAAAGAAGGAAAAAGAAATTCTTAGGGAACTGAGTCACAATATATTAGAGAAAACAGATCCTATAAACGAATGAATACATGGGAAAAAATAAATTCTTAATGACTGATTCACATTAAGCCAGGTTAGTCAGGTCCTGTCCCTATGCACTTTCATTTAAAATAATTCTTTAATGCCAGGGAGTGGGTGGGAGGCACATCCCATGGAACCAGGTTTATTTTCCACCACAAGGAGTTTCTTTTCCTCGGAGATTTAGTCCTGCATTTACTCTGTAAACAAGAATAATCAACAGAGTGCTAACATAAAAAAGCAAGAAAAGGGGATATATTTCAATATCTGTTACTGCATTATTTTCAGTGAACCTTTGTGGTCCTAGTCATCAGATGAAGTATTTACAGATAAGACAATCGGATATTTGTGGTTTACTTTTAAAATCCTCTACATGCAGAGGGAGGTGTAGAGGAATAGGTGAAACAAGATTGGCTAAGAGTTAGTTGCAAGCTTTCGAAGCTGAGTGGACACATGGGGTTCATTATATTATTTTCTCTGCTTTGGCCTCATCTTGAAATTATACAAAATAAAATGCATTTAAAAAATTGAAACATTAAAATGTGGAAAGAAGTTTTTCTCACCATGGCACTTGGTTCAATAAGTGTTGTTTAAAAAAAAAAAATAGGCAGTCATCCATCATCCGGAGTCAGGTCGGTCTTGGTCAGTCGGAAAACAGGAATGTTCTCAAGGTTAGCCAACTATAGTAAGTCCCACATAGTTTTAAGGCACCAGCGTTTACAAATCACTGCAGTTTGATTTGTAACTCCATTCACATGTCCACAAGAAATACAGCCTGCGTCGATTTTCCCCCTTTCTTTGCTCAGCCACACAATGCTTTTCCACAGCACGCTCAGCCCCATCTCGAAGCCCACCCGCACGCCGTTTTATGAGCCTTGGCACCGCCCCGTCCTTCCGCGTTGTTTGCACACTCAAAACGTTCCTCCTCTAACAGTTTGCAGAAGTCCGGCACAGTTGCCTATCGCTATTCCTAACAGTGCCTCCGGTAGGGGAGCCCTTTCTCCCCAGTGTGCGCGCCCCGGGCTCTCCCTTCCCAGGCCTTTGCCGTATCTCTGCCCAGTCTACCCCTCAGCTTCTCCCTGAGCAGGAGGCGGGTGCGATTCCGCGCCGCCGCCGCGCGGCCCGGGGACCCGCGTCGGCGGGCAAGTCCGGCCGCTCGCGCCGCTCTGGGCCCCTTCCTTGCGGGGTGACCCCGTCCGCACACCCACCGCTCCCGCTGTTGCCGCGCCGCAGCCCCCTGGCCGTCCCAGAGCCGGGCCTCCTTTCAGGCTTCCCTCCTGCGCGCTCCTTCGCGGCTCTTCCCTTTCTGGCCAAGTTTGTCCAAGTCGGGTGTGAAGGCGCTTCGGGGGGCATCTCTGCCCCACGTCCTGCACCTGCCGGGGGAGGGGGGCGTGCGTGTGTGTGTGTGCGCGCGCGTTTTCACCCTGAGAACTGTTTAATCGTCGCGGCTCCCCTACCCTGTTAAGGTCTGTGACAATACACCGGAGCCCTTTCCCTCCTTAAATCCCATTCCTTAGTGCCCGTGGTCTCCCAAGGGCTGCTCTCACAAAAGTCTGCGTTTGCTTCTTTGGGATGCCCTCCTGTGTTGTGCTGTGCTGTGCTGTGAGTGTGCCATGCCCCCGTGTTACTGTCTCATCAAAAGGGAGAAAAAGCTAGGGTAATTTTATTTAAAAAACCGAGACGGTTTTATAAACGCAAGGAGGATGCGTAAAAGTCCACTCACCCGGATCCCCGCCAGTACCTGGACGAAGCCAGGCCCCTCCCCACTCAAGTCACCCGTTTACTCCCTCACTCCGAAGAGATTTATTGACCACTCATTCGCTGCCAGCATACACTCAAGTCTAGATTTTGAAAATGAGCATTTAAGAATAACAAGCATAGGATTTTTTTTTTAAATAAAATACTTAATTTTTATCTGTACTGAAGTGACTTGCGATCAAATGGGTACTAACACATTTCAGGCCCAAGAGTAGTAAGTATACATCCTGATTTCATTGTAAAGCCCTTGCTGAACAAATAAAAGATGGGGGTGGGAGTGGGGGTGGGGGGTGGGGAGGGTCTAGACCAAAAGCTTTCATTCCACAGTGGTAACTCTTTTCATTCCAATCATTGTAGGGAGGCCCCCTCGAGATCAAACAGACTGTACAAATTCCCCAATGATACCTAACTGGTTGGGCAAGTTACTCATCATTTGAGCCTATTTCTTCATCTTTAAAGGAAGGATAATGGATTTGTTACCTACATTAAGTGCTTAGGGTAGGGCAAGGTATCTGGAAAGCGCTTAATAAATATCACTCCCTTTTCTTCCTCTGTCAACTGTACGTTTATCATCCTATTAACAGTGAAGAGTGAAATGTTTTAGTAACAGGCAAACAAGTCTCATAGGTGACCATCCTGCACCAAACTGTCCCGGAAACGCCATAAATAAGTGACTAAGTGTATTTTAGTTTCACTGCCTGTTCTTTATGGAGCCTTCCGCTTGATTGATGTGTTTATGAGAAATGAATGACAGGGTAGCATGCAGTGAAAGAATCCTGGGATGGTTGTAATCCACACCCGTGGTAATCACCCTCAATTCATGGAAAGTTGGACGAAAGCATTAGCTGAGAAAAACACACCCCGTAGAGTTGTAGAAATATGACCTTCCTGTAATTAGTTGCTTTCTTCTTTCCACTTGCCACCTTCAGGAGGACATGAGTTTTCTACAGTTTTAAAAGATTTTTATTGAAACAAGCCTTTCCTTTTGGGGAAGGAGGGGAATCGTTTTCCTATTTGTTGTGTTTTAAGAGGGATGGGATTATTGATTTACCATTACATCTGTCCCATTTCAACAGATTAGAAAATGTATGATTTCAAAATCATCCTCAAAGCAATAAAACGATGTTTCATAGAAAAGTCATACATAGACTTGTTATGAGCTCAGCAAAAGCTTTTCATTAAAAAATGGTGGCATCTTGTTGCCTACACTGTTAATGAGAGGTGAAATGTACGTTTTGGTAAAGGGAGTGATTTCTAGTGTGTAAGTTCTGTTATCTGATATAAGATACTGTTTGTGGTGTAGATGTGAATATATGCTGAAGTGTGTAAATTCAGCCTTCCTTAAAGAGACAAATGATAGTGGATGAAAAACACTTTAACTGTAGCACACTGTTCAAATGCTAACTCTATAAATGGGAAGAACATATTATGGATTCCTGTTTTTAAAAATCACCCAGAGCCACTCATGTTCCAGAAGTAGGTCATATTGTTTTGGGTGGCCAAATGTTTTTTTTTTTTTTACAATGATGCCTGGCTGTTACAGATGATTTTTGCTGAGACCTAAGAAACTAGACTATATATTGTTAATGGAAAACATATTCTCCTTATGTGAGTGATATTTTCAATCATTCCTTTTTGTAATTAAATGTAGATGTTAGCATATAGACTTTGCTTTACTTGTGTAAAGTTGGTGATTCATGGGTGGGGAAGGCTCAGAAAACAGATTTCTTAAAAACAAAATTGTTTTTTTTGTAGGATCTTGTACTTTGGAACAATAACATTTTTTTTTTTTAAGTAACAGAGAAGGTTGTTTTAAGTCACATGGGGAAAAACATGATCTTCCATTACAGTGACAGCACTTAGCCATAATCACTATGTCAGGAACATTTTCTTTACAGGTAAAAGACAGTGAGTAAGATAATTTACTTGAGAAAGGCTGAGACTATATTGAATTGCCTGGTCCTGAGATATTTATCAAGCAGGGACCAGTACCTCTCAGAGAACCGTACCTACCTGACAGGTGAATCCTCCTGACTGCGATATTCCAAACTGCTACCTCTGATAGTGATACAAAACAGTAGCTCTGAGTTTTAGTGGCCAAACAGCTGATTCTAATTATCTTCACTGTTCCCTCTTTTCCATCACAGAATCGGAAGACTTTTTGATGGTACAGAGCCCATTGTTTTGGACAGTCTCAAACAGCACTATTTCATTGACAGAGATGGACAGATGTTCAGATACATCTTGAATTTTCTACGAACATCAAAACTCCTCATTCCAGATGATTTCAAGGTGAGGGATTCACATTGAACTACCTACCAACAGCATAAATCTGTGATTTGCTTTGATGTGCTCCCCCCAGACTATTTCTAGTTCTGCATTTTTAACATATGCCAGCTCTGCTGACATCAGAGGTATCTGACGTGGTTATATGTCCTCCTGGAGGAACAGAATATCTGGCCATTATGTTCTATGTGACCAAAAAGAGGACCACTTTTTATTTAAAGAATTGAATTACAATTAATTGTAACACTCTGAAAATAATTTAGTAAATTCAAAGTTTATTTCTGATAAGTCTAGTCATGTAGAGAATAAAAAGAAACCTCCTTAGCTTAATACTTTTTCTCCCAGAAATTTAAAGCAAGCCTTCTACGTAACAGTAAAATTTAGAATTGTTCCCTTTTAGGTTAGTAACAAGTGTTAAAGTTAGTCCCACATTGTACTGGCAACTCTAGGCAATGGAATTAGACAAGAAGATCAAATAGAAAGTGTTAATATTAGAAGGGAATATACAAAAATGTAATCTTTGCAGCTTTTAGTATGTCTCTAAATTCTAAAAAATCAACTAAACACTATTAGAACTAATAAAGAACTCATTAAAGCATCTACATGTGAGACTAATATAATCAACAGATTTCCTACAGAATAGCAAGAGCCAATCTTAAGATATAATGGAAAAATATATTGTTTACAATAACAAGAAATAAGAAAACTGCATATCTTTACATACAGGTATAAAAGAAGAGTTGAATAGGTGAAGGGACTCTGTGTTTCTGGATAGGAAGCCTCAGTATTGTTAAAATGTTAGCTATCTCCAAATTATACATCCAGTGCAAACCCATTTAAGTCACAGATTTTTTAAAAGTGATATTTGATCCATTTAGAAAGTTTGTTTAACAGAAAAAAAATGCTCAAGAACAGCTAAATAAATTATTGCAGATGGGAATAGTGGTGGTAGTTGTGGGCAAAGGTGAATGTGTCGTACCAGACATCAAAACATACTGCAGAGCTACCATCCTTAACAGGTGTGGTCCTGGCAGGGCTGGAATTTACCAATACATCAGTGGAGAGTAGTGTCCAGAGACAGATGTGTGTGTGTATAGGCATTTGATACGGTATGAAGGTGGTATTTCAAACCAGTGGGCACAAAAAGGAAGAATGAGCGATTGGCAGTGACACATCTGGAAAAAATATAAAGCCAAGGCCTTTCTCATATCATAAGCTCACAAATGTTACAGGAGTGAACATAAAAATTAAAGTTATAGAAGTATTCAAAAAAAATGTAAGGGAATTTCTAAAAGTATACTTTTGAGGAGGCACAGAGGGCTTACCTAAGACCCAGAAGTTATCCCTTAAAAGAAAAAAACTTGAATTAAAGATGCCATATACAAAAGACAAGTGTCAGACTAGAAGAAGTCTATGTAATTAATCACAGATTAATATCATTAATAAAGGAGCTCCTAAAAATCTGTAAGCAACATACAAACAGCCCAGTGGAAAACATTTTTAGATATAAACAAAAATCTCCTAAAGAAAACAGAAATTGCCAATAAACATTTGAAAACATATTCAACCTCTCTAAGATTGAAAAAATTTTAATTTAGATACCACTTTTTATCCATCAGATTGGCAGAAATTTAAAAATTGATAATGTATGGTATTGGGGAATATACAGTGTGGTTAGGAGTGAAAATTTTTGAACATTTTTGGAGGCAATTCAGCAGTTGTTTTTAAATTTTCAAACATACACAATCTTTGATCCAGCAATACCATTAATTTATCTTTCAGAAACATGCACATAAATGTGCAAATATAGGTACATAGGATGTTTACTGTAGTTATACCTGTAATAACAAAAATTGGGTACAACTGCAAATATGTTCAACAATGGCAGATAATATTACAAATATATTGAAATCCATACTATGGAATAGTTTAAAAGAATGTGGTAGCTCTAGCTATGTGTCTTTGTGTGTGTGGGAGGGATCACAAAGATTTTATTGGTCAGTGAAAATATAAGTTACAGAATATGTGCAGCATGTTCCTATTTATGTAAAAATTATGTGTTTGTGCATATAAATCACAGAAAAGCCTTAGAAAAATAGAGGCAACTTACTAGGGGTTCGGGAAGCCTCTCATCCACACTCTCCTTCAGGACTTTGAACAATGGGGCATGTGCCAAGGATGATTAGCTAAGAGCAGAAGAGTATGGAAGAGACCCATTTCTTACATGAAAACACTGTGTACATTTGGCAAGAAAATAAGACAGAGTAGTGACTGCAACCAGCACGTGCGGCTCCCTGCAGTCCAGGATGAGCCTGAGGAAGACTTGGGACCAGCTCTCTAGCCACTGGCAGTCCTCAGGGGCCTCTCAGAGAGCGTGCATCTCAGATGCTGAGGGTGATCCCAGGGTTTAAAGACATGAAACTCGTTTGTGCGACGCAGCTCCTAAATGAAAGTCAGCTACTTCATCAGGGATGATCTCTTTCAACTCCAGAAGGAAAATATATTGACGGTCTGTTTCCAACATGGCACCTTCCTAGTGGATTTTCAAGAGTAATTTTCCATGGACAGTTTTTTTTCTTTCCATGCCAACTTTCGAACCCCTTTCCTGCCTTTCCCTCGGGCCACTTCATTCACCGGCAAGCCTCCTACATGGAGCTCCTGGACACTAGCAGGATTAGAGATGCCCCAGAAGCCCAAGGCCCAAGGGAAATCTCTACCTCCAGCCCTCAGTCTCCACCTGGGGCTGCACCTGCTCAAACCCGACCTCAGAGGTCGCTGGCTGGGCTCAGAGAGCAGGCCCAAAGCTGCTGGGACGCCCAGCTGCACCGCTGAGGACAGCAGGCCTTCTCTCATGCTAGCTGCAGGCTGGCCTGATTGCCAAGAGGAAGTCAGGACTGCTTCTGGAAGGCAGGTGCTGGCCACCCCGTGGAGACAGTAATGAGGCTGAAGCCTGCCCTGTCACCAGAGATGAGGGAGGAGCTGGGAGACAAGAGGGCCCTGCGGTAGGGGGCACAGGCAACAGCAGTGCCTGGGCCTCAGATGTCGGGCGTCCCCATGAGGTCGGGGCTTTTTCCCCCATGTTGGGAGCACCAGTGAGGGAGGGGAGGGGATGGCTGAAAGTGTGACAAGGCAGCAAGTGGGGAGACGCCTGCTTTCTCTCCTCTGTTTTGCTGAAGGCAGTGGAGTGAGGGGGAGATGGGGTGAAAGAGGGAAGTCCCACCGTTAGTGGCATTTTGACTTGATTGCCTTTTGTCTTGGCAATGGGTTTTAGCCCCAGGTAAGTTCACTATGGATTCAGTGTGACCGCAGAAATGACAGTAGAACGTTCTTGGGATGAAAGGATTTATAACCCAGCTTGTTCTCCCGGTGGTAGTTCAAACACTAGTTATGTCTGTATCCAACAGTTTGCAGGTCTGTAATCCTCCATCATCTCTGCCTCCACCCAGAGCACTGGGCCAAGCTGTTTATATAGTGACTCAGTCAATAATAGCTTATTGCCTACATGTGTGGAAGCAGTAGCCTAGCAACAGGCCAGTTACATCATCATGTGGTTTGGGTTCAGTGAGGATCCTGGCCATAGGAACCCCAATTTTTCCCACACTCCAACCCTCCAGGATTCTTGCATCACAGTCTACATGCTCTCAATCTTCCGCAATGGTCCCTGTGCAAGAAAGCTGGAGCACTGTAAGCAGATTCCACAACAGCAACAGAGGATAACAACAACTTAGAAATAATAACAAAAATAAAGATAAAACAAGATTTTAATACAGGTAACAAACATTATAATAATCCTCAAGCCAGAGGAGGTTCCCAATCCACAAAGACCTTAGGGGAGATAAGAAACATGTTTTAATGACACCAACATAGGCAAATCTTGTCCATCAGGTAGGATGCATGCAAGAGAGTGGTCCTGTGATGGGACTGCAGCAGGAAGGGGTCCCTTCCAGGTCTAGTATACCATACTTTTACTCCTTTCCCCTTGGGGGTTACTGAAGGGTCTATATATAGTGCTACTGGAGGTGCGTGCACTGGCCATAATGATAAAACAAAACTCCCTGGTAAGATGCTCCTGCCTACTGGCCATTCAGGATATACTATTGTGATCTTTGGGGACCACTCTGCTGTTACTCCAGGAATTCACAGGAGGCCAGCTGCCAGGCCTTGTCCCCAAGGTGCCAGGAGAGCCAGCCATCATTGGTCCATGTGTTGAAAGGTCCAAGGCCATGTCCACTCAATGGAGTGTCCGGGGTTCAGTGCAGTTGGTGCTGGCAGCAAGATGTTATTCTGGTGGCTGCACCTCAGCTTCAGTGATTCTTCCTTGGTTTGTACTTGCAGGTATATAGGGGAGGCAACTATGTGTTAACATGTCTATGGGGCCCAGGGCTCCCTTTCAGGGTTTCTCATTCAAAGGCCGTAGCACAGTCCATAAGCGAAATGACCATCCTTGCAGACTATTGGTATCTGACTTTAGTCCGGATTTTAACAAGCCATTGTGCCTCTCTATCATGCCTGCTGTGGAAGGACTGTATGGCACATGAAACTGCCACTTGATTCCCAGCTGTCATACCCATTCTTACAATGCATGTCAAGTAAAATGGGTGCCCAGATCACTCTCAATTACCTGTGGTCTGCCATAGAGCTGCTCCAGGCCTCTTTTGGTCACCTGCTGGTCTGCACAGTGGGTAGAAAAAGTAACCAGAAGTCCAGTAGTTGTGTCCACACAAGTCATGGCATACTGATATCCTTCTGACACAGGTAGAGGCCCAATATAGTCTATCTGCCACCTGACAAGGGGTATCGGCCCCTTAGCTATTGTCCCATGTTGATATGGAACTTGGTGTAGCTTCCTTTTGGAGCACACAACACACTCCTGCTGGGCTCTGCTAACTTCTTCAAAGGTCAAAGGCAAACCCCATTGACGGGCTACAGCCCACATTGTCTTTTGCCCCGCATGCAACAAACACTGATATAACCATTGGAGGCAGGCTTTCCTTCTAGCCAATGTATCTTGGCCAATTTATCTGCTTCATCATTTCCTGGGGATGCCAGTGGCAAATGACCTGTCACATGATGTACTGTAACTGTTTTAGTCTGACCACAGGCCCATAAGTCTTGTCACAATTCTTGCCCCCAAAGGGGTCGGTGACCAACCAGCCAGTTGGCATGGTACCAGGTTGGTAGCCACAGAGTCAAGCCCCAATAAATGGCCCAGCTGTCAGTTCAGACAACTATAGTGGAGGGCTCCTGGCTGATCACAAGCCATAATGCCCACAACTCAGGCCATTGGCTGCTCTTCCCCTCACCATCTTCCATCCATATTGTCTCAGTCTTAGGATGGAAGCTATAGCCCTCCATTTTGGGGGCTGCACATGGCTGGAGCCATCTGTATACCGTGCATCTTCAGGTATAGGGGCTCTTCCCTCCCGATAAGGACTCTCTGCTATGAATGGTTCTAAAGTAAATTCTTCCTGCTTTTCACTAGTATATGTCACAGGCCCCAATAAGCATTAGAGTTCTTCACTTAAGGGGCTACTAGAGAGGGCACTGCACTGCTGTAGGTAAGCACCCCACTTGGCCAGTGTAGGTGTTTGTGCTGCATCACTCCTTGGCTTTTGGGTCCAGTCTCATATCCACCCCAAGATGGGATAGGTGGTTATTACCTTTATCAGGGCCATTCCAGTGATGGGTTCTGTAGCCCGCAAGGCATGATACATGGTAGCCAATTGTTTTTCTATCAAAGTACCTCTGCCCTTTCCAGAGTTGTGAGCAGAATCCGATAGACTGGCGAGTTCGTTCAAGCCACTGCCAGAGACCCTAGTCATAACTGTATTTAGTCACATCAAGACCCTGTGAGCTGGATGTTCATGTGTCTATTACACTCAAGGCCTATACGGCCTTGACTACCTATTTTGCTGTAGTAAAGGCAGATGCACTTATGTCATCCCAGTCCCACCTGATGCCCTTTCATACCAACGAGTATAAGGGCTTTAGAATTTGTGCCAATTGTGGGATAAACATTCTCCAATAGCCTAGAAAACTCAAAAACTCCTCTAACAATGCTACAGTTGTAGGAGTAGAAAAGGCCTGGACTTTATCTATGACTGCTTCTGGTAGAACTTCAGTCTTACCCAACCAGATGACCCCCAAGAATTTGACTGACATACCAGGTCCCTGAACCTTGGTGCTGTTCACAGCCCATCCTTTCTCCTGTAGATGTTGCAGCAGTCTAGGTGCTGCACCTTCTAGATCTAAAAGAGAATCAGACGTGAGCATGACATCATCAATATAATGGTACAGCTGCATGTTTGGTGGTTTCTCCCATGTAGCCAAGTCCTGGGCTACAAGTCATGACAGATGGTGGGGCTGTGGAGGTATCCCTGTGGGAGGAGAGTGAAAGTCCATTGCCATCCTTCCCATGTGAAAGCAAACTGTTCCTGACTTTCCTGCTCAATGTCAATGGAAAAGAAGGCATTAGCAAGACCTACCATATAATGGTATGTTCCTAGTTTGTGGCTGAGGGTATCCATCAGGTCTGCAATAGAGGAGACAGCAGCATGCATAGGGCGTATGACTTCATTCAGTTCTCTGTAATCCACAGTCATACGCCAGGAGCCATCTGGCTTTTTTACTGGCCACACTGGGGAATTGAAAGGACTATTGGTGGGCTTTATAATACCCACCTTTTCCAGTTCCTGAAGAGTTTCTCCAATTTCTTTATGCCCTTCAGGCCTTCTTTATGTCATGGACTTGTAGCCCAGGACTTGGCTACATGGGAGAAACCACCAAACATGCAGTTGTACCATTATATTGATGATGTCATGCTCACGTCTGATTCTCTTTCAGATCTAGAAGGTGCAGCACCTAGACTGCTGCAACATCTACAGGAGAAAGGATGGGCTGTGAACAGCACCAAGGTTCAGGGACCTGGTATGTCAGTCAAATTCTTGGGGGTCGTCTGGTTGGGTAAGACTGAAGTTCTACCAGAAGCAGTCATAGAAAGTCCAGGCCTTTTCTACTCCTACAACTGTAGCATTGTTAGAGGAGTTTTTTGAGTTTTATAGACTATTGGAGAATGTTTATCCCTCACTTGGCACAAATTCTAAGCCCCTGTGTTCACCATAGCCAAGATACATTGTATGTTCAGTAAAGACCAATGGTTAGCTATTTGGTATAAGTCACCCTTTGAAGCACAAAGTTATGGGCAGGTGCCTAGCACGTCCCCTCAGAACTGCCTTCACCACACGTACTCTCAGTCTGAACTCACCTGCAGTGGTCTGCAACCATAGACCCTGCAAGATATCAATCCCCAAAATATACTCAGGGATGGGAAAGATATACAGTATATTCTTTTGGGAATAGATGCCCTATTCCCAAGGGGATTTGGGCTCATTTCATTCTGATAGCCTTATGCCCATATCCATCTATGATAGTGGGGATCCTGGGAAACCACTCAGGGTTACCATAAATCAGTGAACGTTCAGCCCCTGTGTTCACCATAGCCAGGACACATGTATGTTCAGTGAAGACCATTGGATAGCTATTTCAACATGTGGCCTCTGGTCACCCCCAGTCCCTCAGGCAGTTACCTCAACCTTCCCCTCAGTCAAGCCCTGTTCCCCAGTCATCTTCCTCTGTGTATTTGAGTGAGGTTGACTCACTCTCCAACAGGAAGTCCTGTAAACACACAGGCTGGACTTGTGGCTCTGTCTCTGATCTCTGCCTCTTTGTTCTTAATGGCTGGAACTGCTTCTCTGGTTTCAGTTGATGCCATAGCTCCAGTAAGATCCTATTTGACTTCCCATCTAATTTCCTTCCATCTGCTCTTGCCTGTATTAAATCAACCCACATCTGGGTCATTGTCACCTTCACAGGGCCCTTTAAATTCTTCTTGTGAGTAGCAGATCTTATTTCGTTCTGTAGTCTCATTGCTTCAGCCTCTCCTAAGTCTGCTACTGTATGTGTCACCTCGCTTATGGGCTGCTCTAAGTGAGGGGGAAGAATGGCCACTAGAGACCCATAGAGGGATGTGGGAGCCATTTGAAGCACAATATTTCTCATCCCTGTAGTAAAAGGCTCCTCATCTGGGCCATGATTCCCTGGACTATAGATGGTATTTTTTATGCCTACCCCCATAACACCTGTTGGAGCTCAGCATACCTCTGCCATCTAGCAGGGGAGGATGGTAAATCACCCCAATTGGGCCACACAGCATGAAGTGCAGCCATAAGCCAACTGAGGAGGGAGTGATTTTCTAGGGTCTGATGTGCACTTTGTAATTGCTGCCTCAAGGCAGGCTGAAACATCAGGGAAGCCAGCTTTCCATCTCTGATCCTGACAGAACAATTCTATCCACCCCTAAGTCCCACAGATGCAGGAGCCAAGCTGGTATTGACTCCGAGGGCTTCTGCCTAAACTGGGTGCCCAAATCCACCAGCTCAGCCTGAGTATAGGGGTGGAGCATAGTGTGCTCAACGACTTAGGAAGGGGCCTGTATCTCTCCTGGGGGAACCCTCTGTTGCTGTGTCTTTATTTTCTTTACAACCACTGGTCATGCTTTTAATAGAGAAGTCAGTGCCCCTGGCACCACCCCTTCATCCCTCCCCAGCTCCTCCATTTCCGGGGCTGATGGCACCTTTCTCTCCCCTCCGCTGAGTGCCTCCTGTGCTACACCCTTTACCTTTTCTACTGTGCCTCGCAGCAATGCCAGCTCAGTCTTCAGCAGCTCTCGTGCCTTCCCCTCAATGCTTTGCAGCTGGCATTCTCGTGCCACCTCCACCTGTGCTTCCCTCAGGTGTTTGTCATTTTCCTCTATGGCCTTTTCCTCCTTCAGAGCACCTGGCAGCACTGCTGTCTCATTCTGTAAGGAATCTTTTACCTCCTTCACTGGGCCTCACAGCTCTCATTCTCGCACTGCCTCTTCTTCTGGTTTCTGCAGGGGTCCATCCTCTTCCTTCATGGCCTTTACCTCTTTAGCGGCACCTCGCTGCCAGTGTCCTTGTGCTGCCTCCTCTCATATCAATGCCATTCATTCTTCAATGAATCCACATCCACAGCAGTTCACAGCTCACGTTCTCATGCTGCCGTTTCTTGTGTCTCTTTCAGGAGTGTGTTCTTCTCATCTGCAGACTTTTTTAATACTATGAGAAGCAGCCAACCCACAGTCCCCGCTGCCTCACAGGCACTCTGTCACTCAAAAGACCTACTTACTATACCAAGGGCCACCCCTACTGCCTCAGGTATCACTTCCACCTGCCTCCAGTCCTGGGGTGGGGCCCAGCCCTCTAGGAAACAAGCCACCTCAGACCACATACCTAGGGGACAATCCACTGTCTCCCCACTCACAGGGGCAGCCTGCTGAAGCACCCCTCCCATAAGGGCAGCCTCTCTTTTTCCTTGGTCAACAATGAATCCTGCTGAGTATGCCAATTGCCTGCCAATGGGTTTCAGCCCTGGGCAAGTTCATTATGGATTCAATGTGACCACAGAAATGATAGTAGAATGTTCTTGGGATGAAAGGGCTTATTACCTGGCTTGTTCTCCAGGTGGTAGTTCAGACACTAGAGTTAACCGTCTGCATCCAACAGTCTGCAGGTCTATAATCCTCCATTATCTCTGTCTCCGCCCAGAGTACTGGGTCAAGCTCTTTAAATAGTGACTCAGTCAATAATAGCTTATTGCCTATGGGTGTGGAAGCAGTATCCTAACAATAGGCCAGTTACATCATCAAGTGGTTTAGGTTCAGTGAGGATCCTGGCCACAGGAACCCCAACTTTCCCTACACATTTTCAAATGCCCACCCAGAATCTCTACCTGGATAGTGCACAGTTCCTTAAACTTGGGCTGCCCAAACGTGAACTAGCCCCACCTGCCTCCCCATCTCCACCACCACCATGAAACCTGCTCCTCTCCCTCTGTGGCCTGTCTCAGTGAAAAATGCCAAAGCCACCTACCTTAGGAAGCTGAGAGTCATTCTGCACCTTTTCCCCTTCTTTACCTGCTGTATAGACTCCATCAGTGAGTCTGTCCATAGGACCTTCCAGATACCACTCCAGTCAGTCCACTCCTCTCACCCCACCTGCCTAGGCCAAGGCCCAGCAGCTCCCTGGACGATTCGAAGTCACTTCACAATTGCTCTCCTCTCTCCTATCCTTACCTATCTCATCCACTCTCTATGTTGGAACCAGGAGAGATATTTTTTTCATTAAACTGTTTATTTTGAGATCATTTTAAACTCTCATGCAGTTGGAAGAAATAATAGAACCTGTAATACCCAGTCTCCCCAGAAGTAACATCTTGCACAGTTATAGGATGTCACCTCTGGGATACTGACATGACAATCAAGGCACAGGGCATTTCCAACATCTTGAGGATCCCTCCTGCGGTCCTCCCAGAGCCACGCCCTTCTCCCTCTGCCCTCCCTCCCCCTCTCCCTACCCCTCACCAAGGGACAGTTTTGAAAGAAGATCATGTATCATGAACTGCTCCAGCTTGAAAGTCTGCAGGGGCTTCCCATTAGCTGTTCATGGAGCCCACGAGACCTGGAGGGCTCCAGCCCCTGCCCACCTCACCCTGCTCTTGCCTTACTTCTCTTTGCTCCTCAGACACAGCATTTTTTCACCCTAGAGTGTTCTGTCTCATGATGCTGTTTTCTTGGCCTTTATTTGTCACTTAGACTCATCATATTCATCATTGAGCTGTCCCATGCCTAGTCTAGCTTAGGTTTGCCTGTACGCCCTAATTCTCTGGGGCCACATGGTGTACAATAGTTAACTATTGTTGAGCACTGAATGCCCAGCTGTAAGTTACACATGCTTTCAGTAACAGGAGTTGGAATGGCCAATCAACAAAGCCTTAAACGAATGGAGATTTGTTTTTCACACGTAAGAAGTCAGAGGTCCATTCTTGGCAACGATTTCTGCTCAGTGATGTTATCAAGGACCAGGACTTTGCCTTTTTGCTTTGCCACTCCAAGTGTTGACGTTTTGGCCTCATGCTTGTCTCCTCAAGGTCATAAGGTGACTGCCTCAGCTCCAGGCATGACATCTTCATTCACAGGAAAAAGGACAAAAGGCTTTTAAATCATAAGACTTTGTCCTTGTCAGAAGATCCCCACCAGGATTCCCCTTTACAGCTTCGTGGCTAGTACTGAGCCTCCCTACCTGGAAGGGATGCTGAAAAGGTGATTTTTTTTTTATTTCTATAGTGAGAGAAATCAGCAGGGAGTAAGGGGTTGGGAATAGCCACTGAGGAAGCTAGCCAGCAGTGTCTGTTACACCAGCTCAGTACTGCCGTAGGTTAAGCAAGTAAATATGTGTGGCATGGATGAATGAATGGATGGGTGGATAAAGAAATGAGTGAAGTGAGTCCTACATCTGGTTCATACCTAGTCATATACTTTCTTATATTTGAACTCTGGATATTTTGTGTCTGTATCTTAACTGTCTATTTTGTAAGGTCTCACAGGCAGAGACATTTTTAAGTTTTTCTAGAGTTCAAAATGCTCAGCACAGAAAAATTGCATAGTATTAATTAATTTAAACAGAACAGAAAAGGGCCAAAAGAGTCATGGGAAACCAGAAGCTAAATATATGTAGGTAGTGTGTTTCTATTTAAAATCATAGGACTGAATGGAAAATAAAATATGCATGTGTATAATATCATCCTAAGTTACTTATAAGGGTAACATATTAATTTATGATTCCCATGATTAAAAGCAATGTAGAGTCCAGGGAATGTGAAACAATTTATGAGGAATTACAGTTAGAATATTATAATAGCCCTTCATTTTTAGTTGCAGTATATTTCTGAAATGGAACTGAGTATTTTAAACACATTTAAACATGGCAGGCACTATTACTTCCCAAGAGCATTCAGGTTAGATGCTGGTGAGAGAAAAACTTTCGCATGGAAGATTAGCTGTTGCCAATTCCAGGGGACGTCCCTCGAGGACTCACCAGTCTCCTGCCTAACTAGGACTGGGCTGGTTGTGTCTTGGCACCTTGGGGCACCCCCTTAGGATTCCAGAGCCCTGAAAAATCTGCTGTTTATCAGTTCTCAGTACAAGACACACCCTTTAATTGGCTAAGGCTTTAGCTGTAGCCCATGCTTGGAGGAAAGACAAAAAGCACGTCAAGTGAAACGCACGTATCCTAGGGCCTTCAGTGTTTCCCAGGGAACCTCTGGGTGACAGGCTGTAAATTACGGCCTCTGGAACCTGGAGGAGCACCTCACAGAGAAGGAGCGGAGGCGGCCCATTCAGCCCTTGCGGCTGATGGGGGAACTGCAACACCAGCCATCAGTTTGCGTGGATCCCAAGTACAGGCGCCTACTGACCAGCCCTCAGTCTGCTTGGCCCGGGGCAGTACAGTAGGTGCTCCTTCCTCCCCCGGGCTTATTTCCTGACCTTGGAAAAGGAACACAGCTTTTGGCATACAGACAGAATCTCTTACTGAGTTTGCTGGGAGGAGGGGTCTTTGATCACCTTCTTCTCTCTCTAAGTTATTTAACGCTAGCTGGAGCAAAGGCATGAACTCTTGAAGTCACAACATTCTACACTCTTTAAAATCTCTTTCCAAAAATAGGCCATCTGAGCTAGCCTCCCATTTAACAATTTAGATAATTTCATAGTTCAGAACAGCGTGTAAGTGACTGGAATCTGTTCTCCAGAGAAGAGACTGTAGACCTCCTGTGCAGTGTTTTATTTTGGACGTGACTGTCCCTCTGCCCCAGGCATACACGTTTGTTCACTGCTGCTTTATTTTCTGTTTGTGCGTGGAGGCCGGGTGCACACAGGAGCACACACACAGCTGTCATGCCCAATACACCACAAGTCCCAAGCTCTGGTACCCTTTCTGATAGCACTGCAGCCCCTGCCCTCACCACGCCCTCACATCGGGCCGAACTGCAGCAGTGCAGCATCCAGGTGGCTTGCCAAGCCCAGGTGCAGCTTCAAAATGCAGATGGACCTGCCTATTAATATTGTAGGTAAAGTATATGTATGTTGTAAAAAAATATGAAAATACAGACAGGCAAAAAAAAAAAAGCTTAAACATCTTCCCACCACTCAGATTGCCAGTGTTAAAATTATAGCGTGTTGCTTTCTGGATCTTTTTCTATGCTTATTTCAGACAGTAATCTCTATGTTTCCATTTCAATGACATTTTTTGTCCTCTAATACACCAACCAGATTCACATTTCCCTGGGAGACCCTAAAAGGTGCCTTACAGGTGGTTTTTCCTAGACTGTCTGATCCAAGACCACACATGGACTCCAGTTATGTCCGTTCCTTTTCTTGTCTAGCAACACCCCTTTTTTATATGCTGACTTGCTAAGAGACCAGGCCAGTTGCCCTAGAGCATGTCCTGCCCGCCGGATTTGTCTGCTTGCCTTGTCATATGTAGTTTAGCCCACCACTCTATCCTCTAATTTCCTGTAGACTGCAAGTTATATCTAAAGGTTTGAGTTTAAGTTAAACATTTTGTGAGAACACATCTCCAGTGTCTGTATTTTGTATTATATGACATTAGCAAACGTGTGTGGCAGAACCACTGTTCCCGATGCTGTGTGTGCCTTGGGCTGCCACTTGGTCTCCGCCAGGCTCAGAGGTCGTCACCGCACACTGTTACTACTGTGAGCCAAGTAATTCTTGCGGGGGACTGGCCTGGGCCTTGTGAGATACAGAGCGGCATTCCTGTCTCTACCCACTAGATGCCAGGTTTTGACAGCAAGAATGTCTCCAGACATTGCTCAGTGTCCTCCAGGGTCAAAACCACCCCCAGCTGAGACTAAAATCTAGTGTAAAGAGGACCGGAGGGGAGTGCTTGCGGGAAGGGGGCTGATCTGTCTCACTGGATCAGTGGGAGTGTTCTCCCAGGGGTGGGGGCCAGGGCAGCTCTGAGGACCCCGTCGGGCTTCTAGGACACTGCCCATCCCACAGCCCTGCCTCAGCAACGTCCCCCCTTGGTTCCACAGAGAATCATCCGAGGGTCTGGTCGTCTCAAGTGAGTACACATCATTAGCTAATCAGCGGCAGCAACACAGACACGGCCTCCAGACACGTACTCCTGAGGCTCCGACCTTCTCAAAGAAGGCAGAGTGCTAAGCTGGGGAGACCCCAGGAAGTTTCTCACCAGTACCGCAGGGAGTACCCGCCTCGGACATCTGCCCCAGCCCATGTCTCAGCCACTGCCACCTAGAATTTTCATGCCTGGTGCAAAGACTGTCACTCCTCGTACCTTGACCAGGCCACTTCCCTCCCTTCCCCAAGGCTCCTGCCTCAGAGGCGGGCACTCAGAACTAGCTGCCTAAGCAAGGAGGAGGCCTGGGAAGCAGGCGAGCAGCCGCCCCGCCAGTCTGGCACTATCTCAGGTAGCAGCTGTAGCCCCTGCCCTCACTGCACGTTCACGTCGGGCCTGACAGCAGCAGTGGTGTCCGGGTGGCTTGCCAAGCCCAGGTGTGGCTTCACAATGCAGGTGCACCTGCCTTCAGTCTTCCCTGTTTCACCTGTGTATACTTAGCCTTCCTCCAAGAGATTGGGAAGATGGGGGATGGACACAGTGGCAGGGCAGAGAAGGGACACCGCTTCCATTTCCGTCAGGACAAACCAGGCTGGGTATCCTCGTCCCAGAAAAACGAGTAGTTGGGAGAAGCTGGAAGCTGGTGCCGCTGAGCAGGGAGGAGACCTCCTGGTGGGAAGTATCAGGTGCAGCAGGGAAAGGAGCCAGTGGGCCCAGACCTTCTGGGCTTTAGATAAAAGAAGGGAGATAGGAGGGTGGGCAGGGATGAACAGGTGGAGCCCAGAGATTTAGGGCAGTGAAACTACTCTGTATGATACTGTAATGGACATCACCGTACATCTGTCAAAGCCCATGGACGTACAACGCAAGGGAGCCCTAATGTAAACTGTGGGCTTGGGGTGGTTATGATGCCAGGGCAGGTTCAAGCTGTAACAGGTGGTGGGGAGCTTAATGACCAGGAAGGCTGTGCATGTGTGGGGCAGTGGGTGTATGGGAAATCTCTGTGCCTTCCCCTCAATTTTGCTGTGGACCTAAAACTGCTCTAAAAAACAAAGTCCTTCTAAAGAAAAAAAGGAAAGGAAAGAAAGAATGCCAGCCTACAGAAGTACTGCAGAGCCAGGGAAATTAAGAACTTTAGACACCCCAAACTTCAAACACTGAAAAAACTGTGGTGCCCACCTCCCCCTCAAAAAAAAAATCTTTAAAACTAAAGCAAATAAGTCCAGCAGAGATGTTTTTTTCTTATGACAACTACTACATGGATGCTGTTTTTGAAATGTAAGCTTTTATTTCCCCAGACTTTCTCAGCACCCCTGCTCTGCGGGTCCCCTGATATGTACATACCAGCAGTGTGTTTACACAGAACCGCCCAGAGCAGCGGGCAGGGACAAGCCTGCAGAGCCCCAGAGGAATGGGATGCATTCGCCACAGGGAAACCCTCATTGTGTGCACAGCGCCTAGCATGGCATCGGGCACATAACAAGAGTTTAAAAAGAGTGAGTGGTTGAATTGCCTTTTGAGTATAAGGGCCTGTCAACTACTATGTAAAACTTCAAGTACAAAACGAGTTAAATAAACCTTTGAGGTGTTTTGTGGAACCAGTAACTGCACGTGGTAGGCTGAATAATGGCCCCCAAAGGTGTCCACATCCTAATCCCCAGATCCTGGGAATGTGTCACCTTACATGGCAAAAGGGACTTGGCAGATGGAAGTTAAGGGTCTTGAGATGAGGGGATTATCCTGGGTAATCCAGGTGGGCCCACTGGAATCACAAAGGTACTTACAAGTGAAAGAGGGAGACAGGAGGGTCAGAGTCAGATGTGAGGAAGGAAGTGATGGGGTTGCTGGCCACCAGTCAGGGAATGTGGCAGCCTTTGGATGCTGGAAAAGACAAGTAAACCGATTCTCTGCTAGACCGTCCAGAAGGGGGGAAACCTGCTGTTACCCTGACTTGAGCCTTTGAGGCCCACTTCAGATGCCAGGCCTCCAGAACTACAAGAGAATAAATTTGTGTTGTTTTAAGCCACCAAATTTGTGCTAATTTCTTACAGCAGCAGTAGGAAACTAATATACCATATATATCACTTCCTCCCTCTTAGGAAAATGTTTTCTGAATTCCAAATATTTAATCCAGAAATAAGCTTTTGAAATACGGTCCATTTGCGTTTTGGAGTCCACCCACATTTACCTTCTTGTTCCAGGTACCAACTTCCAGGGTCTTAGGGAGGCTCAGTTTGTTCATCTGAGCTTATTAAATGGGAACTTGATCTTTTTGCCTCAAAAACACATTTCAAATCTCCCCCCCAAAAGTTATTTTAAAAATATATATTCTAGGACCTTAAAATTACTTAAACATGATAATAGGTCTGTGAACAGATCTATTTCTATTTAACTGGATATAAGGCTAAACAGGAAATATGGATGAAGCTTTCTTAAGTAGGGAAGATAAAACTGTCATGATGAGCAGGGCAAAGAATGACAGCATCTAACATGTTCTGGAGTTGCTTTGCTGAGAGTAAACTGGGATGCTCTAGATTCATTTCCTTCAGCAGAAGGTCTGGGACCGGACCTCCATAAGCTCCTGGCCATTTCCACCTTGTACCTTGCAAAGAAGAGACCCAGTTGTCTGGAGTTTGTAAAAACCAAAGAAAGGACTGGTGGGTATTGCCAGATACGAACTGAAGCTGAGGGAAGATTTCAAAAGATTTAGACATCATAAGGAAATGAGCACAAAGCCTGAAAATCTAAAAGGAAACATGATAAACTCTTGTAAGTATGGGAGTTAGACAATAAAGTTGAATGATCCTAATTGGGAAAGGAAAGAAGGAAAAGTTTTCTAAAAAAAAAGCAGCCCCAGGCTCTGAATCAGTTCTGCGGGGAGCTCTCTGCTGAGCCAGGACCGGACTTGTGCGCTAGGAAGTGGAGAAAGACGAATATAAAGGTGCCTGCCAAGAAAACGAAGGGCCAGCACGAGCCTAACCATTGCAGAAAATGGTAACCATGGGCACCTTTTTAGATGTCGGGCTGGAGGACACTTGGAGGCAGGTTGGCATAGGGAGCTGTGCTCAGCTGTCATCTTGTGTCTGCCACCACCAGCACAGACAGCAGCTCTGCCCAGAGACCAGGTGGAACAGCGTGGCAAAGCAGAAACGGGCCCTGACAGTCAAAAGAGCGAAGGAACACCTGGCGGCTTAAAGCGGTTCGAGGTGAGGCCCAGATATCACGTCCCTGGTGGCAGCGTGAAAGCCCTTTTTAAGCCTTCACTTTAGCAATGACTAGCAGGATCCTTAAAAAAATCTCTGAGCAGGGCCAGAGGTCTCCCAGGGGCATTTCCTAATCTTCCAGGAGATAACAGTGAGTGTGAACAGCGTTATGTAGGGAGGGGCCCTGTCAGTCCACAGCCAGACCTCAGAGTGAATTGCCCCACCTGTGGTTTATGGGCTCAGAGGGCAAAAGAAGGCAGTGAGGATTCAGAGTCAGCAGAGGGGGACTTGTGACCCCCAGTTCTGTCAGCCGCAGTACCTCCAGATGACAGTCGACAAACCGGTAGGTCAGGGCACGTCGCAGACATAGACTTGCTATGGATCAGAGCTGGAAGCAAACTGAATATAATGTACTCCCCTCATTTTACAGATAAGGGGACCAGAGCCCTCAAAAGTTAAGGAGACTCTCTAGGCAGTATGGAGAGCTGGGCTCTTCTCACATCTTCAGCCTCTCCTTGGAGTCCCACCCAAGCACTGTTTCAGCAAGGCATCTCAAGCTGGATGATCAGAGAGCAATAGATTTTTTAACTGCTTCAATTGCCAAAATCCAGAGCCTTCATTTATTATCTGAGCATCAGTCTGAACAAAGGCCTGTATATAGCCCTGTCTTCTTGGTACTTTTAAGAAATGATTCACACCTAGAACAGAATACCCAGTTCAAAATGACAGAAAAATAGGAGGGAGACCTAGACCACTGGGTGGCAGAATCCAGATTTTCTCAGTACATTAGAACGAATTCAGAATCTACAGCATGCAATTTGAAGAGGGATAACTAATAGGGGATTAAAAATATTCAAGAATGCTGAATGAGGAAAACCTACCTCAAAAGCAGCTCTGGTGAAGACAGATGTAGGGATTTCCATGTGTGCATATATAAGCTCAAAGAGTGAGCTGTGGGGCTCACCTTCAGGGGGCTGCCTTGGGAGCTCAGGCAGCCTTGTACCACCTGCTCGGGAGAACACTGGCCCCCAGAGATGCCCATGGCCTACTTACTGGAGGCTAGGAATATGTCACCTTACACGGCAGTAATCTTAATGGGCCCAGTTTACTCACAAGGTCTGTACAAGTGAAAGGAAGAGGCAGGAGGGTCAGACCGAGAAGATGTGTCAATGGAAGCAGAGTAGGGAAGATAGGGGACCTCAGGCCACAGAACACAGGCAGCCTCTGGGAGCTGGAAGAAGCAAGGAGATGGATTCTCCCCTAGAGCCTCCAGAAGAAACAGCCTTGGTGACCCAGTTTAGATTTCCGACTTCCAGAGCTGTAAGAGAATGCATGTGTTATTTTAAGCCACAAAGTGTGTTGGAATTGTTACAGCAGTGATAGGAAACTAATACAGGCTGTGTTAAGAGTGGTTAGTGTCCAGCCACACCGTGATTGAACAGTGCACACTATCACATCTGAACTGCTAGGTCCAGTTCTGACTTTGGTTTTAGGAAGTGTGTTGACAAAGTCAAGTCCATACCGAGGTTGAAGGACCTCAGAGTCATAACAAATGGGAAAGAGCTGAAAGGACTGGGTATTTTCAGCCTGAGTAATATTAACACATAAGAGTTGTCTTCAAATGTTTGAAAGGTTAACATGTCAAAGAAAGTTAGGATCTCTAACTACAGAGGACAGGATTAGAACATATAAGCTGGAGTTACAGGGAATTCCAGGTCATTCTAACCAAGACAGAGCTGCCAACAGAGTACATGCTGTGCCCTGTTGGGCTGTAAGTTTCCCATCACTGAAAGCATTCAGTCAGGCTGAATGGTCACTACTCAGTGATGTTACAAAGGACTCCTCCATAGGGGCAAGTCTGCCTGTCTTGCCAATGGGTTTCAGCACCGGGCAAGTTCACTATAGATTCAATGTGACCAAAGAAATGACAGTAGAACGTTCTTGGAGTGAAAGGGTTATATGCAACTTTATTTCCACGGTGGCAGGTCAATCCCTAGAATTCCATCCACTCAGAGCCAGTCTTCATGCAGCAAGCTGGTCTCTGCCTCTGGGCCTCTGTACCCCTGCAGCCATCTCAGCCTCTGTCCTCGGCGCTGCCACCACTCCACCCTCTGCTCTCCTGCAGCCTTGCAACCGTGCCACCATGTCACCCAGAGCACTGGGCAGAGCTCTTTATATAGAGTCAATAACGATGACATATTGCCCACATGTGTGTAGTGAGCTAGCCAACCAGGGCCAGGTGAGAACCTTCACTGTATCCACACTGCTCTAAGCCCTTTACTCTAAAATTCAAAGACTCAATGGCATATTTTCACTGGAGCCCCAATTCGTCCTTGTAATTAAATCTCACAGGAAAGTAAAAAGTGGTAGCAACATTCTTGCCTCTGGTGCTTGTGTTACCCTCAGTGCTGTTTTTAAATCTTCTTGAGAGCTGGCCTCTTGGTAAGGACGGAGGTCAGCATCTCACAGGCAGTGTATTTCAAATATGGGAAGATGGCAAGGTCCCCGGAGGGGGACCCAGGAGGCCGGAAGAAGCGGTGCTCCCCACGCCCACCCTCAGGCTGGGCTAGGAGGCTTTGGTTCTGCCCTAAGAGCAGCCACACCTCAGCTTAGTTCTCAACTCCTCAAGCCAAACAAGATCTCCTGTGGGTCAGGAGGCTGAGCAGGTGACAAAATGCAAACCGAAGACAGTCAGAGCAATGGGCTGCTCTCCTATAGGAAACCAAGTCCTGGCTGATGCAGCTGCCAGCAGCAGATGGACTAGAGAAGCAGCCCATTCTGCAGATGAGGACTGGCAGTAACATCTTCACCTGGCCCGGGCTTCTCGGTGTGGGAAGTTGGTGATCGAGCTGGAAGCCCACATCCCGCTCTTGCCTCTCTGCCATTTTCTCTGGTAGCCCTGCATAATGCCGCCACTGAGAGATGTGCAAGAAAAAGAGCAAAGTGCCAAATAAAAAGAGTGCTCCAGTGGCCATGCTCTGCCCACGCTTCATGCTGCCCAGACAGCTGACGTCTCTGACGCCAAGGCCCAGCACAGCACTTCAACTCTCCTGCGGGCGCCTGGTGCCGCCTGCCAGCTGCAGCCCGTGAGGAAAGTAGCTTTGCCTGGATCGGTTGATTAAAACATTCTTAGTCAACGTGTCTGGACAAGTATCCACTTATCTCACACCCAGCAATGACTGTGGTCATAGCTATGTTTAGACATAACATTGACCTGCTTGAAAACATTGCTCCAGGCTGCTTCCTGCCCGCCATCCTCTGTGTCCTCCCATTCAATGGCCAGTGTGCGTGTTTCAAGACCTGCTTGCCAGATTTCTCTGTTCATTCAACGGCTTCTTTCTAAGCAAGAGAAAAGGTGTCTGGCCAGTGGGTTTCAGGTGGGCAAGTTCACTGTGGATTCAGTGAGACCACAGAAATGACAGTGGAACATTCTTAGGGTGAAAGGATTATACCCAACTTTATTCCCACGGTGGCAGGTCAGTCACTAGAATCTTGTCCACTCAGAGCAAGTCTGTGTGCAGCAAGCTGGTCTCTGCCCCCGAGCCTCTCCACCCACACAGCCGTCCTCTGGACCTCTGTCCTCGGTGCTGCCACCACTCCAGCCTCTGGTCTGCTCTCCTGCAGCCTTGCAGCCATGCCACCGTGTCACCCAGAGCACTGGGCAGAGCTCTTTGTAGTCAATAGCAACGTATTTCCCACACGTGTGTAGTGAGCTGGCCAACCAGGGCCAGGTGAGAATCCTGGCCACAGGAACTTTCATTTTATCTACAAAAAGAAACCATCCTAACATCTGGTGATGGAGCTTTCCGCTTCTGCGCCCCTCTTGCAGGAGTCGGGGCCTGATGTTTGCCTCTCTGGCTCGTGGTGGCAGCACCGAGAGCTGGTGGAGTAAGGCATCAGCCTCCCAAAACCATCACAGATCAACACCCCAGTTTAGGTAAAAGCAGCGCGCATGCCCTCCAGGCACCCACCCACCCCGTCTCTGGCCCTCACCCCACCCCCAGCCCCCTGAGAAGTCCCAGAGCTGCCGCTGAAGATGACCAGGAGCATGGGCTTCCAGGGAACAGTGCACAGCTGTACTCCCCGCACCTCAGCTAAATGTGTGTTCCATCCGAGAGGATATATAGTTGCTTCTCACCAACACTATTCAACTTTAGCCACCCAGAGGCATTTATTTTCCTCCTAGCAGAGAAAAGTCTTCGGTAAATCCTTCCAAATCTGTTTTCTTGGCTGCAGAATGGAAATAATAATGGCTCCAAATTTATGGGCAATTATGGCTATTACAGGACTTAACTCACATTTTTAAAAAAAAGGCCTTTAAGTAGCCTTAAAGTGAGCAATTCAGTTAGAAGAAGGCCCTAATACCTTAGCTCCTTTCATCATAACTGACTGAATGAATGAGTGAATCAAACTGAGACTGTACCAACGTGCCACAAGTGAAAAATTACACCCAGATTTGATTACTGAAAGAAGAACAGAGGTGGGAAAAATCACCTCCTTTCTGTGGGCATTTTCCATACTTTGTATTTTTACACTGTAAAATACCTTTTTTTTTTCAGGACTACACTTTGTTATATGAAGAGGCAAAATATTTTCAGCTTCAGCCCATGTTGTTGGAGATGGAAAGGTGGAAGCAGGACAGAGAAACTGGTCGCTTCTCCAGGCCCTGTGAGTGCCTTGTGGTGCGCGTTGCCCCAGACCTGGGAGAGAGGATCACGCTCAGCGGGGACAAATCCTTGATAGAGGAAGTGTTTCCAGAAATTGGTGACGTGATGTGTAACTCCGTCAACGCGGGTTGGAATCACGACTCCACTCATGTCATCCGGTTTCCACTGAACGGCTACTGCCACCTCAACTCAGTCCAGGTAGAGTGTTGTTGGGTGGCACCGGGTGGCACGCAGGGCTGTTCCCTACTCTTGCCCTTGCACGGCGCCCCTCCTCCAGGAGCTGGGAGACCTCGTATGGTGACCCTTCTGTCGGGTAGGTGAGTGCAGTGACCCCTTACAGCATTCATTCAGGTCCAGGGTGTTTACTGAGCATCTACTAGGCACCAAGTGCTAGTCTGAGCACTGGAGATACAGAATGAAACAACAGCTCTGTTTCATGGAACTGGTATTACAGGAATGGAATGGGGGCAAACAGTAACCAATGCTAAGTGTTGGTCAGGGACTGAGAAGAGGGTGTCTGGGATGGAGTATGTCCTGCACAGAGAGCAGCGAGTTCTGGAGCCCCTGAGGTAGGAGTGTAGCTGGCAGGTGTAAGGTGAACGCCAGGGTGGCTTGATGGAAGTGAGTCCTGGACAGGGAGGGCTAGCCCACCAGGCTTGCAGGGCCCACGGACAGGTCGGGGGTCGCCTCGAAGAGGGAGGTGACTCTCCGCGGTCTTTTCATTTTGGTTTCTTTGGGTTTTGGTCTGTCTGCTTGTGTGAGAGAAATAGAAGCCATGTGAGGATTTGGAGCAAAAGAGTAACTGGAGGTAACTCATGTTTGAAAACGAATAGTTTAAGCTGCAGGTGGGAAACAGGGGCAGCAAGGGGGGACTAGGTGGACAGCCATGGTCCAAGCAGCAGATGAAAAGTGCCCAATTTGGACCATCTTGAACATAGAGCTAAGGAAGTTTTCTGACAATGGCTTCGGGTTGTAAGCCAAGGAGGACTAAGATTTTGGATAGAACTGGATGAATGAAATTGCCATTTTCTATGGGAGGTGGCTTGAGGGCGGAACTTGGAAGCTGAGCTTCCGCCCTGTGGGCTGCCACATGCCCGAGATGCTGGTGGACATGGTCGTCGCGCTGGGCCGTGGGCAGCACGTGCAGGCAGCTTACCTATCGGAACAGGTAAGCCAGCCCGGTTCACCCCCTTCCTTGCCGATGAAAGTGAGGCACACCGGGGTCATCAGGCCTGTGTGACTCAAAAGGATCTGAAGTCAGTGGCATGAGGGTTTGGGTTTTTTCCCTTTTTAATGGAAACGGGCCTGTGACTTTGTCCAATGGTAACCTAACCGCTCCCACAGCTCAGAACTAGAAGCACCCACGCTACCATTCTGCCCCGTGAAGATGGCTCCACAGCTACTTGGAATTTTAGAGATTTATGAACAAGTCTCTGGGGGCAGACTGGCAGGAAACTGGCAGAAACTGAGCCCGGCTGTGCTGGAGGGCTGCGCTCGTGGGCAGCAGGGCGGCTGCCGGGCCGTAGTGGGCAGGGGGTGACCCCAAGCAGCCCAGGCAGTACTCCTGCGCAGGGCCCTGCGCGCCTCTCCCATCCCACACGCGCCCTGCCGGGCAGAGCCACACAGAGCCAGGACACATCCTAGGCTCTTCCAGGACCCCCACCCGTGGCCGCAGAGCCTCGGCCCCACCCCAGAAGGCACGAACTAACCATCATAACTTCATATGCCTGGTGAGCTGCCCCGTCTTTCGAGTCCGGTCAGATGCAGCGAATTCCACTGGGTTAACGCTGGCGGATGCCAGGGCCATGACCTACTCTAGCTCCCCGCTGTGCCCACCAAGAAACAGGCATTCAGCGGCTCTGCAATAAGGCCCAGGAGACCTGATGCCCCCAGAGTGATTTTAATATTCTCAGATGATCTTGAACCTCAGGGAACTTTGCAATTAATACGTTGATGTTTAAAAATTCATGGCTGAGAGGTCCAAGTATTTGCTTTAGGTTGGAATAAGCTTTGACCACATCCAAGATAACACTGGATTATATTGAATAATTATCCTAGTAGGTGTATCAGACTCTCTGGGGAGAAAGCTTAGGAATTTCCCCAATATTAGTAATCTAGCAACCCAACAATACCTGAAAGACAAACAGTGTCAGGGTGAGGTTCTTTATCGCTCATGGCGTCCTTAGTAATTCCTTTGCTAATCACAGCAGAGAATCCTTTCCAGCACGGTGGTTTGGCAGACTGGGGTTTTTCCTGCTGCCGGGCTGTGTGCCTGCCTCTGCTGGGGAATCATAGAGTGAGCTGCTCTTCGCCTCTTTACTCACCTACCACCAAAGCACATCCTGATTTTGAACTTCAGGATTGTTCTCTCCTCCTGTCCTTTTGCTGACTGGTGTGTGTATGTGCCTTGTGAATATAGCTACAGAAACAGAGCATTGCAAGGTACAATGTTCATTTTGTTCTCATAAGGACTTGGTTTGGTTTTTGTTTTTAATTTGCCAGCATTTGAAGTTCTAATTTTTAGAAAGTATACTTCTTGAGCTCCAATCTCATCTAGTTAGCTGTTTTTCAAAATAGCATCTTATATTTTCCATACAAACAATGGTAATTTTTACCAAACTGTAAGGGTTCACTTTATATTGACTGTTTTGAAAGTTTTTAGAAACAGTTCATTTTATTCCAAAAAAAATTTGAACCAGGCCTTTTTTTTAAAGTTCTGATTAAGTCATCTTGCCTTTAGAGTAGTGTAGAAGTAATTTAATTATATCCAGAATCCTGGCAGGGCATTTAGAAGTCTAATATTTGTTAAATTCCCAAAGATACAGAATGCTCTAGGTCAGTTTCTTGCATGTTTACCCACAAAAGAGTTGCAGGAACTCTTTCCTGCATTTGAGATGTGTAGTGACCAACCCAGGGATCTATCTGGCATTAGATATTTTATTTCAAAATTAAACAAGAGTTATATAGCTAATGTTTATATAAAAAGTTTAAAATACCTTTATTTTTGGTATGTTTTCTACTATCTTATCACCATTTATATTTGCCTCTGAAAGCCCAAAAACAATAAACCTATTTCAAATGCCACAAATTTGAGAACCTATAGATGAACTTCAGCTGTCTTCAATCATCTCTTTTCTCTGCTACTGAAAATGTATCAATCTCCCAAACTGAAATATATAGAACTCAGTATCAGGAAACTTGAACAGTGACAGAGTTGAGAATGAATCACTAGCTGAGTAAATTCAGATACTGTCAGTCTTTCCATATTCTTTATCATCTCAGAGAGTGTATTTTAGGAATAAGTGAGCTTTGAATTGTGAACCTTTCTTTTTGCACATTTGTAAAAGACATGGGATTTGAAGTCGAACAGACTTGAGTGGGAAACCCAATCCCATCACTTACTAGCTGTGAGCCTTGGTTGTCTCATCCATAAAATGGGCTAACCACCCATTAGGACAGCTGGTTGTAATGAGTAAGTGAACTGGCATGTGCAAAGCAAGCATATAGAGGTGCATTTCTGGTATGAGAAACATTTTTACCCTCCTTCCTGCCTTTCAATGCAGAGTCTTCTTTGAAAGCGAAAACTTCGACTTAGGGCTTGGATGAGGTTGACCAGAGCTGCACGTGATCTCAGACCTTGTGACAGTTCTTTGGGGTGTTTATGTGACCCAAAGGACACATCTCATCCCTAACCTGATGCTTGTCTTGGCCCCTCACAGGTCCTGGAGAGGTTGCAGCAAAGAGGATTTGAAATAGTGGGCTCCTGCGGGGGAGGAGTGGACTCATCGCAGTTCAGCGAATACGTCCTGCGACGGGAGCTGAGGCGGACACCGCGCGTGCCCTCCGTCATCCGGATAAAGCAGGAGCCTCTGGACTGAACGGACAGATTTCTTATGCAAAAAGGAAAACAACATACACAACAAATAACGCAAACAAAAAAGGGACATTTATGTGCAGATGGGACAGCAAACCAAGTCCTGGACCTAAAATTGAATAAAAAGACACGTTTATATCCAATAGAGACCACACCTGTATTCATATGGGAACAGTTGGAATAGTGATATCCTCAAGGTGTAAAAAATATATAAATATATATATATACATATATATATATATGTATATATATATATATATGTCAAAAGGTAGGAAATGCAAAAAAAAAAAAAAGACAAAAAAAAGGTGGTAGCTATGGTTGGTGCTGTGGTGGCCGTGAAGGGGCCTGGGCGCCAGGCCTCCGACCAAGAACAAGCCATGAACAGTGAGGAAGCGTCTCCTTGCAGTCTCCATGCCAACAGCCATCACTATTTCTTTTCCCTTTGTCTTTCTTTCTCCCTTATGTTTGCTTTTTAACACCTTTCATTTCTTTGCATATGGAAGTTTCGTGTCTCTAGGCAGGGACCAGGCAGGACTTCAGAGAAACTCTCATGAGCACATTGCATCCAGAAGACCTGAGACACGAAATTTTAAATGTAGTTTGTACAGAGATCACACTTGTTTGTCCACCTCACAGATGTGAACATTACTTTGTTTTTAAACTGATTGGTTTTGCAAAGGGGCCAGAATTATTACTTGTTAGAGTTGCTCCAGTTTGAGCCTGCTGCTTTCCTACAATTTTTCAAATTTTATAATGTATTAAATACAATAAACTCTGTTTAAAAAATAAGGTCTGTGTGACACACACGTGCTGGGGGTGAGACTATATTAAAATGAAATCTTTCTTTTTTTTACTTTTCTGTGTTGAGCATCGAAAAGAGGCCTAAAAGCTGAAGCCTGTTTTTGAGATCAAAACCTACTAATGGGTAAGGATGGCATCACCTGTGCTAAACAGTTTCCACTCAGGAAGCATTACACCCCAGGCCCTGTTATTCTGCATTGGTTAGCGAGATAAGTCTTCCCCCCTGTGAGCTTTTCCTTTACAGATTTCAGTTACCTATTGCTGCAGAGCGAGCCATGCCCAAACTTGGCTGCTTCAAACAACTTTTTATTCTGGCTCACGATCCTGTGGGACTGGCTTCTCCCGCTGCACGGATGTCACTGGGGGCGTGACTGGGCTGTGGGCATCTCCATGTGGGGTGGGGGTCTCCCAGCACGGGACTGGGGCTCCGATGGGGAGGGTCCCACACCCGAGTGTTCCAAGGGAGACGCAGCAGAAGCTGTGGCCGTCCAGAGGGCGGGGCCTGCAGCTGCTCAGTGCCCTTCTGCAGGAACCTGGTGGTTCCAGAGACAGAGCCAGACCAGATTCAAGGTGGGGGGATAAAATCCAGCTCCTGTTGGAGAAGGTGACAAAGAATGTGTAGCCAGCTTGAATCCACCACCACACCTATCCAGGAAATCCAGAAAGGAGGGAGGGCACTATGACTTTAGATGAAGTAGGGACAACCCCACGGCCAGAAGGATCACTTTGCTACTAGCCAGGGAAATGAGAAACCTGAGAGCTCCATACTGCTTTGGAATTAAGCCCTCAGCTCTTCCAAGGCATTAGTAATTCCAGAGACTTCTCTGCCAGCCCTGTCCCCACCTTCCCCCTTACTTCCTCTTCCTCATTCCAGACACTCAAAATGAGCCTGACATGATGGTGAGCCTGACAGGTGAACTTTAAGTGTTTCTGCTACAGAGACAGTCCTGTGGTGAGGGGCTCTTTCCATCCTGAACTTACTTTCTTTTCTTAAATTAAAAATTCTGTGCCTGAGGACACTAGGAATGAAAATATCTCTGGCTCTTGAAAAACTAAAAGTAAGCCATTCATGGCTACTCTCAGCCCCGCCACAGTCAGCCCCAACACCGCATCGCTCTAATGCTGCTGGCCAGCCTTCCACATGGTTGGTTAATGTCCCCTGATCTGGAACGAATACACCACTGCCTCAGATGGAGACCCACGGCTGCTCCCCCCACTGCTGCCTGGTCCTCCAGGTCCTGCTGAAAGGAGGATGAAATCGCTATCTGCTTTTATTGGTAGTCCATTCTTACTGGGGAAAATTTTGTAAAAGCAGTAAAGCAAGAGCCCTGCTTTGGGATTTACTACTGGCCATCATCATCAGTTACCGTCTATACAGCCCTGTGTGCAGGTAGCGTAGCCCCACCAAACACTCCACAGAATTACTTGCATTAGCTATTGGCATCCACTTTCTTCTTTTCTATGTTCTTAGGCCTATTTATACAACTCCAACCGACCTGCACATTCTTTCTGCAAAACTCTGATCCAGTTCAACAGAGCAAACATATCACGTGGAATTTTCACATTTTTAGGTCTTATGACATAGAGATTCCCAGATACTAAAGTACTTCAGGAAAGAGCTGCTCAATCAAAATATAATTGAGTCACAATCTTAGTTTTTCCCCTACTTTTTATTATGCAATATATGCTTACACTCAAACTTCACTAGTGGTCCCAGTGAGGATCTTTATAGCCGTGCTGATCTTCCCCCAGAGGATCTGCTCCAGGTTCATGCACTGCATTTGTTCATTTCTCTTTAGACTCTAGTTTAGAAAGGTTTCCTCATCTGTTTTTTTGTTATTGTTTTTTGTCTCCCCGGACATTGGTTATTTGAAGAGTCTGGGTCAATTGCTTTCTAGCTTGTTGCACAATCTGAATTTGTCTGCGTTAGTCCCTCATTGATAAAGTCAGGTTTTGTTTTGTTTTTTGTAATAACACCGCATAGATGATGTTATATCCTCACTATATCACATTGCAGGGGGCTGCTGGGCCCATCACGGGGATGGTAAATCATTTTTCTTTGGCTGTTATAAATCTTACTGCATGTCTGTCCTACTTTTTCTCTGATAATAGTGGTTTTGGCTGCTTGGTTGAAGTGACATCCAACAAGTTTTCTCCAATGTAGAAGCAGCTTTTTCCTATCCTAACTCATAAGTGATCTACAGGATTAAACTGAGATGGTGGAAATTCTCTGTCCCTCCACACCTTGTGCCTGATGATTTTAACATTCATTGGTCATCTTTTCCTGAATCAGTCCTTACCCTGCTGGTTATAAAAGCATACTTTTTAAAAAGTTCCTTTGCCTAAACCATGGGTATTTTGAAATAACTTTTTTTTCAAGCAAAATACATTTCTTTAGTCTAAGTCACACAAACTGTAATCTTTGACCTGCTCTATTCTAAGAAGTATTTTAGAAAAATACAATGAAACAAGCCATTTCTAAACAGCCTTCCAAATATTAGGTGAATTTCTACATAGTAATAATAGCCATGTATTTAACATTTGCTGTGTGCCAGGCACTGTACTGAGCCCTTTCCCTGTTGATAACTCACTGGATCCTCATGACATCTAGGTTGTAATCCCCATTTCTCAGGTAAAGAAACTAATACCCTAAGATATTAACTAAAAGATAGGATAAAGGCAAATATTCATGTGAGCATTATAAGAAGCCCAAACAATTTGAGAAAAAGTAAGTTCACTTGTTGTCATAGGATGAGGAAGACAGTAAATTATTTATTAATAGCATTTTCTCATTAAATATCCCTTAAGAATATTTTGAGAATCGCAGATTAAAGATGGCGGTGTGAGAGGAGAGACAGAGGCTTCCTCCTAAAACTGGATACAATTAGAAAATTTAATAGGCACAACTAATCCTGAGAGAACAACAGAAAAGAGGGCGGCGTCAGACTGCACACACCTGGAGAAAAGAGCAGACCTCACCGAACGGGGTAACATACCAGAGCTGTGGCTCCACGGGACCCCAGCTCACCAGCGGGCAGAAGAGAAACGGAGCAGGGAGGGAGTGGAAGGCTTGGGGCTGCTGAATACCTAGCTCTGGAGATCTGCACTGGGAGCACAAACCTACATTTCATGGTGCTTTCATGAGACTCGCATGACTACCAGGTTGGAAAGTTAATACAGGCAGAGTTCCTGGGGAGACTGGGATTCCGGCCACTTGTGGAAAGCAGGGATCCATATCCGGCTGCTCTGGGGTGAAAACTTATACCTGTGTGCCCGGCCCACTGGCTCAGGCAGTGGACACAGGCACAGCAGCCGGGAGGCAGGGAACAGCTCTTTCCTCCCCCCAGGCACCACTACCACTCCACTGCAATCCCCGACATTGCTTCAGGGGCTGAGCAGCTCCAGAATAAAGCTTCTGGACATTACAGAGCACCATATACAAACATGAAACAACAAAGGAACCTTGTCCCGAATAAAATTATTAATACAACTCCCGAGAAAGATTTAAATGATATGGACCTTGTGACTCTTCCTGAAAGGGAGTTCAAAATAAAAATCATCAACATTCTAATGGAGATACGGAAAGACATCCAAGAACTCAGGAATGAATTCAGGTCGGAGATCCAATCATTGAAGAGCACAATGGAGGGTATTAAAAGAAGGTTGGATACAGTGGAGGAGACAATAAATAAAATAGAAACTAGAGAAGAGGAATACAAAGAAGCTGAGGCACAGAGAGAAAAAAGGATCTCTAAGAATGAAAGAATATTGAGAGAACTGTGTGACCAATCCAAGCAGAACAATATTCGCATTATAGGGATACCAGAAGAAGAAGAGAGAGAGAAAGGGACAGAAAGTGTCTTTGAGGAGGTAGTTGCTGAAAACTTCCCCAATCTGGGGAAGGACATAGACTCTCAGGCCATGGAGATCCACAGATCTCCCAACACAAGGGACCCAAGGAAGACAACACCAAGACACATAGTAATTAAAATGGGAAAGATCAAGGATAAGGATGGACTGTTAAAAGCAGCCAGAGGCAGAAATAAGATCACATACAAAGGAAAGCCCATCAGGCTAACATCAGACTTCTCAGCAGAAACCTTACAGGCCAGAAGAGAGTGGCATGATGTATTTAATGCCATGAAGCAGAAGGGACTGGAACCAAGATTACTTTATCCAGCAAGATTATCATTTAAATTTGGAGGAGGGATTAAATAATTTCCAGGTAAGCAAAAGCTGAGAGAGTTTACCTCCCACAAACCATCTCTACAGTCTATTTTGGAGGGACTGCTATAGATGGAAGTGATCCTAGGGTTGGATAGCTGTCACCAGAGGTAGTAAAACCATGGGAGGGTGAGTGGAGCAGCTGATTGTGAGGTAAATGCAAAATTAAATTGACTATCCCCAAAATCAATCAAGGGATAGACAAAAAGTACAGAATTTGAAACCTAATATATAAAGAATGAAGGAGGAAGAAAAAGGAGGAGAAATAGAAAAGAACCTTTAGATTGTGTTTGTAACAGCATACTAAGTGAGTTAAGTTAGACTCTTAGAAAGTAAGGAAAGTAACCTGGAACCTTTCTTAACCACGAATCTAAAGCCTGAAATGGCAATAAGTACATACCTATCAATAATCACCCTAAATGTAAATGGACTGAATGCACCAATCAAAAGACATAGAGTCACTGAACGGATAAAAAAACAAGACCCATCTATATGCTGCTTACAAGAGACACACTTAAAACCCAAAGACATGCACAGACTAAAAGTCAAGGGATGGAAAAAGATATTTCATGCAAACAATAGGGAGAAAAAAGCAGGTGTTGCAGTACTAGTATCATACAAAATAGACTTCAAAACAAAGAAAGTAACAAGAGATAAAGAAGGACACTACATAATGATAAAGGGCTCAGTCCAACAAGAGGATATAACCATTCTAAATATATATGCACCCAACACAGGAGCACCAGCATATGTGAAACAAATACTAACGGAACTAAAGGAGGAAATAGAATGCAATGCATTCATTTTAGGAGACTTCAACACACCATCCACACCAAAGGACAGACCCACCAGACAGAAAATAAGTAAAGACACAGAGGCACTGAACAACACACTAGAACAGATGGACCTAATAGACATCTACAGAACTCTACACCCAAAAGCAACAGCATACACATTCTTCTCAAGTGCACATGGAACATTCTCCAGAATAGACCACATACTAGGACACAGAAAGAGTCTCAGTAAATCCCAAAAGATTAAAATCCTACCAACCAACTTTTCAGACCACAAAGGTATAAAACAAGAAATAAATTGTACCAAGAAAGCAAAAAGGCTCACAAACACATGGAGGCTTAACAACACGCTTCTAAATTGTCAATGGATCAACAACCAAATTAAAATGGAGATCCAGCAATATATGGAAATAAAAGACAACAAAAACGCAAAGCCCCAACTTCCATGGGACGCAGCAAAAGCAGTCTTAAGAGGAAAGTATATAGCAATCCAGGCATATTTAAAGAAGGAAGAACAAACCCAAATGAATAGTCTAACGTCACAATTATAAAAATTGGAAAAAGAAGAACAAATGAGGCCTAAAGTCAGCAGAAGGAGGGACATAATAAAGATCAGAGAAGAAATAAACAAAATTGAGAAGAATAAAACAATAGAAAAAAAATCAATGAAACCAAGAGCTGGTTCTTTGAGAAAATAAACAAAATAGATAAGCCTCTAGTCAGACTTACTAAGAGAAAAAGAGAATCAACACACATCAACAGAATCAGAAACAAGAAAAGAAACATCACAATGGACCCCACAGAAATACAAAGAATTATTAGAGACTACTATGAAAATCTATATGCTAAGAAGCTGGAAAACCTAGAAGAAATGGACAACTTCCTAGAAAAGTACAACCTTCCAAGACTGACCACGGAAGAAACACAAAATCTAAACAAACCAATTACCAGCAAAGAAATTGAAGTGGTAATCAAAAAACCCCCAGGTCAGATGGATTTACCTCAAGAATTTTATCAGACATACAGAGAAGATATAATACCCATTCTCTTTAAGATTTTCCAAAAAATAGAAGAGGAGGGAATACTCCCAAACTCATTCTATGAAGCCAACATCACCCTAATTCCAAAACCAGGCAAAGACCCCACCGAAAAAGAAAATTACAGACTAATATCCCTGATGAACGTAGATGCAAAAATACTCAATAAAATATTAGCAAACCAAATTCAAAAATATATCAAAAGGATCATACACCACGACCAAGTGGGGTTCATCCCAGGGATGCAAGGATGGTACAACATTCGAAAATCCATCAACATCATCCAACACATCAACAAAAAGAAACACAAAAACCACATGATCATCTCCATAGATGCTGAAAAAGCATTCAACAAAATTCAACATCCATTCATGATAAAAACTCTCAGTAAAATGGGAATAGAGGGCAAGTTCTTCAACATAATAAAGGTCATATATCTTAAACCCACACCCAACATTATACTGAACAGCAAGAAGCTGAAAGCTTTTCCTCTGAGATCGGGAACCAGACAGGGATGCCCACTCTCCCCACTGTTATTTAACAAAGTACTGGAGGTCCTAGCCACAGCAATTAGACAAAACAAAGAAATACAAGGAATCCAGATTGGTAAAGAAGAAGTTAAACTGTCACTATTTGCAGATGACATGATATTGTACATAAAAAACCCTAAAGACTCCACCCCAAAACTACTAGAACTGGTATCAGAATACAGCAAAATTGCAGGATACAAAATTAACACACAGAAATCTGTAGCTTTCCTATACACTAACAATGAACCAATAGAAAGAGAAATCAGGAAAACAATTCCATTCACAATTACATCAAAAAGAATAAAATACCTAGGAATAAATCTAACCAAAGAAGTGAATGACCTATACTGTGAAAACTACAAGTCACTCTTAAGAGAAATTAAAGGGGACACTAACAAATGGAAACTCATCCCATGCTCATGGCTAAGAAGAATCAATATTCTCAAAATGGCCATCCTGCCCAAAGCAATATACAGATTTGATGCAATCCCTATCAAATTACCAGCAACATTCTTCAACAAACTGGAACAAATAGTTCCAAAATTCATATGGAAACACCAAAGACACCGAATAGCCAAAGCAATCCTGAGAAAGAAGAATAAAGTAGGGGGGGATCTCACTCCCCAACTTCAAGCTCTACTACAAAGCCATAGTAATCAAGAGAATTTGGTACTGGCACAAGAACAGAGCCACAGACCAGTGGAACAGATTAGAGACTCCAGACATTAACCCAAACATATATGGTCAATTAATATTTGATAAAGGAGCCATGGACTTACAATGGGGAAATGACAGTCTCTTCAACAGATGGTGCTGGCAAAACTGGACAGCTGCATGTAGAAGAATGAAACTGGATCACTGTCTAACCCCATACACAAAAGTAAATTCAAAATGGATCAAAGACCTGAATGTAAGTCATGAAACCATTAAACTCTTAGAAAAAAACATAGGCAAAAATCTCTTGGACATAAACATTAGTGACTTCTTCCTGAACATATCTCCCCACACAAGGGAAACAAAAGCAAAAATGAACAAGTGGGACTATATCAAGCTGAAAAGCTTCTGTACAGCAAAGGACACCATCAATAGTACAAAAAGGTACCGTACAGTATGGAAGAATATATTTGTAAATGACAGATACAATAAAGACTTGACATCAAAAATATATAAAGAGCTCACACCTCAACAAACAAAAAGCAAATAATCCAATTAAAAAATGGGCAGAGGAGCTGAACAGACAGTTCTCCAAAGAAGAAATTCAGATGGCCAACAGACACATGGAAAGATGCTCCACATTGCTAGTTATCAGAGAAATGCAAATTAAAACCACAGTGAGATATCACCTCACACCAGTAAGGATGGCTACCATCCAAAAGACAAGCAACAACAAATGTTGGCGAGGTTGTGGAGAAAGGGGAACCCTCCTACACTGTTGGTGGGAATGTAAATTCATTCAAGCATTGTGGAAAGCAGTATGGAGGTTCCTCAAAATGCTCAAAATAGACTTACCATTTGACCCAGGAATCCCACTCCTAGGAATTTACCCTAAGAATGTAGCACTCCAGTTTGAAAAAGACAGATGCACCCCTATGTTTATCACAGCACTATTTACAATAGCCAAGAAATGGAAGCAACCTAAGTGTCCATCAGTAGATGAATGGATAAAGAAGATGTGGTACATATACACAATGGAATATTATTCAGCCATAAGAAGAAAACAAATCCTACAATTTGCAACAACATGGATGGAGCTAGAGGGTATTATGCTCAGTGAAATAAGCCAGGTGGAGAAAGACAAATACCAAATGATTTCATTCATATGTGGAGTATAAGAAAAAAGAAAAACTGAAGGAACAAAACAGCAGCAGAATCACAGAACCCAAGAATAGACTAACAGTTACCAAAGGGAAAGGGACTCGGGAGGATGGATGGGAAAGGAGGGATAAGGGCAGGGAAAAAAAAAAGGCAGAGGACATTAAAGGTCCAAGGTAAAAACCTCCATAAGAGGATCGAAGAGCTTTATGCCACAAAGTTGTTTTATTGTTTTAAGGCTGATATTAGAACATGGAGATAATGACTATTTGTTGATGGTCTAATATTTGCTTTAGATACATTATTTATTTTAATCCTCACAATAACCTTGCAGAGGTAAGAAAGAGTTCAGAGGGGCTGAGAAAAAATGCCCAAAGTCATAAAGCTAGTAAGTGGTGGCTGTTGGAATAGTAACAACAGATAGCATTGTTTGGGCATTTACTTGTGGCACAGTTCTAAGTGCTTCACAGGATTTAACTCACTTAATCCTCACTCTAACCTTGTGACTTAGGTACTATCCCCCATTCTACAGATGGGGAAACTGAGGCACAGAAAGAAACGTGGGTCACACAATAAACAGTAAAACAAAGGCAGGCAGTCCCATTCCAGAGTCAATGTTCTTAGTCACCGTATCAGACTGGATTTGAGCTGTCTTTCTAACTGCAAAATTTATGCACTTTTTCCTACCCCATATTATGACATGGTAAAAGTAACTTTCTCTACCACCCATAAATGGATTTAATTCTATTCAGGGACGTCTCACTTCTAAGGCCGAGCCATGGGGAGTCTGAGGTACGCCACAGCTGTTAAGTGCCTGCATCCCCAGCCCACACCTGAGTCACCCATCTAGGGAGAGAAGCCCAGCTCCCTGGGGCTGTGGACATCCACGGTCTGAGATCCACCTTCATGCTGATGCCTCAGATGCAAGAGGCCCCTGGAGACAAGGCCTGGAGAGAGCCAGTGGGTGTATTGTTGGATGGCTCGGCTCAGACCCAACTTGTTGGGTTTCTGGGTCCCCGCAAGAGGCCCAGTCCAATTATGTGGGCCGGGAAACAGGCATATTAAAACCTACAGTTTTCAAAGACTGAACATCTGGAGCCTCTATAAGAAATACTGCCTTCTGCTCCCCAACCCAGCCCATGAAAACCTGTTCCCCTCATCCAGCCCTGCATTTCTCCATCGGCCTCAGACCAGCAGGAGAACAATCCTTGACTGAAAACCCACAGTCCACACCCGAGGTGCCATGGGTCCAGAGAGGAAGCCCCAACCACCCCCCACACACATCTCTGGGCGTCTGAGAACCCTGCAACATGTAGCAGTTTGGTTCCCATGGTAACTCCATGGCTGCGAGCTGAGTGCTTCTGTGACATCACAGGGCCACTTCCCAGCCGGTGGCAGAGTCAGACCAAGGTTGCAGTGACTGGGACACCATGGAAGCCACTGGCAACGTTGAGCAGCCGTGGGACCCGGCGGGGCTGAGCAGGGCGGCCCCAAGCTGGGAGACGCAGACGCAGCAGGGCAGCTGGTTTTCAGGAACCCTTGGAATATGATGATAAAGCACCGGCAGGTGCAGCGAAGGGGCCATCGCCCACAGATTATGACAAATTTCACAGACCCTTCCATCTCCATGGACCTCCTCCGAGCTGTCTTGCAGCCTAGCATCAATAAGGAGATCCAGACTGTCTTCAACAAGTACATGAAGTTCTTCCAGAAGGCAGCACTGAATGTGCGAGAAAATGTCGGGGAAGACGTGGATGCAGAGGAGCTGATCCAGGAGGCCTGTCGGAACTGCCTAGAATGGGCTAAACTACTGTTTCCTAGTAGAGAAAAAGTAATGCCCAGATCGATCCCTGAGCTTCCAGGAATAAAGCATGCCAGGCAGGCAGAAGAGGAATGTGCCCATCGCGAAAGCCCCATTCCCAAAAAGAGGAAGGAACGGCCTCTTGGACACATGATCTCAAATGACAGGGCAGCTGCCGGCAAGGTACGGAAACCAAAATCCTGTGAACCAAATCCCAGAGAAGGCCCCAAGTGGGACCCAGCTCGGCTGAATGAATCTACCACCTTTGTGTTGGGATCTCAAGTCAACAAGGCCCTGGGGATGGGGGGGCACCAGAGGGAGAATCTACATCAAGCACCCATACCTCTTTAAGTATGCAGCTGACCCCTAGGACAAGCACTGGCTGGTTGGGCAGCATCACATGCTGGCAACAGAGGGGAAGATGGCCTGCCTCCTCACCGAGGAGGACATCCGGGACCTCGCTGCCAGCGATGACTACAGGTAAAACAAGTGGTCTGTCTCCTACTTGCCCCCTGACCTACCCACAGCAGACCCTGGGATGACCTTGGGTCTACATTCTCCCCCATGTCTGTTCCAGATGAAGCCTGGACCTGAAGTTAGAGGAGCTGAAGTCCTTTGTCCTACCCTCCTGGATAGTTGAGAAGATGAAAAAGCACATGGAGACACTACGCAGAGAATGAGCATCGTGCTGTTGGAGCATCTTCACAAACCTGAAGCCCACTCCCCTGGGGACACTTGGCAGCTCCCCTCCACGGCCCTCATACCCACATAAGTGAGGCCACAGCTGAGACTGTTCCTAGATGATCTCAGCAGCATTAAGCTGTGCCTGGGCTAGTTTGTAGTGACTCACTGCAGAGCACCCCCAGACTGGCATGTAGTTATACTTCCATAAAGTTATTGGGATAAGATAGTTTGTAAATAGTTTGTAACAAAAACACAGATGGTGAAAAAAAAAGCCTAAAAATAATTTGTTGAAAGGAATAAAAGAAAACTTGAATGAGTGGGAATAAAAAGAATATTTTGAGCACCACTTACAATAATTTGGGCACTTGGTTTTAGTGATACTATGATGACTGTGACACAGTTTCTGCCATGAGATGCTGGGAGTGGATCGGGACCTGCACATCAAGTGGCAGGATGAGGATATGTATGTAGGTCACTGCAGTACAAGGCCCTGGGATATGAGTCATGTCATATTCACAAAGCAGGTATTATAGAAATGATAGATGTCAAGGGATCACACTTAGTTGGGGACATTAGAAAAGCATAATAGAGGAGATGGCACTAAAAGTTTGGAAGGCTTTCCCCAAGGCAGATGTATAGAGGGAAGGAAAGGCTCCAGGCCGGGGAGCCTGAGGCAGATGGAGAGTGGTGTGGGAGGCAGGCTGCCCGGGGGAGAGTGAACCCTGGCTGGAGAAGGAACATGGAAATGGACTGCAGTGGGCTGACCTGGACCGCCAGGCTGGGCACTAGACGTCCGTCAGAAGCTTTTGGAAATCACAAAGCTGGGCTCTGCTGACAATCACCTAGCAAGTCTGCAGAGCTGACTGGCGGGAACAGCCTGTTTCTCAGGGGGGCAGAGAAGTGGCTGTTTTTCTGGTTCATCCATTCATGACCTACTAACCAGGCTAGGAGTTGACAGTCCAAAGATGTATGAGAAAATAAGACATTACTTTGGGAGCAGGGTGACAAACTCAGGTGCCTGTAAGGGCCAGGTGAGTCACATAATTGAAGAGACAGACAAGCAGGAGCATGTGGGCCCTGTTCAAAGGGGCCGTCTCCGCTCAACTCCAGCAGGTTCTCCAGAAGAACAAGGGTCCTGTATACTTAAACTTCCCATTTTCATAAAAGACAAGCAAATCTAGTTTTTTGTGAAATCTCCAGATACCTGAATGTTAATACCAATTCATTTTTTCAAATGTACAGACCAAACAAGACATCTGCAGTTTGTAGCTCTGAGAGTTATGAAATAATAAAACAGTTTTAGACGTTCTAGAAAAATTCCATTTGGGCGGAATCTCATTAGATGGCAGCAGAACTGAACTGCTTGAGGACATAGCTTTGATAAAATATGAAAATTTAAGGAAAACCTTTAGACTTATTATCATTTGATCATAAAGATTCAGATGCTGGTGTGTAGCATGACAATAGTGGTAATTAGCTACCTGAACCAGACCCGGTGTGCCAGGCACTCTGCCAAGGGCTTTACTGATGCTCTTTCCTTCACCCCTCACAGAAACCTTTTAAGTTGGCATTACTATCCCAGTTTACAGATGAGAATATTGGTATGCAAAACATGTTGCCAAAGTCCAAAGAAACTTGGAACACCATGTACACACACACATACACACCATGTTTGATTACTACCTTTCTAACTTATGCAAAAAAATGATTTTTCTCTGCCATTGGCAACCTCGGTGAGCTTTACTGCAAAGACACTGGACAGGAATGCTGCTGCAGTAGCTTGCTGGTTACACAGAGGAATCACTAAGCCCTGAGAAGATGGTTTGTCTCTGATCATCATGGTCAAGCAGTTTTTCCTAATAAAAGTTCACATTGGTTCTATCAGGGGTCCTCAAACTTGCCTATTGCTAAGATACTTGTTAAAGTTAGAGGTTACACTCTACCAGCATACCCTCCACCCACCTCTTCATGGGTGTCCTGAATCTAATCCCGAAGTGAAGGGCCTGGCAATCTGTTTTTTAACAACGCCCCCTTCAAATGGCAAGTTTGGAAAATACAGGGTGAGATGCTGCTCTGTTCCCTCCATCTAGGCTGAGCAGAGTAAATGATAGTCTTCTGGGTGCCTCGTGATGTGCCTTTTTTTAAAAAATTTTTTTTTATTTATTTTTTTTTGAGAGGGCATCTCTCATATTTATTGATCAAATGGTTGTTAACAAAAATAAAATTCAGTATAGGGGGGTCAATGCTCAATGTACAATCATTAATCCATCTCAAGTCTAATTCTCGTCAGTCTCCAATCTTCTGAAGCATAACGAACAAGTTCTTACATGGTGAACGAATTCTTACATAGTGAATAAATTCTTACATGGTGAACAGTACAAGGGCATTCATCACAGAAACTTTCGGTTTTGATCATGCATTATGACCCATAAACAATCAGGTCAAATATGAATATTCGTTTGATTTTTGTACTTGATTTATATGTTGATCCCACATTGCTCCCTTTATTATTATTATTATTTTTATTTTTAATAAAATGCTGAACTGGTAGGTAGATGCAAGATAAAGGTAGAAAACATAGTTTAGTGCTGTAAGAGGGCAAATGTAGATGATCAGATGATCAGGTGTGTGCCTATGGACTAAGTATTAATCCAGGCTAGACAAGGGCAGCAAAACATCCACGGATGCAGAAGATTTCTCTCAAAGAAGGGGAGGTGAGGTTCTGAGCCTCACTTCTGTTGATCCCCAAATTCTCACCTGATGGCCCCCCTGCAACTGTGCCTGTCTTAGGTTGTTCCTCCCTTGAGAAATCTTACACATCTCTGGCTAAGCAGTCATCTTCCGGGGCCATACAGGGAAATGTAAAGTTGGTAAGTGAGAGAGAAGCCATATTGTTTGAAAAGGTTAGCTTTTTACTTCTTTGCAGATTTATGCCCTGTGGCTTCTATGCCCAGTACTTGTCTCGAGGTATCTTTACCACCTGGAGGAATTATGATACTCGGTAAATTCGATATGAGGCACGAATTCTATTTAAGGGTTGTAATTAGGAAGAAAGAAGAAAAGCTACAGATGTAGCATATGGAAGGAAACATGGGAGGATTGATTATTTCTTTGACATATCTTCTTGTAGAGTACCTTAAGTATGTACAGGTTTTAAACTACTAACTAATTTGCACACACATATTAACATAATAGGAATACGGTGACATAAACAAAGCAAATCTATGATTACCATCCATCTCCAGTGAAGCCAAGAAAACCATTTAGGCACCCTAGGCATTTGTGAAAATTTGTCTATGATATGATGGATATTGTCCAACTGTACTTGAACCATCTGAGAGAAATCAGACAAATTAAAGCAGCCCATTTCTGGGATCTGTTCACATCCCATATGTTCTTTTAACCGTAGATAGTCTATAGTCATAAGATTTTGGAGTGGTACACCTTGCACCCCTCCCAACTCCTGGTTGAGTTCCAACAGTACAGATCCGGTCAATTTCGTTGTCTCACTGTATGCACATGCCAGCCTAGACATCTCCCTCCTCATTCCTATGGCAAGTCCAGGAGACGGTGGGCTGGATGCAGCCACAACCGCAGCATCGTCTGGATCCCTGGGGAGGCTTTTTGATGATCATCCCTTGGCACAAGTCCTCCAGAGAGTGCTGATGCCGGAAGCTCCTTCTCATATCGTATCTTAGTTCATTTTCTGGGTATCCAAGCTAGGCCTTGATCTTCTGCATAGAAACAAAAAGACCCTTTGCCCACACTTTGACATGCCCTCTATACCACTGTGCAGAACTCATTGGAGGTCAGCACACAGGAACTGCTTTTTTTTTTTTTTTCATTAAGAGAAAGGAATATTATCAGAAAAGAGTACCTCCATAGCTGATCATCTGACACCCTTTAAGTGATCAACATTAAGGATATTTAAAGCATGCGTTGATCTTTGATTTACCAATAGTTTTATCCTATCAAGGAGTAATCCCCCTTTTTCTTTCTTTTTTTTTTTAATTTTTAATCTATACCTACATGAAGAATACTATGTTTACTATGCTCTCCCCTATATCAGGTCCCCCCTTACAACCACATTACGGTTACTGTCCATCAGCTTAGCAAAATGTTGTAGAGTCACTACTTGTCCTCTCTGTGTTGTGCAGCCCACCCTCCCCTTTCTCCCTCCCCCCCATGCATGCTAATCTTAATACTCCCCTTCTACTTCTCCCCCCCTTATCCCTCCCTGCCCACCCATCCTCCCCAGTTCCTTTCCCTTTGGTACCTGTTAGTCCATTTTTGGGTTCTGTAATTCCACTGCTGTTTTGTTCCTTGAGTTTTTCCTTTGTTCCTATACTCCTCAGATGAGTGAAATCATTTGGTATTTCTCTTTCTCCACTTGGCTTATTTCACTGAGCATAATACTCTCCAGCTCCATCCATGTTGCTGCAAATGGTTGGATTTTTCCACTTCTTATGGCTGAGTAGTATTCCATTGTGTATATGTACCACATCTTCTTTATCCATTCATCTACCGATGGACATTTAGGTTGCTTCCAATTCTTGGCTATTGTAAATAGTGCTGCGATAAACATAGGGGTGCATCTGTCTTTCTCAAACTTGATTGCTGCGTTCTTAGGGTAAATTCCTAGGAGTGGAATTCCTGGGTCAAATGGTAGGTCTGTTTTGAGCATTTTGATGAACCTCCATACTGCTTTCCACAATGGTTGAACTAATTTACATTCCCACCAGCAGTGTAGGAGGGTTCCCCTTTCTCCACAGCCTCGCCAACATTTGTTGTTGTTTGTCTTTTGGATGGCAGCTATCCTTACTGGTGTGAGGTGATACCTCATTGTAGTTTTAATTTGCATTTCTCTGATAATTAGCAATGTGGAGCATCTTTTCATGTGTCTCTTGGCCATCTGTATTTCTTTTTTAGAGAACTGTCTGTTCAGTTCCTCTGCCCATTTTTTAATTGGGTTATTTGTTTTTTGTTTGTTGAAGCGTGTGAGCTCTTTATATATTCTGGACGTCAAGCCTTTATCGGATGTGTCATTTTCAAATATATTCTCCCATACTGTAGGGTTCCTTTTTGTTCTATTGATGGTGTCTTTTGCTGTACAGAAGCTTTTCAGCTTAATGTAGTCCCACTTGCTCATTTTTGCTGTTGTTTTCCTTGCCCAGGGAGATATGTTCAAGAAGAGGTCACTCATGTTTATAAAAGCATATGTTTTCTTCCAAGAGTTTAATGGTTTCATGACTTACATTTAGGTCTTTGATCCATTTTGAGTTTACCTTTGTATATGGGGTTAGACAATGGTCCAGTTTCATTCTCCTACATGTAGCTGTCCAGTTTTGCCAGCACCATCTGTTGAAGAGACTGTCATTTTGCCATTGTATGTCCATGGCTCCTTTATCAAATATTAATTGACCATATATGTTTGGGTTAATGTCTGGAGTCTCTAATCTGTTCCACTGGTCTGTGGCTCTGTTCTTGTGCCAGTACCAAATTCTCTTGATTACTATGGCTTTGTAGTAGAGCTTGAAGTTGGGGAGTGAGATCCCCCTTACTTTATTCTTCCTTTTCAGGATTGCTTTGGCTATTCGGGGTCTTTGGTGTTTCCATATGAATTTTGGAACTATTTGTTCCAATTCATTGAAGAATGTTGCTGGTAATTTGAGAGGGATTGCATCAAATCTGTATATTGCTTTGGGCAGGATGGCCATTTTGACGATATTAATTCTTCCTAGCCATGAGCATGGGATGAGTTTCCATTTATTAGTGTCCCCTTTAATTTCTCTTAAGAGTGACTTGTAGTTTTCAGAGTATAAGTCTTTCACTTCTTTGGTTAGGTTTATTCCTAGGTATTTTATTCTTTTTGATGCAATGGTGAATGGAATTGTTTTCCTGATTTCTCTTTCTATTGATTCATTGTTAGTGTATAGGAAAGCTACAGATTTCTGTGTGTTAATTTTGTATCCTGCAACTTTGCTGTATTCCGATATCACTTCTAGTAGTTTTGGGGTGGAGTCTTTAGGGTTTTTTATGTACAGTATCATATCATCTGCAAATAGTGACAGTTTAACTTCTTCTTTACCAATCTGGATTCCTTGTATTTCTTTGTTTTGTCTGATTGCCATGGCTAGGACTTCCAGTACTATGTTAAATAACAGTGGGGAGAGTGGGCATCCCTGTCTGGTTCCCGATCTCAGAGGAAATGCTTTCAGCTTCTCGCTGTTCAGTATAATGCTGGCTGTGGGTTTATCATATATGGCCTTTATTATGTTGAGGTACTTGCCCTCTATTCCCATTTTGCTGAGAGTTTTTATCATGAATGGATGTTAAATTTTGTCAAATGCTTTTTCAGCATCTATGGAGATGATCATGTGGTTTTTGTCTTTCTTTTTGTTGATGTGGTGGATGATGTTGATGGATTTTCGAATGTTGTACCATCCTTGCATCCCTGGGATGAACCCCACTTGGTCATGGTGTACGATCCTTTTGATATACTGTTGAATTCTGTTTGCTAATATTTCATTGAGTATTCTTGCATCTACATTCATCAGGGATATTGGTCTGTAATTTTCTTTTTTGGTGGGGTCTTTGCCTCGTTTTGGTATTAGGGTGATGTTGGCTTCATAGAATGAGTTTGGGCGTATTCCCTCTTCTTCTATTTTTTGGAACACTTTAAGGAGAATGGGTATTATGTCTTCTCTGTGTGTCTGATAAAATTCCGAGGTAAATCCGTCTGGTCCCGGGGTTTTGTTCTTGGGTAGTTTTTTGATTACCATTTCAATTTCTTTGATCGTAATTGGTTTGTTTAACTTTTGTGTTTCTTCCTTGGTCAGTCTTGGGAGGTTGTATTTTTCTAGGAAGTTGTCCATTTCTTCTAGGTTTTCCAGCTTGTTGGCATATAGGTTTTCATAGTAGTCTTTAATAATTCTTTGTATTTCTGTGGAGTCTGTCGTGATTTTTCCATTCTCATTTCTGATTATGTTGATTTGTGTTGATTCTCTTTTTCTCTTAATAAGTTGGGCTAGAGGCTTATCTATTTTGTTTATTCTCTCAAAGAACCAGCTCTTGGTTTCGTTGATTTTTGCTATTGTTTTATTCTTCTCAATTTTGTTTATTTCTTCTCTGATCTTTATTATGTCCCTCCTTCTGCTGACTTTAGGCCTCATTTGTTCTTCTTTTTCCAGTTTCTATAATTGTGATGTTAGACTATTCATTTGGGATTGTTCTTCCTTCTTCAAGTGTGCCTGGATTGCTATATACTTTCCTCTTAAGACTGCTTTCGCTGCGTCCCAGAGAAGTTGGGGCTTAGTGTTGTTGTTGTCATTTGTTTCTATATATTCCTTGATCTCTATTTTGATTTGTTCATTGATCCATTGATTATTTAGTAGCATGTTGTTAAGCCTCCATGTGTTTCTGTTTGTGAGCCTTTTTGTTTTCTTTATAGAATTTATTTCTACTTTTATACCTTTGTGGTCTGAAAAATTGGTTGGTAGAATTTCAATATTTTGGAGTTTACTGAGGCTCTTTTTGTGAGCTAGTATGTGGTCTATTCTGGAGAATGTTCCATGTGCACTTGAGAAGAATGTGTATGCTGTTGCTTTTGGGTGTAGAGTTCTGTAGATGTCTATTAGGTCCATCTGTTCTAGTGTGTTGTTCAGTGTCTCTGTGTCTTTACTTATTTTCTGTCTGGTGGGTCTGTCCTTTGGTGTGGATGGTGTGTTGAAGTCTCCTAAAATGAATGCATTGCAATCTATTTACGTCTTTAGTTCTGTTAGTATTTGCTTCACATATGCTGGTGCTCCTGTATTGGGTGCATATATATTTAGAATGGTTATATCCTCTTGTTGGACTGAGCCCTTTATCATTATGTAGTGTCCTTCTTTATCTCTTGTTACTTTCTTTGTTTTGAAGTCTATTTTGTCTGATATTAGTTCTGCAACCCCTGCTTTCTTCTCACTGTTGTTTGCCTGAAATATGTTTTTCCATCCCTTGATTTTTAGTCTATGCTTACCTTTGGGTTTAAGGTGAGTTTCTTGTAAGCAGCATATAGATGGGTCTTGCTTTTTTATCCATTCTATTACTCTGTGTCTTTTGATTGGTGCATTAAGTCCATTTACATTTAGGGTGACTATTAAGAGATATGTACTTATTGCCATTGCAGGCTTTAGACTCGTGGTTACCAAAGGTTCAAGGTTAGCTTCTTTAGTATCTTACTGCCTAACTTAGCTCGCTTATTGAGCTGTTATATACACTGTCTGGAGATTCTTTTCTTCTCTCCCTTCTTATTCCTCCTCCTCCATTCTTCATATGTTGTGTGTTTTGTTCTGTGCTCTTTTTAGGGGTGCTCCCATCTAGAGCAGTACCTGTAGGATGCCCTGTAGAGGTGGTTTGTGGGAAGCAAATTCCCTCAGCTTTTGCTTGTCTGGGAATTGTTTAATCCCGCCATCATATTTAAATGATAGTCGTGCTGGATACAGTATCCTTGGTTCAAGGCCCTTCTGTTTCATTGCATTAAGTATATCATGCCATTCTCTTCTGGCCTGTAGGGTTTCTGTTGAGAAGTCTGATGTTAGCCTGATGGGTTTTCCTTTATAGGTGACCTTTTCCTCTCTAGCTGCCTTTAAAACTCTTTCCTTGTCCTTGATCCTTGCCATTTTAATTACTATGTGTCTTGGTGTTGTTCTCCTTGGATCCTTTCTGTTGGGGGTTCTGTGTAATTCCATGGTCTGTTCGATTATTTCCTCCCCCAGTTTGGGGAAGTTTACAGCAATTATTTCTTCAAAGAGGCTTTCTATCCCTTTTCCTCTTTCTTCTTCTTCTCTTATCCCTATAATATGAATATTATTCCTTTTGGCTTGGTCACATAGTTCTCTTAGTGTTGTTTCATTCCTGGAGATCCTTTTATCTCTCTCTATGTCAGCTTCTATATGTTCCTGTTCTCTGGCTTCTATTCCTTCAATGGCCTCTTGCATCTTATCCATTCTGCTTATAAATCCTTCCAGGGATTGTTTCACTTCTGTGATCTCCTTCCTGACATCTGTGATCTCCCTCCAGACTTCATCCCACTGCTCTTGCATTTTTCTCTGCATCTCATCCCATTGCTCTTGCATTTTTCTCTGCATCTCTGTCAGCATGTTCATGATTTTTATTTTGAATTCTTTTTCAGGAGGACTGGTTAGGTCTGTCTCCTTCTCAGGTGTTGTCTCTGTGATCTTTGTCTGCCTGTAGTTTTGTCTTTTCATGGTGATAGAGATAGTGTGCAGAGCTGGTACAAGTGACCGCTGAAAGAGCTTCCCTTCTTGTTGGTTTGTGGTCTTCCTCACCTGGGAGAATAGCGACCTCTAGTGGCTTGTGCTGGGCAGCTGTGTGCATACAGGGCTTCTGCTTCCTGCCCGGTTGCCATGGGGTTTATCTCCGCTGTTGCTGTGGGCGTGACCTGGCTGGGGCTGCTCCTCCATAATGGTGGAGCCCCGTTGGAGTGGGAGCGGCCGGGAGGCTATTTATCTCCGTAAGGGGCCTCTGTGCTCCCTGCTGCCCAGGGGGTTAGAGTGCCCAGTGATCCCCAGATTCCCTCCCTCTGGTCTAAGTGACCTGTCCTGCCCCTTTAAGACTTCCAAAAAGCACTCTCCAAACCAAAACAACAACAGCAACAATGAGAGAGGGAATAGAAAAAAAAAAAAAAAAGGAAAAAACACTTGATTTTTTTTTTTGTCCTCAGGCGCCGGTCCCAGGCACCCGCTCACTGGTCCTGTTGCCCTGCGTCCCTAGCACCAGGGTCCCTGTCCCTTCAAGGCTTCCAAAAAGCACCCGCCCACTGGTCCCTCAGGGAAAAACGTGCGATATTCTTTGTCCTCAGGCACCGGTCCCAGGCACCCGCTCACCAGTCCTGCCGCCCTGCCTCCCTAGCACCGGGGTCCCTGTCCCTTTAAGGCTTCCAAAAAGCACTCGCCAAGAAGAGGAAAAAAAGGGGAAAAACGCGCAATTTCCTCCGTCCTCAGGTGCCAGTCTCAGGCACCCGCCCACCGGTCCTGCAGGGAAAAATGCGGGATATTCTTTGTCCTCAGGCGCCGGTCCCAGGCACCCGCTCACCAGTCCCGCAGCCCTGCCTCCCTAGCACCAGGGTCCCTGTCCCTTTAAGGCTTCCAAAAAGCACTCACCAAAAAAAAAAACCGCTCCGGTTTCTTTCCACCCGCTGGGAGCCAGGGGGAGGGGCACTTGGGTCCCGCCAGGCCGGGGCTTGTATCTTACCCACTTCGCAAGGCGCTGGGTTCTTGCAGGTGTGGATGTGGTCTGGATGTTGTCCTGTGTCCTGTGGTGTCTATTTTAGGAAGATTTTTCTTTGTTATATTTTCATAGCTCTATGTGTTTTTGGGAGGAGATTTCCACTGCTTTGCTCACGCCTCCATCTTGGCTCCGCCCTCGTGATGTGCCTTTTATGACTACACAGATGTTTATTAAATAATACTTGGCTTCTCTTATTCTTTTGAAGGCCAGACTGGATACTTCACATGTCCAGGATATGGGAGTTAGTGGAGGCAGGGACCTACTTAGCTGAACTTTAGCCAGAGGGCTCTAGCTGATCCTGTGGAAATAGTCCACCAGCTACAGAATTCTTCCACCTCTTTTTTAAAGATATCAGAGGCTTGAATAAACATAAAATTTGCAGCACAGGACATACTTTACAGTTGCATCTACCACCAGTGACACAGCTTACTCCAAGTGTGCAGGAATCCATCTTTCCCCGTGTATTTTTATCTGTGTAAGTTTCTTTGAAATTTAAATGGTGATTTTAGAGCTTCAGAATCTGAAGAGGTGTGTAAATCTATCACTGCCATCATTTACTATAAAACTCCTTTGCATTTGCTTTGGTAATGGTTGATTCAGAGAGCTTGATCTGCCTTCACTTCCAGGCCTCCGACCTCATGCCCCCTCAGTGTCTCCTTCCCTTCTCACTCTCAGCGTGAACCCAGTGATGCACCCCTCCCATCCATCTAGAGACTGTGCTTGTCTGAGTAAGGATCAGACAGCGCTGCTGACTGATAGGACAAAAAGCTAGTAGGCATATTCTGTGCCTTCCATTCAAACTCTGGAACTTGACTCAGAAATCCTGTTCTAGAGGCTGAAGACCAAATGTCTGTCACAGAAGCATTGCATTAGTTGGAAAAGAAGCAAACCCAGTAAAGACAGTTGATTAAATCCAGCCTGAAGAGGCCTTAAAGGATCACTTAAAGGTCGGCCCTTGACCATCTAGTTGACACAGATGGTTTCCTGTTGGTCAGCAGTAATGGGCAACTGCACTGGCAAGAGGAAACGGTGGCAGGCAGATTGCTTGTGAGCCCTAACATTGAAGTTTTCCCTCCATTATTGCTCCTCATTTGATATGGTATTGTGTTATTTAAAATATTGTTGTCTGGTAGTCATATTTTCAAGCATGTGGTCTCTTAATCTATAAATACCAGAAAATTTGGAATTCTGTTAAATAGGCCGCATACTCATGAAAATAATTCAGTTAATCTCTTACTTTAAGCAGAGTAGATGTATATCTAGAACACTGACCTATATAACCTTTTCCCTACTGCCATTATAATTTCAAAATCAGAGTTATTTCCCATAGCCCCAGAATAGGGTGAACTACGTACACACACATCCAAATCCTTCCTCCCATTAGCTTTCTGCCTCTGCCCAGTCAGCATACACCACCCTGTACCTCTGCCTCTCCCCCCTGCCCACTCCTGGAGACTTTTCCTCCAAGTAAAGTTAGCCAAGTGAGGGATCAAAATGATTTCTGCACAATCACTAGAAGTTTTTGTGTTAACATTGAAAATATACAATGGGAGCGACTTACTGAAACCCGGACACAAAGCGCCAGGACCGCACGCAGGAGGAGCTTCACAGGGCCCGTGGAAGAGCGCACACGAGGCCACCAGGTCACCCAGTTCTTGGTCCTCACCCCAGGGTGCGAATGTCCGTTCTTGTGTGTCACAGTTCTTGTGGGTCTGCGGTCTGCCTCCCTGGCTGATCTCATCCATGATGGCTTTTGTGTCTGTCCCCTGTGCTTCAGAACCGAACTGTCACAGAGCTTCAGGCAGGGAGCCGGCCCTGAGGATACAGTGCAAATAAGATGTGGTCCTGCCATTCGACTTCCAGTGAGGCAAGTAAGTAAGATGCAATCAGATCATTTCAATATATTCTGTCATAAGCAATGACAGACATAGAGTCTGTAAAACATTTCCATTTGACTATTCAGAACTGAGCTTACTTGGGCCCCTAACCCTGCACTTTCTCCTTTTAAATTTCCTGTCTCGGTTCAGGATGCTCCCTTCCATCCAACCCAGGAATTCACTTCCTGCCCTCCCCACTTTAATTTGTCAACCAAGTTGCACAGAAAGCATCTCTTAAACACTCCTCAAATCGGTCTCTCCCTTTCCATCCCTACTGCCACCTTTCAGTGTCACATTAACTCCTTTCATGTGGACTCTTTCCGTAAGATCATAACTAGTGTTTCTGCTGGGATTTGGGAGCATCACCCTTAAAATGAAGCCTCCACACTGCAGCTGCTCCTTCCTTTGTTGAAAGCCCAACAGTGTTTCCTCATTACTTTCAGAATCACCTTGCCCCTGGTGTGGCCACGAAGCTCTCTTTGAGCTAACTCTGCCTGTGCCTATCTCTCAGCCTCATCTGTGACTGCCCCAGCCTCCTGCTTAATGCCTTTAGCTTCCCCACATGTCAGAGTATTTTAAGTCTCCCTGATTTGGAATACAGTTATCCTCTTATTTGCTTCATCACCTCCATTTACCCTTTTCCTATCACCACCTTCGCATATACTCCTCTGCTGGGCAACCCTTCCCTGAGGTAGTAAAGCACCCTATTTGTACTTCTATTATTGCACTTACACATAATATTGAAAAATCTATTTACATGTCTATATCTAATGGCCAAACTTAGCATCATCAATGGGAGAAATCTGGCTTATCTGTATTATGTCCCACCTTGTGGTGCTAAAGAAATGTTTATTGATGACAGATGAAAAAAACAAATGAAGTCTATTATTCCTAGAATAAGGTATTGGTGATGTTACTAACTCATCACTTGGAGAGCTTATAAATGCTCATAAGAAGTATGTTAAACAAAAATATATGCAAAGTGACAGGCATACAATAGGGATTGATTATTAGTAACATTAAATCCTTTAAATGTTCACTTTGAATTATGTTCAATTGAAAATCCTGGAGGCCTTCCACAGGACCAATGTGGAATGACAGATTCACTCTCTCATTTGAACCACCTAAATTACTCGACAAAATATATGAAAGAATGGTGTCAAGACATTGGATATTGGGCACCAGAGGACAGTGATGTCTGAGAGGTGGTTAACAAACAAGGTGACCCCTACAACTGCCCAGGCTGACAGCCTTGAGAAAGTTTCCAGGCCTGGTGCAAGGGAGGGCAGCCCAAGCAGAAGCCAGTGGGCTCCTTAAGGAGAAGAAACAGAGATGACAGTGTCAGGATGTCAAGGCAGCTGGTGCTCATGAGGCAGAGCAATAGCAAGAAATGCAGAGACAGGAGACCAAAAGTCTGCAGAGGGTTTCCCTGGAGTTGTCAGCACAGTGCTGAGCAGTTCCTGTGTCTAAGGAAACCACCCAAAGCCAGGTAAAAGGCCCATGCGGAGGATTAGAAAAACCATTGCTTACACAGGGCCAGCCAGAGCTCTCATTCCCACCAACCAGAGTGGAAAGCTTGATAATTGATGGGGCATTGGCTAGAATACCCAGAATGCCTCAGTTATAGGGAAAATATGAGCCATAGACTAAACATAGCTCTGGTCTCACCTAAGGAAGTGTAAAAGAAAATCCCCAAAAGATCAAAATATTTTCAAGTAACTCAACTTCATGTAAAACAAAGTTCCAGAATATTTATGGTGATATAAATAATTATTTATACATATTAGATATATTTATAGGAATAGAAATATATCCAGCATCCAACAAGGGAAACTCCACAATATCTGGCACCTAATAAAAAATTACCAGGCATGCAAAGAAGCAGGAAAATTCAATGCATAGTAAGAATAAAAATCAATCAAGCCAAACTAGAAATGATATAGATGATAGAATTAGTTGACAAAGATATTAAAAGTTATTAATCTATATTCCACATGTTCATGGAGCTAATAAAGACTAAACATGTTAAGTGGTGACATGGGAAAATACATATTTTTTAAATAAAATTTCTTGAAATTAAAATTATAATGTCTGAAAAACATGCCTGATAGAATTAACAGAAGATTACACATTAGAGAAGAAAAAAAATCAATGAACTTGAAGATATTACGACAGAAATTATCTAAATGGAAACAGGTATTTTTAAAAGGCTGGAACAAAATGCTTGAACAGCATTGCTGAGCTGTGGGACATCTTCAATCAGCCTAATATGCATGTGACTGGGGTTTCTCTCAGGGAGTGTGGTGGGAGGAACAGGAAAATATTTGAAGAAATAATGGTTAACAATTTTCCAGATTTGAAGATGACTATCAACCTACAGACCAAAGGGCCTCAGTGAACTCAGAGCAAAGCAAATAGGAAGAGGAACATGCCCACACAGACCCTAATCAAACTGCTTGAACCCACAGCAAAGAAAATCCTTAAAAGCAGCCACAGGAGCAGAGGGAAGATAACATTATGAACAGAGGAGAATGATAAGGCTGACAGCAAATTTCTTGTCGAAAAGTGCAAGCCAGAAGGCACGGAAGTAACAACTTTAAAGTACTAAAAGACGAAAGCTAGATTTCTGTACTCTTTAAAAACCTATTTAAAAAGCAATGGCAATATAAAGACTTTTCCAGACATACAGTAGCTAAATTAATTCACTGACAGCAGACAGAGTTCTCCACAAAAAAATACTCAAAGAAGTTTTTCAGGCAGAGGGAAAAATGATACCAGATGGAAATCTGTCTCTATACAAAGAATGAAGAGCACCAGAAATGATAAATACATGTGTAAACATAAATGGCTTTATTCCTTATTGTTTAAATATCTTTAAATTGTTTAAACCAAAAATAATAACACTGCATTGTAGATTTATAGCATATGTAGAAGTAAAATATATGACAACAATAGCACAAGGAAGGGAAAAATAGAAGCCTAAGATTCTCATTCTATATGTCAAGTGATAAAATATTACTTGAAAGCAGACTATGATATGTTAAAGATGTCACTATAATAACTACATCAGCCACTTGAAAAATGCAACACAGTTTCACCTGATAAGCCAACAGGAATAAAATGAATCATAAAATAATACTCATTTCATCCAAAAGGAGGCAGATGAAGAAGAAAAGCAAAGTACCATGTAGTAAGTAAAAAATAATATTCAACTAGAATCAAACCAAGCCATATCAATAATCACATTAAACGTAAATTGCCTAACATTCTAATTAAGAGACAAGTGCTGTCAGATTGGATTAAAATATAACACCCAACTACAGGCTGCCTACAAGAAATCCACTTTCAATTAAAAAAATAGATTGAAAGTTAAAGGATGGAAAAAGATATACCATACTAACACCAATCCAAAGATAGTTGGAGTTGCAATGTCAATATAGGCAAAGTAGATTTCAGAGCAAAGAGTATTATTAGGGATAAGAAAACTCATTTCATAATTACAAAGGGTTCGAGAGGACATAATTCTAGCCATTTTTTGCACAGAATAACAGAGTATTAGAAGAGAATACAGAAACTAAAAATAGAATTGCAGGGAGATATAGACTAGACAAATGAAATTATTGTCAGACATTTCAGCACAGCTCTCTCAAGAATTGATAGAGAAAGTAGATGGGAAATCAGTAAAGATGTAGATGATTTGAACAGCCTAACAACATAAAACAGAAATGACTTAAATCATACAAAGGATGTTCTATAACCACATGGAACTAAATCAGAAATCAGTAACAGAAAGATCTCTAGAAAAATGCCCAAATGTTTGAAAACTAAATAATACATCTCTAAATAACCATTAGTCAAAGGAGAAATCAAAAGGGCAATTAGAAGTATTTTGAACTGAATGAAAATGAAAATAAAACATGTCAAAATGTGTGGGATTCTGCTAGCACAGTACTCGGGGGAATTTATAACACTAAACATCTAAATAAGAAAAGAAGAAAGGTTTCCAATCAGTGGCCCCAGCTCTCATCTTAGAAACTAAAAAAGAAGAGCAAATGAAATCCATAGGAAGCAGAAGAACAATAATAGTAATAAAGGTCAGAACAGAAATCAATAAAACAGAAAAAGAAAACACAACAGAGGAAAACAATGAAGTCAAAACCGGTTCTTTGAGAAAATCAATAATATTGATAAACCTAGTCAAACTGATCAGGGAGAAAGAGTAAAAGAACACAAATAGTCACATCAGAGATGAGCCAGTGTGTAAACTGAAGGAGCCTAGGTCCTAAGCGAGGTCTGGCCAACTCGCCCACGGACTCCCCAGGGTTCAGAACGGCCCACCACACTGACGAACAGGTAGGGAGTAGCTTGTGTAAAATTTTCCTGGGTCCATAAAAGTGTCTGTAACAAGTTTAATTACTTTCCAAATTACACATTTGCACCCCAAACACCTCCCAGCAACAATTTTATGTAAAAGAAAATGATTTATTTTGTTACTCTTGATGAATTTGCAATGCATCTTTTAAAACATTACTTTTTTATTTGGCAAATGATCCGGCTTTCAAAATGAAAACAATTTTTAAAAGTAGATTCTTAATTCTGCTTTTCTTTCAAATTAGGAGTATTTGCCAGAAAGACAAAAGTAATTATGGCGTGTATTTCAAAGATGCTTTTGCATGGCCACAGGCTGGAACCTGGCTGTATCGGGTTAGACAGGGCTGCTCCCCGCGTAAGCACGGGGAGGTAACTCTAGGGTTAATGAGAGAGAAGGGTGGGGGTGGAGGAAAGAAACTTAAACAGTCTGATCTTTTCCTCTGCCTCTCTACTCCGAATGTGGCTGATAAATGAGTTCATCTACCACATAAAACAGCCTTTGTTTTATTCTGTAACTTGCTGGCTTTACACTGCTAAGAAAAGAAAAGAGGTAATATGGTTTGTCTCAACTTGCCTACTTACTACTCACTGGAGCTTTTCATTTTCAGGCTCACAATACAGCAAATGTATTTCTTGAAATTAGCCTTGATTTCAGCATTAGCCACTGTTACCCCAACTTTCAACTGACATTATCCAAACGTACTGAAAAGTTGACACAGTAGTACAAATAGCAGCATATTCTTGCCACGGCTCCTCATCAGTTAACATTTTGCCACATTTCCTCCCTGCACTTCTCTGTGTGTGTGCTGTTTTTGCTGAACCATTTGAAGATAAATCGCAACCATCATGACAAGCCACCCCTAAGGACTTTGGCATAAAATCTCCTGAGAAAAAGAACACACTCCTACCTAACTCAAGAAAAGCAACACTGATGCAATAATATCTCACACACACACACACACACACACACACAGTCAATATTCAAACTTCCCCAGCTGTCCCAATAATTTTTTTAACTGTTCTGGTGTGTTTGCCAATTCTGGAGCCAGTCAAGGGTCACACGTTGCATTTAGCTATCATATTGCCCAGCACTTTTTAACCCACACTAGTGTGTCTGTCTGATGTGTCACTCCCACCAATCAGGACGTCTCGGATCTAAGTGAAAGTTTTATTCTGCAGTGAATTCAGAAGGCATAACCCTTAAAATAAAACCCTGAGTATCGGCCACACAGTTCCAAAAGTCAGAAGTAGCCATTTCATTAAATCATTCTTTTGAATAAATGACACAACTCATTTTAAAATGGTGCCAGGCTCAAAGTCAGGGAGGGCACTATCTTCCAGCTCTCCCATGGACCAGTCCCCACAAGGCACGCTGCAGTGCCAGCTGGCCGCTGGGGGACATGGGGGCATCAGTCCCTTGCAACCTCTCATCATCTGTGTAGTGAGGACCACAGTTTGCAGCAGAGCCTGCCATCCGGCACTGGGCGCCCTCACGATCATAGGCACTCAGAGCCTGGGGTCAGCACCCACCTCTCCAGCGTCCCGGCCATAGTCTTCAGCTTCTCCTTCAACACCTGGACCACAGGAAGCTGGGGGAGTCTGTCATACTGGAAACCAGAACATCTGAGTTCCGACCTTAGCTCTGCCACTTGTGACCTGTACGGCCTTGGGCAGGTCACTGAAACACTCTCTCTTTAGCTGTGGTTCCTTTATCTATGATGGGAGCGCATCATCCTGTGTCTCAACTCTACCAGAAGGCTGTGTGAGGAGCAAATAAGAGAATGTGGACAGCCAAGCCCTGCACAAATATAAGTCATTGCTGCTTCTTTGGGGAGCTCTCCACCATCAGAGGTGATGTGCCTTTATTACCCTGGTGTCTGCCCCTGGTCCACTGGCCCCCAGTGCTTGAAGGAAAGAATTGAATCAACCCTTCATACTTTCTTCACTAGATGAAGCAGCCCCATTTTCTTCAAGTAAAATGCCCTTCATCCTGATACTAAACCCAGCTGAGTGAGCCCAAGCAGCAGACACCACCTGGAACGTGACTGCGGTCTCAGCCGTACGCCAGATCCTCTGTGCAGCTGATCACTGTGACCAGATGAAGACCCTGCCACTCGTCTCGGTATGATTTCACAGAACTGGTGTTTGTCCCTCATTCTTGCCCTCTTGAGAACCTTGGGAAGTCTGAAGCGGTCCTCCAGAGGCCATTCTCTCTCCTTCCAGTTGTGCATCCCTTGAGAACTCTGTGAGCACAACTGTCCGTCTCCTGCAAGCCACTGATGTGGCTGCCAGCCTGAAGCACACTGTCCACGTTCTCTCTCCAGCATGAGCACCCAGACCAGGATTCTGTGAGCACAGGTGTGCCCACAGCGAAGGACTCACGGGGCTGTGCTGCCACAAGGCAGTTCACTCATTCAGTTACTGAGCACCTACTGTATACCAGCACCACCCTGTGCACCAGCCACTCCAAGACAAAGATGAGGTTGGTACCCGACAGCATTTCCACAAGATCACCCTGATGAGTAGTATGTCTACACCATTCTCCTTCCTACCCAGTTAGTGAGTCCATCAAAAAGGAAATGACTTCTTCTGACAGGGGTCTGCTTCTGTTTGAAAACTATTTATAAACATTCAGTCTGGAATTTGGTGAGAAATTTGGCTTTCGGGTTAGACACCCTCCCTTTTGCCCCCTTCCCTGCGAAATGACCACATCCACACATTGGGATTGTCTTGACTTCTTGTGAACAAGAAAATAAAACCGAGGTGAGTGCTAACGCACAGGACCCGGCCCACCTGTAAGAAAAACTCACTCCTGGAGCGTCCCACCACACCCTGCAAATGGGTGTGCGGTCGTACACTTGTCCTTCCGGACGGCTTCCCTCCTAGATGTGCACCTGGCCAGACTCGGGTCCTGGGGCTGCCCCCTTCCCCTGCTGGGGGGCCTCCCCACGCTGTGATGGGCCGGAGGGGTACACCTGGCAGTAGAAGGAACCACTGTCACCCCCAGGAACCAGAAGAACTGCCTCAGTGGGCCTTCCTGGTGCACAGGGAATGGGGGCGACCTTCCGCAAAGTGCGCGGCAGGCTCGGAACTGAGAAGGTGCACGTGGCCGCCCCGAGTCCTTGCAACTGCTGGCTCCTCCCTCCTCGGTCCTGCCTTCATTTTCATCTTCTGAAATGAAAGAAATAAGTGAGGTAAACTCACCAGACTGACTCGGGGAAACTGAGGTCCTGGCGAACCAACACTCGCAGACGGCCCGCAGTCCCCGCCACTGCAGGCGCACCGAAGGCTCCAGCTGACCAGCCGCGCCGGAGGCCAGGAAGGTGGCGTCCTTCCCCACCTCGCCGGCCTTGCTCACTGCACCAAGCCGGCGGGCGTGCCAGGCCCCAGCTGGGCACCGAGGGTGCAGGTGCAGGCGTGAGGCCGTGGTGTCCTGCCGTGGAAGCAGATGCTCCCAGCAAGGGGAGGCAGGGGGCTTCTAATAGATCAGAGGTCAACGAATGGCTGCCCGGGGATCTCGGAGGAGGGAGCGATGCATTCACAGTAGGAAGCTCGGGAAGGGCTTGCAGAGCTGGGGGCAAGAGGAGGACCTTGTAGGGTGACCCCACCAGGAAAATAACAGGAGAGGAGTGGGTTGCAGACGGTGTCCCAGGTAGAGACATAAAAGCTCGCAGGCTGCAGAGCACAGAAGCTTGGACAAGAAGTAGAAGCCAGCAAATGGGGAGCAAGCTCCCCGTGGAGCTGGGGGCAGAGGCAAGAGGGGGCTCATTTGAATGCAAATATCCAGCCCCCAGGTCTAACTCAGAATCCCTGCGGTGGGGCCCCAGGATTCCACCTCCAGGTAACCCTGAGGCCAGGCCCCAGTGAGGGAACCAGCCAAGCCAAGAAGGAACCATGACATTTTTAAGCAAAAGAATGTCCTAACTAGTTTTGTTTTTAAGAAATACTATTTTGTGGCAGAATGGAGAAGGAAGCAGAGCAGACAAGAGACTGAAGAGAGAACGCAGGAGAATATTCCAGCTGTCTGAGGGACCTATGATAAATGAAAACATTTGGGAGGTAGAAGAGGGTGAATTCGGGAGGTATTTTCAAGGTAGAGGCACAGCACACGATGAGCAATTGGATGTGGGTGGCGAAGGAGCAGAGGGAACCTGGAATGGCTCCGGAGTCTCCCCCTCAGCACCCAGATGGGTGCGGAGCCCTTAGAGCAGGCAGGAACGGGGCCAGCAAGCAGCGTGTCTGTAGGGCAGCTTCTGCTCTTGGTTTTGAGCATGGGCAGGGGAGCTGCCAGTGGGCAGCTGGAGGTCCAGAGATGAGGGCAGTCAGAGGCGGCACTGGGGGAGGAGCTGAACAAGTGGCTTTGGAGTGACTGAAGAGAAATTGCCCGTGAAGCCCAGGGAGAGTGACAGAGGGGTGCTCCACGCCTGGAGGGGCCATCAGCCCTGAGGAACCTCCGAGAGGGAGGAGGAAATCCAGTGTCAAGCCGGGTGGGAAGTGGGTGGAGGGACAGCTTCGGAGGGAGACTGAGAGTGCCCAACACCTTCAAGAGGGGCAGGATGAGGCCACGCTCAGGTACAGGAGTCACAAGGCCACTGCTGACCCTAGAGGAAGCACCCCTGAATTGCTGGAATCCAGAAACCAGACTGCAGCAGGCTGAGAGGGGAGTGTGAGGTGAGGAAGGGAAGGTGACTGCAGAATATTCTTTTCAAAACTTGTGAAGGAAAAGAGAGCTGGGCAGTAGCTAGACAGAAGTGACAGAGGGAAATACATAGATCCTTTTTTTAAAAAACTTTTTACTGTATTAAAATGGCATGCCTTAATCTGAGTCATTTGATATAGGGATTGTTATTTTCTACATTCTATAGACCACGGATTATTATTAGAAATACTTCCTACTCCAACAATTCCTAACAATGTATTTGCAGAGGGCATGGGCTCAGCAAGTGAGGATGGTAATATGTTTTCAGTTTGAATATATGAGAACTATACCTATTCATATCATCTCATACTCTTGCAGCAACAAAATTAATACCAGGGTTATAAGTGAGCTTACATGAGGTTTATAAGCAGGGATAAGAAGAATGAGGTTCAAAATCCACATTCCTTGCATAATGTTTGCATCACAGATGTGTTGCTATGAACTAGGGTGGGACCTAAGTGCCTCAATATCTGGACCTAATAATTACAATTTGGGTATATACTCATATAAATATATAAAATATTTTCTCCTGGTTTTTACTGTTTTGGTAAAATGAGTTGAAAAAAGTATTAATACCACATGGGGGAGAACCCCAACCAGAGAAATCTGAAGTACATAGTGAATTCTTTTTCCCTTTTTTGTTCATTTTGGATGCTGGTGCTGGCTGAACATCCAAGTGTCATGATTTAAAAAAAAATTGTGCCCTTATTTATTTCTAGGATGTGGGGAGAAGAACATCTTTGCTTTCTTAGGTAACTCTTGCAAATATACCTTATGAAGTTCCTCAGAAATAAAGTTTTTACCCTTGAAAGGAAAAAAAAACTCCCAAAACAATCTTATGAAACAGATACTATTATCCTATTTTACAGGTAGCTCAGAGAGCCTACTGTAACCTGCTCAAGGTCAGTTAACTAGTAGGTGGGGGTGAATTTTTTTAATGATTTTATTATATTTAGAAATTAAGGGGAAATGGCCAACTGAAAAATGAGTTATAAACACAAAAAGGGCAAAGCCAGAAACAATCCATTGTTCTCCAACTAGAGAACTGGTAAGGAAACATGGGTTATTTAGACAGCAAAACACTACTTGGTGATTAAAGAATGAACTGCTGACACATGAGTGAATCCCCCCCCAAAAAGTTATCTTGAATGAAAAATCGAGCAACCAGAGGAATATATACTGTATGGTTTGTCCTATTTATACAAAGTCCCAGAACTGGCAAAACTCATTTCCGGTAATAATTTGGATAGTAGTTCCCTCTAGGGTAGAGGTGAAGGAGTGAGAACTTTCTGGGGTAAGGACATGTTGCTGTGAGGGTGGTTGTCTCACATGTAGTTATATCTAAATATGTTTTAGAAAACAGGTAAGGATCCAGAGATAATTGGTGGAGCAAAGCCGAGGAACAGGCTGGGTTAACAGCCAGAGAAGATGCTTAGCTCAGACAAGCCTTAAGGCCCGAGAAGGGGGAAGAGGGAACCCAGCAGCCTTGGCGGGGGCCAGCTGAAGGAGCACCCATCCGAAGGCCCAGGTGTCCAGCAGCTGGATGCATGAGCACCTGGGAAAAATTCTTTTCCAAGGGGAGAGGCTCTTGGGGTTAAGGACGTAAGGTTGGAGAGACCCTCCTTTATAAGAGAAGGCCCCGGTGTTGGTGGCTTATTCATGGTTGTACAGCTAATCAGCCACAGTGCTGGGATCAGGGCTCAGTCCTCTGACATCACTAGGACAAGCCAGCAGGGGTAGGGCAGGCCGGCCTCACCTCCCGCCACTCAGGAGGGCTCTTATGCCTGCTAACGCAAAGCAGGGCATGACATACAGTCTTTTTTATTTTCTTTTCCATTTAATAAACATTCATTAATCATCTACCATTGGTCAGGTGCTGCTGGGTGCTGAAAATCCAAAAATAAAAAGCCACTCCCCCTCTTCTCAGACAATTCAAGGTCATTCGAGGAGGCCCCCGGGATGAGAATAACAGGAGCAGGGCCAAGGTTTCCTGGCCAAGCAGTACCACTAAGGTGGTGGGTGGAGAAGGCTTCATAGAGAAGTTTCAGCTTCTGAGAGAATGGAGCACTCAGGTTAGGGGCTGAGGAAAAGAGACTAAGACAAAATTTAAAGCACAGGACATGTGCAAATACACAAGAAACGGCTGTTTCCTCCTCCCAGTCGGAGACCCTAGGTCCCAAAGGCAAAATCTGGCAACCCTTAGCCCAGGGCACCAGCCAAACGCACCCATAAGAAACTGACTTAAACACACTCCTCACTTTTTGGACATAATTCCAATGCAGGCTCAACATGTACTTAATTATACACATAGAATTTCCACAATAAAGGTAGGACAGAGTTTGGGTGAGTGGAAAAGCAGTGTTGTTAAGTACATTTTAACCAACATGATGACCTAAACCAGTCACCTGTACCGGTTCCACAGGGCATTGTCATGGGCAGTACACGCCGGATTCATCAACCAGGACCTCCTGATCCAGGAACCACTCCTACTCGCTGAAATGCAGGCTGCAGCCCCAGCAGCGACGCACAGCCAAACAAGGGCAGCACTAATGAAAAATTAACGAAAATGGTTCCTTCCCTGAGAAAAACGACCTGTTCTCTCCCACCTGGATACTGATTCTTGACCAGCTCTGAGACTGGGAATGTATCCTTTTGTCCTAAGGCAAAGGGAGAAAGAGGGGCAGGGGGAATCCAGCCAGATAGGAGCAGGCGCTCAGCCACGCAGCCAAGCTCTGCCTGGGAAGGGTAGCCCCGGTCCTGCTCACATTCTGTCTCTTGCACCTCAAACCTGGTCCTGCCAAGTCCTGAAGCCCGAGTCACTTGAGGGGTACTGATAACATGACAGCCTCGTGTTCGCACCAGCCTTTGGGGATGGCCTTTTCCTGCCCCATTCATTTCAAATAAATACAGCCTCAACCTGTGTAACACAGGAAGTCCCATGTGTCCCTCAATTTCTTAGGAACTCCAGGGAAGGTGTTCCTCTTTTCTCTGGCAGATGCCTACCCCATCTCAGCCGCTGCCAGCCTCATCTCCCCCCTTCCTTCTTATCTCGCCTACCTTGTCCCCCACACTTGGCCACTAGCTCAGAGACAGCCCACCTCCTTGCCTCTCCAAAGGCACAAACTTAAAGCACTGCTAGGTTAGCTTAAGTGAATTAAAGCTGACTTTACCAGAAATGGGACGGTGGCGACTTCACTTACCTTGCTCACCACTGAATCCCATGAACCAAACCACCACCTGAGTCATCACAGGAGCTTAAAAATAACGACTGACCTAGAGTGGTCAGATTCACAGAGGCAGAAAGTAGAATGGTGGCTACCAGGGCCTGGGACAATGCGGGTTAGTGTTTAACAGGTACAGTTTCTGTCTGGTGAGAAGGAAAGTTGTGGAGATGGCCGCAGTCCTGGACACCCAACAGTGTGACTGTGCTTAATGCCACCGAACTGCACTTAAAAATGGCTGATGTGGCAAGTTTTATGTTATGTACATTTCACCTCAATAAAAAAACTAGAATGAAGTGATACTGTTATCAGAGAGGGTGTAGCTCAGAATGAAAAATAACCTAAACTGAACATCTGACTTCAGGATTCCTCAGTTTCCCAGCTGGTAAGGTGGCTGGTCCACAGCTCTCCAAAGGGAGTGGTCCAAATCTATTCCTAACACACTCCATCGGGGGAGAGGAAAACATTATTGGAATTTCTACGTATATATTTTAATTCTTTACATTTTTCTAGTTGGGAACAGATTTAATATGCAATATATAAAATGGTACAGCTGTATATGTATACAGTTTATTGGTAAGTAGACTAATATTGAAGGAACATTATCAAACACTTTGCACTCCTGGACTGTATAGTCAAGAAACCTTGAAGACACTATGAGGATTACTTTTGCTGTCTGGCTCACCCCATAGGAGATAGGCTGTGAGCCCCACAAGACCACAAGTCTTTGGGCTTTGTTCACACACGTACCCCACACCCCAGAAGGGCACCTGGTGCATGACCATTACTGGCACTGTCCCCAGACACAGGCACCTGGCCCACCGTCTCCACGCTGAGCGGGGCTTGAGCTTCGCTGGATGGTGCCTTCCTCCTCCTTTTCAGTCACTCCATTCCCCAGTTTTTTCATCTATGAAATGAAAATGTTAGACCAGATGCTCCCAAAGTTCTTCACCATTTATAATGCCAAGTCCCTGCCATTTATGCCATTTATAATGCCAGCTGCCAGGTAGAAGTCATTCTAAGCGACAATGCAGTTGTGTGCTGGGGATGCGGATGCTTCATTTGTGCTGCCCCAGCTTCGGGGGGACTTTGGGGACTTGGCCTGACTTCCTTCTCAGTCATGCATAGACTGCCAACACCTTCCCTAGGACACCAACAGCCACATATCCCATCTAAGGTCACCAGCAGGGGCCCAACAGAGGTATCTTGAAGGGCGGCCCCTTGGGGGTAGAAAAACAAATCTACATTGAGTTTCTGTTAAGGTCTTGTTCCTACTGGGTGTGGGTCTAGTGGGAAATCTGTGTTTTTGAGGACACGGCCTGGAGCTGGCTTTGCAGCCAAACAGTGCTGGACGTAAGTCCCTTGTCCCTCCATATTTTCCCTGGGTGATGTCACACAAGTTGTTTGACCATCCTGAACCTCAGGCTCCTCTTCTGATAATCCAAGAAAATAACATCTATCTTGTGGCACTATTTGGAAAATTTTTTAAGTGAGCAGAGTAGGACTATAATAAAATACAGCCATGATTACTACTCCAGAATGTAGTTATGAGAAGTGAAAGATTAAGTCAGTAGTTTTCAGAAACATTCTAGAATTTTCAAGGGCGGCCAAAACTACAACAGGATGGGGCTCTAGGTGGTTTATCCTCCAAGACACCTTTTTTTCCAGCTCTGCTTTCTTCAGATTTATGAATTTATATGTCTCTTGAACAACAGATTCTGCAGATTTTTTTCAGTGCTTTACTGATACTGGAGTAGATAATCAGATAATTTTTAATCCTATGAATCTAATTAAAAGACAGTAACACAAATAAACAAGCTCAGCTGTTTAAATCCAGCAATTATTCTAGAATGCATTTACTATATGCTTAACACTTAAGTCACAGATACAAAAATATTTCTAATTTTTTTGTTTATACTAAAGTTAGAGCTTTAATAGAAAGCCAAAATTACAATTCAAATGATTTCAAATGAATTAGCCATATTGTTTCTGTTATAGTTGACAAATTCTCTTGTTATGCTCTCACTTCAAATGAATAATATATACAATTAGAATGAGTGGACTGCGGATTTACCATTATATATTACAAATAGGGATAATTTATTTTAAAGATAGACACATGAACATATTTCTAAATAAATCAGCAACTTGTTTTTCATGTTTGAAAATTAAATTTTCAGTTTAATTGAAGTCTTTACAAGTCTTTGGTTAATTGTTTAATTGATGTCAATTTTAGGGTAAATTAGGGTACCTTAGTTTTGACTGGTACTTGAATGGTGATATGTCTTTTCAGAGATGACTCACCCAAAATTCAATTTCATTCTCTTTTAGGAGATAAACATCTCAATAGAATATAAAGCCAAGACACTTTGACTTGAAATGATTAACCCAGGCAACTAATTTAGACACTAGCATTCAGAATATACTTTTGCTTTTAAGAAATATTAAAACATTGACCATCTTGCTCTTCAGAATGAATGCCATCCATATCATCTTTCTCAGATTTTAGAACTTTGAGATCTGTCAGAGCTTCTGATCTATTGGACCTTTGAATAAAAAACAAGATAATGTTCCCTCTGTTTCATGAAACATAAAAAAAAAAAGACAGTGACACATCTGAACTCCAGTCAATCAGGTGAGGATCTCATCTGACAGGGAAAAAGTGATGGCTCAGCCCTAGAATCTAGACCCCAAACGTCTCCAGCCTCTTGCTCCCTCACTGGGCTCTGTAGGAACTGGTCCCCTGTTGGAATCAGCTCCAGGGCCAGCTGCTCATCTCCTAAATATGGTGGTTCAACTCTTGCTCAGTGAAATGTATCACACAGCCACCGTACCCATGACAGTGCATCAAGGGAGAGAGGAGAGAGCTACTGGGAAACACTGCTGAGCACACCTGGGACCTGCCTCTCATATCTCTGCAGTCCAGTGTCAGCGCAGGGCATGGATTTAAAACAAGCCATCCTGGAGGTGGTGTTTAAAGGCAGCAGGCATGATTTGTGCTCACCCGGATATGTGAGCAACCTTTTGCACTATTCTCCACAACTGCTCCTGATCTGAGCTCAAGGCCTGGTAGAAGCAGCCTGGTCTAGACGTGTGGAGCAGAACCAGCTCCTTCATTTGTTGGCTTAAAACCATTGGGCAAATAACGTGCGTTCGTCAGCCTTGTAGTCCATATCTGCAAAGTGAAGGTAAGGAACATCTGCCTTGCCCACCTCACAGGACCTTTGTAAAGATCCCATGAATGGACGGATGCAAGAACCATAGGGAGCCACACGGAAAGGAGGCACCAAGCTTACCAGGGATCAGCTGAGCCTGCTCCGCACTGAAAAGGCAAAGCTTGGTAGGGAGGTGCCACGCTCTGGACACACCCATGCTTCCTGGGCATGAGGTCATCTGGAGAAAGCAAGGCTGTGGGGGCTGCAAGCTGCTACACGATCCCTCTTCGCATCTGATCCCAGCAGCGCCCTTTCACAGCCTGCCCAGGGCCAGGCAGGTTAGGATGAAAGCGTCCTGGCTGAGATTCCGTCCGGATGCCTCTGCCTCTTCCATGATTAAACAGATGTGGATCGTACTCCCACGGCTTCTGGAAGGCAGAGCTGCCTTCGGCTCCACGGGGCCGAACGCAAGCATGGGTGAGAGCCCTCCCCATCCACCTGCCACTCCCAGGCAGCCCCTGCAGAAGGTCGGGCGGGGCCTGCAGGCTTAGCCACTTGTTTGGAAACATCTAGGCTGTGGAAAGGCAGAGAAAGCCGAGAGAAGAGGGCCAACCACATGGACCGGGAGGCATGTGTGGCTGAACCAAATTGGCAAGGAAATGACTCAGGAAAGTGAAGCTTGGCCAGGGCGAGCTTGGTGCAAAGCACGTTTGGAGGCTCAGCCCGTTGTCTTGGAAGAAGACTCAGGAAACCTGGTTCTCCTTCCTACTCGGGGTGGCCTTGGACAAGTCAGTCACATCCTCCAGTTTCCAAGAATCTGTAAATTGATGGGGTTGGACCAGAATCTTGCTCCTCAACTGGGCGTGTTTAGCTCCAGCTCACTCAGTGGTGAAAGCTACGAGTTATTCACCTTCCTGGAATACCCATTTTACTTGAAGGTTGAGAGGGACAATTTTTTGCTTTTCTTTTTGTTTCATGAAATATAATTCACATTCCATCCAAGCCACCCATCTAAAGCATAGTATTCAATGGTTTTTAATGTAGTCACAGATGGTGCAACCGTCACACGATTTCAGGCGTTTCCCTTACCCCAGGAAGAAACCCTGCGACCTGCAGCCATCACCTCTCATCCTCCAGCCCTCGCAACCCGAGGCGGCTGCCAATCTACTGTCTGTCCCTACAGATTTGCCTCTTCTGGGCACCTCATCTAAATGGAGTCATGCAATATGTGGTCTTGGGAGGGTAACTTTGATATTAAAACAAACAGGTATGGTATGAAAAGCATGCCAAAAATTACATTAATTTTTAAATCACTAAAGATATTTCCATAAAATTTCCCTTGTGCCTGACATGCTAAATACAAGTCTCCTTCAGGGACAGTGATTCATGCTGCTCTGCCTCCAGGCCACTCTGGAACCTCTGGGGAACAGTGGACTTAATGGTTTCTTATCCCCATTGAAAAGCAGCAAAGAAGTGCAAGCAGTAGAAAGGCCTTACACCCGGCTCTGAACAGCACCAGAAAGGCTGGGCTGAACTTGAAGGTGAGGATTGAAATTTGTTTCCTGTGCCCCCAGTCTTAGCACAGAATCGGGTAATAATGAAGTGCTCAGTAATGAAAGGATGGTGCCTAATTTACAGGTGGAAAATAAAGACAATGGCATTGCCAAGCCTAGAAATCAGACATCCTAACCTCAGTCTTCTGTCTTCCTATCACAGTGACGTGCTGAAAGGCAGCCTCCTGAAGGGCTTTGACCTTGCACTTATCAGTAACTTTGCTTTCAGAAATTGTTACTGCCCCAAATCAAAGCAAGAAAACCAACTGTTGACTAAGGAATTTGAAGATGAAGAGGGGTGAGTGGATTGCAGGGGGTGGGTGTTAAACCAGGAAGCAGAGCGCTTTTAACTTACAAAGTGTTTTTGCATACAACCTTCCCAGAAACCTGGCAGGAAAGCCCAGGCAAGGATTATGCAGGCTGTTTTTGATGAAAAGACAGCACTTAAGTAGAATGTACTGACTTTGCATGCAGGTTTTAGAATTGCTCCACCTGGTCTAAGCCCTGGCTCTGCCCCTTGCCAGCTATGTGAATCTGGGAACACTGCTTGACCTCAGTTACGCTAACAGACACAGGCAACCTGGAGCAGTTGAAAGCTGGCAGGGAGAAGGGCCAGTAGTGCCTGGGTGCTGCATTCTCTGGCATGATGCACCATGCTTTTTTTCAGCGGAGGAAAGCTCTCCCTTTCTGTTGGGCATAAAAGGTGTCTTGGAGGGTGAGGGACACACCATGCTGGGGTACTAGGAAGACTGAGCACAGACATTGGATGCAGGGAGGGGCTGCGAATGCCGGGATCTTCAGACAGTGGGCAAGTCGCAGCTCCTCCCACTGCAGTCCCAGAGGCCTTGCTGCCAGGCAGCTTGAGGGCCATCCACTGAGCAATTCATCCTATCCCTCTACATCCTCTCTACGGCTCAGTTTCCTCATCCGGAGAAGAGGTGCAGGAGCTCCTCCCCAAGAGGAATGTGTTGAGGCTAGAATAGGAAGAGCATTTGGCTTTTTGCCCACATCCTGGTGCTGCTGTACCCACAGCTAGAAGGCTGGGGCTGGCGTCTTGACCCGGATTGCCCAGGGGCATCTCCAGGGCCCCTGAACCCCTGGCACTGCCAGCTCCAGGCACTGGGGCACAGGCGGCGTCACAACTTGCCCTGTGAGCATCTATTTCAAAGCTTCTGCTAGCCCAGGATATAGTGGGGAGAATGAATTTACTCGTGAGGCATGCATGAGAGCATTTTCTGTTCCTCACACACTTCTTACTCCTTTACAAATCCTGAAGTTAAAAGTTTTCCTGAAAAAAAAATAAATATGTAAACAAAGTTTTCAGGATAGGCATGCACTCTAGCAAAGACTCCTCGGGGCTGCCTGGACCCCCAGGACACAGAGGGTGTTCATCTAGTCTGAGGAGCACGGCAGGAGGTGCCGGCCCAGGGGAGGTGGCACCCAGCTGTGGCCTCAGCGGCGAGGCTCCACGTGCCCCTGCCAGGATGGGCAGTTGACAGCAGCTACCCCCCAAGCCGTGGTCGCAGTGCTCAGGGCCGCATGAGGCACAGGGGCCCCTCAGAGAGTCTTCCCACCCACCCTAATGAACCTTCAAGAATTTTATCTGTGGCCTTTGGCCTCCAGTGATGACCATGGTGGAGCTCTTGGTAATTCTGAGCTTATCCACCATCTCTGCTGCTCCGTGTTCACAGCACGCGAGCAAATATCTTTAGTTGTCGTAACAGTGCAAGCTATTCCCAAAAGTACTGCTTCAACTTTTTCATCCCTAAACCATTCCGTACATGGTTCAACAGGTGACAGAATGTCCATCAGCACATGAAAGTGGATCTCCCCCTTCCTATCAGAGAGAGGATTGAGAGGGGAAGCAAATTATTTAGGGGTTTCTAGAAATGAACGGCCGAGACCTCTTGTGCTGGAAGGCGGCGGCCGTGCTCTGGCCGGATGGCTAGGGAGCTGCCGCCAGAAAACAGTGGAAACTGGGAATCTCGGGAGGTGAGCGGGGCTGTGACCGCGCAGTCCCTGCTCAGACCGCAGGACTCGGGGCCGGGGCACAGCCCACGCACTGCCGCCTGGCTCCGGGGCCTGCCGGCTAGAAGACAGCTGTGGCTGCACTGCTGGTGTTGAGGGCAAATCTCCAGAAAGGGAAACTAAGGCAGGATTCCCCCAAACAAAATTCACCACAAAATGCACTTAATTGAGGAGCTCTGAATGAGAGGCTCCCATTGAGGCAGGAGCAGGAGGCCCCGGGGTAGGGAGGGCGCGAGGGTCAGGGCCACCTGCTGGGGGCTGGGATGGGGCTCCGGGAGCCGCGCAAAGGGTGGGCTGCGTGGTCAAGGTGAGCAACCCTTCCTTCTTCCCCCCTTTTCCTGAAGTGTATGCACCCGGTGTTGTCGGTGTGCCCCACAGCATCCGCCGGAGAGGCTCCCACAGGGGCGGCCGCGGCACCCCCAGGCGGCGAAGTCCTGGCCGCAGCCCGCTTCCAGGGCCGAGCAGATCGCGGATCCGGTTTTGTGCTGGTGTTTTTCATGGCTGCACTTTTCATCATCAAATGGAATTTTTCAAAGCAGTCATTCTCATTGATTTAAAGTATGAAATTTATGGTTGGAGAGTAATGGCTGCCAGTCTCATGAAATGAGCTTTAATATCACCACAGACATTCTCACAACCAGCCAAATCCCCAAGACCCCCGTGAAGAGTGAAGTGCCCTAGGCAGAAAAGGATTAAATTCACTCCCCATCATAAAAATTCACAACAAACCCCACGTCCTTTCTCGTTTCCCAGCGACAGCCGTGCTGGGCAGGGGCCCTTTGCATACGAATGCCCCTTTCAGCATGTCTGCTGCCCAAGCCCACCCTGCATCACACGCCTGTCTCAGACTCTGACCTCAGCCTGGACCTGCTCCAACCCCGTCGCAGCCAGTGTCTGCCCTCGGATCCTGGAGAACCCGGTGAATCTAGAATTTTTTTTTCAGACATTGGGAATATGGACTTCTTAACTAATATAGACCAATTAAAAGCTTATATTCACCTTGACCTATGAGACGTGTGAAAAATCTCTTTGTAGACCGGGCGCAGCTTTATAGACTGTGACCTTGGGAAAATGATCGAACTGCTCTGAAAGTGCTTATTCCTCTGTTAAAAAATATTTCAAAATGTAGAAAGGTAACTTTACTATAACATTTTACTTAATATTCACTGAAATCGTATGTGATGAGTGATATTACTGTCACAGAAGTTGAGGAAACTGACACTACCCCGCCAGTAAAGAGTAGAGCTGGGATTACAATCTTGGTTAGTCTGATTCTAAAATCCATATTCTTTTTCCATAGTCCTCCATCGTACCCTGGGGACACTTTTCAGAATATAAGGCAGTGATGTGCAACATGGCTGAGAAAGGACAGAGACTGACAGCAGAGGCAGTGGCAGGGAGTCTGGCACACTAATCCAGGAGATGAGGTCCAAAGCCAGAGTAAAAGCAACCACAGGCGAAGGGGAGACTGTGAGGGCTGAGCCGACCGACAGCAGGTGAGGAGAGAGGAGTGAGAAAGTGGGGGTGACCAAGGCACACTGAGGTTCTTGAGCCTGATGACCCAAGAGGCTATGGAAGAGATGAATGCAAAAAACCTAGGAAAGGGAGCATCTTGAGCACAGGGACACTAAATAAAATGTCTGGGAGGAATTTAGGGGTGCAAGATTTTAGATATAAAAGAGCTTAATAATGGAGAATCAAGATGTGAAAAGCAGCCGTGTTACTGAAAGCTGTAGTCATGGAGGCAGTGGGATCCCCCAGTTCAGAGGGGAAAGCTGCGAGCTGAGAGCAGGCTTGGGTGGAGGGGTGGGCCTGAAAGAAGGGCAGTCAGAGGGCAGGTGGAGGGCCAGGCACTGCAGGGTCATCTGGGGCAGAGAATGCTTTCCCAGCAGGGATGTTTCAAATCATGTGTAAGAAACAGAGTCAAGAGCACAGTAACAGAAGGAAAGCTTTCATTTTTGAGAGTGTTATCTTGATAGAGTGGTGAGGGTGGAGGTCAGATTACAGAAGGCTAAAGAAAGACTCGGTGGAGAGAAGACAGGCGTCATAGACCACAGAAGATATTTAGAAGGGAAAAATATTAAAAAGGGAACAGCAGAATGCTGGGCATAGAAGCCACAGGGCATAAATCTGCAAAGAAGTAAAAAGCTAACCTTTTCAAAGAATATTGCATCTCTCTCACTTACCAACTTTACATTTCCCTGTATGGCCCCGGAAGATGACTGCTTAGCCAGAGACGGGTAAGATTCCTCAAGGGAGGAACAACCTAAGACAGGCACAGTCGCAGGGGGGCCATCAGGTAAGAAATTGGGAATCAACAGAGGTGAGACTTAGAACCTCACCCCCCCTGTTTTGAGAGAAATCTTCTGCATCCGTGGATGTTTTGTTGCCCTTGTCTAGCTTGGATTAATACTTAGTTTATAGGCACAGACCTGACCATCTACACTTGCCCTCTTACAGCACTAAATTATGCTTTCTATCTTTATCTTGCATCTACCTACCACTTCAGCATTTTATTAAAAAAAAATAAGGGAGAAATGTGGGATTCACATATAAATCAAGTATAAAAATCAAATGAATAATCGTATCTGACTTGATTGTTTATACTTCATGATGCATGATCAAAACCGAAAGTTTCTGTAATATGACTGCCCTTGCACTGTTCACCATGTAAGAACTTGTTCACCGTGTAAGAACTTGTTCATTATGCTTCAGAAGATTGGAGACTGTAGAGAGTTAGGGTTGGGGTTGATTAATGATTGTGCATTGAGTCCCCTATACAGAATTTTATTGTTGTTAACAACCATTTGATCAATAAATATGAGAGATGCCCTTTCAAAAAAAAAAAAAAAGAGAACAGCCGGACCAAATAGAGATAGTTTCCTTTTCCTTCAACTTCAAATACTTATGTGACAAGAGAAGGGAGGGTCTAATGAAGAAGGAGATTAAGTAAGGAAAGGAGATCTAGATTTCTAAAGAAGATTGAAAACTTATTTCTAGAGAAGGCAAGAAAGGATTCATTTGTTAATTCAATAGCATTTATAATAATCCACTATATGCAAAGTCTGCACTCAGCACAGTAAGAAACAGTAAGGATACAACAAAAACTGGTACCTTCTCTAAGTAGCTCACAGTTTAGTAGGAGAGATGACTTATATTTTAGTAATATTGTTTAGTAATGAGTTTAGTAATATTGCATGCCCATGTAAGCCCTGTGTATTTAGCAATACAGTGCTTACTGGGGTTAGACAGGAAGTTTGGGATGAAAGGGGAAGGAACATCTCAAAAGACATCACAGGAGAGGAAGGACTATATTCAGCTTTGAAAGGTTAGCAACAATAAGACTGGCAAAAGATAGAGAAAGAGTATGGAAAAGATACAATTCTAGCTACAAAGATGGTGTCCTTAGCAAGGATAGAGCAGTTGGCCTTGGAAAGGAGAGACAGTTCTCCAAATGGGACTTATGGAAAGAATAAGTAGGGAAGATAAGTAGGATAAAGAGGTATTGGAAAGCAGAGAGGATGGAGTAAGAGAGAACTCATACCTGATGGTCTCACTGTATTATGTAATATAGGTAAGCAGAGAGCCTCTGAAAGCAGAGGGTCAAGGGTTATTGTCAAGAGGAAAGGGTGAATCTGGAAGAGATGGAGATAAGGACTGCAAAGCACCAGGTGGGTTTGCTCTATTAAAATTAGAAACTCCAAAACTTTGTCTATCAAAAATTAGTGCTCTGTAAATAGGAACTGAAGTAGTAATCATTAGAAGGACTTTTTCTTCTGGAAGCATGATGGACAAGATACCCTGGCCTATCCTCCTATGGAAACAGAACAGTCCTGATATATATATATAGAGAGAGAGAGCTTTGTTGAGTTGGGCCAGAAAAAGGAAGAAAACTAAGTGAAAGTGAAAAACAGAGAGATATGCAGAATTCTAAAGTTAGCTTACACCTTGATGGCATACACTGCAACAGTGAAGGGTGTAATCTTCAACTTGTATTTATACAGTCTATTTGGGTGAAGGAAACAGGGCCCAGTCAAGGTGGGGACTCTAATAGATGAGCCTTCTGCATAAAGTAAGAACCACAGTGAGTTATACCTTACATGAAAAGTGAACAAAGACATAGACTCACCTACTCCCTCTTCCAAGGGATGCAAGGAATTTGCCTACTTGAAGTTTGAACTGAGAAGGAAGGAAAAACTTTAAGTCAAATATTTAGTTTAAAGATATCTATAATTGGAGGTGCTGCTAGATACCTGAAAGAAGCAAATACAAATCTTCCCAAGAGAAATGCATCAACCAAGCCTTAAATAATGCCCACAGATATGAGCTCACAGTCAAGAATCTCAAAATATATAGCTTACAATCAGTGAGTGAGTACAAGTAGGAGAAAAAAACCCCAGAAGAATCAGACTCATGGGATTATCAGAAACAATAAAAACAGATCTTTAATATGTTTTAAAAGATAAAGAATTTAAAATGTAAGTGAAGAGTAGAAGGCTACACGTGACCATATTTGAAAAAGAACAAATAAAACTTCAAGAAATGAAAACGGTAAACAAAATGTGAAACTCAGTAGCTGAGTTTAACTTCAGACTGGATACAATTGAAGAGAGAATTAGTGAACTAGAAGATAGTTCTGAAGAAATTAGGCAGAATGTATGACAGAGTCAAAGAAACTGAAAATATGGAAGAATGTTTAAAATATGAAAAGGAGCATGAGAAAGTTTAATATATGTCTAATTGGCATTCCAGAAAGAGAAGAAAAATGTGGATATCATATTTCAAGAGGTGAAAAATTTCCAGAACTCATAGAAGACAACAATTTATAGATTCAGGAAGCCTAAAAAATCCCAGCCATTATAAACAAAAGTTAAAATCATCTTCCTCCTCCTCCATACTCAGATACAACACAATGAAATTATTTAAAAAAAAAAAAAAAAGATGGGAGGATGATCTTAAAAGGAGCAAAAGAGAAAAAAAGACAGATTACCCAAAGGGACAATATTTAGACTAGTTATACTGATAGCTGACTTGTCAACAGCAACCCAGGAAGCCAGGAGACAGTGGAATGGTATCTTTAACATATGGAAAGAAAAATCATCCACCTAATAATGTATACCCGCTGAAAAATTTTCCAGGTTGAGAACAAAACAAAGACATTTTCAGATAAAGAAATCTGAATGACTTTCCCCAAAAGACTTGCAAAGAGAATTTTAAAGATTAAACTTCCAGACTGAAAGAAAGTGATTACATATGGAAGATCTGAGATGCAACAAGGAATGACGAGCAAAAGAAATGATAAATATGTGGGTAAATCTAAATAAATATTGATGGTATAAGATAATAATAATGCCTTATAGGGTTAAAATACAGAACCAAAATACAAGACACCAGTAGCATATCGTCTGAGATTAGAGAAGGGATTTGTTGGTAGGAGTTAAAGTGTCCCAAAGTCACATATTTTTCAAAGAGAGAGGAAAAATACTAATGATCTTCAGACTCTGATAAGTTAGAATTTCTATTATAATAAGAAAAAAAGGAAATAAAGTGTATAATTCCCAAGATAGTAGGAAGAAAATGAGATAAGAAAAATAATATTCACTCTAAAAGATAAAAGAAATCAATGGACCTTATTGGATCTAATTCAAATAAATAAGTAAATACTTAAGTAAAATACTTAAGTAAAAACAAAAGTGTGTATGTGAAACAATTAGGAAATTTTGAATATTAACTGAATATTTAATGATTTAAAAAACTACTACTTTATGATATAATCATGGTAATGTGGTTTTGTTTTATAGAAGAGTTCTTAAATATTATCAATACAGACTGAAGAGTTTATGAATGAAATTACATGATGGCTTAGTTTTGCTTTAAAACGATCCAGTGCTAGGTTGTGGGGTGGGTATAGAGGATAGATAAAATTTGTTGATCTTTGGTAAAGTTGAGAGATAATTTCTCCACTTTTGTATGTGTTTAAAATTTTCTATGATGAAAAGTTCAAATAAAAATATTTTTTAAAAGAAATAAGGCAAATAGAAAGCTTTTGATGCAACAGCAAATATATCAGTAATCACAATCAAAATAAATTGACAGTTTGAGTTTTTAAAAATCCATCTATGTGTTATTTATAGGTAACAGATTGAAAACATAGGAACATAAAAGGTTGAAAGTAAAAAAGACTGAAAATTTTATTCCGGGCTAATCAAAGAAGCTGTTATACCTAAATCAATAGCAGACAAAATAGAGTCTAAGGCAAGAAGGACTACTAGAAATAAATAGGATCACTAGTAAAAGTTTCAGTTCACTGGGAAAACACAGCAATTTTTAACATGTTTAACAATAACATAGCCTCTAAATATATAACACAAAAATACACACAATTACAAATGGAAATAAATCTACTCTTACAGTGGGAGAATTTATTATACCTATCCCAGTAACTGAAATATCAAGAAGACCACAAAAAAAAGCAAAAATCTCTATAAATATAGAAGATTTAACAGCACCATAAAATTGACCTAATATATATTTACAGAAAAATATACCCAACAGCTATGGAATATAAATTATTTTCAGTGATTACACACTGAATCAAAAAAGCCTCAATGGATTTTAAAGTCCCACACAGACCACATTCTCTGACTACAATGTGGTTAAATGAGAACTCAGTAACAAAAAGATTATTTCCTAATCATCAGAAATTTTTACATGTTCATAACCAATGGCTCGAAGAAGCTAAAGCCTACCACTTATAATAGAATTAATGATCTAAGCATACTGCAGACATTACAAAGTGTCAAGAGATTACTATAACTTTTGCTAAAAGTTTGAAAATGCAGTTGAAATAAACAAATTACTAGATAAATACAACTTTCCATAACTGAATCAAGAAAAAATAGAAAACCAAAGTAGTCCTATACCCATTAAATAAATTGAAACAATAGTTTAAAATCATTCTACAAAGGAAACACCAAGCTCAAATGATTTTACCAGCAAGTTCTACCAACATTCAAGAAGTGAAACTCATCTTAAATTATTTTGAAAATAGAGAAAAGCAGGTAAGACTCACCATCTCATTTTAATGAGGCTGGCATATCTTTGGTATCAAAATCAGATAAGGACAATAACAAAGGAATGTTGCAATCTCACTTAGGAAATACAGATGTAAAACTAATCAACTGCTGGCTGACTATAGCAGATCAGAGGTGACATTTTTTGCTACTTCTCCCCCTGAGAACTAGATCGTAATTCTTTCCTCCTTGAATCTAGGTTGGCTCTAGAAAAGTGCTTCATCAGTAGAATAGGTAGAAGTGCCACTTTGTAATGAAGTGACTTGCAGTTTTCTTAGAAACACTCTCTCTAGGATCCCTGAGCTACCGTGTAAGTAGGACTACCCTGAGAGAATGCCGGCTGGAGAGGACAGGAAGATATCACAGTTGCAAGCCCAGGAGATCCAGTTTTGCAGTCACCTCTATCAAGGTGCAAGATAATGTTAATGAGGCTGTCTTGGACCTTCCAGACCAGCCCATCTGCCAGCTTTATTCCACCAACTGACCTCAAGGAGTCTATATGGAGCAGGAAAATCCTTGAAATGAGTCCTATGCCAATTCCTGATTTGTGAAATTGTACATAAAATCAAATCGATATTGTTTTGTGGGTAGTTTGTTATGCTGTAAGAGATCACCAGAATACTAACAAACTCCAACATTATATAAAATCATTATGATCTAATTGGTCATAAACATGAGAAAATCAATTCTTGTAATTCATTCCATGAACAGATTAAAGTCATGTTATCCTCTTAATTAAAGCAGGAAAATGTAGCTATTAAAATACTACATTTATTCATGATTTAAGAAAAAAATCTGTTAACATCCTAAGGATATAAAGGAACTTCTTCATCCTGGACACCATTCTATAGACTTCATCATTAATGGTGAAACATCATATGTATTCCCTCTATTATCAGGTGTAAGACAAAGTGTCCACTCTCACAATTTCTATCCATTTGTAGTGGAGATTCAAGCCAATGGAGGAGGGGAAAAAAAAAAAAGTAAAGGCTACAAAGGCAAAAAAACAAATCTGTTGTTACTCGCAGATGATAAAATTGTCTTCAAAAACAACCCTGAAAAATCTGCAGGAAGATTATTAGTGTTGATGGGACTTTAGAAAGGGGCTAGATATAAAATCACCAAAGATCAACTGCATTTTCGTCTGTCAGCAACAAATATTATTAAATGTGTTTTAAAAATACAATTTAGAATAGCATCAAAATTTTCTAATCAATAAAGATACCAGTTTTCCCCAAATTCATCTACATATTTATTTCCAGTCAGAATACCAACAGAGTTTTTGTGGAACTTGACAAGCTGATCCTAACATTTATATGGAAGTACCAAGGGACATGAGCAGCTTCATAGCCAAGGCCCTCTTGATGAAGATGGGGGAGCAGGGGTACAGAACTTGCATTATAGGGCATCAATATTTATTTTAAACCATAGTAAATAAAACAGTGCAGTACTGGAGACAGGAAAATTGACCAATGGAACTGAGAGTCCACAGAGACCAGCACTACAGATCAATGGGAAAGACCAACTGTTCAATCAATTGGTACGATAATGGTTTACCCATACGAAGAAAAAATTAAATTTGGACCCTGACCTCACACCATTTTTAAAAAGTCAATTTCAGGTGGGCTAAAAGAACTGAATAAAGAAGAGGAAACTATAATACTTTTTAAAAACAACATAGGAAACTATCTCTACGAACTTCTACGTAGTAGGAAGGATTCTGAACCCAGACACAATAATACATATTTTAAAGGGAACGATTTAAGAACATAACTTGTTAAAATTAACAACTCCCATTCATCAGTCACCCTAAAGAGTAAAAAAGGGCCAGATCAGCAGTATATAGTTGCAACACACCTAATTGCCTAAGGATTGATATCCAAAATACATAAAGGATACCTATAAATCCATTAAGAAAAATAAACAAAGTATTTGAAGAGGTGTTTCACATGGCTAATTTGCATATGGAAAGAGGCCTAGCCTCATTAAGGAACAGGAGAATGCCAAAGTGAAACCACAGTGAGCTGTCACTCCCTGCCCACTAGACTGGCAAACACTAAAAACAACATCAAAAGTTGGTAAGGAAATAAATGGTACACTTACTACACTGCATGACACACTGCAAAGTGGCCCGGCCACTTTACGAAACTGGAGATGTACATAGCCCAGAACCCAGTAATTTCACTTCTAGAGGAAGTCTTGAATAAGAGGGCATATCTGGAATGTACATAGAACAGGTCTGTAATCATAAAAACCTGGAAACCAATGTCCATCAGCACGCACACCGCCGCACAGTGGACCTCGGCGCAGCAGCGGACCTGAGAGTTTCCAGCTACAGCCAAAGCGGCACTTCTCGAAGCCTGAGGTTGGCAGAACGCAGCAAGCTGCCGAGGAATATTATTCCATCACGTAAAGTGCCAAAGCAGACAAACTGAGTATATTAGAGATACCAACATATGTGAAAATCTGAAGAAAAGCAAGGGAATGGTGGACACACCGCTCAGGAGGGTCAGTCACTTGCGAGGAGGGAGGAGGTGGGACAAGGAAGGCGCACAGGAGGCCCCAGAGGGACGGGGGTGATCTTCCGTTTAGAGCGTGTGTTGGGCACATGGTGTCCCGCAAATCACTACTATTCTTACTCTGTTCAGTCGGATGACAGACAGCCGGTGGGCGTCGCCTGGGGTGGGCGACGGCACGGCCAGAGATGCCCCCACGGCACAGTGACTCCTCCTGGGCCTGAGCTGCGGGGCGGGCGGGCCTCGGGAGGCACGGGCCGCAGTGGGCTCTGGTCTCCCTGAGGAGTAAGAAAACGCTTTTTTCCCCCCATTTTCTAACAGGTGTTGCACTTGGGCTAGCTTCAGGGTAACCTGGTACCGGCCGATTAAGGGTCACGTGTGTGCGCCGGGTGTGGGGCAGGGGAGGAGCTGGGATGAGGAGAGGGGAGGGAAGGGGGGTGCTGGTCGGGGCCCGGAGATGAGGCGCCGGAGGGGAGAGGTTATGGGGAAACTCGCCCGCGCACCCAAAGACAATGAGGATTAGCGCTGAACGCGCCAATTACGGCGCACGGCGTCTCCACTCGGGGCTTGTGACACCAGCTCGGTTCTGGCCAACAGCCAGGAGGAAAACCCACCGGACCTGATCCCACACGCCCCTGGGATGTGCCTGGTAAATGGGCACCTTGGAAGGAGGTATAAAGGGTTGTGTCGGTTCCTGCCAGCTTACCCCTGCAAGGTGCTAGCACCAATTAGAAATGCCTCCGTCCTGTCGGGACCGTCTGCCAGGGGGCAGGGCGGAATTCACTGGTCTCACCTAGTACCAGGGATTTCTCCGTCTTAATTTTTCCTGAAGCAAAACTTGACTGTGACCTCCAGCGTGGCAGAGAGACGAGCCCATCCCTCCCAGGCCATTCATTCTTCGCCTGGGCTTGGGGCGGGAGGGCCGCGGACGCGGAAGCGCCCTGGGAGGGGCCCCCTGCCGGCGGCTTCTCCAGGCGCAGCCTTTGAATCCAAAGGCCGAGGGGGCGCCGCCAGGCTCCAGCTTGGCCGTCTTCAGGGCCCCAGTTGTTGGGTCTTTTTGGTTTTTATTACATTAGTCTTAAAAAAAGTTTTTAATCAGTAAGAATCAGTGAGGCAGGCTTGTTGGTGCAATAATTCTGCATGTTTTGTTATAAATATTATAACAGGCAAAGTTAAGGTTGTTTCATAGACTATCAAAGTAACACACCCGCTTCGGTTGCAACAAGGACTCTGAGGACTAGCAAGAATAGAGCATGCCATCTGCATTTTAAGAGGCTTTTGTTTTAATAAAATGAGCACATACTCACCTATAAAAGACTGACCAGATGGGCAAAATCCTGAGCCCACGAGAAGATACAGAGAAGCCACATTAGTTGCTGAATTAAAAATAAATTCACCCATCCACCCACCTCCCAGTAACAGCACTCAGTTGTGGGTCTTGGCCATCCTAGTGTTTACAATAAATTCGCAGAGCTTGAAGGCTCCGGGTCCAGGTCTGGAAGCCTCTACAGAAGACACTGAGGTCTGTTTTTTTATTAAGAGTTAAGAACCTTCCCTTCGCCTGAAAAAACATCAAATGAAAGTTTGAAATTGTTAAATCCAGGATGAAAAACACTCCCATGATTCTGTTTAGTATTTTCCATCAGATCCTGTTTATTTAGATCTTGAAGAGGTTTGGCAGTGGACACAGCGAGCCGGCAGAGCAGTAGAGGTACAGACCCCCATGTTCTGTGCTTCCCCATGCAGACCTATGATGGCCCTTGAAAGGCAGATTTTCACACACACAATGCTTCCTGCAAGGGAAGATTTCACAGTTCTTTTCCAACAAAATTCCCTAAAGCTGTGATTCTTGAAAGAAAGGTTTGTCCTGGGTTGGAAGGAAATATATCCGGGGTATCTGATTTGGTAGGAAGTTTGTTTGTTCACTTACCATTTAGTTCACCAAGTAGCTCACTCGCCCCAGCCTCAGCCCTGCATGTGCACATTCGATTGCCCAACAGTCGTGCAGAGCGGGCATCTCTCTGCTCCACACACCTCCCCCCCGCAGGGTGGGAGAGGAGAGCAAGGTGCCCAGGAGTACAGGCTGCTCGGCCAGTGAGGGCTGGCGAGGCCGAGGTCCTGTGTGTGCTGTGGTCTCCTTCCTCGGGCCCTCTGCTGCCCGGGTGGGCAGGCTGTGAGAAACACTGGCACCCATGAGATGCAGCATGAACCCGGCCTGGGGGCGACCCTGTGGGGTCCAGGCTTTTGCACTGTGGAGACAGTAGCTTCGGGTCCTCTGTGTCAAACCACTGATCCTCCTTGGGGGAGGAAGCGATGGCACTGACTGAAGGGACATAGTGACTCTCCCTCTGCCCTGGACTGGACCCTCTCCTTGAAGGCCTTCCTGGGAGTGCACGCCAGGGGCACTGCCGACCTCCTGCCACACTGAGGTGCAGGACAAGTGCCCCTGTCCTCCTGACCGCCAGTCCCATCTTCCTGGCTTGTGTGGAGACTTGGTGTTGACACACGGTTTGTGAGCCAGGGAAGCCTACTGCATCTGCCCCCAGTAACATCCCCGGGCCCCACTGTGCCTCAGGGTTTCCCTTCCAGCCTGGAAGGTGACCTCTGCCCCGGGAGGCTGTGCTGTCTAGGAGATGCATTGCCCTCCCACCTGTAAATACACACCAAGCTGCACACAACCCCACAGGGCTCAATCAGCAGCCTACAGGGGTATTTGGAAGGGATTTCTCTCAAACACCTTACCATACAAACAGACTAGGCTACTAACCATAACCTATTTCCCAGCAAAATGATTAGTGGGCCAGTTGTCCGTTAGCACGCCTTTACTTGGGGTCAGAACGGAAGACGCAGGGCTCCAGTCAGAGGTGGAGAGTCTGCAAGTACGACAGGTCCACCCGTCTTGATTGTGGAGCCCAGGGCTTCACTCCCAGGGCCGCAGGGTGGTGAGAGGGGAAGGCACCAAGCTCCCACTGATGCTGGGGCGCCGGGCTATCCTGTGGGCAGACAGAAATGGCTGGGTGACCACACGGCCACCAGCAGGCTAGCTGAGAAGGGGCCGCAGCTGGAGAGGCCAGGCAGCTCTCAAGCTTGGACCCTCTTGCTGGAGAGGAGCCGTCAACCTGCAGGCAGTGCGGGGAGGCCGGTGGGCGGGGGGGTGGCTTTCATTCCAGAACACATTTGGAAATGCTTAACTAGGTCCACGGTTCAAATGGCAGAAGCTGACCTACCTGAGGTGGCAGGGTCCTGTGTTCAGAGGACCCCCACAGCCCTCCAGGCAAAGCCTGGAGGACCTGCCTGCAACTCAAAGGCGGCCTGTGCTACCACCAGCAGTCAGGAGAGCAGACACCAGCCCTGCCCAGTGGCTGAACTCCTGCTGGCTTCCAGGATTTCCATTCCATAGGAGGTAGAGAAGGTGATAACATCTCCAATTATGGCTTCTGCAGGCACTTCCTCCCCCAGGCTCAAGCTACCCGGCAGGCAGTGAAGAGGCGTCCCAGGTGCTGGTGCCTGGGGAGAGGGTCCTGCTAGCGCTGAGCCCCGCAGTCCCACCAGGGCCCCCAGGGCCCCACCTCAACCTTCAAACCTTTCATCAAACACAGATTTTCCCAAAGCGAGGCTGCTGGGAAGGGGACTTGTTTTGCTTGCTCCCACAGGTCAAGTGGGGCCTCAGTGGACCAAACTCACATGTGAGGCCATCTGTAGACAACCTGGAGCTGTGTCCCCAGAAAGAGGCCCCAGGGTCCTACAAGGCAGGGGCTCAGTGGGGCCCCTTATATGCAGGCTTAGGCAGCAGGGAGGTGACCCACCCCAGCCATTCTCTGAGGAGGGCCACCATGAGACGCCTGAGCATTCTTTCTGCCACACAGGAAACACCCAGCCAACGGTGCAGGCGGGCTGGGGTGCTGGGGACACTGGGCAGCAGCAGAGACCACAGGGAAGCTGAGGGCCTCCTGCACTTAGATCCAAGCAGGACCCATTCCTCACAAGTGCCTGTGTGTGCCATCGGCTTATGTCATTTAAAGGGCTTCAGAATGAAGGGAGTTTGGGATACATTCCCTGTGTGACCAGCAGGGAGCTCTGACAACTGTCCTGGCAACTCCTGTACCTGAGCTTGGCTCACAAAAGCTGTCATTCTGCTGTCTGCACCGGACATGTTCCAGCCTTAGTAAACTAACCATTCCCCAAATAAGACACGTCCCAGCGATTACACTGCCTGCCTGGACAACCTTCTTCGTCAGGACAGACCGTCCCACCTCTTCCAGAGCAGGCCCTGCTGTGCAGCCTTGCACGTGCCCTACTGCAACACTTGGCACAAGCCATGCACTGATTTGGTGACAGGTTTGTCCCCCCCATGCGGTTCATCTCTTTACCAATCACAGTGCTTAGGGTACAGTGGCCATGTGATAATTAGAGTGTTATTATCCTTAAGTTATTTGATATTTATTCTTTTTCATAAAGAAAAGGCAAAAGGTGAGAAAATAGAGGTTGATGCAAACAATGACCCACCTCTCAGGGCACTGGGGTTCACTGCCCTTGCTGTGAGGTGTCCGGCACCTGCTTCCCAGGTGTCACTGCACACAGGGAGCCCCTAGCCGCAGGTGCATGCTCTTTCCATCCTGGAATCCCTGTATGAGAGGCAGTGCCTGGTCCACCACAGGCACCAAATTGGTCGGACGCGTGGCAGAACTAACGAACACAAGCCTGTGGCCAAGGGCAGCAGGACTGCACTTTGAGGGAAAACGCTAGTGTGAAGCGTATCCAGCTTACAAACCGGAGCCCTGTGCACCTGAAAGTGCCAGAGCTGAGACCTGCCACTGCAGAGCAGGGGTAAATATTTCACCAGGTGGCCCATGGAGCTCCCAGCCCAAGGGAGGGAACACCTGAGCAGCTTGTCAGCTGTGCACAAGGCTCCCATGTCTGCTTTGCCATCAACCTTTATGGGCATTTCCCTCACCTATAAAATGAAGTGTTATGCCAGACTGCAAAATCCCTCTCAGTGTGTGTACAATGCCATCACCCCCAGAGCTCTGTAAAACGGACATTCTGTAGGTAAATATCAAATGAGCAATGGCCATGACAAAACTTAGGAAAAATATTTTGAAATATAACATCAATGCATGAATCAAATAGAAAATTAATCAGGGAAAACTCTCAAGATTGTAATGGCACATATTTTCAGACCCATAATATCAATGCAACATGCATAGCTCATTCATACAGCAGACCCCAAAATGCTATCGTTATTCTTATTGCTATCAGTCCCCTGCTACAGATAAGTTTATTATCATGGTGTCTGTTTAGATTAAAAACTTGTGTGGCACATAATACAGGTAGGTCACAGGGAAGGCAGTACAGCATGGAGAAGACGAGTAGTGACTCTGTAGCATCTTATTACGCTGATGGACAGTGACTGCAATGGAGTGTGCTGGGGGGATTTGATAATATGGGTGAATGTTGAAACCACAATGTTGCTCATGTGAAACCTTCATAAGATTGTATATCAATGATACCTTAATAAAAAAAAAACTTGTGTGGGCCAGGGCATTCCAATGTGAGTCAGAGTGGAAGTTTAAAAAATAAAAGATGTGGGAGAATTTGCTTAGAATGGGACAGGCTTTAACAATTTAATAAACTGCCAAGGATTTACTGGAGGAATGGTGGTGCTCTTTGGCAGACAATCCTTTCATCTTCTCTGTAACCCTCCACTGCACTAATGCAGTTAATGTTAACGCAGTTACTGTGTGTAGCCAACTAACACGTCCATTACCTTCATCAGTGTAGGCCCAGTTCTATATTTACCTGGCTCAGAAACCGACTCAGCACTGCCAGGTTGCCTAAGAAATATATTTTTATATTACCAGTATTCCTAGAAAATTATGCATAATGCAAACTACCTCATCTCTTTGGGCTTCAACTTGTTCTGAAATCTGATACATGGCTAAGGTTCAGAATAGCTTTAAAATCCCTAAGCCTGGAACTGATCTGCCCCAGAGTGGTACGCAGTTTGAAGCAAACCTAGAAGACAAAAAAGTTCAGATTTACTAAAAATCAATGAGAGGACTGGTTAGGCAGTGTCTCCTGAACTTATGATGCACATACAAATGCCCTGGGCATCTTGTTAAAATGCTGATTCGGACTGAGCAGGGCTAGGGTGGGCCAAGGTTCTGCAGCTGACACATTCCTGGGGAGGCCTATGCTCCCAGCCCAGGGACCACACTTTGAGTGACAAAGGTGCAGCATGCCCACTGTGTAAAGCCTCCCTCTAAAACAACACCGTCAAGGGCACTTCCCTGCGTGGGGCGTGTCTTGCTTTGTACCTGTGACACTGCTGTCCTGGCCACAGCTGTCTGCCCTGGTGACCAGCCCGACTCCAGAGAGTTTAACACAAAATCACTATTCACTAAGTATGAATGTCCAAAAGGAAGAGCATTAAAAAGACACGACCACTTCCTCTCCTGGGAGGTTTGACTGTGACACCCAGAGAATTGTGCCCAGATGCAGAAATGTCAATAAGAACGCATTCAACAGAAGCAAGCAGGAGCATGAAGGTTAGAAGGAGAAGCAGGGGCAGAGTGTGCGAGGCACCTCCAGAAGCCCTGGAGTTGAGAGAAAGGGATTGTGATATCAAGGGGACAAGATGACAGGGCTGCGAGAGCCTGTGCTGTCTGGTGAATGTTTTCATTCTCCCAGAAGCCCAGCTCAAGTGAGCTGTATCCTGACTCTCCCTATAAGCTCTGATTAAATTCAGGAATGCAGACACCTGTGTTCCTCTGCACCTTGTGACGCTAGGGCATTCTTTGTTTGAAGCAATCCTTTACTTCACCCGGACTTGACTTTACTCCCTGCAGGCATTTTAGAAGTAGCATCATTTATGCCCCCAGTTCTCACACAGCCAGGAAGGCAGGCATCACCTCAGAGCAGCTGGCCAGGCCCAGGTGCCCCACAGCAGAAGAGGCAGGGGCTGGTGCCCCGGTTTGCTGGGGCTGCTGTAACAAATTATCACCAACAGGGGCTCAAGCAAATTCACTTTCTCATGATTCTGGAGCCTAGAAGTCCAAGATCAAGATATTCACAGGGCGGGGTTCTTGTGAGGCCTCTCCCCGGCCGGCGGATCCGACCACGGACACAGTCCAGTCTGAGATCCTGGGGGCTTGAATGTCACATCAGAGTCTGGGGTGGGGGCCCACCGTAACCTATAACAGATGAGGATCTTCAAACAGTCACCATGCTGTCCTTTGAGATGGCTGCTGTGCTGGTTAACCGGGTGATGGGTGTGCGTACACCTGAGCAGTTCTCCAGGGATGCACGTGAAACCCCGGTGAACTCCACACTAGCACCCCCAGTGGATCCGGCCCAGGGGGCCTTAGAGGGCCATCAGGGCTAATGGGGTGATCGGAGCACAGCAGCAGGCTTCAGCACCTTCTGGCCCTGCCTTGTGGAAGGCATTTATGGGCACGTAGAGGGAACACAGACGGCATGCTCACGAACTGGCTGGGTGACCCTAGGCTGAGGGGGATAATGATAGAATTGATTCTGTAACGTGAACTCAAATGTTCTCCATACTCGACAGAATCAAATGTAATGTAAATGATTGTGACCGGCTACGATGAGAGACCCACACTGACAAGACAACACACGGAGGAACAAGTGCAATGTCTTCCCCCCAGGTGCACGGACAGGGCCGTGGTTCTCAGACCTGAGTGAGCGCAGGGCTCCCCTCGGGATCTTCCTCCCAGGCCGTTCTGAATCCCCAGGGCTGGAGTGGGTGGGCTGGAGCTCCTGTGCTCCTGACAATCTCCGAGGTGAGGACGGCGCTGCTCCAGGGGCTCCTCTCTGAGCGCAGCGCCCGCGCCACGATTCGGTCCTAGCGGGCAATGCACCTGCTCTCCTTGCCCCAGCACCCTGCTGTGCTGCACGGGAACTGTGCTTTAATGTGGTCATTAGCACAGTAGAATACAACCAGGGCAGCAATTAAAATACTGAGCGTCTAGAATCGACATTACGAGCACTGGAGAACGGGGCCCTGCAGCCTGCAGAAGGGGGCAGAACGTGTAGGAACGGAAATGGACCGCGGGCCTCAGGCGCGTAGAGCGCCACTGCACGATGAACATGGGCTTTGAAGCACCGAACAGCAAACACAACAGAACAGATTCCCACCCGAAAAGCAAGGCTGCCAGGGTCGAAATCAACTGACTTTCCAGATTTTCTGTGATGAGAGCCTATCAGTCAGTCTTACCATCACGGGGAAAGTCTTTGTGGTGATGGGCTTTCAGGCAACACTTACCAGTCTTTTTCTATAATTTCTTGGAAATACAAACCATGAAGAATGTGTATCTAAGGGAAAGCTATGGAACTTCACTGAATATTCTTTTGTGCCTTTTGAAATCTGGGCTGGATAACCCTATTCATCACTGTCATCTACTTCCAAAATTGTCTTCCATTTCTCTTCCACAAGACTACCATCGTCAGCCACCCTAGATGTTTACTTCCCTAAAAGGACTTCATCCTTTCGCTTTTTGACCTTTTCCCTTAGAATATGACTTTTAAAAATCCTATCCATTCTTTTCATTGCTCACATTTTATTTCTTCTGTGAGAGATTAAACAGGATGGCTCCATTTGGAGTTACTATCTTTTTTGCCAAAGACACCTACGAGAACCTACTATGTATTTATTATTCCCCTGCAGGGAAGTCCTCGCTACTTGGCATCACTGGTGGGCGGGGCAGTCCGCCCCCCCCCCCCCGCCCCCCCGCCTGGGGCCCCTGATGCCCCAGGGCCTCGCGCAGGGTGAGCGCTCAGGGCGTGCCAGCCCACCAGGCATGGGCTTCAGGAGCCTCACTGTGGGGCATCCCTATTCTGATCTTATCCTCACTTTTTTAATGAATGTGAATATAAATGTTACAGAAAAGAGGTTGAGTAGTCCTAGATTCATGTTGGCTTCCAAGACCAGTGTTCGTGTGGGAGGGTGAAGTGAAGCTTCAGTACAGCTGGACGCTCAGTTCTTCCCTGGCGACCCTCCCTCCTCCGCCTGCCCCTCCCCGCTGAGCACCCTCGGCCCACTAGCTGCTTGCATGACGCCTCGCTGGTGGAGGAACACTGCTGACACATTCAGATGTGACTGGATTCTTCCAGTGAAAGAGTAAAATTTAGAAAATAGAAAATCTGTGACAAATCCCAAGGAAAAGCTCATATGTTGTTTTCCCAAAGGTTATAGCAAGATGCTACTAGGACCCCTGGCCTGGAACACAGTACAGCTGAATTAAGAACAATGGGATTGAGAAAACGGCGATCAGTATGCTGCCACATGCAAATGAAGAGGCATATACAACTATATGCTTATGTGTCCGTCTGCAAAGAGATGAAACTGTTAAGTGGTGAATCTAGGGGGCAGAGCATGAGATGAGGGAGGTCTACGGGTTAGAGAATTACTTTAGTATGTTCCTTTACACCGTTTGAATGTTCACCATATTTATCTATAATATTTTCAATTAAAATTTTGGAAATAATGCCATGCTTCATTACTGCTTCCAACCCTACAGGAAACTTATCAGGCAAAGCCATGGACATAGAATTACTCTATTTAATGACTCCACTGTAGTATCATACCTTTCTCCTTAGCCTCCCATCCTCCAATCCCCAATGTAATACTAAGAATTTTGCATGATCTTAGATTATTGTATTCAAATAAGACACTAGGTTATGCATTCAAGTAGTGACTATGATTTATACAATACAGCATTGGAGGTAGGCAGGAGGCAGAGTTATGCCATTCGGAATTGATATAACCTTAACCACCACCATTACTAACACACATGTGATACACTATTCTATGGACTTCACATATGAAAATTAAGTTCTCACAATGACCTCACAGATACATACTATCACTTACAAATGGGGAAACAAAGACAGAGAGGTTAAATAAAGGTTACACAGCTCGCAAAGAGGCAAGACCAAAATAGGTACCCAGGACAATAGTGTCTAAATACAACCTACAGTAAGAGACCTTAGAAAGATATCAACCTGGCATTATTTTAAAGGAGAAGCTGCCATTAAAATTGCTTTCATCATAGTATACCAACAAAGCCAAAAGTCTCAAAATAAGTTCCTTGGGAATATTTTCTTCCCGCAAATATTCAAAGTATGGGGTTTACATATTTACCGATCTGTTCCTCTCACCTGACTACTCAGCTTTCAAGTATATGGTGGCGAACACTTTAGGTTTAAAGAGCACAGTCTCTCAATGTTTCCCAAAAGAAATACTCTACTGAGGACCAATTTCCAACTGGTAAAACAACTTCAGTGAAAAAGCAAATACACGAATGAAAATACTAAGAAGTGGATGAAAAGAAAAAAACATTGGCATCAGATGTAAATCATGCCTACATCTAAACACAAAGAGCTGTCATTTCACTGAAGCAAGGTGTGAAAGTACATGAAATGACAGTAATGCTAAAAACAAAAATAAAAATAAAAACTGGCTACCATGTCATACATAAGCATATGACGTTATACTTTTATTTCCTGCAGAATCACTGAGTTGAAATTTTATAAACACTTGGTTCATTGTACAATTAGGCAGACGTAAAGTCCAACTTAATCAGTCTGAGATCTTGGTTCTACATTTTTCTGAACAATATACCTTAACATTGTGTTCTTTGCTGCAACCATAACATAACTAGTTTGAATGGACTTAATTCTAAAAAAAGGTTTGCCAAAATTCGAGTGATATAAAATTTACCTCAAATGTAGGTTTTAAGAAATATAGACTTTAGAAGAATATTAAACTTCACTTCTTTTTAAGAGGAGAAGAATCTTAAAGATAGTCAGGAGGAAACAATTTAAAAGGTCGATCAGTCATACTAAAAATAAATGAAATGGGTCAATTTTTATATGTAAAATATGTCTGAATAAAGTTGCTAAAAAAAAAGTAGATGGAGAATTTCTAGTATTTTCTCCTTTGACTATTCCTCCCCCAAGATAAATACTGAAAGTGGAAGGTCACAAACTACAGGGCTTAGAGATCAGACAAAGAAGGTGAACCTACACCCCTCCTCCCCCGTCTCAAGGGGACAGGTGTGCGTTGGCTCCATACAGAAGGGCACACCTAGTGATTCCAGTTCTTCTAATTTTTCAGAAGTGGAAATTCAGATTTTCATGAATTAAAATATCAGCAATGCTGTGTGAGTCACAGAGAAATGCATTTACAGATCCAATGTATCCCTAAGGCCTCTGTTTGCAAACTGAGCGTTAGAATACCTTGGACACAGTGCACTGGCTCTGTGTGTGAGATGTTTTCCACAAGGCAAAGTTTAAAAACATGTATTAAAAATAAGCTTTGAAAAGAATACCTTAGTAAGAAAACCTGGATGGGCCAAGAAAAGCTTGTGTAATGAATATGCTTGGCTTTCCTTAGGAGTCAAATAGCTTGCAAATTTACAGCGATTTCTAACAAAGTGACAAGTAACTTGGATCTGAAGTGAGGTTCTGGAACCCAAATGCTGACACTCCAAACTAAGTCACGATCAGGGCCAAGAAAGACCTGCTGCCCAGTCCCCAGCTTCAGGTGCTGACTATTAAATACCCTGGTTTTCAAAGTCAATGACTGAACAAAGTTATTATTATAATAAAATAATTATTTTAATGAAGTATCTGAAATAATTTTTAACAGCTGATCAATAAGATTATACACAATATGGGATTATGCTGCACTTTACCAAAAAATAAAGCTAAGCATTTAAATATACAAAAAACAACTGTAGATATAGATCTCCCTGAAAGCACTCTTTTAATATATAGATAATTTACAGCATTTTACATAATAGCTTGCTGAGACAAAAAAATGTGGCCAATTTAACACTTACTATAGTATAGAACATGGAAATAACAGTCCTCATGGGAAGAACAGGATGAAAAGGAACAATTTTTATTCCCCTGAATTCTTGTTCTAAGTAGCACAGCTTTCCCATTTTTAAAAAATTGTCTTGGAGCATTTATTTATTCTTTCTGTATGTGATTCTAACTACAGCTATTATTTTTTACCAGCTACAATGCCACAAAAGTGGAATTTCAAGAAATAAAAAGTGTTTGCTTTGCAAAACATCAGCTTCCTCCTCAGATGAGTATATGTAACATGCTTCTCATAATATATTTAGAGCCAAGATCTCAAGAGTGAGATGCTGACATTCCCTTTTGAGTGTAGAATCCAAAACGGAGTCCTACTGTTAAAAATTTCTAATCATCAACCAGGATTTTTTAAATGCAACAGGACACTTAAAACTTAAGGTAAACAAAGATTTTACAAAACTTCTTGAGATTTAAAACAATAATTCTTTCTTTAGAAGAACTGTAATTTAGAAATGCATGACACATCTTCCTTTCTGGTTGGGCAGTGACCTTCTTCCTGTGAACAGAACACATGCCAGTTGCTTTGGAGTCCCACTTCCTCCGCTGCCCATTAGGCACCCGCAGCACCATGGCACATTTCCTGTTCTACAATGCCACTGTCATTTCTTGTTCTCAGTTGGAACACAAGTCCCCATCCTTCTTTTTCTGATACTTTCCACCTTTCCCACTTTTCCATGAGGTATACCAGCAGTTTCAATTTTAAGGTTTCCCTGGCAAGGTTGTCCCCTCCCTTGGCATCACAAGCATATGGTGGCATAAACCAGAGCGCCACCACCGCAGACACATACCATGCCCACTGGTCTATGTTTTGACAACACTGGGAGTCCACTGACCAATCACCACAGACCCTGTTCTGTGGCTTGTCACCTTCAACTACAGAAGGTGACTGTCATAATTAGCTATGCAACATTTGGTTCCAGGCAGAAAACTACCACTCTGAGACAGTTTCAGGATGGGATGAAATATGGTTTCCTTGGTAAGCATGAACTTGTCCTCTCCCTTGAGCCTCAGGGCAGGCTGTCCTAGGGAAAGACATGGCACCTGGCAACAGGCTGCCATGAAGCAGGTAGTACCCAACAGGCCTTAACTGTAATTAAATGCACAGGTAGGCAGATGTCTACTTCTGGGTAAACTGTATTTCATAACCAACTTTCAGAAGACAAAGCTGAATTCTAGTCAGTAAGAATCCCGTGAGAAGTGTAAGATTTAGTAAAGTTTCTAACTGTAAACAATGGTCTTCCCTACTGGCGATTATTTTCCAGGAACTGAAATTTGAGGACAGTGCAACAATGCCCCCTGCATCTTCTTTGGCAGTAAACAGCAAGGCTCTGGATGGAGAGTGCAGTGGTCACTTCAGAAGGGCAAGGTAGAGGGCTCGAGAATACTTCATCTCCCTTTCCTGTTCCATACAGAATACCAAGTCCCTGAGGCAGATTCTCGTGATTCTTGGGCGAAGCGACTGTTTGGTGGCTGTCAGGCTAGATGTCCCAGAAGCAAGAAGGTTGTCTTTTAAGCCCTGAACAGAATAAAGGGAGAAACAAGTTTAAAATAAGCAACCTTCATAAAGGGAAGACCTGTCAGTTCCACACATGATGGCCCCCAGCCCCTGGCCACTAAGTCAGGTGCTGGAGATAATGTAATGCTGCAGTGGGCTCAGCCCTGTCCCCTTGCAGCCCAGTCCTGAGAGGAGGCCGACTGTCCCCACACCTAGTTCATGACCTTACCCATTCTTTCCCCCACCTGGACCATGGCCGCAGCCTCTGAGCGGACATCTCCACTTCCCAGCTCTACTTGGCTCCGTCTCTACTGTGCCTTGCAGGAAAGACTTTCCTATTTAAAGGCTTTGGACAAAACTTTTGGGAGTAATGGATGTGGTCATTATTTCGATCATGGCAATGATTTCATAGGTGTATGAATATGTAAAAACCTATCAGAGTGTACACTTTAAGTGTGTGCAGTCTTCTGAATGTCAGTTATAAAAATAAAAGTAAAAGCCTTACATGGGTCAGATTCCACCACCACTCTGTGGTTCAGAAATCCTTAGCAGCTCTCCACTGTCCAGAGCAGGGGCTCCAGCACTTGTTTTATCTTGAAAACTGTTAAGCACCTTACGCACATTATCTCTTTTCTTTCATACAACACTGTTCCAAGTTATATGGTATTCTGTCCATTTATCAGATGAGGAAACTGAGCTGAGATAGGTCAAGCAAGCTGTTCCGGGTCACACAGCACACTAAGACGGCACTCAGTCTCTCGTCTGCTCCAGAGCACTCTGAGTTACTGTGCTGTATCAGCCACCAAATCAGGTACAAACTTGCCCCCAGCTTCCCTTTGGGCTTACTTCCCATTTCTCCTCACGCACCATCTTCACTCCAGCCAATAGGCAAAGATTAGCAAAAGGCCATTCCAGGCCACTCTCCTCATCTTTTAAGACCTATTTCAAATGGGTCCACTTGCCCTCCTCCTTCCCAAGGAATTCTCACTATGGCAGTCACCTCACAAAGTATTACAGCCGTCGCATATGCCACCACCTCATAACCACTAGAACACACTGTCTGAGCACACGGCCTATCATCTCCATGCCTCCCAGAGCTCAGCAGAGTGCACAGGCCAATACAGATTACCACCAGTTATTTCTGAATTCAATGTTCTCGTTTAAAACAGAACCACTGTAAGTTCTAAATGTCATTCAAAAATGAATGAAACACAACACACCTCTATTAAGACAGTTTTCTAAATAGCAGCATGTCTACATACCACTGTTTAAAAAAAGATTGGAAGAAGAATTGAAGAAATACAGAATTCTCAAAAGATCACTTTGTAAAAATGAAATCCTTTATTCTTTTTCACCATACTTTGGTGTCTCTACAGGATTGACAACTCTCCGTTCTCAACCCAGAAAACTTACACGAGAAAAGACATTTACCTAATGTAGGAAACAAATCTTATGGTTCCATCACTGTCCTTTTAAAATCATCAAATGTTAATTATTCCCTTTGCATTTTGGGGATTTTCTGTTTTGTTTTGATGGTATGGAGAGAAATCCTTTTTAAGGTTTCCAAAGCACCAGGGTCAAAACAAGTCAACTTAATTCCATGCATGTTCACAGAATAACTGATTCACAGTATCACTTTAACTGACTGTCAAACAAAATTTCCTTAAAAGATATACTATTCAGTTTTGGGGGGATATGCTACGATATTCACATTTTTGTACTTGTTATATTAAACTTGTTCAAAAGCATCCATGGCACAAATTTTGGAAAATTCTACATTGTAAAAAAAGGTAAAAGATTACTTTGGGCTACACAACTGCCTGGCTGCCTTTCCTGGAGCCCCTCCACAGTAGAGAGCTGGTCTCTCACCACTTCTGCAGGGCTTGTGGTAGCGAATGTAATTTGCTCAAATACCAGTGTCTGTCTCTGTGACTTGGGCTGCATGTGGCGGACAAGTACAAGCCTATCACTCTTCCTTGCTAATGTCACACCGAGAGGTGGTATGGCTCAGTTATAATCCTAACTCCTGTGGATTATCACCAAAATATTTTCTTTGGATTTTTGCAGAATGGGTCCACCAACTCAATTTTGGAAAACTGGATAAGAATACATTAGGAATAAAGTTAATAAAAGGTATCATGGGCAGAGAGTAGCAATTTTTAAATTGAATCTATGTATGTTTATAAATGTTTCCTACCAAGAATTTGCCTAAATCATTTAGTGTTTTATATAAGCTTTGACATTACATGGCTAGATGGATACACTGTGCCCTGGCAGTTCCACTTGTACGTAAATACCAAGAAGTATGTCATATGTTCATCAAAAGACGTGTATGAGAATGTTTAGGACTACTGTTCATAATAGCCCTGAACTAGAAACAATTCAAACGCCCAAGAACAGACTAGAGGAATCGGAGCATGTTCATACAGACGGGACACAACGAGGCAGTGATGAACTGACTGGATGACCACCACAAAAACGCCAATTAAAGGACCCAGAGACACAAAGGAATGAACGCTTTGACTCCATGTCTATAAAGTTCAAAGCTATGGAAATGAGGATAATGCTTCCCCTTAGGAGAGAGCAGGAGTGGCTAGGAGGGGACCGGAGAAGCCTTACAGGGTTCTAGGGATGCTCTCTTGATCTGAGTACTGTCTACATGGGAGTGAGTGTGCTGTGAAAAGTCAGTGAGCCTGATTTGTGTATTTTTCTGCACCGATGTTCTATTTCAATAAAAAAATTTTAACTGCTACCCAAAAAGCCTTGTCTAGGTAGAAAATAAAATGGGGAGCAAAGAGGGAAAAGGGGGAAAGAAAATAAGGCAAATTGTAAAACAGAAAAAAATTAAAGAAACCAAATGATCTGGGTGAGGAACAAAGGGGTCACAGTTCATATCTGTCATGTGAAGAGCCCAGAGGCTCCGGGGGAAAGAGCCATATTCCAGCTGCCAGTACAGGGTTAAGAAGGAGGTCACTCCAACAGGATGCAGCAGAAGGCCCAGGGCCGTGCTATAAATGAAACAAACCCCGAGGGACTTTCAGTGACCCAACAGAAATGTCTTTCATAATTCACAATTTTATGAAGGTGAAAACATCCTTCCCTCCAAATAGTGACTCAGAAAGTCAGTCTTTCTTAAACCTGAATATAGCATTTGTATTCCTATGCTTTATGATTTGGGAGAGTCGACAGGCTGACTTGCCAGCTTCACAATGACCTGGCCAGAATAATCAGCTGCCTCTCAGTTATCCACGGTAAAGAGGGTGGAACGTGCATGGATGACTTAAAGGTATAAAAGCCCCAACCTGGGTTTTCACTATCCTTTTACATTTCTTCCACCCCAAGTCCTTTCCCCAAGGTTGCCTGGGACTGCTTTCTGGCCACATTACACTGTCAATGCCAAAGAACACTAATGTAGTTAAGATATTGTAATTCATAAGAAGAAAAAAAGACTCGTGACAATGTACTATTATTTCTGAAATAGAGGGTTTTCCCAATCGACTTTCTACATGAGGATAGTCCTTCATGTTCATTCTGCACCTGGATGAAAGGGGGGTGAAACAGAAGATGAAGTTCAATGAAAATGAAAGAAAGAATTCACTTACCAAGTGCACAACCTATATTCTTGAAAGCATAATCAGATCTAAAGGTTAACAATCTCTAACATGGCCAAGTCATTAAGTTAGCTTTTAATTTATTTGTTCAATTGTATCACTAAACAAAATTGATTATTTTTTTAAAAACAAGTTTTGAGGAATTCTATTTTAATATGAAAAATTGAACACCATCGGTTATGAGTTTAGGAGAAATAACACTGCTTTGAGAATGATACTAAATAATTAAAAATAACCAGTTATCCAAATTTTTATTTCCTCAACTTTATAGAACTAGTGCTGTGATGTATGACCTTTAAAAGCTTCTCTACTTCTTTTTCCACATTTTCTTCAATTATATCACTGCCATATTAACTGACAAGCAGAAATAACATCTTTTTGAGCCAGGGGCTTCGCAAATCCTGCTGAGGTTCTCAGTGGCCTCACATGGGCTTCTGTTTCAAGAGCTGCCATCAAGACAACTTAGCTTCATGTCAGCCCAGCACTGGTTCAATTAAAAAGTTGGCTGGGTTGCTGAGCATCTACTGGTCAAGGAGATGTGCTAGGCAGCGTAAGATACACAAGAGGACTGAAAAGCGGCAAACACACCGGCTGTCTCTTCCATAAGCAACCTCAGACGAATCACTTAACTTCTCTGTGCCTCAGTTCCCTAATCTGCAAAATAGGAATGGTAACAGTAATTATCTCATAGGGTTGGCTCACGGATTAAATGAGAACCATGCCTGGCATACAGTATACACGCTATAAATGTTCACCCTTATTTAAAATTAATTAATTCACTAGTCAGCTGGGTGGCACTGAAGGCTTATAATCAGGGAACAGTGGAATCCTACTTCTAGACCGCTCTTCCCATCCCCTAGTTAGAACTAATTAAACTTTTCTGCCTGTGTCCTATTCTCCTAAGTCCTAGTTAACTTAAAGAAATAATTTGTCCTGCCTCAGTCACCTTGTTCCTCCCAATGAAAATTTTAATTTTACTGGGGTTCTGAATACCTAAAGCTAAAAGGCAGACTAATGGGCATCTCAGACATGTGGCAGGTAAATGAAGGGCATAGTTTGTCACAGGCTCCTCCAAACTGAACAGTGGAGGAGGCTGCTGCTTTACAGAATCAACCAAGGCTATGAATCCTGTCTCTAAAGCTAATGTCAACTTCTTCTATTCTGTTCCCTGAATCGTAAGACTAGGAAAATACAAATGTGAGCCTGAATCCTAAAAGTTACCTAGGAACAAGAATTGGACATTTTTAATAGAAGGAAGAAAGATTCATTACATTTCTCAGATTCTCTGCCTGATTTTAACCTAACCCAATGTTACCACGGGAGCTCTTCAGGGATGACTTGTCTTAAACTTTAGGGAGGAAACAAGGACTAGACATGGATGGAATGAAGATCTGGCCCCAGTACAAGAACTGAATATCTCCTAAGTCTTGGAAGCAAGAATAAATAAAAATACCCTGGATGCTTGGCTTTGTATAACAGGAACGCAAAAAATGTATATTCGAAAGACCCGAGCTTCTATAGGCCTGAAGAACATGCAGAGCAGAAAATGCTGCGCTCTGAGAAGGACTGCCCTCTGCTGGCCAACAAGGAGAATTCTGGACGCAACAGATCTCTCATCACCTTTTCTTTTTTTTATTTCAGAGCACTGACAACCCTGCCTGCTAACTTCTGCCCTAGAAATTTGTCACTTCTATGTATCTGTGTTTCAACAGTCTTTCTTTTATAGAAGTAATATCTCTCAATAGACTGATGTGACATGTAATCACAGACTTTGAGTCCTAATTCTAGTTGTGTAGCTATGAGAGCTATAAAGATTACACTGATTGCCCCATGAGAATGACAATCCCCCATCTTGGTCTCTGGAAGAACCCCATCTTAAATTCCAGATCTCACTGCCCAGTATCCTAGTGCAATCTATGACAGAATGTGTCCTAGATTCAATGTGTTTCAAATCATTATTCCTCTCCTCTCGTCTTTTTTTTGCACACAAATTTTCATGAAAGCATTATGCACAATACCCAAGCCATCTTCAAATGTCCAAGAACAAGTGAGCAGATGAACAAATTACACATTGTGATGTATCCATGAAAAGGAATAGAAACACAAAGAGGATGAGTCTAAAAACATGGAGGTGAGTGAGAGTAGCCGAACCCCACAGGGGTGCCTGCGGCATGATTCCACTTTCCTGAGCTGAAGGAAGGAGAGAGCCACTCCCTTGTGATAGGAGGCTGATCATTTTGGTTGCCTGCAGCCTGGGCTGAGGAGTGTGTTTAGATTGGGAAGAGGTTCAGCAAGGGAACCATTTGTGGGAATGGAGATGCCTTGTATGCCGCTTGTGGCGGTGGCACGTGTGTGCATTTATAGTAAAAACTCATCAAACAAACTATATGCATTACTGTATGTAAACCGAACCTCAAGAAAATGGATCTTTTTTAATTTTAATTTTTTACAATATTAAGTTATTTTTATTGCATTTTGTGTACATCTGAATGCAAATTATTTATCATTATCCAAAAGGAAATTTTGCAGCCAGCGGGAAAATTTTTAAATAAGTATTATCTCAAATATACCATTATGACATTTTCAGTGCTTTCCCAAGGCAGAAAAAGAGATCATGAATTTAGAAGACAAAATCCCACCATCAGTCATTATCTGTCAGATTAGAACATCTCACCAGAAGTCACATTTGTGTTAATGGCAATTTGATTTCCCAATGTGTACATGCCCTTACAATTTAATTTTTTATATATGAAAAAAATTTTTAATTGAAGTATAGTTGACATACAATATTAGTTTCAGGTGTACAACATAGTGATACATTTATATACATCATGAAATGCTTGCCATAAGTGTAGTTATGTGTCACCACACAAAGTCATTACAGTATTATTGATTATATTCCCTATGTTGTACTTTACATCCCCATGACTTATTTATTTCATAACTGAGAGTTTGTACCTATTAATCCCCTTCACCTTTTCACCCTTTCCCTAACCCCTGCTCCTCTCTGGCAACCACTACTTTGCTCTCTGTATTTATGAGTCTGTTACTGTTTTGCTGTGTTTGTTTACTTGCTTGTGTTTTAGATTCCACATGTAAGTGAAATCATTCCTTTTCTCTTTCTTATTTAAAGGAATGGTAACACCGTTAGCTTCCAACGCCCATGCAGAAAACTGTATGGATGTCTTCCTCAACCCTTTCTTCTATATTCCATCTGTTACTTAACAGTTGTACCTCCTAATAATTTCCAAATCATCTACTTTCTACATTTTTACTTCCATTATCTTCTGCCTGGATTACTTCAACAAACTTTTAAGAAAACTCCCTATTTCCAATATTAATATCGCTCACATTGCAGTGGGAATGATCTTCACAATGGCCTAGATATGGAAGCAGCCTAACTGTCCATCGATAGATGAATGGATAAGGATGATGTGGTACATATACCCAATGTATATTCAGCCATAAAAAAGAATGAAATCTAGTCATTTGCAACATGGATGGACCTGGTGCAACTCCATGTAGTTCAGCTGCGCTCTGTATGTCACTCCACCATCACATTTATTCACTGCAAGGCAACTACTGTCTGTCTTTCTCACTCACTAGAAAGGACAGATTGTGTACTTGTGAATATTTTATATAGTGTTTGGCACTTAGCTGGTTTCCAATCAATGTTTGTACTAGGATGATGTGCACAGTGTTACCCCAAAAATACCACTTATGAAAATGAATATTGAAAATGAGCCACATTATGGGCGTTTGGAACTTTGAAATCAAATTCCTGCTGTTATTTTTAGATTTAAACTAAATAAATGAGGGAGAAAGCTGTAAAGTGGGTCGATGGCTTCTTCCTATACATTATTCAGCCCTCTAACAACTTATCTCACCTACTCATCCCAGCCAAGTTAAACAAAATGAGATTTGCTTAAAAAGCTACTTTCTGCCACACTCTTCAAACAGAGAGTGCTTCAGCCCTTAAGTAGTACAATACACAAGAACAGCAAATAACCAAAGAAACAGTCTACTCTGGAAAGCAGTAACAGGACGTTCCTCTTTATACTACAATTGTTTTCTTTAACCTTTAATTAAGACACTTACCAAGTCCTCCAAAAACTCAAGTAAAACTATGTCTAGGGTTAAGTTTTATCTATTAATATATGACAACTTTTTCAAAGGTCTGCCAGGGTTTTTTTTTTCTTTCAGAACCAGCTTTGATTTTATCCTTGGAGGACTGTGAATGTTAAAAAAAGCTACAGTATCAGCATGGTTTCTGTGCCTTACAACAAAAGGTTTATTTACTAATACATTTAAATGTATCAATAGCAGCTTTGTTTAAATCTCTGGTAATTCTAGAGTTGGTAAGCTGCATACAGACTGATTGAAAATGATACTAGAAAAAAATACTAATTTACAGGAAAAGTGAAAGAGCACTAGAAATGATAAATATAAAAAACTATTTTTATTTTCATAAATTATTTAAGAAACATATGACTAAGTAATAATGTACTATGGAGGTTAAAACATACTAGAAATAAAACAGGTAACAAAAACAGAACAGAGGATGGGAGGAATTTGTGCAATGGAATCACACAGTTAAAGCATTTTATGTCATATGTGAAATGGTATTAATTCAAGGTTGAGTGCTGTCAGTTAAGGGTAGATATACCTTTTAAATGGATACATACAGCAACCATTAAAACAAAATAAAAGAGGTATACTTAAAAAAACAATAGGGGATACAGAGTGGCACACCAAAATACATTTGATTGATTCAAAAGATGACAGGAAAGGAGAAACAAAAATAAATATCAAATGATAATCTCAAATCCAATCATAGTAATAACTATATTAAATGTAAATGGCTTAAATAATCCAAATGAATTTTCAGACTGGATAAAAATCCAAAACTCAATTATATGCTACTCATACGAGACTGGCTTTAGATAAACACATAGAAAGGCTGGAAATAAAAGGATAGAAAAAACACAAACCATGCAAAGAGTAAGCACAAGAAAGCTGGAGTAGCTATATAGTGGCTATAACAGTATCAAAAAAGCAGATTTTAAGACACAGAATTTTACTGGAAGTGAGAATCATTTCACAATGATTAATGGGGGAAATGCATCAGAAAGATAAAATGTTTGGTACCTAATAACAGACCATCAAAATAAAAGAAGCTAAAATTGATGGGTAGAAATAAACAAATGCCCAACACTAGTCAAAAAAACAATTTACACTTTTCTCAGTAACTGATGGTGACAAGCAAGACAAAAAAATTAGTAAGGATATAGACTTATAGACACTAGAATCAGCACTGCAGAACACACTTCCTTCTCAAATGCACAAAAAATACTCATTAAGATAAATGATATGCTAGGGCAGGTCTCAATATACTTAGAAGGATTGAAATCACAGAACATGTTCTCTTTCTGTAAAGAAAACACCAAATATTTGGAATTAAACAGCACATTACTAAAGCCTGTAGGTCAAATAAGATACCAAAAGGGAAACTGGGAAATATGTTTGAACTTAATGATAACAAAAATACAACATACCCAACATATTAAAGGAGTGAAGTTAAAGCAGAAAAGCTAATGGGAATTTATAACTTAAAATGTTCATATTAGAAAAGGTACACCCAAGCTTCATCTTAAGAAGCTGAAAAAAGAAAGTATTAAGCTCAATCTAAGTAGAAGAAAGGAAATAATAGGACTGGAAATCAATGAAAAAGGAAATAGACAAAGTTTTTAAATAAAGTCATAAGTTTGTTTTTGAAAAAGATTAATAAAACTTATGGACCCTTACCTAGACTGATCAGGAGATGAGAAAGAAAACATAAATTATCAATATCAGAAATGAAAGAAAGGATAACATCACTACAGACATTAAAAAGTTAATGAGACACAATGGATAATTTTGTGAATGACTTCAATAACCTAGATGAGTCCAACAATCTGCTAAGAAACACGACTTCCAAAAACTAAGACAATATTGAGTTTTCCCCACATACAGAACTCCACACCTGGATAAATAAATTCTATCAAACATTTAAGGAGGACAAAAAACAGATCTTACACACCCTCCCCCACACCCCAAAAAACAGGAAGAAGGAATATTTATAACTCAAAACAAAACTATCAAGGACATTACAACAAAATACAATTATGGATCAATATCCATGAACACCCATGAAAAAATATTCAATAAATGAACAACAAACAGAATCCAGTAAAATGTATAGTCAATTTTATATAATGTCCAAGTGGGATTTATCCCAGGATTAAAAGGTTGCCTAATAGGCTTGCTAAAATTTAAAAACCAATATAAATTATCAAACTAGGAGAATAAAGGAGAAAACTCATATGATAATCTGATAAGTAAATTCTGACAAGCTCTGACAAAATTCAATATCAACAATCATAAAAGCTCTTAGTCAACTAGGAAGAGAAGAATTTCCTCTATGAAAAACCTTTAGCCAATATCATACTTAAGGGTTAAATATTGAAGCTTTCTCCCCCTAAGATCGGGAACAAGGCAAGGATGTCCACTCTCCTCACTTCTATTCAACACAGTACTAGGGATGTTAGTTAGCTATTGCTCTAAAGCAAGAAAATAAAATAAAATGAAAAGCTTAAAGATTGGAATGAAAGAGGTAGTGTATTTCCACTTGAAGACAGCACAATTATTTAGTACATCTTAAGGAATTTACACAAAAAACTATCAGAACAATTAAGTAAATTTACCAGGTTGGAAGATACTAAATTTGCTATATTAGCCACAGAAGTGTAATTTTGGAGAGCATAATTTTAAAAATACCATTTCAATAGCATTGAAAAAAATACCTATGTATAAATGTAATGAAAGATGTAAAAGACTTCAAAATGGAAAATTAAAACAACTGCAGAAAAACAAAAAATGATGGAAGTAGATGAGAGATACACAAAGCTCATACTGCCTCAGTATTGTTAAGATGTCACTTCTCTGCAAACTGATCTATAGTCAATGCCATTTAATAAAAATACCTACGTATTTTTCTAAGAATAACAAGAAGAGTCTAAAAATTCAAATGAAAATGCAAAGGACCCAGAAAGTCAAAAATAATCTTGATAGGGACACAGTTGTAGGACTTCCACTATCCAATTTCAAAATTATTACAGTAATCAAGAACCTGTGGTAATGGCATGAGTAAAGATAGATAGGGCAACAGAATAGAGAATGAATATATATAGAGAGAATGAATGTATATATATATACAAAATGTTTAATGCTATAAGTTGATTCAATGGGGAAAGTCTCTACAAGAAATGGGATAAAGATATCTGTATATGAAAAAGTTAACCTCAACCTTGTGAGAAACACACTCACTGGTCCAAATTCAGTAAGTGGACACGGAGACAAAGAGAGCAGCGAAGCGAGGCTTTAATGACAGTCCTACAAGATCGGGTGTCTGGTGGGCAGGCACACCTGGGGAGTTTGGTGCCAAAAATTTATCTCTTAGTACGTGAGTCCCTCCCCTGATTCCTCACTGGCTGAGTACTACAGGGTTCCCAGTCTTTCTCGGACGTCGCCTAGCTAGTTATATCTTTCCTTTACATTTGTCTTAATCTTATTGGTAGGTTTAAAAAACTCAAACAGGTATTGCCAGGCCCTTATCAATTCTCCCACCCCCACTCTCAGCCCAAGCAGCTTCTACCACGTGGCCCTTTGTTAATACCTTACTGTTAAAATGTTTAAACATCCTAGTGGGAATAAATCACATTTAGGTTTTATACTCTTTCCTAACAACCTGTACTTACACCAGACACAAAAATTAAATCAAGACAGATCAAACACTTAAACTGAAAAGCAAAAGTATAAAGCTTCCAAGATAAATCTTCATTAACTATACTACACAAAACTTTTTAGGCTTCAGAAAACACTAAGTATAAAAGAAAAAAATGATAAATTGTACTTTGTCAGAGCAAAAACAATCTGTTCTTCTAAAAGGTACCATCCAAAAGTAAAAGTATATTGCTAAAGGGAGTGTGAAATGGTACAACTATTTGAAAAACAGTCTAGAGTCCTTTATAAAGTGAAATACACATTTATTCTATCACAACAATTTGCCTCTAAAGCATTTTCCTAAAAGAAACAAAAACATATGTCCACAAAATAACTTTTACAAGGATGTTCATAGCAGCTTTTTCCATAATAGCCAAAAATTGGAAGGAGCCCCAGTATAAATAAATTATGGAGTATTTTGGCACTAAATGGAGTACTACTTGGCACTAAAAAGGAAAGCACTTCTGATATGTGCAATGTAATACATCTCAAAAACATGTATGTTGAGTGAAAACATTTAGAAACAAAAGAATGTTTTATTGTATGATCCACAATTATATAAAGTTCTAAAACAGGCAAGACTAAGCTATAATAGAAATCAAATCCATAATTATGGATGGGGTTGGAAGTGGTAATGGCTGGAAAGGCATGACAGCACTTTCTGGCATCATAGGAATGTTTTGTTCTTAATTTGGGATAATGGTTACAATTAAAAGCAGCATATTTTATTGTACATAAAATATATCTCAATCTAAAAACCAAATGCAAAGTTGGTTTAAATTTTTATCTTAAAGTTATCTCTTCCTCAAGAAGTCCCCTAAAGGGGCATGGGTATTCTTCTGTGCTGCCTGGTGTGCTTTGACATATAAAAGTTTGAGAAGCACTGTGATATCAGAATTCTACATCCACAAATATTATGATGGTACAGAGAATGTAGACAAATTTTTATTCCAATATTAAGTGGTAAGTTGTTTGTAAATCAAGTTACCTGGAAGATACTGTAAGATCCTAGAATATGTTCAACTCAAGAGATTTTAAGTATTATTAAGATGCTTAAGTATCAGCATTTCTCAGTGGGGGTGTTATAAGAATTCTGAGTAAGCGTGATTGGGTGGACTGCCCCTTACACTGCATTATATTTAGTATCACTCATGCCCAGCCACCAAATGCTAGTAACACAAGCCCCAGCCCTCGGGTCACTGTGTCAAAACAACAACACTCCACACATTTCCAGGTACCCACAGAGTAGGTATTGGCCCCAGCTGAGAGTCACTGGGCTATAGGTTAATAGTCAAAAGAACATGTAATCAGCATGAAAAGCATCCAAGTTAACAGACCTAATCTACCATACCATTTAAATTCCAAAACTGATAATTTAACTAATGATTACCTCTACTTAATTAATCTTCAAAAGAAAAAGTACTTGTTTTTATGTTCTTTATGTAGGATTCACTTGGGAGGAGGAAGCATGACTGATTTTGTTGAAATCTCTGATTAGGGAAACCAAATACAACCACCGAAAACACTGCCAACAGCAGCAAACCAGAACACAAGAAATAACATTAGAAATCAAACTCCTGAGCAGAGCGATGAATCCAGAAGATGTATCATGGTCATAAGCCTATATAAATCACCCACTTATGTGCAAGAGTGGGTTTAAAAAGAATCAGGATATTCCTAATCTGTTCTTTGTGGCAGAAAATTAACAAACAACTAAAATCTCCTTGAATAATATACTCTAAGCTAAATCAAGAAAATATTAACTAATTTGCTTTATGGTTTCAGTATTCAAATCTGCCTTTCATGCTGCAATCAAAATGCAACATAATCATTTAATGGCAAGAAAAGTTTGTTGGGCTGCTAGCACTTTATTTGTACGTGCAAATTGAAGAATGGACACTATGGACAAGATTATCAAATGGAAAAGGATATGATATCATGTACATGCCTGGTACTAAGAAGCAGAAGATGAATTAAATGGCACGTGGTCCTATAACAAAAGACTGAATTAGTAATCAGGAAACTTTTCCCAAAGAAAATCCCTGAATGGCTTCACTAGTAAAGTCTACAAAATATTTCAAGAATTAGTACCAATACTTCACAAACTCTTCCAAGAAAACAGAAAACAAGTGACCACTTAATCCACTCTATAAGACCAGTATTACCCTGATACCAACACCAGACAAAGGCATCACAAGAAAACTACAAACCAATATCCTTTATAAATACAGATGCAACAAAACACTTGTAAATAGAATCTAGCAGCATATAAAAAGAAACACCAATGGCCAAGTGGGATTTATCCCAGAAATGTGTGGTTGATTTAACATATGATCATCAATGTAATACACCTTACTAATAAAGGAAAATAAAAAACATAACCAAGTTGGAGGAATCATCCTTTCTAATTTTAAAACTTACTGTAAAACTATAGAAATCAAGACATTGTAGTATTGGCATAAGGACAGACATAGACATAGAAATTAACAGACTAGAACTGAGAACCCAGAAATAAACCCATACATCTACAACTAATTTATTTTCAACAAAGGTGTTAAGACCATTCAATGGAGAGAGAATAGTCTTTTTCAAAAAACTGTGCCAGGCAACTGTATATCTACATTCAAAAGAATGAACTGAACCCCCTACCTCATACCATATATAAAAATGAACTTAAAAAGGATCAAAACTGCAAATATAAGAGCTAAAATTATAAAAATCTTAGAAAGCAATATAGATATAAGCCTCTGCAACATTGGATTTGGCAATGATTTCTTAGATATGACATCTAAAGCACAAGCAACCAAAGGAAAAAATAGCAGACCAATTGGACTTCATTTCTACAAAGTAGATACACAAATGCCTGATAAACACATGAAAAGATGCTCAATATCATTAGTCATAGGGAAATGTGAAACAAAACCATAGTGAGATACCACTTCACATCCACTAGGATGACTATTAAAAAAAAGAAGACAATAACAAGACATGTATTATGGGCGGGAATGTAAACTGGTACAGCAGTCTGGCAGTTCCTCAAAAAGTTAAACAGAGTTACCTTATGGGCCAGCAATTCTACTCCTAGGGAAATGAATGTCCACACAAACACTTGTATATGAATGTTCCTAGCAGCATTATTTATAATAGCCCATTACAGAAACAATCAAATGTCCATCAGATGATGAATGGATAAATGGATGTGGTACATCAATTAAGTGGAATATTATTCAACCATTAAATAGGAATGAAGTACCGACAAATGCTACAACATGGACTTTGAAAACATTATGTGAAGTCAAAGAAGTTAGACACAAAAGACCACATAATGTGTAATTCCATTTATATGAATGCCCAGAACAGGCAGATCCATGGAGGCAGAAAGCACATTAGTGGTTCCCAGAGGTTGATGGTAGTGTCTGCTAATGGCTATGGAGTGTTTTTGTGGAGTGATGAAAATATTCTGGATTCAGTAATAGTAATGGTTGTACAGCCATGTGAATATACTAAAAACTACTGAATTGTACATTTTAAAATGGTTAATTTTATGGTTTGCGAGTTATATCTCAATAACAATAAAACCCAAAATGATGGGCACTGTCTGATAAATCAAACAAGTTCAAACAAACATTTCAAAAGCCAACTTACATTTACTCTTCTTTTCAGTATTCTATGTATTTCTTAGGGAAAATGCATAAACAGGAATTCAACAACATACTCTAAATACCATCAGACAGTACTGTTGCAATATCTAAAACAGATACATGGTCTTCCATGTAAACCTGTGTTTTCACTGATAATATTAACTGACAAGCTGAACATTTAAATTTGGGAAAATTTCACAGAGAAATTATCTGTCATTTAAACTATGGAAAGGTATGCTTAGCAATGGAGTTACCAACTACTTCCCACAAAAACATTAATTTGTTGTTAATTAGCCCTCATCTATCACTTTGAAAACTAAGACCTAATGATATTTATCACAGGCAATCCTATATAATACAAGCAATTCATGCTTTTCATAGTCACTAAAGCATGAACAAGTAGCTGTACAGGAGGCTGAAACAGCTACTAGGACAATATTCGGGAATAAGCACAACAGTATAACTAACTGGTCATGTGAGAATACAATTTAGGAAACCTAAGGAAGTTATACTAGTCTAAATTACAGAAGCGGCATGCATGGAGACACACTTTCAAAAACTGCTTCCTGGGAGCCTGACACCTTACAGGAATCATCTTAAACTGGACAACTTAGAGAAAAAAAAATCTCCTCTAGTAAGCTCATCATTATGCTAACTACACTTACAGTGCTTTGAAGAAAAAAATAACACATAAAGCCTCAAATATTACATATAAAGCACCATTAAAACACTATTTGCTCTGAGGGAACAGTGACCAAACTACTTAATGGAGCAGAGGTATGTAACAATAAAAATACTTGAAGGAAAGGCATAGTTCCCAGACAGCCCTGCATAGATAACTTTGATATTTTATATATATTATGCTAATTTCCAGTTTAACCACAAGTACCATGGTCAAATGCTACAAGGACCACCATACTAAGGTTCATTATGATGTCCTGTATCACAGTCTTCAAGTATGCCCTAATAAGGTAGAATAGGCCAGACAGGCATTAATGAGCACTGCTGTGATAAAGGAAACTAACTTTTTGGATTATAAATTCCAGGCAAGCTGAGACCTAGTTCCATTCTTCTCACCACTGTACCTGGGCACACTGGGTGAATAAATCAATGAGTGAATACAAATACCATCTCAATAAATATATTATGACTCTAAATTAGAGATAGAAAGGAGATTAATTAAAAAAACTAAGAGATAACAAATGGCATTAAGTTTTTAAAATAATACTATCCAGTACTGATGAGATACTAATAAACAGACACTTTCATATATTGGTGGTAGGACTGTAAACTAACTCAATTTGGGGGAACAGCAATTAGCAGTAAATAGTAAGATAGAACTTTAATAATAAATATCTAATTTGACCTTGGAATTCTATTTCTGAAATTAAGTAATAAATGGTCAAAAATTTAGTTATAAAGAAGCTCACACAACAATACATTGGAAACTAAAACATGTCCAAGAAGATAGATAAATTATAGTATGCCAATGAAATGTGCAGAACACTTAAGGATATGGATAACATGTACACACTGTATCATTAAGTAAAGAAGTAGGTCACCAAATACATTACTTCACTATGAACTTTGCAAAAATGGTAGGATGTGGATAACTTATAATTTTCTTCTTTACATTTTCTATAATAAACACACTTATTTTGATGAAAATAAAAAATTTAAATATAAAAATTCACATTACAGAGACAGGGAAGGAATGCTTAGAGAAATCACCAGCCTGAGGAATGAAAAGGAGTAAGTGACAGAAACGAAAGGGACCTGGGAAGACTTGACAGTGAATAATCCACTGGAAATAAAATAGAGAAAGTAGACAGAACATACTCCAGACACTAAATGAAAGAGGAAAGGGTAGGCTTTGGAGCTCCTGATTAGGGAAAGAGCACAGAAAGGCTCATGGAAAAGACAGTCCTCATTTCCAATCAGAAGAGATATATGTTGGCTCTAAAATCTGAATGTGCCCCTTTCTCTGTGATGGGAGAAGCTAGATACAGCAAGTTGTCTTTTACCTTGGAAAGAATATCTCAAGATGCTCCAAAATACCAGACTTCTAGAAGTTCACCAAGATTACAGGCCCCTGAATTTTTATTGGATTTATCCCCACCCTCAGGCATATAAGCACCTTAGCAAAATGTCTGCAGGAGTTGTTACTTCTAGCTCACCAGAACCAATCAGCATGGTATCAGTGTAATAGACAAGCATAATGTCCTGTGCAAGGGACAGGCTATCTACGTTCTTGCTGACTAGCTAATGAAATAAGACCCAATAGAGCCCCAAAATAGGTTAGTGAAGGTATACTGCTGACCCTGCCAACAGAAAGCAAACTAATTCTGATGGTCTTTACTAATTAGTATGGGAGCAACAGGGGGAAGCATATGCAGATCAATGTCTGCATACCAAATGCCATGGGTTGCACTGATTTGTTCCAGCAACAAAACACATCTGGGAAACCACAACTAGTATAGAAACCATCACCTGATTAAGTTTATGATAACCTACCATCAATTCTCCATTGAAGTCCTCTTCAATGCCAAACAGGTAAGCTGAATGGGCATGCAGTAGGAATCACTACTTCTGCATCTTTCAAATCCTTAATGGTGGCTCTGCAATCTGTCCAGGTAATAGTTTACTATTTTCATAAGTAAACAACATTCTACTGGCTTCCACTTGACTTTTTCTCACTTTCACAGGTTGGTGAACCAATGTGAGATCTCTGTTAGTTGTTGAGTATGTCTATTCAAATTATGCATTCCAGGAATATGGAAATAACCATACTGGGCCCACTGTGAGATGGACTTAAGCTAAAACTCCACTGATTGGTAGAAAACAGTGGTGTTTCAGGTCTCCTAGAATTCATTAGGTTCAGTGTTATAGTGTTCATCAGACCCTAAAAAGTCTAATCATTTCTCCTTCCCCAATGTCCAGTTGCTTTAGCAAATGGCTATAGGTCTTCTGCGGGAAGGCTAGAAGGAGATTCACAGCATACATTTTTGGCTGGTATGGCAGGGTCTTTCCTCAAGACCTGGCTTTCCCTTCATTCAAAGGTCTTTGCATCTGTGAACCAGCTTACTTCTGGGAACTGTTGAGAGAATATAAAGGTCATCTAAATCACACTTCTGTTCCCCAGGTCTAGAGCTCCTCTGTTATACTTAGAGGTTAATGAAGACTTAATAAGTTTCCACTTCTTTCAGTTCTAGGGACACTATGATTAACTAGCCCATGCCAAAGATTTTTGCAATTCAGACTATTCTGAATACTCCTTGGCTTTGCTGACCATCACGATAAAACCACAGCCACTTTGTCTTTAGTAAGTAAATGCCTGTACTTGCTTTTGCCATCTGGGTTTCCCAATGAGTTCAGCTATCCTAGTTTGATGACAACAGTGCCCCTGCCATTAATGGATTAAAAAGAATACCAACAGAACTCCTGAAGGAGGCTGAGCTCCCCCACTTGAATGTAGATCTCAGAGTTTTCAGGAAGGGAGTGTCCTGTAGACCCACCCAGAAGGCATATGTTTTTTAAATGAAAAATCCACTCTGTAATTCTAATCTCCCTAAACACTCAGATTACTTCCTCTATACAAACAAAGTTCTAGCACCTACTCAACTTCACTTAGTTTGAGCTGCTCTTTAGTGTAGTTTTCAGTCAACTAACCAAGTAAACTGTTGGAGCCACTTTTAGTCCTCCAACCTAATACCTTCAATCTGGACTCTCTGCTTAGTGAGCTTTTTATCAATAAAAATTCAGCCTGATCCAATTTTATATTCTTTGATCCTACACCCTTAAGATCCATTCCTCCACCATTCTCCAGGTAACTGCAGACAAAACCATCCGATTCTTCACTGTGAATCACACCTCCTCAGGGGTAAGACAGTGTCTCACCCTCTGGGGCTGCTGGAACTTGAGTCTGGTTATAGAGTCAGAAGCAATGAGGTAGTATGGGAAGGTCCTGAGGAAAATCAGTAGTCTCTTGCAAGGCAAGGACCTCAAACGAAGCCATCACGGATTCCTCAGGAAAACACCCCCCTCAGAGGTGCAGGAGGACTGGTAAGCGTGGGAGGCAGAACCGAGGAGCCCAGGGTCCCAGCTTCCCTGGAATCTGTTCACATTCTCCACCCCAATTGTCAGTTTTCCATTCTTTCCCAATGCTGTAACTCAACACAAGAAACTGAAAACTGGAAATGCAATCTGTATTGTAATTTAGCCACTTACAGTAGGATCGGGCTTCGGGTTTGGTTTTCAGAAATCTCTGCCTTTGGCTACAAGAGATAAGGGTTTCTTTTAAGGCAGTCACAGAGGCTTCCATTCCCTTATCTGGATTCTTTCTGAGCTCAAATCTAAAGCCTTTCCTTCCTTAAGTTTCTCAGTGTATTTTGAAGGGAACAACCTATTTCACATTATTCCTATGTTCACTAAGATGTGCTCAAGTAGTAAATGCTTGGTTTCCCAAAGCCTTGCCTTTTTGGGCACTTGATCACTACGGTCCTCAGGTGATAAAGTAACTGTTTTACCACTGCATGCCATGGATCACCACTGTCCCCTCTGCAACACAGTCATTAATGCCTCTAAAATCTAATTAGAGCTGAGAACCATTGCTGAAAAACCCAGAACTAATTCAGGAACCCATCACTAAGATGCTGCTCCTCTGTAGCCATTTGCAGTGCAAACTTCTGCACCAGACAGCATTTGAAAAAGAACACTAGGAATGACATAAAATGTGGCATTTATTACAGAGATTTGGCCTTAGGTAATAGTGAACCTGGTCAAACAGTTCATGGTCGGCTGCTGACTGTGTCTGGTGTTGGGCCTGGCCCAAGGTTTGGTGAGGAGCCTGGAAGCTCTCCCGCACCAACAGTTGTGAACTGCAATAGCTCCAGGGTCCCAAGAACAACCTTCTGAGAGGAGGAATAAGGCTGCAACTCCACTTCTGTCTTTCGAATCAAGCTTCATGTTCCCTGCTAACCTGGGGCTATGCGAGGAAAGGAATTCTGGGAAACATGGCTCCAGTTAGCTAATTTGGCATAATACAAATCTAGCATCTTTTGGCTAAGTGCTTTCTTGGATCTATTCTAACTTCCAACCATTCTATCATTGCTTATTTCTGTTACCATAATTTTCAAGAAGTCTTTTAAAAACTCTTCCCAGTCATTTAAAAAACAGCCTTTTACTCTCGTTTCTGATTGCAATACACTCTGCTGTTGCTTGTTAGTGTTCTTCTGCTTTATGCCTTTTCTCCCATGTTCTCCTTTCTTTTTGTCATGCAGGAGGCTTTCTCTAAATACCAGGTCATTCTTACCAGTCCAGTCACATTTAAAAGTAAGGCACTTAACTATTAATATCTGAGGCCCCCTCTCTCGGTTATTTTTTTCAGAAAGAATACCTCTAGTCTCCAATCTAAGCCAGTTTTAACTCAAATACTACTGAATACTCTTATAGCTGTTTTCTCCTCTTCTTTATTCTTGTGTATTTGTGGTGTTTTCACTTCATTACTAACATTCAAGGGGAATTTGGGAAGGAAAGATAAACCCATAATGTGCAATTCAACATATTTCACAATAAGTCCCTGAAGAGAGCGGACAAAAAAAATCAACCTTAAATCTCTGGCAAATCTAACAGATCTAACCAAATTTAAATTTATGTTTAAATCATTTATGAAAAAGAGGTAGATTTGTGAATAAAATAAAATTTTAAAAATACATCTCAAAATATAAGAAGCGGCTTCTTTATCTAAAGTAGTAACATGCTCTAAATTCTAGTGACTCTACATGGTATTTATAGAAAGTATTAGATGACAATAAATTTGTTTAAATCTCTAATAAGTCAGCTGCAATACATAATGTACATTTCAGAAAACGTGGCTTGCCTGTAGCCTGGCAAAAGAGAACGGAGGTAGAAAATGGTACTATCTCATATTACCTGTTTCTGAAAAAGTCAAGATGAGACAGAGAAGCGAAATTCTGAAGAGATTAATGGTTAACGTTTCAAATTCACTACAGGTCATTCACTACTTATACAACATTATTAAAAGCTAAAATACTGATATTATGACTGCGATGACAAGGATGACAATTTATTATAAGCCTGTTCTTGAGGCCAGGAACTAATTAAGCACTTTATATAATCCAATCCTTAAAACTGTATAATGTGGGTGTTATGCTCACTTTCCAAATGGGGATAATTGAAGTACAGTCAAGAAGCAAAGTCAGATTTGTCTGAGGCCAAAGCACATGTACTTACTGCACATGCCACCATGTTCCTCTACACAGGGAACACTTCACAGAATTTGTTATATAATGTTACCATAATAGAAAAGAAGGACAGAGATTTGGGTATCTCTATGCTTTTCTCAAAGGAGTTATAATATAAATAACAACTATGTGGATGAAAAAAATCACAACTATTATTGCCACAAAAGTAAAAATGTATGCTAACTCAGCCCTATTTATAAGATTATGCTTAATGATGAAATCTCATGCCCCAGTTTTTAATGAAATATTTACACACATTTATATACAAAGACATCAAAAATAAAGGGGGGTGGGCCAGCCTGTGCTAAAGAAGTAGAAACAGAAGAAACTCTCTACTAAACTAGTTTTCAAGTTTTTTATTGTCTTTTTTCCAGTCTTTAAAAAAGAGCCTTTTTAAATATATTAAGATTTGGAACCTTAAGGACTTTATGCCAAGTGAAATAAACTAGTCTCAAAAAGACAAATGCTGTTTGATTCTACTTACATGAGGTATCTAAGTCATCAAATTCAAAGAATCAAAGTAGAATAGTGGCTTTTCAGGGGCTGATGGAGAAGATAACTGCAGAGTTCTTTAATGGGTATAGCTTTTCAGGTTTGCAAGATGAAGAAGCTCTAGAGATACATTGTACAACAATGTGAATATGCTTACTACTATTGAACTGTATGCTTAAAAATGGTTAATATGTGAAAAAAAGATATACATAAATAGCCATAAACATATATATATCAATACAACAGATCTATTGCACTAATATAGTAGCTATCAGCCACATGTGACTGTTAAAAAAGTTACATTACCATGGACATACAATGGGGAAATGACAGTCTCTTCAACAGATGGTGCAGGCAAAACTGGACAGCTACATGTAAGAGAATGAAACTGGATCACTGTCTAACCCCATACACGAAAGTAAATTCAAAATGGATCAAAGACCTGAATGTAAGTCATGAAACCATAAAACTCTTAGAAAAAAACATAAGCAAAAATCTCTTGGACATAAACATGAGCGACTTCTTCATGAACATATCTCCCTGGGCAAGGGAAACAAAAGCAAAAATGAACAAGTGGGACTATATCAAACTGAAAAGCTTCTGTACAGCAAAGGACACCATCAATAGAACAAAAAGGTACCCTACAGTATGGGAGAATATGTTTGTAAATGACAGATACGATAAAGGGTTGACATCCAAAATATATAAAGAGCTCATGCACCTCAACAAACAAAAAGCAAATAATCCAATTAAAAAATGGGCAGAGGAGCTGAACAGACAGTTCTCCAAAGAAGAATTCAGATGGTCAACAGACACATGAAAAGATGCTCCACAAGGCTAGTCATCAGAGAAATGCAAATTAAAACTACAATGAGATATCACCTCACACCAGTAAGGATCGCCACCATCCAAAAGACAAACAACAACAAATGTTGGTGAGGTTGTGGAGAAAAGGGAACCCTCCTACACTGCTGGTGGGAATGTAAATTAGTTCAACCATTGTGGAAAACAGTATGGACGTTCCTCAAAAAGTTCAAAATAGGAATACCAGTTGACCCAGGAATTCCACTTCTAGGAATTTACCCTAAGAATGCAGCAGCCCATTTTGAAAAAGACAGATGTACCCCTATGTTTATCGCAGCACTATTTACAATAGTCAAGAAATGGAAGCAACCTAAGTGTTCATCAGTAGATGAATGGATAAAGAAGATGTGGTACATATACATAATGGAATATTATTCAGCCATAAGAAGAAAACAATCCTACAATTTGCAACAACATGGATGGAGCTAGAGGGTATTATGCTCAGTTAAATAAGCCAAGCGGAGAAAGACAAATACCAAATGATTTCACTCATCTGTGGAGTATAAGAACAAAGGAAAACTGAAGGAACAAAACAGCAGCAGAATCACAGAACCCAAGAATGGACTAAAAGTTACCAAAGGGAAAGAGACTGGGGAGAATGGGAGGGTAGGGAGGGATAAGGGTGGGGAAGAAGAAATGGGGTATTAGATTAGCATGTATAATGTGGGGGGTGGGGGCACAGGGAGGGCTGTGCAACAAAGAGAAGACAAGTAGTGATTCTATAATACCTTACTATGCTGATGGACAGTGACTGTAATAGGGCTTGTGGGGGGGACTTGGTCTAGGGGACAGCCTAGTAAATATAATGTTCTTCATGTAATTGTAGATTAATGATAACAACAACAAAAAAGTTACATTAAATTTAAAAAATTAAAACTTTTATTTCTGCGGTCACACTAGCCACAGTTCAGTTGCTCAACAGGCATATGTAGCTAGCTATTCAGGGCGGAAAACTGAACATTTTCATCAGAGACAAAGTTCTGTTAGATAGCCCTGGCTCAGAGGATACAGAAGCAGACTCAAATACATATGAGAATTTGTATTTGATACAAAGTTATGTGTGATAAAGGTTGCATTCTCAGTCAGTGGGGAAAGAATTACTGAGTAAGTGGAGGTTGGACAATTGCTAGCCTGGGGGAAAATGAGGAAGAACTGAAGGAATAAAAGCTAGAGCCATTATCTCAGCTCCTGTTCAAAAGAAATTCTGAATGAATCATAGATTTATACTTAAAAAGTAACATGATAAAAAGTATTAATACATAATTCTAATTAAGAAAGGGCTTTCCAAATAGAATCCCAGAGGACAGAAATAAAAGATTGATTTTTTTTTTTAAAGGAAAATGAAGAAGTCCAGATGAACTGAAAGAAAAGCAGGGAGGGGTCTACAGTGTTTCATTGTCTTATTGATTTAAAAAAATGTAACTTCAGTGGGAAAAAGGTAAATTGAAAGTAACAAAATACAAGGAAAAATCTGTCAAATTTCACTCATAATTTAAACACTCTATTAAAAACTACATTTTCAGCCATCAGATGGCTAAGAGAATTCCCAGTGTTAATGAGTATGGGACAATAGGCACTAATGGATGCGAAAGCTGATACAACTTACTGAGAGGGTAATTTTAAGTGTTTATCAAAAATCAAAAGCAACAAATAATACTTACGGATAATGACACTGAGTCTAGGATTGACTTTAAATAACCTGCAGGGTAAACAACTGACCTGAGAAAATTGGTGCAGATAAAAATGAAACAATATTGGGCATAAATTGACAGTACTTACAGCGAGGTGGTGGGTATGAGGATTTGCTATACTATCTATCTTTGTGTATGCATAAATTACTCCAAAAGGTTTTTGCCTATTATACATACCCTGTGAGCCAGAATTCCTTTTCTAGGAATTTAGCCTGCAGTGACATTGGCCAAGTACAAAATCATGTAAGTACAAGGATGTTTTCTGAGGCAAAAAAAGCTAAAACCTGGAAATAACCTAAATTTCCATTAGAGGGCTGGTTGAATAAATTATGTTTATCTAAACACAGTAGTGTCATATATCTTTAATAAGTATGGAGATATATTTATTCTATGAAGGTGATTATGGAAAGGAGGAAATATCAAGGTCAGAACAATAGGTATAGTTTGACTACATTTAAGTAAAAACAAAATCAAATGTGGATTTGTGAATGCATATGAAACACATTGCCATATTCACAGCAATTTCTAGAAGGTTATATGAAAACCTTAACAGTGGTTACATCCCCTTTGGCAGGGGTTGAGGGACTTGAAATCTGTGAGGAGGAAACATTTGTTTTCAAATATTTTTACACTATGAATTTTTTTTTGTTTTTTGTATGTGAACATTTATAATGAAATGTTTCATTACATTTTAATGAAAAACAACTAGATTTTTTAAAGTCTTCCTCTACTGAGATGACTGCCATTCATTTAGGAACTGTCAAAGTTCAGGGTCAGTGCTAGGGAGGAGCTTTTCTCAAGGCACATTTAAATTCTACAGAGCAGAACAGATGAGCCACAGCTCCTTCACTGCTGACCCCATCTCAGGGCTTTCACTGTTTCTCTAGCTTAGCCCTGATTGTTGATCTGAAAATCTAACATTATATCAAGTAATTGCTCTAAGGATGTAAGTTAAGATCCTTCCTTGGTATTAATCAATTAATGATATTTATTGAGTATATATGTGCTCAGATCTGCAGGAAATACAAAGAAATAGAGTTATAGTCTTGCTCAAGAAGTTAAAATCTCACAGAAGAAAAAATAGGCAAAGAACAAGAATAACTGATGCTAGGCAAACACATGTGCTGAAAAAAGGAGAAGTCAGTAAGGAAATGAATTGTTGGAGTTCATGGAAGATTTGATCTTAACAGATGAGCTGGATTTGGATACAAAGTGGAGGGAGGATTATATGAGACCTTTAGGAAGAACACAGAAATAAAAAATTGAGATAGTGAGACTAAGTATGACCAGAGATGGGGGAGAGGAAAAAGTATAAAATAAAGTAAGTAGGAGTAAAGTTGAAGGCAATATATAGCATAACAACCACGCAAAAACGCAGATTTAACAAAAGAGGCAATGGAGAATTTTAACAAGCATGTGGCAGCAAGAGTGTGCAAGGCGGGGGTAAACCACTTGCATGTCTTTGATTCCTTTCGGCTTGCTTTCTGGACATGAGAAATAAAGTGACAAACATTATTTAAATACCTCATTTCCAGACCCAGGTTCTAGCGGTCTCTTCTTCCTTGGTCCAATAGCTGCGAGAGCTGTGAGATTCGCATCTCTATGCTGTATCTGTGCGAGCTCCAACTGTTGTAACTAGAAAATGGAATAAATACAAATCAATGTTTATACACAGTCATGCTCAGAGGAAGAAAGAAGCTGATGACTAAGCCTATTCCTGTGTTATTCACAAAATAAGTTACAGTGTGAAATAAATATAAGATTCTCCTCCTAACAGTTAAGGACATATCATTTCCTGATTCTTTTACTCTAAAAAATTCCTTAGTCCAGAACCTCTAAACAGAAGAGGCAGAGTATAGGAAAGAAAGAACTATAGAACAGAAAGAAAATAAGAAAAGGAAGGCATTTACAGCTTGATCTCTCCTTAGTCTAAGCACAGGTAAGAAATGGCTGAAGAACAGGTTCAACAGTAATAGAAATTGGCCAAACTATGGTAAACCTCTTTAGATTAAAAGAAAATTATTAAAAAATATAATTTGTATATATTACAGGAAACATCTATGTTCTATGGTTTACAAAGCACTTCCCTAAAAATCAACTCATTTAATTCTTGTTTTTATTAAGGTGTCATTGAGATACACTCTCATGAAGGTTTCACATGAAAAGCATTGTGGTTACTACATTCCCCTCTATTATCAAGTCTCCCCCATACCCCTTACAGTCACTATCCATCAGAATACTATGATGCCACAGAGTCACTACTTCTCTACTCTGTGCTACACTGTCTGGCTCATGACACCCCACACCATGTGTGCCAGTAATAATGCCCCTCAATTTCCTTCTCCCTCCCCATCTACCCTCCCCCAGCCCTCCCCTTTGCTAACAGTTAGTGCCTTCTTGGAGTCTGTGAATCTCTTGCTGTTTTGTTCCTTTAGTTTTTATTCATTACCCTACTCCACAAATGAGAGAAATTATTTAGTACTTATCTTTCTCCACCGGGCTTATTTCACTGAATAATAGCCTCTAGCTCCATCCATCTTGTTGCAAATGGTAGGATTTGTTTTCTTCTTGTGGGTGAATAATATTCCATTCTGCATATGTACCACCTCTTCTTTATCCATTCATCTACTGATGGAAACTTAGGGTGCTTGCATATCTTGGCTATTGTAAATAGTGCTGCAATGACCATAGGGGTGCATGTGTCTTTTTGAATTTGAGGTCTTGTTTTCTTTGGGTAAATCCCTAGGAGTGTAATTCCCACGTCAAATGGTCTTCCTATTTCAGTTTTTTAAGGAACCTCCATATTGCTTTCCACAATGACTGAACTAGTTTACATTCCCACCAGCAGTGTAGGAGGGTTCCACTTTCTCCAAATCCTCGCCAGCATTTGTTGTTCCTTGTCTTTTTGATGTTGGCCAACCTAACTGGTGTTAGGTGATATCTCATTGTAGTTTTAATTTGCATTTCCCTGATAATTAGTGATATAGAGAATCTTTTCATGTGTCTGTTGGCCATCTGAATTTCTTCTTTGGAGAAGGGTCTCTTCATATACTCCGCCCATTTTTTAATCAGGTTATTTGCTTTTTCAGTGTTGAGGCATGAGTTCTTTGTATATTTTGGGTGTTAACCCGTTGTTGGATACGTCATTTTCAAATACATTCTCCCATACTGTAGGATACTTTTTTGTTCTACTGATGGTGTCCTTTGCTGTACAGAAGCTGTTTTGTTTGATGTAGTCCCATTTGCTCATTTGTTGCTTTTGTTTCCCTTGCCCTAGGGGATGCATTCAGGAAAAAGTTGCTCATGTTTAAATTCAAGAGAGTTTTGCCTGTGTTTTCTTCTAAGAGTTTTATGATTTCATGACTTACATTCAGGATTTGATCCATTTCAAGTTTACTTTTGTGTATGGAGTTAGACAGTAATCCAGTTTCATTCTCTTACATGGAGCTGTCCTGTTTTGCCAAAAACAGTTGTTGAAGAGGCTGTCATTTCCTCCACTGTATATCCATGGCTCCTTTATCATATATTAATTGACCATATATCTGTGGGTTTATATCTGGGCTCTCTATTCTATTCCATTGATCTATAGCTCTTTTCTCGAGCCAATACCAAATTGTCTTGATTACTGTGCCTTTGTAGTAGAGCTTGAAGTCAGAGAGCATAATCCTCCCAGTTTTATTCTTCCTTCTCAGGATTCCTTAGGCTATTGGGGGTCCTTTGCAGTTCCATATGAATTTTACAACTATTTGCTCTAGTTCATTGAAGAATGCTTTTGTCATTTTGATAGGAATTGCATTGAATCTGTAGATTGCTTTAGGCAAGATGGCCATTTTGACAATATTAATTCTTCCTATCCAAGAGCATAGGATGTATTTACATTTATTGGTATCTTCTTTGATTTCCCTCATGACTGTCTTGTAGTTTTCAGGGTATAAATTTATCCCTAATCTTAGTTAGGTTTATTCCTAGGTATTTTATTATTTTTGATACAATTGTGAATAGAATTGTTTTCCTGATTTCTCTTACTGCTAGTTTATTGTTAGTGTATAGGAATGTAACAGACTTCTGTGTGTTGATTTTGTATCCTGCAACATTTTTGAATTCAGTTATTAGTTCTGGTAGTTTTGGAGTGGATTCTTTAGTGTTTTTTATGTACAATATCATGTCATCTTCAAACACTGACAGTTTGACTTCTTCCTGACCAATCTGGATGCATTTTATTTGTTTGTGTTTTCTGAATGCTGTGGCTAGGACCTCCAGAATAATGTTGAATAAAAGTGGGGATAGTGGGCATCCTTGCCTTGTTCCCAATCTTAAAGGAAAAGCTTTCAGCTTCTCACTGTTAAGTATAATGTAGGCTGTGGGTCTGTCATATATGGTCTTTATTATGTTGAGATACTTGACCTCTACACCCATTTTGTTGAGAGTGTTTGTCATGAATGGATGTTGAATTCTGTCAAATGCTTTTTCAGCATCTATGGATATTATCATGTAATTTTTGTCCTATTTGATGATGTTGATGGATTTTCGAATATTGTACCATCCTTGCATCCCTGCAATAAATCCTACTTGATCATGATGGATGATCTTTTTGATGTATTTTTTAATTTAGTTTGCTAATATTTTGTTGAGTATTTTTGCATCTGTGTTCATCAGGGATATTAGTCTGTATTGTGGTGTCTTTACCTGGTTTTGGTATTAGAGTGATGCTGGCCTCATAGAATGAGTTTGGAAGTATTCCCTCCTCTTCTACTTTTTGGAAAACTTTAAGGAGGATGGGTATTAGGTCTTCACTAAATGTTTGATAAAATTCTGTGGTGAAGCCATCTGGTCCAGGAGTTTTGTTCTTAGGTAGGTTTTTGATTACCAGTTCAATTTCATTGTCAGTAATTGGACTGTTTAGATTTTCTGTTTCTTCCTGTGTCAGCCTTGGAAGGTTGTATTTTTCTAGAAAGTTGTTCATTTCTTCTAGGTTATCCAGTTTGTTACCATATAATTTTTCATAGTATTCTCTAATAATTCTTTGTATTTCTGAGGTGTCCGTAGTGATTTTTCCTTTCTCATTTCCAATTCTGTTTATGTGTGTAGACTCTTTTTCTTGATAAGTCTGGCTAGGGGTTTATCTATTTTGTTTATTTTCTCTAAAAAATAGTTCCTGCTTTCACTGATTCTTTCTATTGACTTATTCTTCTCGACTTTATTTCTGCTCTGATCTTTATTATGCCCCTTCTTCTACTGACTTTGGGCCTCATGTTTTTCTTTTTGTAGTTTCATTAAATGTGAGTTTACACTGTTCATATGGGATTGTTCTTCTTTCCTGAAATAAGCCTGTATTGCAATATTCTTCCCTCTTAGCACAGCCTTTGCTGCATCCCACAGATTTTGCTGTGCTGAGTTACTGTTTTCATTTGTCTACATATATTGCTTGATCTTTGTTTTTATTTGGTCACTGATCCATTGACTATTTAGGAGCATGCTGTTAAGCCTCCATGTGTTTGTGGGCTTTTTAGTTTACTTTGTGTAATTTATTTCTAGTTTTATACCTTTGTGGTCTGAGAAGCTGGTTGGTATAATTTCAATCTTTTTTAATTTACTGAGGCTCTTTTTGTGGCCTACTATATGATCTATTTTTTAAAATGTTCCATGTGCACTTGAGAAGAATGTGTATTCTGCTGCTTTTGGGTGGAGTGTTCTACAGATGTCCATCAGGTCCATCTCTCCTAATATGTTGTTCAGTGCCTCTGTCTCCTTACTTATTTTCTGTCTCTATCTGTCCTTTGGAGTGAGTGGTGTGCTGAAGTCTCCTAAAATGAATGTACTGCATTCTATTTCCCCCTTTATTTCTGTTAGCATTTGTTGTACATATTTGGGTTCTCCTATGTTGGGTGTATTGATATTTATAATGGTTATATCCTCTTGTTGGACTGACCCCTTTATCATTACATAATGTTCTTCTTTATCATGTTACTTTCTTTGATTTGCAGTCTATTTTGTCTGATACAAGTACTGCAACTCCTGCTTTTTTCTATTATTTGCATGAGATATCTTTTTCCATCCTTCACTTTCAGTCTATGTATGTCTCGGTATGAAAGCAGCATATGGATGGGTATTTTTTTCCTTAACCATTCAGTAGTAACTCTATGTCTTTTGATTGGTGTATTCAGTCCATTTACATTTAGGGTGATTATCAATAGATATGTACTTATTGGCCATTGCAGGCTTTAGAGTCACGGTTACTACAGGTTCAAGGAAAGCTTCTTAACTATCTAACAGTCTAACTTAACTCACTTCATACGCTATTTCAAACACAATTTAAGGGTTCTTTTTTTCCCTCCATTCCTCTTCTTCCTCCTCCATTCTTTATATATTAGGTATCATATTCTCTACTCTTTGTGTATCCCTTGACTGACTTTGGGGGTAGTTGATTTAATTTTTCATTTGCTTAGTAATTAATTGGCCTACTTCCTTCACTGTGGTTTTATTTTCTCTGCTGACAGCTATTTAGCCTTACAAACACTTCTGTCGATAGCAGTCCCTCCAAAATACACTGTAGAGATGGTTTGAGAGAGGTAAATTCTCTTAACTTTTGCTTACCTGGAAATTGTTTAATCCCTCCTTCAAATTTAAATGGTAATCTTGCCAGGTAGAATATTCTTGGTTCGAGGACCTTCTGTTTCATTGTATTACATATATCATGTCATTTATACCTTCTGGCCTTTAAGGTTTCTGTTGAGAAGTCTGATGATAGCCTGACAGGTTTGCCCTGGTATGTGATATGTGATCTTTTGTCTCTCTCTGGCTGCTTTTAATACTTTGTCCTTATCCTTAATATTTGCCATCTTAATTATTATATGTCTTGGTGTTGTCTTCATTGGGTCCCTTGTGTTGAGAGATCTGTGCACCTCCATGGCCTGAGAGACAATCTCCTTCCCTGGATTGGGGAAGTTCTCAGCAATTATCTCCTAAAAGACACTTTCTATCCCTTTTTCTCTCTCTTCTTCTTCTGGTACCCCTATAATGCAAATATTATTCCATTTGGATTGGTCATGCAGTTCTCTCAATATTCTTTCATTCCTAGAGATCCTTTTTTCTCTGTATGCCTCAGCTTCTTTGTGTTCCTGTTCTCTAATATCTATCTCATTTACCATCTCCTCAATATAATTTGCTTTTAAATACCTCCATGGTATGTTTCATTTCAGATACTGTATTTTCTTGATAAGTCTGGCTAGGGATTTATCTATTTGTTTATTCTCTAAAAACCAAAGTTTCAAAGTTTCTATCTCTTTCTTGAATTCCTTCCTGAGGTCTTGAATAGTTTTCTGTAGCTCCATTAGCATGTTTATGATTTTTATTCTAAATCTCTTTCAGGAAAATTGGTGAGTTCAGTTTCACCTGACCCTCTTTCTGGTGTTTGTGGGATTTTGGTTTGAACCAGGTTCCTTTGACGTTTCATATTTGTAGGTGGCACCTTCTAATGCCTTGAGGCTCTATTCTCCGGAGCTGCTCAGGCCCTGGAGCGATGGTGGGGGTTGAAAGTGAGTGGCACTTTTGCCTGCTTCCTGGCTGCAGAGCCTGCCTCCACTAACAGGGCCAGTGGGCCAAGCATGCAGGAAGGAGCCTCTATGCTACACCGTTAAGCTGTCATAGGCAGGGCTGCCCTCTGACTGGCCTGGTGCAATGGAGGGCGCAACAGGTTTGCAAAACTCATTTAATTCTTACAACGACACTGAAAAATATATATTAATTGCTATAATAACATGAAGATTTAATATGTATATATATTTTCTTATATATATTGCGAGACTCTGAAAGTTAGGACAACCTCATTATGGTCACACATAACATAATAAGTGGCAGAAACAACTCATAGTCAAGTGTTCTCATTACAAATCTTTTCAATAATATATGACACTTTCTTACGGATTAGTCTATATTTATCTTCATGCCAAAAACTGAAAGTGAGTTAGTATTGTTTTGTTGCACAGCCTTCATCATACTTAACCCACAATGCCCAAATCTACAAAGCGTAATTGTTTAGTATGTGGGTACTAAACTACACAGAAGTACTCACAAAAGATGCCCCACTGAAAGGCACATAATAGGACATTAAAATAGAAAACAAATGCATGAAACATAGCATAATTTTACAAAGGCAGGTAGTGGCAAATGGTATTCTTTAAAAAAGCCAAGTGAGAAAGTCAAAATAAAATATTATTACTTCACAGGTCCTTAAGCTGCTCCAGGAGAGGAAGAATGTTCAGTTCCCATCAAAATCTTATTACTAGAGAAGGAAAAGAGGAAAGAACCTGGCATGCATGCTAGACAAATATTCAAATAAGATCAGACAACAAGATACTCAAAAAGCAACCTTTTGAGGAACACTATATAGACAGAGAATATTCTTTTAGAAGAGCACTAACCAAATTTTTAACATATTCTGAAACAGAGCAAGATGAAAAGAGGACATCGTGGTGAAATAGATAGTCTTGGGATGTACAAAGCAAAGACTATTTCATATTATTTTAATATTAAAGGGAAGACAAAGAATAAGCCTCAGGCAACTGAGTCTTTGCTAAGCAGAAATCACCTAAGCTGATGAAAATGAACTATGAACTATTTTCTATTTGCTCTACAAATTAAAGGACAGTAATCCTTCTTTCAAACTGTATGTACTTGTGTATAAGTTGCTAGGAAACTGATTTCAGCCTTTTAAATAAAATACATAGTTTTGGAGTCTGATGCCATCACAGGGTTGCAAACAATTTGTCCAAGCCTCGGGGAAGGACAGGAATGGCTGAAGGCAAGGGCAGTACTTTGAATAAGGTCAGTGAGTTACATGCTCTCTTTTTAAAATTTATTTTCTAGGTCTAGGCCCATGTTGAAATGGTTCTTTGTGAACTAGAGCAGTGTACTTGGAGGAATACAATGTGGGATTAAAAAAATAAAATAGAAAAAGAAACTTCTGAGATTTAGCATCTGAGACTATACAATATTAATAGTTATGAAGCAGACATCCTTTTCTTTTTCCTTTTTCTTCTTTGGAAAAAAGCATACGGTTTTTCACCATTAAGAATTATATTAGTGGTAGGGTTTTAAAAGCTGCCTTTCATCAGATTGATTGAGGAAGTCCCTTCTATTTCCAGATTCCTGAGAGTTTTTATTATTAATGGATGCTGGAATTTTACATGTGTATTTCTGCACCAATTGATATAATTAGATGACTTATTTTTTCAGACTATTATATGGACTGATTTTTAAAATTGATATACAGTCTTAAATTGCTTTCAAGTATACAACACAGTGGTTCAACAGTTATGCATATTATTAAATACTCACCCCAATTAGTGCACTTAGTATCTGTCAACACAGGAAGATGTTACAGATCCATTAGCTATCATCTCCATGACCAGCTTATATTATGATTGAGAATTTTTGTGCCCCTTTATCCTCCTCACTGCCCTGCAATTACCCAACCCCTCCCCCCAAAGGTACCACAAATACACTGACTGATTTTTGAATATTAAACCAACTTTGCATTCCTGGGTAAATTCCACTTGATCATATTTTTTAATTTATTATATATTTTTATATATTGCTAGATTTGATTTGCTAGTATTCTGTTGATATATACATGTATGTTCATGAAGGCTAATGGTCTGTAGTTTTCTTGCTTTGTAATGTTTTTCTGGCTTTGGTATCACGGTGGTGCTGGCCTCATAAAATGAATCAGAAGAGTTTCAAATTCTTATTTTCTTGTAGAGATTGTACAGGTGTGATGTTAACTCCTCTATTAATGTTTGGGAAAATTTACTAAGTAAAATGTACTGTGACTGAGTATTCCTTTATTGGAAGGTTTTTAACTATATATTCTACTCTTTTAATAATTACAGAACTATTGAGATTATCTGCTTCATCTTGGCTAAGTTTTGATACTTTGTGCTTTTCAAGAAACAGGTCATTTCATCTAAGTTGTCAAACTATTTGCAGAGTTGTTCCTTTTATTCCCTTACTCTTTTGACAGTACAGGTCTAGTGATTTTCCATCTTTTTTTCCTGATATTGGTCATCTTTGTCTTCTTTTTTCTTTGTCAGTCTTACTAGAGATTAATCAGTTTTGTTGATCAAGGAACCAGCTTTTGGTGTTACTGATTTTTTTCCTGCTGTTTTCAGTCACTGATTTCTGCTTGTATTGTTACTATTTCCCTCCTTCTGCTTGCGTTGGGTGTTTACTGCTCTTTTTCCAGTTTCTTAAGGTGAAAGCTTAGATTATCGAGACCTTTCTCCTTTTCTAACCTAAGCATTTTTCCCCATCCATTTACTTTAATCTACCTATATCATTACATTTCAAGTGAATTTCTTAGACAGGCATAGTTCAGTCATAGTTTTTAAAACCATCCTGATAATCTCTATGTTTTAATTGGTATGTAAGTCCTATTTGCAATTAATACAATGACATAGATATGTTTCGATTTAGGTCTACCATTTTACTATTTGTTTTCTGTTTGTTCCCTTTGTTCATTTTTCTTTTACCCTTTCATACTCCTTTGGGTTTTTGAACATTTTTGATATTTTAATTTACCTATTTTTTTTACTATATCTATATAGTTTTTTTATTTTAGTATGGGCTCTAAGGATTACAATGTATATAGTTAAATTTTCTGCCTATTTGCAAACAAAATTTTATGACTTAGAGTGGAATACAGACACCTCACCCATGTATATCCTCTTACTCTCTGAACTTTGTTATAGTTGTTTTACATATTACATATATATATACATTGAAAATCCCTGAGAATTTTTGCTCTCAATTAAACCTATTTTTAAAAACTAAAAAGCAGAAGAGTCTATTACACCATTTATGTTACTCTTTCTTCTTAATTCCTGATGTTTAAAGTTTCTTTTTGGTATCATTTCACTTCATTCTGAGTAACTCCCTTAAGCAATTCTTTCAGAGTAGGTCTACAGGCAAAAGATTCTAATGTTGCTCCATCAACTAAAATTTCTTTATTTCACCTTCATTCCTGCAAGATGTATTCACTCGCTATAGTTCTGGGTTAGTGGACAGTTCTTTTCTTCCAGCCATCTAAAAATATTTTGCTACTTTCTTCTGCTTTCCATGGTTTCTGATGGGAAATCTACAATTTTTAAATTGTTGATCCCCTATTGGAAAGGCATCCTTTTCCCTGGATAATTTCAATAATTTTTTTGCTTTAGTTTTCTGATATTATGATAAGCCTGAGCCTGAGTTTCTTTGTGATTATCCTGTTTGGGAGTTCACTGAGCTTCTGGAATCTTTAGGTTTATGTCTTTCTCAAAATTTGGACTTTTTTTTTTTTTTTAGGCACTATTTAAAAAAAAATATTTTTAGCATCTCACTCTTTCTGTTCTGAGACTTAAATAACATAAATGCCAGACCTCTGGTAATTGTCCCACAGGTCTCTGAGGCTCCATTGTTTTGTTTTTGTTTATTTTTTATCTTATTTTCCTCTTTGTTGTACAGGTTAAATTCTACTCAACAATCTTCAAGTTCACTGACTCTTTCCTCTGTCTTCTCTTTTCAGCTATCCAGCCTATCCAACATATGTTTTATTTTGGTAACTGTTATTTTCAGTTCTAAAATTTCCATTTTAGTACTTCATTCTTTCTAACTTCTACTTCTCTGCTGGACTTCCTATTTTTCCAATCATTTCAAGAGTGTTTGCAATTGCTTCTTGGAGCATTTTTATAGTGGCTACTTCACATTGTTTGTCAGATAATTCTAACATCTACGTCATCTGGATATTGGCATCTGTTGATTGTTTCTTCCTATGCAATGGAGATGTTCCCAGTTCTTCATGCCAAGTAATTTTGGAGAGTATCCTGAATATTTTTAATATTCTATTATAAGACCCTGGGCCTTCTTTAAATCCTCTGGAGAATGTTGCTATTTTTGTGTTAGCATGCAAAACAATAGGTTTAGGCAACAAATTCCAATATGACTCCTGTGGGCTATGGCTCCAAAGTCACTTCAAGCTTTCAAGTCTTTCTAGCACTCCACGGATCTGTCCCAAGTGTGCACCCAGTGGCTTGTTAGTTCAATTCTTAAAGTCTTCAGTCCGCTGATTCAACTCAGAGTCACATATGACAAATGTATAGCTCAAAAGTGGGCCTAAGAGATTAAAATAATAATACGGGTTGCTTTTCTGAACTCTTCCCTTTCTGCAATCTTCCCAGTAATTTCTCATTTCCCAGGCTTTTCTTTATGTTCCTCCAGCCAGAAAGCTCACTTTAGTTACACTGCTTTGCCACACATTTCTGTGACTGTGTCCATGCCTAGAGCCAGGCAACAAGAAAGAATAACAGTGGGGGTGGGGCAAGTGGGAGAGTATGGCAACCTGGTTTGGTGATTTTTGGATGATCCTTTTCTTTCCCAATTTGCCTGCTATTTATTTTTCAAAACCTTCAAACAGCTGTTCCACAAATTCTGTCCAGGTTTTACAGCTGTGCTTAGTGGGAAAGCCAGTGTGGAGTGTTTTCACTCCACCATAATTGAAACCTTATAAGCTACTTAAGCCAGAATTCTGACAATAGATTTCTATTATATTATATTCCTATTAGCTTCTGTTTCATAAAACAAGTCTGCTTGCTCACCTACAAATAACAACACACACCTTGGTCCAAAAAGACTTAATAGGGTTAGCAAGGTCTCTTTCTAGGAGTTCCATTCCTTCCTCTATGGTTAATGAAACAGACAGAGGGTTCCGTTCCCTTTTCATAGTCTCTCTGATATCCAGTAAAGGTCCCCTAAAATTCAAGTCAGTGCCTTAGAGATCATTAGAACAACTGTAGTTAAGAGTATTGTATCCCTGGTGTTTAGTACTTGTCTCTATGCACTTTTAAGTATAACTATGGTAGTATTGACTTTAATCCATCCAAACACATTGGCAAATTACCTTAAAGATCATATAAGCACTCAGATGTAAAGTTCAAGACAGGTACTTCTTGATGCTAAGCATATAATTTACAAGAAAAAAAGATATGGAGAATTAAAAATTAATGAAAGCAGAAACCAAAAACTTAGGCTGCATCAGAGAAGCATGGAGAATGAAAAAACCAAGTGTCATACAGCCAACTCCCTTGACAGACACAGGGACATATTTAACAGGAAGGACTAAATTATTCAGAAAATCAGGACACCAACAATATGGGAAATCCAAAAGTGTGTTCATTTCACATGCTTAAGGAGGGCAAGATACAGAAAGAATGTAGGCACTCCAAGTCAACAGGCAAGAACACAGCTGCCCTTACTTACTGTGTAAGAGCTGGATGGCATCTATTTTAAATATTTCCATACTAAGGTTTTTAAGCTACCGGTTTTCCCCCTTATACCACACCCTTCTCTGAATTATGAAGAGCTGTTTAACTTAAGTGGAGCATGTATTTTTATATTCATTTTCAATACCCAAAGTGAGATCTAGGTAATGGCAGGATGGCTCTAGAGCCCAAGACTCCCGACTTCAAGTCCAATGCTATTTATTTTATAATATGCACCTCTTCTACCAAAAGGGTAATATGCCTCAAAACAAAGACCTTATACTTCAAAATTAAGGATGCATGCAACCTTCTGATGAAGCTCTACATAAAATATTATCTTTCCTACGTAAGGTACACAAATGAAGAGATACAACCAATAAAGGTCTCTTGTGAAAATACCCACTTAAAAACAATGTAGCTCTCTTAGTTCCAAGAGAACCTACTGAATGGTAATTGGATGGAAATGAACTCTGAGAGCTCAAGATGCCAACTCCCAGGTTCCTGAATCAAAGGATTTTGTTTAGTGTTCTATGACCATGTAGTGAACAGGAAAATAGAAGTGATGAATTTTAAAGACCCCTTCTTTCTCTTCCTAGCCAATAGTTCTAAGTGTGAGCTCCATAACACCAGCAATAGTGGAATCTCATGGAAATTTATTGGGAATACTGAAAGGGCAAGCTCCCAGATTCTATTTCAGCCAATCGGGACCCGGATCCTATTTCACCCAATCGGAGCTTGGTCTCTCTCCTCTCCAGTCAGCAAGAAGCTCACCCACCACTCTTAGACCCTGCCAATTGACCAGAGCCATGACCTATCACCCCACCAACTACCCCTAGATCCAGCCAATCAGCCAGAGCCATAACCATCACCCCAACTGCCCTAGAACCCCATAAAACCTTTGTGGTATTGAAACTCGCTCTCTTTCTCTGGCATCTTGTCACTGTGTTGGTGTAGATGAGAGATTGAGCTAGAGCTAGCTTGAATAAAGGCTCTTTGCTTTTGCATCGGTGTTGGCTCCTTGGTGGTCTTCTGGGATTCGCAACTTTGGGCACAACATTTGGGGGCTCATCTGGGACCCCAGAGACCCCCAGGACTCCCGACCTGGAGGGCGCTGTGCCAGCTGGTGAGTGCACTCAGTTATCTGTCTGTCCTTGTCTACCTGTGTCTCATTCTGTCTTTATCTGTGTCTCACTGTTTTTGTTCACGAACAAGCCTGTATAAGCCTGTAGGAACTCCAATCTGTATCTGGGTCAGCACTGACTTAGGTGGACGCGCTGGCGGGTCGCCGACCAGGGGTCTTGGGAGACGTCCCTTGCCCCCGTCTGGAGGACGAGGTCCTCATCTGTGAGGAAAGTTGGCTGCTGCTGCAATCCGACAGGCCCTCAACTTACTTTCAGTTTTGCCTCCACAGCTGCGGCAGATTCTTCTCTGTAGGCGCCTGTTTGTTGTTTGTCGTGTTTGTCTTAGTCTTGTCGACAGAAGAAATGGGGCAGACTCAGACGACCCCCTTGTCTCTCATGACAGACCATTTTTCTCAGACGTTAGGGAGAGAGCTCACAATTTGAGCACGTACGTCAGGAAGGGAAAATTTCATGTTTTCTGCACTCCAAGAGGCCGTCCTTTAACGTTGGCTGGCTGCCAGAGGGAACATTTAATCCAACCACTCTCTTACAGGTTAAAGATATCAGGGGAAGAGCTAACAACCTCAGTGTGGAAGTCTAGAAGGGTCGGTGGCAGACTTTTTGTTCTAGTGAGTAGCCAGTTTTCAATGTCGGATGGCTGCCAGAGGGAACCTTATCATTATGTCTCAGTCTGTATGCTTGTGTGTCTAAGTGTGTAAATGAAAATATCTTTCTACCTCTGGAGGGTATTAATGAAATTGATTTAAAGACAAGCGCTTGTGAAAATTGGGCATTCCAAAACTTCCAGAAAATCTGATAAAAAATGTTAAGCATTAACGCTAATTTGGGTTTGGCTGAGGCACGCATGTCCTTGTTGTTATCAGCTGCCTAAGTTTACCTAAGGTCATTTAAGTCCATGTTATCTGCTAAATCTTTTAAGAATAAAATGCTTAAAGGCTTGGCTTTGTCTAATATTCAGTAAAGGTCTTGTAAGTAATCTAGCATAGTTGTTACAAATGAGTGAACTAAATGAGTGTGGCAAGTGAACACCTTTTTAATTGTGTGTTACAGTGTGTATACCTACCTACAGCCTGAGAATCTTTGTAGTAACCTAAAATCTTAAAGTTTTGCTAAGTTGATATACTTTATGTTTAGTGAGAGATTGTGCTGTAAAGCTCATAGTTACAGAAATTATAAAATGTTCATAAATTTGTCAATCTAAAGAATGCTAGTGTAACAGTTTACAATAGCCTGCTTCTCAGTGTTCACTAGAAATTAAGGTACCTAATGGTTTTAAGTTCTAATTAAAACTACTTAAAGTAATACGGAAAACATTTCTGCATGCTAAAGAATGTGTCTTTTGATAATAGAAAGTAACTTTATTCTAAAGTACAGCTGTTTATTTAGAGGGAGAACTCTAAATATAAGAAGAAGGTTGTAGAAAGTTTTAGAAGAATTTAATATGGTCATGCTATATAAAATTAAAGCAAATGAGTCTCGGTATCAAGTACACAGCAAAATTAGAATTCTGTTTTCAGTTAAAAAGACAGTTTTCTTAAACTGTTAGTCTGCTCTTAATGATGAAAGATTGCAAAAGGCTTTCTAATTGTTTTATCAAAGAAGTTTCTCATGCTTAAAGTCTCAATGAGTTGTCTGAGTATTTAAGAAAATGACATCTTAATATTAAAAAGACTAAAAGCTAAAGTTTGCTAACAACTGTGTAAACTTCTTTATTTGCCTTTGAGGTATTTTGTCATTCTGGGTAAATGGATAAGTATTGCTTCATAGCAACCTATAATACTATTTAAGCAAGTGCCAAATAAACTTTCTTCTGACAACTTCCCAAAATCAAATTCAAAAAGGTACTTTTACCTCTAGTTAACTCTGATATTTTCCAGAGGGCCCCTGGAACATGTCAGAGGAATTTTTTTCTCATTGGAGAAAGTATTTGACTAATTTGGCTTATTTATCTGATATATACTTACCTGCCTAATTACCTGGAAAGCACTGTCAAAGGGAATGATGCTAAACTTTGTTACTCAATGTTTTTTTGTTACAGAAATATCCAAATTTCCTTATGTCTACTGTCTTGCAGTAAGCTCTCATCAGATCTTTAACCATTGTCATTTGTAAGTCTTTTGCCATTTATAGTCACTGTTTTATTACTCCTACACCAGTAAAGAACTAGATTTCAGCAGAACAGGTATTGGTTACATAGGATTAAGTGAACTAATGAAGATGGTTTTGTGACTTTTTGTTTCAGATGTTGCTGATAAAGTGTTTTAAGCTTTTTCTCTTAAGCTGACAACAGTTTCATGAATGACAATACCTTTATAAGCAGAATTGAAACATTTATCTTTCTCTCTACCTGACCCCTCAAGAATTTAAAAGCTTTCAGTATTTTTATGTTTCATGGCAGTATGTTTATTTGCGTAAGTTCAATAAGAACCTGCATTCCTTGTAAGAGGACCAATTAAAAACACAGGTTATACTACCAAGGCTTTGACTGGAATGTCATACCTGAGAGACATGTGCATAAACTCACATATGAACAGCTTTAAGGAACTAAGGTTGACTTTATAAAGCCAACAAAGCCCCTTGGAAGAACTGGCCTGGTACCTTGCTTACAGGGTTCCCAGCAGCCTTACCAGGTGAGTAAGAAAGGTCACTTCCTGGCAGGTTCAGGAACCTCAAGATGTCTCGGGGACCTCGAGAAGAGAGGAATTCACCCAAATCTACAGGTACTGCAGGCAAAACCTGTGTGGCTTGGCTGTCTGGCCTCAAGAGACCTTTAAAAGTTCATTCTGAAATTCCTTACAAAAAGTTCCAGCAAAGCACATTTAAAAGAGCCTACGTAATCAATTGCTCTTCTTGCTGCACTTATGCAAATAATCAAGCCAACTGTTAATTATTTTCTTAATCTGGCTAATTCTAATAAAAATAAGGGTGATTTTAGAGAAAAGTGTTGTTTCAATAATGCTGTCTTATCTATACTAAATCCTAATATCCAGAATTCTAGTTTCCCCATAATACCTATGATTCTCAATTAGAGTCTTCATATTTCTAGCTCTCATATTCAGCCATGCATTCTTAATCTCATCAAGTTTGTCCTTCCAGAACAGAAAATCCAACTCCAGATGTTGCTACTTAACCTAATAACACAATTTGTTTTCTTGCCTAGAAGCCACAAAACTGCAAATAGTAATAGAAATGAAACCCAGAATAGAAGCGCCAACTTTCTGAGGCCCTCTCAAGTGACCAGTGATGGAGACCTAGCTGCACCCTTTACTGCGCCCCCTTCTCAGCATGAAGCAGCCAGAGCGGTCATCGCCCCTTTTCCCTAGCAGCAGCTAGGGTCTCTATCTGTAGAGGGGACAATGAGACAGGGACCATAGGCTTAGACAGAATAAGGTGAGAGCCTCTGGAGAAAGCAAGGCAGGATATTTGCAATCAGAGCAACGAACTACATGCTGGAACCACCCCCCCTACTAAAACTATGTTGAACAGTAAGCTCGAGAATCATTCTTCAGTGAGATCAGTTAATGTTCCCCAGATAAAGAAGAGTAGCACATGTTTTATTATGCTAATCATTTGTAATCGTGTATAAGATTCACTTTAGCATACTAAAAGGCCCAGGCCTACGTGCTGTCTTTCCTCCTTCAGATCTGACTAGGTAATTTTGCAAGCTGAGCAATTGACTTAGCATGCAGACCCAGCTGTAGACGGTATAGTAAAAGGCAGGATTCTTTAGCAAATAGACAATAATCTCAGCCCACCTTAGAGGCTGCGCATGCAGTCTTTTGATGTGCGCCCGAACCAAGGCGCCAGAATCCCAGAGAGAAATCAAGGCAGGAAATTATCTTTAATATTCAAGGACCCCTTGCCATCCTACTCCTTTTACTAACCCTTGGGCCCTGTATCATCAACAGGCTGGTCCAGATTGTCAGAGAACACGTGGGGGCCGTCCAACTGATAGTCCTCCGTGCTCAATACAAGCCCCTAGTAATCTTGTTACTCCTGCTTATCTTTAGACCATGTATCCTCAATAAACTGATAACTTTAATTAAAGATAGAATTAATACAGTCCAGCTAATGGTGCTAAGACAACAGTATCAGCCTTTATCTCCTTACAACTGCAAAATCTTATTAGACCCATGATTGGGTCCCTTCTTAGGATCCAGAGAAAGGGGGGGAATGAAAGGGCAAGCTCCCAGATTCTATTTCAGCCAATTGGGACCTGGATCCTACCTCAGCCAATCAGGACCCGGATCCTATTTCACCCAATCGGAGCTTGGTCTCTCTCCTCTCCAGTCAGCAAGGAGCTCACCCACCACCCTTAGACCCTGCCAATTGACCAGAGCCAGACCTATCACCCCACCAACTACCCCTAGATTCAGCAATCAGCCAGAGCCATGACCATCACCCCACCAACTGCCCTACAACCCCATAAACCTTTGTGGTATTGAAACTCGCTCTCTTTCTCTGGCATCTTGCCACTGCATTGGTGTAGATGAGAGATTGAGCTCAAGCTAGCTCGAACAAAGGCTCTTTGCTTTTGCATCGGTGTTGGCTCCTTGGTGGTCTTCTGGGATTCACGACTTTGGGCACAACAAATACAAATTCTCAGGCCTCGTTTAGACCTACCATATCAGAGACTCTGGGCCGGGGCCAGCAATCTGTTTTTTAACAAACCCAGATAATTCTGACACATGCCAAAGTTTGAGAACTGCTGTCCTAGGCTATCAGTGCTTGGAAACATTTGCATCTCTGTTTCTGTGCCATGTGCACAAGCTCTTTATAACTTATCATTTTAAGAACATCTTCTCCATATTGTATTAATTTGATTGTAGAATGTACTTTTAATGACAAATTTCATTTTGCCCTGTCCAGTGTTCCATGAGTTTTGGCTCATGCAGAACTAGCTTAAAGTTTAAATACAAATTGCTATAATTTAAAGGGAGCCTTAATTATCACATTTCACTGACTTCTTAACTTTTTAAATTTCATTAAAAAAATCCCTTGCCTTTCTCATAACTAAATAACTTATTTTCTAATCAGTAATGAGCCATATGATTCAGTATTTTATTTCTTGCACAAAAATGATTTATGGAGGACTGTACTAATTACAGTTTTTATATCCTATATTTTCTACAGACAAAAATCCTAAATATGTCAGTGTCCACCTGCTATGCATTTTAATCATTTAATACTTAATCTTGTCCAATTTCTACAGGTTGTGCTGTGAAGCTAATGTGCAAGCAGGTACATGTCTTGCATTCCTTTTTCATCTTCTATTGTCTAATAACAAATGAAAGTGGGAATGCTAGGAATCATTAAAAAGAAAGTGAATGAACTCTGTCTCACTCTGCACAGATGCACTGAACTCACATTTCTCAAAGGAGAAAGCAGATACTAAAAAAGGAAATAAGGGTCACTAGATATATATAACAAATCAGGATGTTTGAACTCCAAGGTCAGAAGGATTGTTCCACAGAATTCTGGGTGATGTGATAAGAAAGGAAAACACTGAAGGCTAGAGGATGATCCAGGACACAGCACATGCCTCAGATGATAGTGGCAGGTGCGCCGACCAAAGATGAGCATGCTTGCCTGAAGTCAGAATCCAGCAGTTAGTGATCTGGGTAAGACCTCTCCCAAATAGATGGTGAAATGGAAGAATGCCAGTACTTACATTTCAGGAAGATTATTTAGGGAAATTCCCTCCCAAAGAAATCAGAATTTCAAAGTTGTCAATATTTAAAACATAAAGTTACACTACAGAGAGAGAATGCCCATCATGATTTTTTTTTTTCAGGCAAACAAAGAAAAAGGGAAAATGACAGCCCCAAAGATGAAACTAAAATGTTTGAATTACAGGGTAGCTGCAGACTTTTCATCCAAACAGTAAGGTTTGTGGACAGCCAGCCAGCTGTCAGAGCGGTGGGAACAGTGCAGTTCGGCTATAGCCGGCAGCTGAGACCAGACCAGGGGCAAACCCACAGGCAGGGCATTTTTTTTTTTAAAGCACCAAAGGAGAAAGACAGCAATGGAAAAATGGAAGGGTGAAAATAAATTACTAGACACCTTGACAAAAACCTGCCTAATTAAACAGTTTGTCCTTATACCCAGAATGCAAAGGAGAAATGAATAGATTCTAAATTCTAAAACTGTTTTAGAGAGAAAAAAACCCAAGCGTCAGTTATAAGATTTTGTATGAAGGGGATTCAAGGTGTGATTTAATATGACAAACATCACTGCTGAAACATTTCCCAGGACCAAGAAAGTCTACAACTTCTCTAAACACCTCTTTGGAGTTCTGCATTCCCAGGAGATTGCCATTGATCTATTTCCCATGACGAGCTTGGTGAGTAGGTAGACATCTGAAAGAAGCAGGCAAAGCAGTTCTCAATTAAGCAACTCTAAGGAATCCGTGAGAATTTTCACAACTGAACAAAGAAAGCTTTCCAGGCAGCCAAATACCAAGAAAATCACTAACGTTTATAGTTTATACCAGTGTGGTAACAATTAGCATATCCCAAATGACAACCTTACAAATTACCATACAAGAGAATGATGATTCAACTCTATATATTCAGATAGGTCAATAACTTTTGAAACTGAACAAAATATGGTATCCCTGTGTTTGATTCTAAGTAAGAACCCCTTAGATATTAAAGTCATTAAGAGCTCTAAGGGGCAGGGGGATGACACAAATGACATTACTTTAATCAAACATTTGCAACTAATACAGAGTAGCTCTGTTTTTGGAATGGGGTCCATGTATTTGATTCTTTTTTCAACCAGAGAGGATTTAGGACAGAAGGTAACTAGAAAACTTTCCAAATATTTTGGAAAGAAATAATACAGTCCTTTTAATCTTGCTAAGAAAAATAAATAAATGGAGGTGCAAAGAAAGTTAAAAAAAAAAAAGGTTTGCTACCACCTGTTCTCATGAGGAGGGTATTTTTCTTTTGCACATTTACTCTTAAAATTGTCTTAAAAAAATCATGTCCACCTATTCATTCCTCAGGGAACAATTATACACAATATCAAAAGAAAACCAAACAAACAAAACCATCCCATACAAGCTTGAAGGAAAAATTAATCTATGATCCAGATGTTTATAAGGTTTATAAAGGAGGAACAGACAGGATAAGATCTTTCAGGATAAATGGGTAAGCTTTCTGAAACACATTTTCCAAAAGAGGAGTGGAATTAGGAGAAACAAAATAAGCAAGCATCTAATCAGTCCTTCACCAAAACAAAGATGGAGGCCCAGGACTGACGCGAACAATAGGTTGCACATCCTCAAATAATTTACCAAGCCAGGCTTGTTTATAGAGGGTTACAGGTACAATTCTCATATTAACGTTTTTAGATCAATTTCCCACTGGGAAGAAACGAGTATGAGAAATTTTTCATTGTGGACATAAAATGTTTCTGGTTTCAATCCTTTCTAATGCTCTCGCTCTCCAGTTCTCCTCATGCCCATGCAGAAACCCCTCCATCCAGAGCTCCTGTACTTTCCTTCTCTGTTTTGGTGAAAATACCACATTGATTGTAAGAATCTTACTAGATTTCCATTTGTTTTGACTCAGCTCCCACATTAATCCAAACAATAAGGGCCTTTAAAACATTCATAAATAACCTGCTGCTCCTGGCACCTAGGAGCCTAGCGCAGCAATGTTAAGCAACAACAAATTTCATAGTTCAAGAGGCACAGTTAAGCAAAAAGGTTGTTCAGGAAATCACTCTTATTTAGCACAAAGATCCTTAAAAATTGCATGAAATCATTCAAGTAACTATAGAAACCAATTTCTTCAGCTCCGTATCACACGTCTCACACCTCAATTGTCTTTATTATCGTCTGCTGTCAGATCCTTAATCAGAAATGTGAACAGGCTTGATGATTTATTCAGCAGGGAAAAGAATCTGTAGGTCAAGTGAAAAATTTCACACACACACCCATGCACACACATCTTCAACCTTAGGTACTTTCATTTCCTTCTGTTCTCAGCAGCTCTGGGGGCAACTCCAGTGAGATCCAATATTAAGGCTCAATTAAAATAAGCTCCAATTAGTGAAGCTTTTTTCTCTCGGGCTAGAAAAGTCAGGAAATGGATATTGGGAAATGTAAAAAGTCAGCTACTGAGAGGAGGCTGCAGACATAAATGAACTTATTTGTTGATTTCTACAGTTGCTATGCAGAGGCCTCTGGGAGTAAAAGCTTAACCAGTCTAAGCTATAAACTAAAACCCCTGCAGCTAAACATGAACTGTGTGAAACAAGGGCTCCATTCCAGAACAGAAAACTGCTGGGCCCAGAAAATTAAAAGCCAGAGGCGTTTTCCATTTAAAACTAAATCCCAGTACCACCTCCCAGCCAAAGAATTATAAGCAGTATCAGATTTACAAAACGAACAATTACCCTGGAAAAATGTAGCCTATTGTACAGTCCCAGATGCTAAATCTCAGAAGTTTCTTTTTCTATTTTATTTTTTTAATCCCACATTGTATTCCTCCAAGTACACTGCTCTAGTTCACAAAGAGCCATTTCTACATGGGCCTAGACCTAGAAAATAAATTTTAAAAAGAGAGCATCGTAACTCACTGACCTCATTCAAAGTACTGCCCTTGCCTTCAGCCATTCCTGTCCTTCCCCCAGGCTTGGGCAAATGGTTTGTAACAGCAAACGAAACCCTGACCTGATTGCCTGGAGAGAGCTGCCAACCCTCCCTCCAACACAAAGAGGAACGCAGCATGCGAACTTGCAAGTCCTACCTCTTTGGCTTTCTGCTTTAATCTCAGCTGTTCGGGATCTTCTTTATTGGATCGACTCTATCAAAGAAAAAGACAATTTTAATAGAAATTACTAACATCTAAACACCACAGTTGCTGTTAAATATTTAATAAATGACAATTTTCTCTTGTGATTGAAAATCCTAGCTCCAGGGGAAAATGCCTCAATCCAGGCTAGTGCATGCCCTCCTCCCTGCCCCCGGCCAGGCTGAGGCAGTCCTAGCCCAGAGCAAGCTTACACTGAAAATGATGCTAACACTGTCAGTCAGGTCCAGTTGAGGCATGACATTGTTCTCATTGGAACACTAAAAACTGAAAAACTGATGATTCAGATGAAGGAAAAGAAAAGAAGGGTGATTGTTGCTGAAATGAATGAAAATGATTTACAGTGGCTAATCTTCGGGTGAAGCCATTTTGGAAAAACATATGGGGTTTTGAGGGTTATTAAAATCAAGAACTTAACTAACTTTGAACTAAATCTCTCTCTCTTCAAAAGTGCAATTTTTAAAAATTAAGTAGGAAATACACCTCAGTATTTTCACTAGAGTACCTTATCATCTTTGGGTCCTCTGTAGTGCTTAACAGAATGCTATGCACAAGTAAAGGTTCAATAAATGTTTATGGAATGTCACTTTTCAGACTGATTCAGTGTAGCATTCCAAAAATGAACAATCTCACAGGACTACTCTAAGAAGACAGCCACCTCTCATGCAATGCTACAACGGAAGAAAGGGTAAGGAACTTTATTTCTGACACCATGAACACGTGTCCACTAAAAAATATGCTTGGGATAGGAGTATGCTTCTTCTCATTCCAACAGATTCATCTAACTCCTTATAAATCTGAATGTTTGCTCTATGATACGCAACATCAACTACCTACAGATAGCTAACTAGAGAAAAATTAAATGTCTTTTTCTATCTACTAAGTTTACCTGATATGTATACATTGATTTATCAGTACTTTTTCTAATGGAAAATACAAAAAAACTGTTCAGATTTAAGAAATCTTCTAATTTTAAACAGTTTAATTAAATACCTAAGTAAGATCCTACCCAAAGCTAGATTTTTTCTTCATTTTGTCCCCAGTCTACTAAACCAACTTTACTTCAACCCAAACTAGGACAAACTCCATTTTTATTCTACTTATGATACTAGGAGAGAGTATGTGTATAAAATGTATATTAAAATATGTGTTTATATAATAATGTTCTGCCCCAGTATAAAATAAACACATATGGTATCAATTCTTTGTCAATCAACCAATATTTACTGACTATCCACCATACAAATTCTACTCTGTATGCCATTATTCTAGTCCTTGGAGACACAGAAATGAAATAACAAGACAGAAATCTCTGCTTTTGAGTCATATTTTAAGAAGAGAAAAATAATAAATCATTTTATAGACACTAAACACAGTTATGATGTGTAAAACATCTATGATGGGGAAAAATAAACAATCACTGGTAGTGATCAGTGCTATATAAAGAAAACAGAATAGAATAGTGAGATAGGAAGAAAGGAGCGGGGGACGTTCTTCAGCTGGGACGGGAGGGAAGTCTTCTGTGAGGAGTGACATTTGAGTAGAGATGTGAATGACAAGTAGGGGGTAGCCATGCAAAAATCTGGGGCAAGAATGCTCCAAGCAGAAGGCAGAGTCACTGCAAACGCCTTATGACGACAGGAACAGTTAGTTTGGCATACCTAGGAACAGAAAGATGGCCCCTGTGGTTGGAGCTTAGAGAAAAGTTGAAAGACATAAGGTTGGAGACTGTGTGCTGCCTTGTAGGCCATGACAAGGAGTTGGGGTTTCATTCTAGTTATAAGGAAAAGCCACTGGAAGGCTTGGGGCACATGAGTGAGATGCCACTGATAAGACATGCTCCAAGATTGCTCTGCTGCTGCACAGAGGATACAAGGTGGGGATCCAAGACTGGAAGCACACAGAGCAGTCAGGACTGTCCTACCCCACTGTGTGGATGCAAGACTGGGGAAAGGATGAGGGCAGCGTAGACTCGTGTCATGGCAGAGAAGATGGTGATGGATAATTTGACAGAAATGTAGTTTGCAGGTAGAACCAACCAGACTCACTGATGCACTAGACATAGGGTATGAAGTAAAGAAAGGTTCAAGGATGACTTCTCCAGTTTCTGCTAAGCAACTGCAGGGATGAGAATTCCAACTTTCTGAGAGGGTAAAAACTGGGGCAAGTTTAGGGGATGGGAACGCAGTGTTCAGTTTTAGATGGCTAATTAGTAGTCTGGGACACAAGCATGGCAGGCACACTCAATGAGAGGCCAGTATGACTGCAGCTGTGAGTGAAGAATAGAAAGATGGGAGGTGAGCTCAGAGAGGGACATGGATGCTTTTTAAAATCTGGTAATAACTTTGGATTTTAAGTGCAAGGCGAAGCCACTGAAAGCTTTTATGCAAGAGACACAGATGATGTGTTATGAAAACATTATTCTGACAATAGCATGAAAAATGAATTGTAGAAAAAGGAAATCAGTTAAAAGACATTATAAAAGTCCAAGTGAAAGATGACCTAGACTACAGTGGTTGACAATGGGGATGAAAAGAAGATGATGGATACATTTTGGAAATAAAATAGGAAGTGAACTGCATGTAAAGAGAGAGAAGAAGAAAAGGAGTTAAAGATGATTCCTAGGTTTTATGACTTGAACACCTGGACAGACAATGGTGTCATTTACCAAGTTAAGAAAAATCTACTAGCGTTTTGAGGTGGGGAGGAGAATCAGGAGTTCTTTTGGACACATTTCAATGTAAGATGTCTACAGCCAACCGAGAGGGGATTTCAGGTGGGCAGTCAGCTATGAGTTCAGAGTACCAGAATGTAGACTGAGGTGAAAACATAAATTTAAGAGGGAATTACAGACAGAGAAGAAGGCCTTGGACTGAAACATGGGGCATTCCACTACTTAGAAGTCTGGTAAAAGAGGTAAAACCAAGAGAATGAGAATAAGTATAAAAATTATATCCAGTAAAAACTAAACAAGTATTTAATAGTTTATGACCTTGTTTATAGCTTACTAATTGGAAATAAAACACCAACAAACCACCTCATTACAGTGGCTATGTGCTTGCTCATAACACTGAGGCCTCAGCAGAGTCATCCTGTCTCAGCTGCCCCTCCCATGCACGAGGGTTCAGCATGGGGACTAAGTCTGTGGGACAGGGGAATCTTCACAGTGGTGCACCACACCCTCTTGGGGAGTTCGGGTACATGAAGGTGTAGACCATGTCCATGAAATGTCAGGTGATGAGGGGCTGGGCAGACCCATCAAGGCGTGGACCAGTGGGTATAGTGGCTAGAGGGCAGGGGGAACAGTGGTAACAGACAGAGGAGTCAGGGACATGGAGTTTGGGAGATTAGTTACACTGACCGTAACTAAACTGAGGACATAAGTGATACGTCAAAGATAATGAGAGCCTAGTTTCTGACTGTGAAGAACGTACTTATAAACATGGAAAGCTTAAAGCTAGATATTGATTGGAGTTAGAGGTACTGATATAAACTTATCGTTTTATAATTTATACACAGAGGAATAGTCACAGGTGTATGTCAATATGTGTATACACACATACATATGTGTACATATATATGTACATATATATATACATATATATATATATGTATATATATATATATATATATATACCATGCACATATTTCCTACATCTATCCATTAAGAGGGCCTACAGGTAATGACACCCCATTAGCAATGAGCACTCTATATGCTGTAATCTTGGTTTTTGGATATCATCCTCAACTAAAAAGATGCAAGGTTCCTTGCAGAAATGGCTGATGCTAGGGCTGGGAAAAGACAAGTAAAAGCTGGTCCTAGAATACTGTGTGCCAGGAAGTAAGGACTGTTCAGTGAGTGACGGAAACATGACGAAAGGACAGAAGTGCATGCTGGAAGGGTCTCCCACTCAGGAGCAATTTAAACACCAAAATAAATAATGATATTAAGAGACTACAGACTGTTAAATGAAATACAATCCACTGATATAAATGAATGCATGAATAAATGAATGGACAGATGAATAAGAGAGGAAGGGAAGTTCTTTCATATAGCAGAGTGCTAATAAATGCAGAAGAGATGAAGAGAATAAAGAATCACCAGTTGGCAATCATCACAGAGGTGGCTGATTCAGGTAGGTATCCTATCTGGATGTTAGAGTTGGTATGTGAAGGTTTGATGAGGAGTGGGATATTGGTATAACCTTGGAATAACTTTCAGCGAAAAACTAATCTATTATGATAGGGAAAATGGCAAATTTAAATGAAGAGAATTGGGAGGCACCCACACAACCAGGTGATCAAGGTTGCCTTTTGATATGATCAGTTTAGAAGAATGTAACATCATTTCTATGTATTTCTGCCAAGAATGAATGACCTAGGTCAAGTCATGAGGAAATATCAGATGAACCCAGGTTGCGAGTCACCCATCAGAAGGTAAGGCCTATACTCTTGACACCTGTCAAAGACATGAAAAAAAAAAGGAAGACAGAAAAAGAGATGGCATCTGAATGAAACATGTATTTATGAATGGAAAAATGGACCATGAAGGAAAATGAGACAGAGTTGAGACAGCTGGTGAAATGTGAAGGGGGTTTCTATATTAGATGGTAGTGTCACATGGTTCCTGTCCTTACTGGGAGGGTTATAGAGGGGAACACCCTTGCTTTCTTACACACGTGCTACCATCTTTAGGCAAGATGGGACATATGTCTGAAGCTTGCTTCAAAAGGTTCAGAGAAAGCCTAATTAAACACAACAGCTGCACAATTTTGAGTATATGAAAAACCCTGAACTGAAGAAAAGAACAAAAGAATGAAAGAGAAGAATGGGTATTTTGGGGGAAGATTGTGGTAGAAAGAGTAGAGATGGAGCAAATGCAGTAAAATGTTAAAAATGGAGGAATCTGGGCAAAGGAGATGACACTTCTTTGTTTAGCTCTGGCAACTTTTCTCTAAGCATGAAATAATTCCAAAATTAATTAAAGTAAAAAATATTGGTATGTGATCAGAAACAAACACTCTAAGAGGGGAAGCTGTCAGGAAGACCATAAATTAAAACTAAGGTGTTTAAACAAAAAATGACTCGTACCTAACCCTTAAGACTGCTAACAAAGGCCCTAGGCCTACAAAGAAATATGGAACAAGATGACAGAAACTGTAGTGGAACTCCCTTTCATGCCATCTGGTACTAACCTTCCAGGAAAATGTTTAAACAAGGGAGAAAGAAAATAAATAAATAACAGTGTCACCTGTTCTTTTACTCTCTAACCCATTTCTGCCCACCCTATATCTTGTTCCATATAGTCCTAATTACACCCATAACCTTTCTGTCCACTCTCCAAATTTTCTCTCAACTTCAATTGGCACATCTCAAATCATATCCATAATGAGACCTTGAAAACTTTACAAACATTTTTACTTGGGGGTGGTAGGTGGTATGATGCTAGGCACACAGGAATTGAAAATAAGTAGACAAAATATTATGTCTGATTAAACTACATTAACTGAAAGCCACTGCACTACACCACTGTGGCCGTGAGAGATTTTACTAGTAACTCCATTTTTAAGAATCCTTCAGAGAAATACAGCCTAAAAAAACCAAGTCAACCAAACAAAAAAGCCAATTTTGACCTTTCTGCCAGGCCATGTTCACTCATGAATGATGAAGGACCTTACCTTGGCTGCCTTAAATAACATTTCTCGTTCTTCTAAATCCTTTCTCTGCTTCTCCAGTTGATCTAGTTTTTCAAGAAATTTGAGCTGTGATCTGGTATCACTAGACAGGATGTAATTTTCACTTGCCTGGAAAACAGAATGTCAGGTGATGATCCTAGGGAACACATTCTATATTAGGTATTGTTATAAATGAGCATAAGCCTTAATAACACCAGTATACAGAGGGAGCTACATTTTCAGAAGGTAATATTTTTATTTCTGTTAAACAACAACCACAAAAGTTTTACTCATCCTTTAAATCTGAGAATTGATCAAGCATTTAAGTTTCAAAGAGCTTTCTAGTAGCCTCATTGGGCGGGGAGGGGAGCAATTAAGCCAACAAGCAGATTCTAAGAGGAAGTAGAAAGTAAGTGAGTGTACCATTTACCGATAATCTAAATCATTTTAGTTAACTTATTGTCCATCTCAGCAGACCTTAATATGATTAATTACATTTTTGAAAAGCCAAAAAACACAACCACCTAACTTGAAAATATATCAAAGATGAAAATTATCACCCTTGTTTCTGTTATTGGCCTAGTCTAACCTTACCAAGTGAATACAACTTCTAGCAAAATACAACATAAGATAAAATGGCAAACATTAAAATCCTAAACCCTTACAGCAAAGGACACCATCAATAGAACAACAAGGTATCCTACAGTATGGGAGAACATATTCATAAATGACAAATCCAATAAAGGATTGGCATCCAAAATATATAAAGAGCTCACATGCCTCAACAAACAAAAAGCAAATAATCCAATTAAAAAATGGGCAGAGGCGCTGAATAGACAGTTCTCTAAAGAAGAAATCCAGATGGCCAACAGGCACATGAAAAGATGCTCCACACTGCTAATCATTAGAGAAATGCAAATTAAAACCACAATGAGATATCACCTCACACCAGTAAGGATCGCCACCATCCAAAAGACAAACAACAACAAAAGTTGGTGAGGTTGTGGAGAAAGGGGAACCCTCCTACACTGCTGGTGGGAATGTAAACTAGTTCAACCATTGTGGAAAGCAGTATGGAGGGTCCTCAGAAGGCTCAAAATAGAAATACCATTTGACCCAGGAATTCCACTCCTAGGAATTTACCCTAAGAATGCAGCACCCCAGTTTCAAAAAGACAGATGCACCCCTATGTTTATCACTGCACTGTTTACAATAGCCAAGATATGGAAGCAACCTAAATGTTCATCAGTAGATGAATGGATAAACAAGATGTGGTACATATACACAATGGAATATTACGCAGCCATAAGAAAAAAACAGATCCTACCATTCGCACCAACATGGATGGAGCTAGAGGGTATTATGCTCAGTGAAATAAGCCAAGCAGAGAAGGACAAGTACCAAATGATTTCACTCATATGTGGAGTATAAGAACAAAGGAAAACTGAAGGAACAAAACAGCAGCAGAATCACAGAACCCAAGAATGGACTAATAATTACCAAAGGGAAAGGGACTGGGGATGATGGGTGGGAAGGGAGGGATAAGGGCGGGGAAAAAGAAAGAGGGCATTACGATTAGCATGTATAGGGCATGGGGGACATGGGGAGGGCTGCACAACACAGAGAAGAAAAGTCGTGATTTTACAGCATCTTACTACACAGATGGACAGTGACTGTGAAGGGGTATGTGCGGGGGACTTGGTGAAAGGGGGAACCTAGTAAACATAATGTTCTTCCTGTAATTGTAGATTAATGATACCAAAATAAAAAATAAAAAATCCTAAACCTTACTTTGAGAATTCCCTTAAGTTACGAACTTGGGCAGAAACTACATTCAAAGAAATTAAGTAAAAAATTTATAAATGAGAGCTATAATGCAATTATTTGTCTTAATTGTTCCATAAATGCTAAACTTTACATTATTTCATTTATTCTGGTATTCTAGAGTATAGAACAGTGCTTTCTGATCTATATTTTTCTAATTTTCTTCATCCAGTATGGACTACCTATCTCTACTCTCCAATACATATGTGCTTGTGGGGGTGTGGGGGGCAATCTTCCCAATCAATATTTAAGACATCCTGCCATCTACTCATCTCAGTAATTTAGATATCCAAGCTATAGGAGGGAGGCTGTATAATAGGAAAACAATGTTTTTAAACATTTAAACATTAAGTCCAACAGTCAGTGCCTGGCCTGGAACTCATGGGCACAGCACCGTTCCCATCTTTGTTCTATCCCATGCTTATGGCTGATTCAATTAACTGGGACTGAGAGATTTCATATGCCCAAGATTCTTTTTAAATTAAATTTTTATTGTTGGTATTTAGCTAAATCAAAAGAGTATTACGTAGTATAACAAACAAGAATGTATTAGTGCTACTTATTTTACTTCGTTTAATACAAAAAAAGTCCTCAAATGCTTTTTAAAGTTAAATACTACAAGATAGAATATGGAATATATTATACGCCAAACATAGAGGCATAACACATAATAGCAAGTGGTTTCTTAAAGACATCATCTTACTATTTTTATGTTCAGATACTCCTGGAGATAGTTTACTGACAGAATTTAACTTTAAAAAGACAACAAGAGGAGGTGGAGTCAAGATGGAGGTGTGAGTAGAGCAGTGGAAATCTTCTCCCAAAAACACATAGAGCTATGAAAATATAACAAACAAAACTCTTCCTAAAATAGAGACCAGAGGACACAGGACAATATCCAGACCACATCCACACATGCAAGAAGCCAGCACCTTGCAAAGGGGGTAAGATACAAGTCCTGGCCTGGCAGGACCCGAGCGCCCGTCCCCCCGGCTCCCGGCGGGTGGAAAGAAACTGGAGCGGTATTTTTTTTTTTTTTGGCGAGTGCTTTTTGGAAGCCTTAAAGGGACAGGGACCCCGTTGCTAGGGAGGCAGGGCGGCGGGACCGGTGAGCGGTGCCTGGGACCGGCGCCTGAGGACAAAGATTGTGTGTTTTTCCCTACGGGACCGGTGGGCGGATGCCTGACACCGGCGCCTGAGGACGGAGGAAATGGCGCGTTTTTCCCCTTTTTTTTCTTCTCTTTTTGGCGAGTGCTTTTTGGAAGCCTTAAAGGGACAGGGACCCCGTTGCTAGGGAGGCAGGGCGGCGGGACGAGTGAGGGGGTGCCTGGGACCAGCGCCTAAGGACAAAGATTACCGCATGTTTTTCCCTACGGGACCTGTGAGCGGGTGCCTGACACCGGCGCCTGAGGACAGAGGAAATCATGTGATTTTCCCCTTTTTTTTTTCTCTTTTTGGCGAGTGCTTTTTGGAAGCCTTAAAGGGACACGGACCCCGGTGCTAGGGAGGCAGGGCGGCGGGACTGGTGAGCGGGTGCCTGGGACTGGCACCTGAGGACAAAGACTATCCCATGTTTTTCCCTGCGGGACCGGAGGGCGGGTGCCTGAGACCGGCGCCTGAGGACGGAGGAAATGGCACGTTTTTCCCCTTTTTTTTCCTCTTATTGTTGAGTGCTTTTTGGAAGCCTTAAAGGGACAGGGACCCTGGTGCTAGGAGGCAGAGCAGCAGGACCGGTGAGCGGGTGCCTGGGACCGGCACCTGAGGACAAAGAATATCGCGCATTTCTCCCTGTGGGACTGGTGGGCGGGTGCCTGAGACCGGTGGCTGAGGACGGAGGAAATCGTGCGTTTTTCTCCCTTTTTTTTCTCCTTTTGGCGAGTGCTTTTTGGAAGCCTTAAAGGGACAGGGACCACAGTGCTAGGGAGGCAGAGCAGCAGGACCGGAGAACGGGTGCCTGGGACAGGCGCCTGCAGACAAAGAATATCGCGCGTTTTTCCCTGTGGGACCGGTGGGCGGGTGCTTCTTGGAAGCCTTGAAGGGACAGGGACCCCGGTGCTAGGCAGGCAGGGCAGCAGGACCAGTGAGCGGGTGCTGGGACCGGCACATGAGGGGAAAAAAAAAAAAAAAAAAAGCGTGTTTTTTTCCTTTTTTTTCTGTTTCCTCTCTCATTGTTGCTGTTGTTGTTTTGGTTTGGAGAGTACTTTTTGGAAGTCTTAAAGGGGCAGGACAGGACACATAGACCAGAGGCAGGGAATCTGGGGATCTCTGGGCACTCTAACCCCCTGGGCAACAGGGAGCACAGAGGCCCCTTAGAGAGAATAGCCTCCCGGCTGCTCCCCCTCCAACGGGGCTCCACCACTTTGGAGGAGCACCCACAGCCAGGCCACGCCCACAGCAACAGCGGAGATAAACTCCATAGCAAACGGGCAGGTAGCAGAAGCCCTGTCTGCGCACAGCTGACAAGCATAAGCCACTAGAGGTCGCTATTCTCCCAGGAGAGGGAGGCCACAAACCAACAAGAAGGGAAGCTCTTCCAGCGGTCACTCGTACCAGGTCTGCAAACTATCTCTATCACAATGAAAAGGCAAAACTACAGGCAGACAAAGATCACAGAGACAACACCTGAGAAGGAGACAGACCTAACCAGTCCTCCTGAAAAAGAATTCAAAATAAAAATTATGAACATGCTCACAGAGATGCAGAGAAAAATGCAAGAGCAATGGGATGAGATGCAGAGAAAAATGCAAGAGCAATGGGATGAAGTCCGGAGGGAGATCACAGATGTCAGGAAGGAGATCACAGAAGTGAAACAATCCCTGGAAGGATTTATAAGCAGAATGGATAAGATGCAAGAGGCCATTGAAGGAATAGAAGCCAGAGAACAGGAACGTATAGAAGCTGACATAGAGAGAGATAAAAGGATCTCCAGGAATGAAACAACACTAAGAGAACTATGTGACCAAGCCAAAAGGAATAATATTCGAATTATAGGTGTACCAGAAGAAGAAGAAAGAGGAAAAGGGATAGAAAGTCTCCTTGAAGAAATAATTGCTGAAAATTTCCCCAAACTGGGGGAGGAAATAATAGAACAGACCATGGAATTACACAGAACCCCCAACAGAAAGGATCAAAGGAAGACAACACCAAGACACATAATAATTAAAATGGCAAGGATCAAGGACAAGGAAAGAGTTTTAAAGGTAGCTAGAGAGAAAAAGGTCACCTATAAAGGAAAACCCATCAGGTAACATCAGACTTCTCAACAGAAACCCTACAGGCCAGAAGAGAATGGCATGATATACTTAATGCAATGAAACAGAAGGGCCTTGAACCAAGGATACTGTATCCAGCACGACTATCATTTAAATATGATGGCGGGATTAAACAATTCCCAGACAAGCAAAAGCTGAGGGATTTTGCTTCCCACAAAACACCTCTACAGGGCATCCTACAGGGACTGCTCTAGATGGGAGCACTCCGAAAAAGAGCAAAGAACAAAACACACAACATATGAAGAATGGAGGAGGAGGAATAAGAAGGGAGAGAAGAAAAGAATCTCCAGACAGTGTATATAACAGCTCAATAAGCGAGCTAAGTTAGGCAGTAAGATACTAAAGAAGCTAACCTTGAACCTTTGGTAACCACGAATCTAAAGCCTGCAATGGCAATAAGTATATATCACTCAATAGTCACCCTAAATGTAAATGGACTTAATGCACCAATCAAACGACACAGAGTAAGAGAATGGATAAAAAAGCAAGACCCATCTATATGCTGCTTACAAGAAACTCACCTTAAACCCAAAGACAAGCATAGACTAAAAGCCAAGGGATGGAAAAACATATTTCATACAAACAACAGTGAGAGGAAAGCAGGGGTTGCAGTACTAATACCAGACAAAATAGACTTCAAAACAAAAAAAGTAACAAGAGATAAAGAAGGACACTACATAATGATAAAGGGCTCAGTCCAACAAGAGGATATAACCATTCTAAATATATATGCACCCAACACAGGAGCACTAGCATTGTCAAACAAATACTAACAGAACTAAAGAGGGAAACAGACTGCAATGCATTCATTTTAGGAGACTTCAACACACCACTCACCCCAAAGGATAGATCAACTGGGCAGAAAATACGTAAGGACACACAGGCATTAAACAACACACTAGAATAGGTGGACCTAATAGACATCTATAGAACTCTACATCCAAAAGCAACAGGATATACATTCTTCTCAAGTGCACATGGAACAGTCTCCAGAATAGAACACATACTAGCTCACAAAAAGAGCCTCAGTAAATTCCAAAATATTGAAATTCTATCAACCAATTTTTCAGAAAACAAAGGTATAAAACTAGAAATAAATTCTACAAAGAAAACAAAAAGGCTCACAAACACATGGAGGCTTAACAACATGCTACTAAATAATCAATGGATCAATGAACAAATCAAAATAGAGATCAAGGAATATATAGAAACAAATGACAACAACACTAAGCCCCAACTTCTGTGGGACGCAGCAAAAGCAGTCTTAAGAGGAAAGTATATAGCAATCCAGGCACACTTGAAGAAGGAAGAACAATCCCAAATGAATAGTCTAACATCACAATTATCGAAACTGGAAAAAGAAGAACAAATGAGGCCTAAAGTCAGCAGAAGGAGGGACATAATCAAGAACAGAGAAGAAATAAACAAAATTGAGAAGAATAAAACAATAGCAAAAATCAACGAAACCAAGAGCTGGTTCTTTGAGAAAATAAACAAAATAGATAAGCCTCTAGCCCAACTTATTAAGAGAAAAAGAGAATCAACACAAATCATCATAATCAGAAATGAGAATGGAAAAATCACGACAGACTCCACAGAAATACAAAGAATTATTGAAGACTACTATGAAAACCTATATGCCAACAAGCTGGAAAACCTAGAAGAAATGGACAACTTCCTAGAAAAATACAACCTCCCAAGACTGACCAAGGAAGAAACACAAAAGTTAAACAAACCAATTACGAGCAAAGAAATTGAAACGGTAATCAAAAAACTGCCCAAGAACGAAACCCCTGGGCCAGACGGATTTACCTCAGAATTTTATCAGACACACAGAGAAGACATAATACCCATTCTCCTTAAAGTGTTCCAAAAAATAGAAGAAGAGGGAATACTCCCAAACTCATTCTATGAAGCCAACGTCACCCTAATACCAAAACCAGGCAAAGACCCCACCAAAAAACAAAATTACATACCAGTATCCCTGATGAATGTAGATGCAAGAATACTCAATGAAATATTAGCAAACAGAATTCAACAGTATATCAAAAGGATCATACACCATGACCAAGTGGGATTCATCCCAGGGATGCAAGGATGGTACAAGATTCAAAAATCCATCAACATCATCCACCACATCAACAAAAAGAAAGACAAAAACCACGTGATCATCTCCATAGATGCTGAAAAAGGATCTGACAAAATTCAACATCCATTCATGATAAAAACTCTCAGCAAAATGGGAATAGAGGGCACGTACCTCAACATAATAAAGGCCATATATGATAAACCCACAGCCAGCATTATACTGAACAGCGAGAAGCTGAAAGCATTTTCTCTGAGATCGGGAACCAGACAGGGATGCCCACTCTCCCCACTGTTATTTAACATAGTACTGGAGGTCCTAGCCACGGCAATCAGACAAAACAAAGAAATACAAGGAATCCAGATTGGTAAAGAAGAAGTTAAACTGTCACTTTTTGCAGATGATATGATAGTGTACATAAAAAACCCTACAGACTCCACTCCAAAACTACTAGAACTAATATCGGAATACAGCAAAGTTGCAGGATACAAAATTAACACACAGAAATCTGAAGCTTTCCTATACACAAACAATGAATCAATAGAAAGAGAAATCAGGAAAACAATTCCATTCACCATTGCATCAAAAAGAATAAAATACCTAGGAATAAACCTAACCAAAGAAGTGAAAGACTTATACTCTGAAAACTACAAGTCACTCTTAAGAGAAATTAAAGGGGACACTAATAAATGGAAACTCATCCCATGCTCATGGCTAGGAAGAATTAATATCATCAAAATGGCCATCCTGCCCAAAGCAATATGAGATTTGACGCAATCCCTCTCAAATTACCAGCAACATTCTTCAATGAATTGGAACAAATAATTCAAAAATTCATATGGAAACACCAAAGACCCCGAATAGCCAAAGCAATCCTGAAAAAGAAGAATAAAGTAGGGGGGATCTCACTCCCCAACTTCAAGCTCTACTACAAAGCCATAGTAATCAAGACAATTTGGTACTGGCACAAGAACAGAGCCACAGACCAGTGGAACAGATTAGAGACTCCAGACATTAACCCAAACAAATGTGGTTAATTAATATTTGATAAAGGAGCCATGGACATACAATGGCAAAATGACAGTCTCTTCAACAGATGGTGCTGGCAAAACTGCACAGCTACATGTAGGAGAATGAAACTGGACCATTGTCTAACCCCATATACAATGGTAAACTCAAAATGGATCAAAGACCTGAATGTAAGTCATGAAACTATTAAACTGTTGGAAAAAAACATAGGCAAAAACCTCTTAGACATAAACATGAGTGACCTCTTCTTGAACATATCTCTCCGGGCAAGGAAAACAACAGCAAAAATGAGCAAGTGGGACTACATTAAGCTGAAAAGCTTCTGTACAGCGAAAGACACCATCAATAGAAGAAAAAGGAACCCTACAGTATGGGAGAATATATTTGAAAATGACACATCCGATAAAGGCTTGACGTCCAGAATATATAAAGAGCTCACACGCCTCAACAAACAAAAAACAAATAACCCAATTAAAAAATGGGCAGAGGAACTGAACAGACAGTTCTCTAAAAAAGAAATACAGATGGCCAACAGACACATGAAAAGATGCTCCACATCGCTAATTATCAGAGAAATGCAAATTAAAACTACAATGAGGTATCACCTCACACCAGTAAGGATAGCTGCCATCCAAAAGACAAACAACAACAAATGTTGGCGAGGCTGTGGAGAAAGGGGAACCCTCCTACACTACTGGTGGGAATGTGTATTAGTTCAACCATTGTGGAAAGCAGTATGGAGGTTCATCAAAATGCTCAAAACAGACCTACCATTTGACCCAGGAATTCCACTCCTAGGAATTTACCCTAAGAACGTAGCAATCAAGTTTGAGAAAGACAGATGCACCCCTATGTTTATCGCAGCACTATTTACAATAGCCAAGAATTGGAAGCAACCTAAATGTCCATCGGTAGATGAATGGATAAAGAAGATGTGGTACATATACACAATGGAATACTACTCAGCCATAAGAAGTGGAAAAATCCAACCATTTGCAGCAACATGGATGGAGCTGGAGAGTATTATGCTCAGTGAAATAAGCCAAGCAGAGAAAGAGAAATACCAAATGATTTCACTCATCTGAGGAGTATAAGAACAAAGGAAAAACTGAAGGACCAAAACAGCAGTGGAATTACAGAACCCAAAAATGGACTAACAGGTACCAAAGGGAAAGGAACTGGGGAGGATGGGTGGGCAGGGAGGGATAAGGGGCGGGGGGAGAAGAAGTGGGATATTAAGATTAGCATGCATGGGGGGGAAGGGAGAAAGGGGAAGGTGGGCTGCACAACACGGAGAGGACAAGTAGGGATTCTACAACATTTTGCTAAGCTGATGGACAGTAACTGTAATGTGGATGTTAGGGGGGACCTGATATAGGGGAGAGCATAGTAAACATAGTATTCTTCATATAAGTGTAGATTAAAGATTAAAAAAAAAATAAGAAAGAAAGAAAGAAAGAAAAGGGGGATTACTCCTTGATAGGATAAAACTATTGGTAAATCAAAGATCAACGCATGCTTTAAATATCCTTAATGTTGATCACTTAAAGAGTGTCAGATGATCAGCTACGGAGGTACTCTTTTCTGATAATATTCCTTTCTCTTAAAAAAAAAAAAAAAAGCAGTCCCTGTGTGCTGACCTCCAATGAGTTCTGCACAGTGGTATAGAGGGCATGTCAAAGTGTGGGCAAAGGGTCTGTTTGTTTCTATGCAGAAGATCAAGGCCTAGCTTGGATACCCAGAAAATGAACTAAGATACGATATGAGGAGGAGCTTCCGGCATCAGCACTCTCTGGAGGACTTGTGCCAGGGGGATGATCATCAAAAAGCCTCCACAGGGATCTGGGCGATGCTGCGGTTGTGGCTGCATCCACCCCACCGTTTCCTGGACTTGCCATTGGAATGAGGAGGGAGATGTCTAGGCTGGCATGTGCATACAGTGAGACAACGAATTTGACCGGATCTGTACTGTTGGAACTCAACCAGGAGTTGGGAGGGGTGCAAGGTGTAGCACTCCAAAAGCTTACGACTATACACTAAGTACAGTTAAAACGACATATGGGATGTGAACAGATCCCAGTAATGGGCTGCTTTAGTTTGTCTGATCTCTCTCAGACTGTTCAAGTACAGTTGGACAATATCCATCATATCATAGACAAATTTTCACAAATGCCTAGGGTGCCTAAATGGTTTTCTTGGCTTCACTGGAGATGGATGGTAATTATAGATTTGCTTTGTTTATGTCACCGTATTCCTATTATGTTAATCTGTGAGCGCAAATTAGTTGGTAGTTTAAAACCTATACATACTTAAGGTACTCTACAAGAAGATATGTCAAAGAAATAATCAATCCTCCCATGTTTTCTTCCATATGCTACCTCTATAGCTTTTCTTCTTCCTTCCTAATTACAACCCTTAAATAGAATTCGTGCCTCATATCGAATTTACCGAGTATCATAATTCCTCCAGGTGGTAAAGATACCTCGAGACAAGTGCTGGGCATAGAAGCCACAGGGCATAAATCTGCAAAGAAGTAAAAAGCTAACCTTTTCAAACAATATGGCTTCTCTCTCACTTACCAACTTTACATTTCCCTGTATGGCCCCGGAAGATGACTGGTTAGCCAGAGACGGGTAAGATTCCTCAAGGGAGGAACAACCTAAGACAGGCACAGTCGCAGGGGGGCCATCAGGTGAGAAATTGGGGATCAACAGAGGTGAGGCTCAGAACCTCATCCCCCCTGCTTTGAGAGAAATCTTCTGCATCCGTGGATGGTTTATTGCCCTTGTCTAGCTTGGATTAACACATAGTCTACAGGCACATACCTGATCATCTACAATTGCTCTCCTACAACACTAAACTATGTTTTCTACCTTTATCTTGCATCTACCTACCACTTCAGCATTTTATTAAAAATAAAAATAATAAAGGGAGAAATGTGGGATCAACATATAAATCAAATATAAAAATCAAATGAATATTCATATTTGACCTGATTGTTTATAGTTTATAATGCGTGATCAAAACCGAAAGTTTCTGTGATGAATGCCCTTGTACTGTTCACCATGTAAGAATTTATTCACTATGTAAGAATTCGTTCACCATGTAAGAACTTGTTCGTTATGCTTCAGAAGATTGGAGACTGATGAGAGTTAGGCTTGAGATGGATTAATGATTGTACATTGAGCATTGACCCCCTATACTGAATTTTATTGTTGTTAACAACCATTTGATCAATAAATATGAGAGATGCCCTCTCAAAAAAAAAAAAAAAAAGGAATATAATGAAGATCATCTCAGCCATTACAGAACAAGAATAAATGCCATAAGAAAAATGAGAAAAAAAGAATTATGAAAAGATATTGTATTTCTTCTTATGAAACTCTGATCTAACTTGGAATTGATAGCATTTTCTTATTTCTATAAATGAGAGAAGATTATGTTAATTCTTTTGATGTCCATAGAATGCTGTATAATAAAGAGCTTAAATTCCTAAAAAAAAAGACAACAAACACTAAATTATAAAGGGCACAGACTTTCTAAATTATAACCCAATCTCATTCTTATGCTAAGATTCCTTCTCTTTCTCCCAACTTAGATACAGCTCCCTCCGGCTTACTGCATCCTTCCTTTTCTCTTCCAGATACTAAACAAGTGCCTCCCCTATTCCTATGAATCCTCGGCCTTACTCAAACAACAGTAACCCCAATCTTACCACATTTTTTCCTGTCTACCCAGCTGGCCTAACTGAAGTCTTCATGCACCACTGAGCAGGGTGGTTTAACAATGAATATATAAGGATCCAGGCCAAATGATAACACCATTAAGTGAATCCCATCTAAAGAAAGCACGACAGGTCCTTTCAACTGGAAAACACGAGTGCTTCTCCACAGTCATTGGCATGCAGAAGGCCATAACGTATGTTCAGTGGGGGAACATCTGGCAGCAAGATCAAAAACTTTGTACCACGTGTGTCACTTTCTACTTTACTTAAATCTCAGTTTATGGACTATGGTTAATCAGAGAATTTATCTAACCAGGTGAAAGATTATCAAAAGTAGATGGATGCCAAATGGAAGAGATGGTAGGATTTTACTTTTAATAAAAGTAGCTCACTTTTGTGAAATTCATAGAGTAAAATTTCCCATACTGTACAGATAAAAATAAATTCTATCAGGGGTGAACTGAAGTATAAGGACAGGGCTAAATCTGTGACACAAAGATTATTACAATCAAAGTCTACAAAATAGTACAATTTTGAACTAGATCCAAATATAACTAAATGATTATTAGTTCTGTTCAAAGAAGGATGATAATGTAGCTGCCTTTCTCCATGTACAATTTCAGACAGTGGCATTAGCTGTATTAAGGAATGAGCAAGGGGAAAAGTGGACAGGGGAAAGTCAATTAGCACAGGCAGTGTACAAGATGGAAGGTTAAGGAGGTGTTAGTTTTAAGCTAAAATATTGAGGTTCCAGCTGGGTTAGATACTATTCTTAGAACATATGGTAGTGACACACAACAGAAGAATTCCATGTGAAGGCTGGAATATACAACAGAGCTTTGGATAGCCCTCAGAAGAGTAAATATTACTTAGAAAAAGTCTATTCCATACTAAGTTGTAGGTATTGTACTTTGTAAGGAAACTGTCCATTGTAATGAAAATGCATGCTCAAGTATCTCTAGAATTATAGGGTGACTTAGGTGTGAAATTGGGAGAATCCAGTTTGAGAAACTATATATTTTTTTTAAGTTATGGTAAAAAGACAAAAAAAATTAATTCTTCCACATCCCAAAACTGAAGGTAAACTGTTGTAATTCAATCCAGATTATTACAAATTTAGGATAATTGTAGTTCCCAAGGTAACCACTAAGAAAATATCTTAAAAATACACCCAAAAGGAAGTGAGAAGGGAATCAGAACAGTACACAACAAAAAATCAATTAAACAAACAGACAAGAGTAATAAGGAAACAAGGGACAAAAAAAGCAGCATACAGAAGAATGGTGACTAGCATAAGCTCTTTCCTATTTATGAATACCTTAAACGTAAATGGATTTAAACTCTCCATCAAAAGGTATAAACTAGCAGAATGGATTTAAAAGAAAGACCTAAACACTGTCTATAAGAGAATTGCTTTAGATAAAAGTATATAAATAGGTTGAAAGTGAAGAATGGAATGATATTTGATGAAAATAATAACCAGAAGAAAGCAGGGGTGTCTATACTAATAACAGGAGGCAAGATAGACTTTAAGTCAAAAATTGTTAAAAGAGATAAACAAGGACATCATATATTGATAAGTCAATTCATTAAGATGTAACATAAAGAAAGACACATCAGACAACAGAGTCCCCCAAAATATGAAGCAAATATTGACAGAACTAAAAAGAAAAATAGATAATTTTGCAATAATAGTTGAAACGTTCAATACCCCACTTTCAATTATGTATAGAATTAGACAGAAGATAAATGAGGAAAAAAAGGACTTATCACTATGAACCAACTAGATCTAACAGACATACACACACTCCAGCCAACAGCAGAATACACATTCTTCTGAAGTGTACCTGGGACATTCTCCAGGTTAGACCATATGATAGGCCACAAAAAGAATCCTCAATAAATTTAAAATAACTGAATCATACAAAAAAGCTTCTCTGACCACAGTGAAATGAAGGAAAACTGGATATTTTACAAATGTGGAAATTAAACAACATACTCTCAAACAACCAGTGGATCAAAAACATCTTGAAAGATATTAGAAAACACTTAAGAGAAAAGTGAAAACAAAAACACAATGTACGCAAACTTACAGAATGCAGCAACAGCAGCACTCAGAGGGAAATTTATAGTAGTAAATGCCTACACTAAAAAAGGTAGATCTCAAATCAGTAACCTGCTTTACACCTTAAGAAACTAAAATAAAAAATCAAAATCAGTAGTCACTACTGACTTTACAGAAATAAAATGGATTGTTAATAGAAAAACCATAAACAGGTATGTGCCAACAATTAGACGACCTGAAATACAAAAAGTCTGGACATACACAAGAAATATTAATACTCTCTTTGTTCACAGCTTTTTCTCCTGATAATTACATTTTTTAAGTCAATCCAGCAAAGTTTCAAAGATTTATACAAGTGAGAACCTCAACAGCTATAAATAGTTCTTCAAAACTTCTAAATGAAGCTGAAAGGAAAGAAAATAGAATAATTTCTCAGGGAACTTATTGGTGGCGTGGTAGGTGCTATTTCTCTGGATTCCTTTAAATCTACAGCTATAACATCATGACAGTGACCATTCTTGCAAATGCAAAACCTCATAAGGTTACACCTATACAGTGCCATACAAAATCTAGCTATCAGCATTTCTTGATCTGGGGGAAAATGTTCTTTTTCTTTCCCATCCATCACCCAGTAAATCTACTCTCCACCAAAACCATAATTCAAATAAATCAAGTACTTCCAACTTGATGATGGCAAATGATTTGGTTCACACCCCTAGGAACAAGGCAGGATATTCGTGCATTTAATATTTTATAAAAGCTACCAAGAATGATAATGAGTGGCATCAATATTAGCACTCAGTGCAATCATTTACCTTATTAAAATAAAAGGAACGGGAGTACTAGCAGCATACAGATCACTCAAGGGAACACAACTATTCAATATTCCATTCTAACATATCCTCCTTCCCATTCAAAAGCTTTAGGAGGGAAAGCCTCAGGCAGAACAGATGCATGTGTAAGTCTGCAGTGACACAGAAGCTTTGGATACCATGTTAAAACTCTACATTTAATTATATTTGTCATGTAAGCATATCTAAATAAGACAAATTAGGAAGGAGACTTGGTCTACCAATATGAAACATGTCTCAACTATTTCCTTTAAAAATATACTGAGAATAAGAATCCATACCAAAAACCGACCTTTAACATGGCAAAGAGGGGAGAGAAGACTCTGTACTTCTTTTAATGATATCCTTTACCTTGTAAGTTGTCATTCGATGCTGAGCAATTGTAGTCAGTTTTTCTAGAAGGCCTCGTAATCGCTCCTGTGTTGCATGGGAGATCAAGTTCACAGCATCGGAATTAAGTTCTGTAATGTCATGCTTTTTACCTGTGAAGGCAGAGAAAATCCATTACGTGTTTTAGCAGTGGCTGGTAATTGAAATAATTAGCTCAGCAGGTATTCTTTTCCCCCTGGAAGTCAGACCCATTATGAATAAAGGTTTGGAGATTATGATTTTCCTGGTAAAGTCACAACTTCAAAGATTTTAGACATTACATTAATAAAACCTAGCCTGGAGCCTCAGAAAATATAGACATTGTTTCACTTAGCCTCCAGAATCATTCTCCGTGCAAGGTCACTTATAGGACAAAGTTAATAAGAACACAAATCAAGCCTAGTGTTCAGGGAGGAAAATGGTAACTGCAGAAATTAGTGCCATATTCTGTTAATTTTAGTAATTAAAAAAATAGAAAATTACCTTTTACCCTGGTGACATTGCTAACAATATATATAACATTTATTTAAATGAATTCAGATTGTGAGTCTCTATTGCCTTGTCTACACGACACTCCTAGATGCTTTTTCACCATTATCAATCACGCTTATTTGTTCTAACTCATACTCGGATGGAAAGGTCTGGCAATTAATTTATAAGTTGAAATGGGTTCATAGCCTTGTCATTTTACCTATCTAAATGAATAGCTTCTCTTTCACTATACCTCCTTCTGTAAATAAACCACTCTTTTCAGCTAACCAGGAAGAAACTTTTAGGAAAACAATTTGGATCCCATACCCAAAGGCAGAGACTCATTTATAAATCAATCTTATCAGTACTTAAATAGTAATTCTCCAGCTCAGTGAAACCACCTGTATCAACAGAGACCTAAATCTAAGGATATAGGTAAATAGGTGGTCTAATTTAAATGAGCTTTTAATAGAGCTACTGTGTTTGTTTTACATAAACATATATACAGGAACTTTTCAGATACTGTTTATTTTTGTACTTTATTTGAAACATACTCATATACTGATCAAAGTAGGAATGAATATAGCAAAAATAAGCTTTAATCAAAAGCCAATAAATCTTAAGGTACATTCTTTGACAATATTCCATGATAAATGTTAAGCTTTAATTCAAAATGCAGACTATAGGCTATGAGGGCAATCTGGCTGTGACATCTGTCACCCCCTGACTGCCAGGTTTAATTCGGTTGATCTAGGTGGCTAGGCAAGTGTTTCCTTCCTCCTTCACCACTCCACGGGCATGTCTCCAGAAGCCACACGCTCAGTCGAAGAGGATGACCCTCTAATAGGAAGGTCTGTTATTCAGTCAAGGGTACTACAAAGTCAAATGTACTTAACTAAAACCATCAGCATAAAACAAATAGTAGGGCCTTCTACAGAAGTGACAGTACTATTTCAGAACAATCCAGTGATTATAATTACAACTAAACATAGCTGAGTAGAGGATGACATCCCATTTCAGCTTAAAGAAAATGAACATTTAAAAATATTTAGTGTTTTGGAAGGAAACTCTGCAAGTAATTTCACATGGATTTACAAAACAGATTAATTCATTCTGTATAAAAGAAAAATCCTTATTTTTTAAATATTAGAAGTAAGCAAATGCTGGGATTTGCAAACAATTCCAGGGCTCATGAATAATGAAATGCTCTAATATCTTCGCTAAGCTGACAACAACACATGACAAAGTTACAAAGTTAACTACTTTGTAAGACAAATTCCCACTTTTAAAGCACTCTCTTTAACAAAGTCAACAAAAAAAAATTATTTTGGTTAACTTATAATTTCTATTATAAGAATAGAATGGTCTTGGTTCTGAATGGTACTGTAAAGATGGAATTTTACTGTAAATGGAAAACATACCTAGAAATACAAAATTCCATTTTCTGGTTTTGTTTTCTTTTTAAAAGCTTAAATAATTCAATTAGTAAGAAGTTTTGCAATTTCCCATCATATTAAATGACAAGCTTGTGTTACATCATTAAGAACCGAAAATACAAATAGTTGACCCCAGAATTCTCCTTGAAAGCAGAGGCTGGCAAACTTAATCGGGTCTCTTTTTGTATATAAAGTTTGATGGGAATACAGTGTTGCCTGTTCGCTTAATACTGTCTACACCTGCTTCAGCAACATGACCGCAGAGCTGAGCAGCATGACCCACACCCACAGCCCACAGAGCAGCACATATTTACTGTCTAGCCCTTTGAGGAAAAAACTTGCCAGTATCTGTACTAAATGATCAAAAGTGTTCTTTGAATGCTAAATTTTTTCCTATCATATAACCAGGGTTTAAATCAAGTCAGGAATAAAGTTTGTAAGGAGGGGGGAGGAAGTTGATAAATTATTTAATTCTACTCTACCAAAGCTCTAGATAAGTAAATGGCTTCAAAGACTTAAAATAACAGAATTTCCCAAACTATCACAGAAGGTAGTGCTTAGGTTTCTTCCAAAATTAAAGAAGAGGATCCTATACAGAAGAAAACACAAAAGAGAAGAAGAAAACATGAGAGAAAGAGAGGAGGAAGAAATGGGGGGAAAAAAGACAAACAAAAAGCAAGCAAACAGCAAACACACATTTTACAATTAGCTCTTGGGCATTCCTATCTCTTAGACTATTTTTAAATTCTAAGTTTTCATGATAAAAGACAGATAATATAGACCCAAACTTAAAGATGAAAAAAGGTAGCAATTTGTATAGCATATAGTGGGAGCTCAAACATCTGTTACTCGAGTATTTTGTGAAGGAAGCTTAAAATATGTAATAATATATTTTGTAGTCCTTAAACATACCACAAACATATAAAAAATCAGCAACGTTCATTTTTGTGTTAGACCTTCAATATAAACTGTAGAATTTCTTTCTCAAGTATACTCAAAGGTCATTAGCATTGGCCCCCAGATCTGACATGAATGAAAGGGTGAATGAGGTGACTCTCATGCAACAACATCTCTCCAATCTCTTTGGTTAACTGGGGGAGTCTGTAGTGTTTCACATTACTGTGAGTTTGGTATTAACAACAAAAAAAGATGTTTGGCTCCAAAACAGAACTGAAATGTTCTCTTTCATGTCTTCTTTCTAAGGCCAACCAAAAAGGAACAGGGCAGAAAAAAGAATAGTAGATCATATGTATGTATGCATATAAAAATACATATACTTATCCTCCCACAAAGAAAGGTGAATAAAATGTTAATTTTTATTATCTAAACAAAAAAATTACAGGTTATCTGACTTAAATTATGTTAACAGTTTTTAAAATAAACTACTGTAACACCGAGAAAATCTTGATTACTCCTAGAGCTTCACTTAAGCCTGAGAGTTCTCTTTTGGTAACATTTTCCCTGGAACAGACAATCCTATCAGGTCAATAATCATAAGCCTGCATTTACCAATGTCTAAAATTCTCCTTTGTAGAGCTCCAATGAAAAGAAATGGTTCGTCTTTACATGACTGAATTAGTGTGCCAACCAGTTCAGAGTTTGTTGCTAAGATGCAGGCATTTTCTTCACTGAGGCTGACCCCTGCCATGGAAGTCACATCGTTGATGTCATCTTCATCTCTAATAGGAAAAAAAAAAAAGAAAAGGTATCTTTTTAGTGGTAATGGTGGTGGTATATGTGTATGAATGATATGAGAGAAAAATAATTATAGATCTCTCCTTATAAGTAAAGACATTGTTATACTCAATTGATCTAAGCCAGAGGAAAACTGAAGAATGGTTATCTTTTCCTGGAAGTCTGTCAAATTAATTGGTGTCTCTAACCAGTAGTGCACATTTAATATCAGAAAGATGAATCAGAAGCAACTTTGTCTTCTTGTGCCTATCTCTCAGTCTTGCAGGTTAGTAAAATGAGATATGCCAAAAGGAATCAGGTAATTAAACTAAGTTATGCACAAGTCCCTGCAATGAAAGACAAAGAAATGAAAGCAGACTTCTTTATTTTTATTCAAGATGATGAAAAGCCCCTAAGACTTCCCCAGGGCACTCCACTGCTCCACTGTGGAGCAGGAGAAAACCTCCAGTCCTGAAACGTCCATACCCACATAAAAGTCCTTTGACAGGCTTTCTTGACTATCTGTTCTGAAACCAAATGGTTAAAACTAGTTTTGTTTCTCTGCTTCAGACTTTTGGTATACTCCATCTGTACCAGTTGACTTCATTAAATCACATCCTCATGAAAATGGTAGCAGAGGGCCTATATATAAATATATATTATTATCTAAAGCAAAATTTAAAAAATCAGATTTAACTCCTAGCTGTTAAAATACCTTCACTAACTATACCTGTATCTATATCTATCTATACATATGTACTATTCATCCATAAATATATTATTTCTCTCTAAAATATGACTCTTAAAAAAAACTTTAACCATATAAACATGATCACATCTTAAAAAATTGACAGTTGTTTACTATCACCAAATAGCTAGTCAATTCAAATAAGGTTAATTATATAAACATGCAGAAGTATTGTTATATTTGTCACTTCTGATCTTATCTATGAAGAATAAAACATGAATCTCTGGCACCCTCTTGTGTTTAAGTAGTGTATAGCTTCCTTATCATCCCAGGTGTACAGACAAGCAGAACAGAAAATGATTTTCTTACTGAAAGAAGTCTCAAACCAAAAAAAATTTTTTTCAGATAAACAAGTAGTTCTGAAAAAATAGGCAGATAACACTCCATGATATTAAATCTCATCTAGTTAAGACCATATGTAATGGCCATACACTATTGCCTCTTCTTATTTAATAAGAGTCAACATCAAGGGTCTATTTTAATCTTCATTTTCATAACAGCTGGTGATACTGCTACTCAATATCCAAGAAAACAAGCTTAAATAAAAAAAGACATCACTAAAAAAAAGGCATAAATCCACATATGATCCAAATTACTAGAAACTATTACATAAAAATGAAGTATATCAGTGCAAAATGAAAGCTTTCTTTAAAAGAATAGCTAAGATTATAAATATTCCTGTTCTCATTTTCAAAATCACTACTTTAACAAATATCTGAATGCTTATTATGAACCAGGCATTGTCCTAATCACTTAGGTATACAATGGTGAACAGAAGTTACTGTAAACTCTCACAGAGACTTAAAGGAGTGAGAAACACAAGGAAGGGTACAGAAATAAATGGGTAATTGTAGGTAAGACAGCAGATGTGCCTGAAAAAGCTGCTTTACACTGGTGGCCAAGCAAAGACTCTCTGAGGAGGTAACTGAAACAAGATGGACCCAGCCATATAAAGACTGGGAATAGAGTCCAGGGAGTAGCATACTGAAAAGCCATACGGTGGGAACGTGATCAGTGTGTTTCAAAGAAGAGGAACAGGGAAAAGAAAACTAACACCGTGGAAATACCACACCAGCACAGGTCTGTCTGCTTTTGGTTTTCCTGAATATGAGATAATTTCCTATCTTGTTTATGCCACTGTTTTTCAGCTTTTCTCTTACCTACAACCTTTCTGAATTCTAACAAATATAATAACCATGGTTCAAGAAGATATTCATATTATAAAAATGTCAATTATCTCCCAAGTTAACCTAATCATATAATGTTAGTACAAAGTTTTCATAGAACGGCCCGGATAATTGTAAAATTTATATGTACAAACATAATTTTTCTTAAATAACATTTCAACACATGACATAATGTGGCTGAAAATTTGAAAGACTTCACAAGTCTTCACGCAAATAACTGAATAACAGAAAGTTAACAAGTCAAGTACCTTTGGTGAAAAAAGGAATAGAGAAGATTTACCCTATCAGCTATAAAAACAAATAATGAAGGTATAATAATTGAAAATACAAAAATATTAACATGGAAATATAATAAAAACATAGCAGTAAAATGAAATTCTAGAAATGTACCCTTGATAAATGAGAATTTGCTGTAAGAAAAAAGTGGCATTTCAAATCAGAAAGGTAAGGATGATGAATTCTTCAGTAATTACTGTTGAGATATTTCTGCTTCAGACATTTACAAAGATAAAATCAAGAATTATTTAGGACATAAAGGCGTATGTGCATATGTGAGGCGTGTATGTATAGGTCTCTTGGAAGAAAACACCGGAGCGCATCATTACGAGCTCAGGATAGAGAAGAGTAAGTAAAATAATAAATAAGCAGAGAATAATAAATAGAATAAGGCAAAATTCAAAAGCTATAAAGGAAGAGACTGATAATCTACTATTGTGATTTAAAATCTTCATTTAACAAAAGACGCTAAAAATAAAGTTACAAGTTAAACAAAAGATCTGGGGGAAAATGCACAAAAAAAAATTACTCTGTGCCTGCATATGTGTGTGCGTGTGTGTATACGTAAGTGTAGAAAGCAATAAGCACTGAAAAGATAAATAAGCAAAAGTAATAAGCTGGAAATTTCTCAAAGAAAATACTAATGGAGATACTTTTCCTTGAGGCAGTAAATGGACTAGAAAAACTAAGGAGTAAGTACTTGGATTTTCATAAGACATTTTCATTCCACTGCTGGGTGCACACAAGTTGTCAAAAAAGGTGCCAATAAAAATAAGCAGTGAGCATATTCCTAAGGTAGGACCACCTCAGGGGCAAATGCCCATGGCTAGCACTAGTTCCTGGGTCTCTGTTAAAGTTGAGAAATCGCTGGGTTAGCTTTGGTACCACTGAAAAAGAGCGAAAGTTGTTACAAATCAATAGACATCTCTGGTTCCTACAAGGAACACTCACAAATCCTCTCTGGAATAAAACCAACTCAGTTTAGGCCCTCATATCTAATTTGATTTACCCAATCAATATGATTTTAATTTCACCAGTTACATTTTTCACTTCTAAATGTCCTATTTGGTTCTTTCTCAAATCTTTCCATTCGTTTTATAATAGACAATTGTTACTTGATTGTGTGATTTCACATTTTATTTTTAGTCATTTTATAATAGTTTTAATACTGAATATTTGATCATCCAATATGTGAAATCATTGGAGTTCCAAATGTATTGCTTGTTTTCCTGCAGTTTAACTCAGGGTGAGTTTTCCTTATCTGTTTTATCTTCAAAACATCTGGCATACATGGATACCAGAAAACTATGGAATGACATTTTTAAAGTGTTTGAATGTAAAAAAAAACCAAAAAAACCCAAAAACCTCAATACATAATTCTAATATCACTCATGACATCATCACTGGCTACAGAAATAACCTAAAATAATCTAAAAATTGTCAGAAATAAGAATTAACAAGGTGGTTGGCATATGATTAAAAAAGTAGGGGGCGGAGCCAGGATGGCGGCGTGAGTAGAGCAGTGGAAATCTCCTCCCAAAAACACATAGAGCTATGAAAATATACCAAAGAAAAATCTTCCTAAAATAGAGACCACAGGACACAGGACAACATCCAGACCACATCCACACCTGCAAGAACCCAGCACCTTGCGAAGGGGGTAAGATACAAGCCCGGCCCGGCGGGACCTGAGCGCCCCTCCCTCCAGCTCCCAGCGGGTGGAAAGAAACGGGTGCTGTTTTTTTTTTGGCGAGTGCTTTTTGGAAGCCTTAAAGGGACGGGCCCCCATTGCTAGGGAGGCAGGGTGGCGGGACCGGTGACCAAGTGCCTGGGACCGGAGCCTGAGGACAAAGAATATCCCGCGTTTCTCCCTGTGGGACCGGCGGGCGGGTGCCTGAGACCGGCGCCTGAGGACGGAGGAAATCGCGCATTTTTCCCCTTTTTTTTTTTCTCTTTTTTGCGAGTGCTTTTTGGAAGCCTAAAAGGGACAGGGACCCCAGTGCTAAGGAGGCAGGGCGGCGGGACTGGTGAGCGGGTGCCTGGGACCGGCGCCTGAGGACAAAGAATATCGCGTGTTTTTCCCTGTGGGACCGGTGGGCGGGTGCCTGAGACCTGCACCTGAGGACAGAGGAAATCGCGCGTTTTTCCCCTTTTTTTCTCTCTTTTTGGCGCGTGCTTTTTGGAAACCTTAAAGGGACAGGGACCCTGGTGCTAGGGAGGCAGGGCGGTGGGACTGGTGAGCGGGTGCCTGGGACCAGCGCCTGAGGACAAAGAATATCGAGCGTTCCTTCCCTGCGGGACCGGTGGGTGGGTGCTTTTTGGAAGCCTTGAAAGGACAGGGACCCTGGTGCTAGGGAGACAGGGCAGCAGGACCAGTGAGCGGGTGCCTGGGACCGGCACCTGAGGACAAAAAAAAAAAAAAAAAAAAATCGCGTGTTTTTTCCTTTTTTTTTCCTTTCTGTTCCCTCTCTCATTGTTGCTGTTGTTGTTTTGGTTTGGAGAGTGCTTTTTGGAAGTCTTAAAGGGGCAGGACAGGTCACTTAGACCAGAGGCAGGGAATCTGGGGACCTCTGGGCACTCTAACCCCCTGGGCAACAGGGAGCACAGAGGCCCCTTACGGAGATGAATAGCCTCCCGGCCGCTCCCCCTCCAACGGGGCTCCACCATTTTGGAGGAACAGCCCCAGCCAGGCCAAGCCCACAGCAACAGCGGAGATAAACCCCAAAGCAACTGGGCAGGAAGCAGAAGCCCTGTCTGCGCACAGCTGCCCAGCACAAGCCACTAGAGGTCGCTATACTCCCAGGTGAGGAAGGCCACAAACCAACAAGAAGGGAAGCTCTTCCAGCGGTCACTTATACCAGCTCTGCAAACTATCTCTATCACCATGAAAAGGCAAAACTACAGGCAGACAAAGATCACAGAGACAACACCTGAGAGGGAGACAGACCTAACTAGTCCTCCTGAAAAAGAATTCAAAATAAAAATCATGAACATGCTGACAGAGATGCAGAGAAAAATGCAAGAGCAATGGGATGAGATGCAGAGAAAAATGCAAGAGCAGTGGGATGAGATGCAGAGAAAAATGCAAGAGCAGTGGTGAGATGCAGAGAAAAATGCAAGAGCAGTGGGATGAAGTCCGGAAGGAGATCACAGATGTCAGGAAGGAGATCACAGAAGTGAAACAATCCCTGGAAGGATTTATAAGCAGAATGGATAAGATGCAAGAGGCCATTGAAGGAATAGAAGCCAGAGAACAGGAACGTATAGAAGCTGACATAGAGAGAGATAAAAGGATCTTCAGGAATGAAACAACACTAAGAGAAATATGTGACCAATACAAAAGGAATAATATTCGTATTATAGGGATAATAGAAGAAGAAGAAAGAGGAAAAGGGATAGAAAGTCTCTTTGAAGAAATAATTGCTGAAAACTTACCCAAACTGGGGGAGGAAATAATCGAACAGACCATGGAATTACACAGAACTCCCAACAGAAAGGATCCAAGAGGACAACACCAAGACACATAGTAATTAAAATGGCAAGGATCAAGGACAAGGAAAGAGTTTTAAAGGCAGCTAGAGAGAAAAAGGTCACCTATAAAGGAAAACCCATCAGGCTAACATCAGACTTCTTGACAGAAACCCTACAGGCCAGAAGAGAATGGCATGATATACTTAATGCAATGAAACAGAAGGGCCTTGAACCAAGGATACTGTATCCAGCATGACTATCATTTAAATATGATGGCGGGATTAAACAATTCACACACAAGCAAAAGCTGAGGGAATTTGCTTCCCACAAACCACCTCTACAGGGCATCATACAGGGACTGCTCTAGATGGGAGAACCCCTAAAAAGAGCACAGAACAAAACACACAACATACGAAGAATGGAGGAGAAGGAATAAGAAGGTAGAGAAGAAAAGAATCTCCACACAGTGTATATAACAGCTCAATAAGCGAGCTAAGTTAGGCAGTAAGATACTAAAGAAGCTAACCTTGAACCTTTGGTAACCACGAGTCTAAAGCCTGCAATGGCAATAAGTACATATCTCTCAATAGTCACCCTAAATGTAAATGGACTTAATGCACCAATCAAAAGACAGAGAGTAATAGAATGGATAAAAAAGCAAGACCCATGTATATGCTGCTTACAAGAAACTCACCTTAAACCCAAAGATAAGCATAGACTAAAAGTCAAGGGATGGAAAAACATATTTCAGGCAAACAACAGTGAGAAGAAAGCAGGGGTTGCGGTACTAATATCAGACGAAATAGACTTCAAAACAAAGAAAGTAACAGGAGATAAAGAAGGATACTACATAATGATAAAGGGCTCAGTCCAACAAGAGGATATAACCATTCTAAATATATATGCACCCAATACAGGAGCACCAGCATATGTGAAGCAAATATAAACAGAACTAAAGAGGGAAATAGACTGCAATGCATTCATTGTAGGAGACTTCAACACGCCACTCACCCCAAAGGATAGATCCACCAGGCAGAAAATAAGTAAAGACACACAGGCACTTAACAACACACTAGAACAGATGGACCTAATAGACATCTATAGAACTCTACATCCAAAAGCAACAGGATATACATTCTTCTCAAGTGCACATGGAACATTCTCCAGAATAGACCACATACTAGCTCACAAAAAGAGCCTCAGTAAATTCCAAAATACTGAAATTCTAGCAACCAATTTTTCAGACCACAAAGGTATAAAAGTAGAAATAAATTCTACAAAGAAAACAAAAAGGCTCACAAACACATGGAGGCTTAACAACATGCTACTAAATAATCAATGGATCAATGAACAAATCAAAATAGAGATCAAGGAATATATAGAAACAAATGACAACAACAACACTAAGCCCCAACTTCTGTGGGATGCAGCGAAAGCAGTCTTAAGAGGAAAGTATATAGCAATCCAGGCACACTTGAAGAAGGAAGAACAATCCCAAATGAATAGTCTAACATCACAATTATCGAAACTGGAAAAAGAAGAACAAATGAGGCCTAAAGTCAGCAGAAGGAGGGACATAATCAAGATCAGAGAAGAAATAAACAAAATTGAGAAGAATAAAACAATAGCAAAAATCAACAAAATCAAGAGCTGGTTCGTTGAGAAAATAAACAAAATAGATAAGCCTCTAGCCCAACTTATTAAGAGAAAAAGAGAGTCAACACAAATCAACATAATCAGAAATGAGAATGGAAAAATCACGACAGACTCCACAGAAATACAAAGAATTATTAAAGACTACTATGAAAACCTATATGCCAACAAGCTGGAAAACCTAGAAGAAATGGACAACTTCCTAGAAAAATACAACCTCCCAAGACTGACCAAGGAAGAAACACAAAAGTTAAACAAACCAATTACAAGCAAAGAAATTGAAACAGTAATCAAAAAACTACCCAAGAACAAAACCCCGGGGCCGGACGGATTTACCTTGGAATTTTATCAGACACACAGAGAAGACATAATACCCATTCTCCTTAAAGTGTTCCACAAAATAGAAGAAGAGGGAATACTCCCAAACTCATTCTATGAGGCCACCATCACCCTAATACCAAAACCAGGCAAAGACCCCACCAAAAAAGAAAATTACAGACCAATATCCCTGATGAATGTAGATGCAAAAATACTCAATAAAATATTAGCAAACAGAATTCAACAGTATATCAAAAGGATCATACACCATGACCAAGTGGGGTTCATCCCAGGGATGCAAGGATGGTACAACATTCGAAAATCCATCAACATCATCCACCACATCAACAAAAAGAAAGACAAAAACCACATGATCATCTCCATAGATGCTGAAAAAGCATTTGACAAAATTCAACATCCATTCATGATAAAAAATCTCAGCAAAATGGGAATAGAGGGCAAGTACCTCAACATAATAAAGGCCATATATGATAAACCCACAGCCAGCATTATACTGAACAGCGAGAAGCTGAAAGCATTTCCTCTGAGATCGGGAACCAGACAGGGATGCCCACTCTCCCCACTGTTATTTAACATAGTACTGGAGGTCCTAGCCACGGCAATCAGACAAAACAAAGAAATACAAGGAATCCAGATTGGTAAAGAAGAAGTTAAACTGTCACTATTTGCAGATGATATGATAGTGTACATAAAAAACCCTACAGACTCCACTCCAAAACTAGTAGAACTGATATCAGAATACAGCAAAGTTGCAGGATACAAAATTAACACACAGAAATCTGTAGCTTTCCTATACACTAACAATGAATCAATAGAAAGAGAAATCAGGAAAACAATTCCATACACAATTGCATCAAAAAGAATAAAATACCTAGGAATAAACCTAACCAAAGAAGTGAAAGACTTATACTCTGAAAACTACAAGTCACTCTTAAGAGAAATTAAAGGGGACACTAATAAATGGAAACTCATCCCATGCTCATGGCTAGGAAGAATTAATATCGTCAAAATGGCCATCCTGCCCAAAGCAATATACAGATTTGATGCAATCCCTATCAAATTACCAGCAACATTCTTCAATGAATTGGAACAAATAATTCAAAAATTCATATGGAAACACCAAAGACCCCGAATAGCCAAAGCAATCCTGAAAAAGAAGAATAAAGTAGAGGGGATCTCACTCCCCAACTTCAAGCTCTACTACAAAGCCATAGTAATCAAGACAATTTGGTACTGGCACAAGAACAGAGCCACAGACCAGTGGAACAGATTAGAGACCCCAGAAATTAACCCAAACATATATGGTCAATTAATATTTGATAAAGGAGCCATGGACATACAATGGCAAAATGACAGTCTCTTCAACAGATGGTGCTGGCAAAACTGGACAGCTACATGTAGGAGAATGAAACTGGACCATTGTCTAACCCCATATACAAGGTAAACTCAAAATGGATCAAAGACCTGAATGTAAGTCATGAAACCATTAAACTCTTGGAAAAAAACATAGGCAAAAACCTCTTAGACATAAACATGAGTGATCTCTTCTTGAACATATCTCCCCGGGCAAGGTAAACAACAGCAAAAATGAGCAAGTGGGACTACACTAAGCTGAAAAGCTTCTGTACAGTGAAAGACACCATCAATAGAACAAAAAGGAACCCTACAGTATGGGAGAATATATTTGAAAATGACAGATCCAATAAAGGCTTGACGTCCAGAATATATAAAGAGCTCACACTCCTCAACAAACAAAAAACAAATAACCCAATTAAAAAATGGGCAGAGGAACTGAACAGACAGTTCTCCAAAAAAGAAATACAGATGGACAACAGACACATGAAAAGATGCTCCACATCGCTAATTATCAGAGAAATGCAAATTAAAACTACAATGAGGTATCACCTCACACCAGTAAGGATAGCTGCCATCCAAAAGACAAACAACAACAAATGTTGGCGAGGCTGTGGAGAAAGGGGAACCCTCCTACACTGCTGGTGGGAATGTAAATTAGTTCAACCATTGTGGAAAGCAGTATGGAGGTGCATCAAAATGCTCAAAACAGACCTACCATTTGACCCAGGAATTCCACTCCTAGGAATTTACCCTAAGAACGCAGCAATCAAGTTTGAGAAAGACAGATGCACCCCTATGTTTATCGCAGCACTATTTACAATAGCCAAGAAATGGAAGCAACCTAAATGTCCATCAGTAGATGAATGGATAAAGAAGATGTGGTACATATACACAATGGAATACTACTTAGCCATAAGAAGTGGAAAAATCCAACCATTTGCAGCAACATGGATGGAGCTGGAGAGTATTATGCTCAGTGAAATAAGCCAAGCGGAGAAAGAGAAATACCAAATGATTTCACTCATCTGAGGAGTATAGGAACAAAGGAAAAACTGAAGGAACAAAACAGCAGTGGAATTACAGAACCCAAAAATGGACTAACAGGTACCAAAGGGAAAGGAACTGGGGAGGATGGGTGGGCAGGGAGGGATAAGGGGGGGGAAGAAGAAGGGGGGTATTAAGATTAGCATGCATGGGGGGGAGGGAGAAAGGGGAGGGTGGGCTGCACAACACAGAGAGGACAAGTAGTGACTCTACAACATTTTGCTAAGCTGATGGACAGTAACCGTAATGTGGTTGTTAGGGGGGACCTGATATAGGGGAGAGCATAGTAAACATAGTATTCTTCATGTAAGTGTAGATTAAAAATTAAAAAAAAAAAAAAAGAAAGAAAGAAAGAAAGAAAAGGGGGACTACCCCTTAACAGGATAAAACTATAGGTAAATCAAAGATCAACGCATGCTTTAAATATCCTTAATGTTGATCACTTAAAGGGTGTCAGATGATCAGCTATGGAGGTACTCTTTTCTGATAATGTTCCTTTCTCTTAATTAAAAAAAAAAAAAAAAAAGCAGATACTGTGTGCTGACCTCCAATGAGTTCTGCACAGTGGTATAGAGGGCATGTCAAAGTGTGGGCAAAGGGTCTGTTTGTTTCTATGCAGAAGATCAAGGCCTAGCTTGGATACCCAGAAAATGAACTAAGATACCATATGAGGAGGAGCTTCCGGCATCAGCACTCTCTGGAGGACTTGTGCCAGGGGATGATCATTAAAAAGCCTCCATAGGGATCCGGACGATGCTGCGGTTGTGGCTGCATCCAGCCCACTGTCTCCTGGACTTGCCATAGGAATGAGGAGGGAGATGTCTAGGCTGGCATGTGCATACAGTGAGACAACGAATTTGACCGGATCTGTACTGTTGGAACTCAACCAGGAGTTGGGAGGGGTGCAAGTTGTAGCACTCCAAAATCTCATGACTGTAGACTATCTATGGTTAAAAGAACATATGGGACGTGAACAGACCCCAGAAATGGGCTGCTTTAATTTGTCTGATGGTTCAAGTACAGTTGGACAATATCCATCATACCATAGATAAATTTTCACAAATGCAGGGTGCCTAAATGGTTTTCTTGGCTTCACTGGAGATGGATGGTAATTATAGATTTGCTTTGTTTATGTCACCGTATTCCTATTATGTTAATATGTGTGTGCAAATTAGTTAGTAGTTTAAAACCTATACATACTTAAGGTACTATACAAGAAGATATGTCAAAGAAATAAGCAATCCTCCCATGTTTCCTTCATATGCTACATCTATAGCTTTTCTTCTTCCTTCCTAATTACAACCCTTAAATAGAATTTGTGCCTCATATCGAATTTACCGAGTATCATAATTCCTCCAGGTGGTAAAGATACCTCGAGACAAGTGCTGGGCACAGAAGCCACAGGGCATAAATCTGCAAAGAAGTAAAAAGCTAACCTTTGCAAACAATATGGCTTCTCTCTCACTTACCAAGTTTACATTTCCCTGTATGGCCCCGGAAGATGACTGGTTAGCCAGAGACGGGTAAGATTCCTCAAGGGAGGAACAACCTAAGACAGGCACAGTCGCAGGGGGGCCATCAGGTGAGAATTTGGGGATCAACAGAGGTGAGGCTCAGAACCTCACCCCCCCTGCTTTGAGAGAAATCTTCTGCATCCGTGGATGTCTTGCTGCCCTTGTCTAGCCTGGATTAATACTTAGTCCATAGGCACAGACCCGATCATCTGATCATCTACATTTGCCTTCTTACAGCACTAAACTATGTTTTCTACCTTTATTTTGCATCTACCTACCACTTCAGCATTTTATTAAAAATAAAAATAATAATAATAATAGATGGAGAAATGTGGCATCAACATATAAATCAAGTACAAAAATCAAACGAATATTCATACTTGACCTGATTGTTTATAGGTCATAATGCGTGATCAAAACCGAAAGTTTCTGTGATGAATGCCCTTGTACTGTTCACCATGTAAGAATTTATTCACTATGTAAGAATTTGTTCACCATGTAAGAACTTGTTTGTTATGCTTCAGAAGATTGGAGACTGATGAGAATTAGGCTTGAGATGGATTAATGATTGTACATTGAGCATTGACCCCCCTATACTGAATTGTATTGTTGTTAACAACCATTTGATCAATAAATATGAGAGATGCCCTCTCAAAAAAAAAAAAAAAAAGTAACCACATTTCTATATATATTAGAACAGAAAAGGCAAATACTAAAAATATTTATAACAGTAATGAAAAAAGTGCCTAGGAATAAATCCATCAGATAAATGCAACAAACTGTATACAACCTGTACAGATAAAATAATATTGCTTTACTGAAATATTTTAAGAAGGCATGCATAGAGATACAAATAATGTTCAGAAAGGGCTCAAAATTATAAAACAATCAGCAGTAGGAAATGGACCTATAAATTTAAAGATGCGCCAATCCAAATTCCAGCTGAGATTTCTAGTAGAATTTAAGATGATGCTTAAGTTAATACGGAAGAGCAAAATCTCAAAAGCAGCCAAGGAAATCAAGAACAGCAGAGCGTGGGGCTGTGAAAGTGATGGAAGGAAAGGAAACAGAAGCAGCAGGTAGGTAGGGAACATGCCTTAATAGATATAAAATTTATTTTGAAGTTACAGTAAATTGAGCAGTATGGTATGGGAAATAAACAAAACAATAAGATAAAATAGAGATTAAAAGAATAGATAGCCCAGAAAGACCCACGCATATATGACGTAGGAGACATTATAGATTATTGAGGAAAAGCAAACTCTTCCTTAATGTTTCTGGTACAAGTGATTATATTATATATGGAAAGAAGTGAATTAGGATCCTTACCGCATACCATAGGAAAAAAGAAAAACAAAATTAAATCCTGTTGACAAAGATTTAAATATAAAAAGGAAAACTTGGAAACTTTCAGAAGACTATAAAGGAGACTATCTTTATGATACCAAGGACGATGAATAAGACATCAGTAAGAAATTCATAAAGAAATTGTTGAATTCAACTCCAGGTGACCCTTGAACAACATGGGAATTGAGCTGTGCAGATCCAGTAATACACAAATTTTTTTCAACACATATACTGGAAAGTTTTTTTTGGAGATTTGTGGCAATTTGAAGAAACACTTGGTTTTCTCTAGCTTACTTTAGTGTAAAAATACAGTATATCAGATATACACAAAATATGTGTTAACTGTTTATATTATCAGCAGGACTTCAGGTCAACAGTATGCTATTAGTAGTTAAGTTTGGAGGAGTCAAAAGTCATACATGGATTTTTGAGTTTCACTGCCCTAATGCCTATAATTGTTCAAGGCCAACTATACTTTAAAATTAAGGACTCCTGTTCATCAAAATACACCAGAAAGTGAACTGAAAACACTAACTCCAATAGATATTTGCAACACACAAAAAGTATAGAGTTGATACAAGTACTTCTGCTTCTATTGGAGACTATCACTTACCACAGATAATTATCCTAATGAAGAAAAACTAATAAAGCCAGAAAAAGTTATTTTTAAAAGTTTGTTTGAAGGCAGAGAAGTGCCAAACAGAACCAGGTCATGAGGGGCCACATTCCCAAGAGAACAGAGCCTCACCAAAGGAACCCCAATTTCTCCCTGTTGTTTTCCTTTGGGCATGCACTGACTGACATGGAGCGAGACACCAAAAAGCCATGGGGAACGGAACTACTAGAAATAGAAAAGCCAAGAGAACAGTAAGTGACCTCATGAGAGTAGAGAGACCACAAGTTGGAGTTTAAGGCTTCCCAGTTTGTCAAGACTTCAGGGATGGGCCACAGTCCTATGAAGAAGTGAGGCACAAAAGCAGCAGACCTGACATGATGTTATGATTCCTCCCTTCAAGGCATTCAGCATGGAGGCTCTGCAGAAGATAAGTCAAAGAAGCCAGGCAAAAAGTATATGAAAAACACTCTGAGGAGAAGGATTTGGGGAAGATGGAGGAATAGTAAGCATCAGGAATCTGCTCTATTTTGAAACTGTGGAGTCTATGGAAGGCTTCCAACTTCCAGGGGAAGGCTTAGAAGAAGGTGAATTGTGGTTAATTTCTATCAAATTCGGCTGTTAGTTTGACAGAGCTACCCATCCCCCATCCTCCAGCCTGGAAGCAGACACTTAAGCAAATACATTGGAGCAGTATGCACATAGCTTGTGGGAGGTGTGGTAAAAAAGACCTGTCTTCCAAATATCAGGAGTATGTGCTCTCTTAACTGATTGTTGCTTCAGATCTCAGAGTCAGACAATGAAGTGGGTGGTGATTGTTACAAGCCTCTCAAACTCTAGACAAAGTGGCTTCCAGGGCATTTAAGGTAGAATCCTAGAGGTAGGCATTCCTGAGACATCTCTCTTACATGGTATGTATAACCATCTCCCTGATGGAACAAAACCAGGTTCATATTTATCCCACAGGTGCCTTTCATTCAACATTAGCTTGGACTTGATTGATTTGTTTCTAGATACATAAACATTACAATAGTCACACAAAATTTAAATACAAAAATGTTTTTACTTCTCTGAGAAAAGTGATTCTTCAAAATTGCTAACATATAACCGCAATTGAGGAGGTCTGTGCAATTGTAAAGCGGTGTGACTTTCTTTTCTCATATGCTGGTTTCCAAGGGTACATATATCCTGCCTTTATACTATTAATGGTACAATTTTCAAGGTACCTTCAATTCAAATATATTATCATTTTATCCTTTCAACGTCTGAAGGTTGTAAGTAGAACAGTTAGTTAAACCCCATTTTTACAGATGGAAAGAAATACAATCAAAAGATTGTATCATACAGTATTGCATGACAGAGCAAAGACTTGAACCCAGTTTTTCAGATTTCATTTCCAGCCCTAAATATCTACTGCAAAATTCACAGAGGGCAATTTTAAAAATAAAAGTAAAATATAGAGTAAAATTTTTAGGAAATAATAGAGGAAGGAAGGAAAAGTTATCAGGAGTCTTTGAATCTCACTAATACAGGGCAGTCTTAGTTCAGATCCCACCTCTACCACAACCTGTCTGTGTAATTTTGATCAAATAATAGACTCTGTCTTAAACCTAAATGTCCTCTATAAAATGGATATGATGATAGTCTCTACTTCAGAAAAGTGGACATTATAAAACTTATCTTCTTAAGATAGCACTTGATGCACTGGAAGGTATTACTTTTTAAATAAGCTTCTAGACTGATCGGTCAAAAGAGTATCTAGGACTGAAGATTTCTTGATTTCCAGAGAATTGAGAAATATCTCATGACATTCCTGATAGACAAGACAGATTAAGATAAGAATGATAACATAATTATACATACACCAAACACAATGACTAGTACAAAGTAGATAATAACTATTGGTTAAATGGATTAGCAACATGTAGAGTAAAAGTAATCAAAGTGTTGGTTAATCCACTAGCATAACCCCTTAAGGAAAGCTGGAGTGGGGAGCCTTGTCTGTCATTATTGAATGAAGACACTAATGTCATCTATACAACAAACAAAAACACAATAAGCCAACTAATAACATATATAGAACATGCTATCCAAACATGAGTATATGTATAAGTGCACATGGGATATTTTCCAGGATAGACTATATGTTAGGCCAAAAATGAGATCCAGTACATTTAAAAGTTAACATATAAAGTATCTCCTCTGACCACAAAAGAATGAAGTTAGAAATCAACAACTGAAGTAAAACTGCTAAATTAACAAATTTGTGGCAATTAGATAACACACTCTTAAATAACCAATGAATCAAACAAATCACAAGGGAATAGAAAATACTTACATACAAATGAAAATGAAAGTACAATATATCAAACTCTATGGGAAACAGCAAAGTACAAAGAGTGAAATTTATATCTATGAATAATTACATTACAGGGGGGAAAAAGACAGCAGAGAAGGAAAGCAAGGCGGAAACTCCTCACACACACACACACATACACCAAGGAAGCAACTACAGAAAATACAACTAACTCTGAAAATGACCTGAAGGCTGCAGAACAGACCACCTATACCTGATGAAGAAGAGAAGAGCTGAACAATACATTAGAACAGGTGGACCTAACAGACATCTACAGAACTCTACACCCAAAAGCAGCAGGATACACACTCTTCTAGAGTGCACATGGAACATTTACCAGAATAGACCACATACTAGGCCAAAAAAAGACTGAAATTCTACCAACCAATTTCTCAGACCACAAAGGTATAAAACTAGAAATAAATTAAACAAAGAAAACAAAAGGCTCACAAACATGGAAGCTTAACAACATGCTCCTAAATAATCAATGGATTAATGACCAAATTAAAACAGAGATCAAGCAATATATAGAGACAAATAAAATAACGCCACAATGCCCCAACTTCTGTGGGACACAGTGAAGGCAGTTCTAAGGGGAAAGTATACAGCAATCCAGGCCTATTTAAAACAGGAAGAACAATCCCAAATGAGTAGTCAAAATTCACAATTATTGAAAATGGAAAAAGAAGAACAAATGAGGCCCAAAGTCAGGAGAAGTGGGGACATAATAAAGATCAGAGAATAATGAAATCAAGAGCTGGTTTTTTTCAGAAAATAAACAAAATAGATAAACCCCTAGCCAGACTGATTAAGAGAAAAAGAGAATCTACACACATAAACAGAATCAGAAATGAGAAAGGAAAAATCACTAAGGACACCACAGAAATACAAAGAATTGTTAGAGAATACTATGAAAATCTATATGCTAACAAACTGGATGACCTAGAAGAACTGGACAACTATCTAGAAAAATACAACCTTCTAAGGCTGACAAAAGGAGAAACAGAAAATCTGAATAGACGAATTTACCAGCAATAAAATTGAACTGGTAATCAAAAACCTACCTAAGAACAAAATCCCTGGACCAGATGGCTTCACCACTGAATATTATCAAACACTTAGTGAAGACCTAATACCCATCCATTCTCCTTAAAGTTTTCCAAAAAATAGAAGAGAAGGGAATACTTCCAAACTCATTCTATGAGGCCAGCATCACTCTAATACCAAAACCAGGTAAAGACACCACAAAAAAAGAAAACTACAGACCAATATCCCTGATGAACAAAGATGCAAAAATACTCAACAAAATATTAGCAAACCGAATTCAAAAATACATCAAGAGGATCATACACCATGATTAAGTGGGATTCATCCCAGGGATGCAAGGATGGTACAACATTCGAAAATCCATCAACATCATCCACCACAGCAACAAAAAGAAGGAAAAAAACCACATGATCATCTCCACAGATGCTGAAAAAGCATTCGACAAAATTCAACATCCATTCATGATAAAAACTCTTATCAAAATGGGCACAGAGTTCAAGTACCTCAACATAATAAAGATCATATATGACAAACCCACAGCCAACATCATACTGAACAGGGAGAAGCTGAAAGCTTTTCCCTCAAGATCGGGAACAAACCAAGAATGCCCACTCTTCCCGCTTTTATTCAACATAGTACTGGAGGTCCTAGCCATGGCAATCAGACAACACAAAGAAATAAAAGGCGTCCAGATTTGTAAGGAAGAAGGAAGAAGTCAAACCATCACTGTTTGCAGATGACATGATATTGTACATAAAAAAAACCATAAAGAATCCACTCCAAAACTACTAGATCTAATATCTGAATTCAGCAAAGTTGAGGGATACAAAATTAATACACAGAAATCTACTTCATTCCTATACACTAACAATGAACAAGCACAAAGAGAAATCAGGAAAACAATTCCATTCACAATTGCATCAAAAAGAATAAATACTTAGGAATAAACCTAACCAAGGAAGTGAAAGACCTATACACTGAAAACTGCAAGATACTCTTAAGAGAAATTAAAGAGGACACTAAAAAATGGAAATTTATCCCATGCTCTTGGCTAGAAAGAATTAATACTGTCAAAATGGCCATCCTGCCTAAAGCAATCTACATATTCAATGCAATTCCTATCAAAATACCAACAGCATTCTTCAATGAATTAGAGCAAATAGTTCTAAAATTCATATGGAATGACAAAAGACCCCAAATAGCCAAAGCAATCCTGAGAAGGAAGAATAAAGCTGGAGGGATTATGCTCCTCAACTTCAAGCTCTACTACAAAGCCACAGTAATCAAGACAATTTGGTACTGGCACAAGAACAGAACCATAGACCTATGGAACAGACTAGAGAGCCCAGATATAAACCCAAGCATATATGGTCAATTAGTATTCAATAAAGGAGCCATGGACATACCATGGGAAAATGACAGCCTCTTCAAAAACTGCTCTTGGCAAAACTGGACAGCTACATGCAAGAGAATGTAACTAGCTTATTGTTTAACCCCATACACAAAAGTAAGCTAGAAATGGGTCAAAGACCTGAATGTAAGTCATGAAACCATAAAACTCTTAGAAGACAACATAGGCAAAAATCTCCTGAATATAAACATGAGCAACTTCTTCCTGAACGCATCTCCTCGAGCAAGGGAAACAAAAGCAAAAATGAACACATGGACTACATCAAATTAAAAAGCTTCTGTATGGGAAATGACACCATCAAAAGAACAAAAAGGCATCCTAAAGTATGGGAGAATATATTTGTAAGCAACATATCTGACAAGTGGTTAACATCCGAAATATATAAAGAACTCACATGCCTCAACACCCAAAAAGCAAAAAACCCAATTAAAAAATGGGCAGAGTATATGAAGAGACAGTTCTCCAAAGAAGAAATTCAGATGGCCAACAGACACATAAAAAGATGCTCCACATCGCTAATCATAAGGAAAATGCAAATTAAAACCACAATGAGATATCACCTCACACCAGTAAGGATGGCCAGTATCGAAAAGACTAAAAACAACAAATGCTGGTGAGGATGCAGAGAAAGAGGAATCCTCCTACACTGCTGGTGGGAATGTAAGCTAGTTCAACCACTGTGGAAAGCAGTATGGAGGTTTCTCAAAAAAACTAGAAATAGAAATACCATTTGATTCAGGAGTCCCACTCCTTGCAATTTACCCAAAGAATACAACCTCTCAGATTCAAAAAGACATATGCACCCCTATGTTTATTGCAGCACTATTTACAATAGCCAAGATATGAAGCAACCTAAGTGTCCATCAGTAGGTGAATGGATAAAGAAGAAGTGGTACATATACACAACAGAATACTATTCAGCCATAAAAAAGAAACAAAACCTACCATTTGCAACAACATGGCTGGAGCTAGAGGATATTATGCTCAGTGAAAACAGCCAGGAGGAGAAAGACAAGTGCCAAATGATTTCCCTCATTTGTAGAGTATAAAAACAAAGCAAAACTGAAGGAACAAAACAGCAGCAGAATCACAGACTCCAAGAACGGACTAGTAGTTACCAAAGGGGAGGGGCGTGGGAGGGCGGTTGGGAGGGAGGGAGATGGGGATTGAGGGGTCACACATGGTGTGAGGGCTCACGGGGAAAACAATTTAGCACAGAGAAGGCTAACAGTGTATTTGTCCCCTCTTATTATACTGATGAACAGTGACTGCAATGAGGTATGGGTGGGGACTTGATAACATGGATAACTGTAGTAACCACATTGTTTTTTCATGTGAAACCTTCATAAGAGTGTATATCAATAATACCTTAATAAAAAAAAATTTTTTAATTTTTTGCTCTGTGAAAGACACTGGTAAGAGAATAATAAAATACACTACAAAGAAAATATTTCCAAATCACTTATGTGGCAAATGACTTGGAGAAGAACTCTTAAAACTCAACCATAAAAAACAAACAACTTAAAATCAAATGAATATTCATATTTGACCTGATTGTTTATAGTTCATAATGCGTGATCAAAACCGAAAGTTTCTGTGATGACTGCCCTTGTACTGTTCACCATGTAAGAACTTATTCACTATGTAAGAATTTGTACACCATGTAAGAACTTGTTCGTTGTGCTTCAGAAGATCCGAGATTGATGAGAATTAGACTTGGGGTGGATTAATGATTGTGTATTGAGTCCCCTGTACAGAATTTTATTGTTGTTAACTGTTAACAACCATTTGATCAATAAATATGAGATGCCCTCTCAAAAAAAGAAAAGAAAAGAAAAGAAAAAGAAAACAAACAACTCAGTCAGGAAAAATGGGCAAAAGATTTGACACACGCTTCACCAAAGATACATGGATATCAAATAATCATAAGAATGATGATCAAAATCTTTGGTCATAGGGAAAATGCATATTAAAACCACAATAATAATAACCACTATACACTTATTAGAATGGTACAAATCAAAAGAACTGACAATACTCAAGAGCTGACAAAGTGGAGAGCAACTAGAACTTTCATCATTGCTGATGGGAATGCAAAATGGTACATACAATCCCTTTGGTGAACAGTTTGATAGCTTTTTAAACACTTAAAAAACACACTTACCAAATGACCCAGCAATCATACTCCTAGATTTTTAATACAGAGAAATGAAAATTTATGTTCACAGAAAAATCTGTATGTAAATGTTCACAACAGCTTTATATATAATCATCAAAAACTAGAAACAACCCAATGCCCATCAATGGGAAAAAGGATAAACAAATTTACATTCACACAACAAATATATTCCTCAACAATAAAAAAGAACAATCTAACATTCAAAATGATATACATGAATCTCAAAAACATGCTGAGTGAAAAAAGTCAGATGCAAAAGAGTAGATCATCTAATTTTCCATTTACATGAAATTCAAGAATAAACAAAATGATCTATGATGACAGACATAAGAACAGTGGCTGTTGGAGGTGGGGCTTGGGGTAACTGATTTGAAAGGAGCATAAAGATGATGGATATGTTCAGCATCCTGACATACACTATGATTGCTCAGGTATATACGTCAGAATTCACTGAGCTATACCCTTAAGATGTGTACACTTTACTGTTACTTAAGTACAGTTAGCTTTTTTGCAAGGCATAAATATATTTATTTTATATAAGCATTACTCAGCCATCTCTTTTTGATTTGATAAAAAAATCACTTCCTTAAACCAGACCACATTTTAACTATTTATTTTCTTTACCTGAAGGATATTGTTCCATTCTCTTTTATTTTATTGTTCTGAATAGGAGATGCTTGAAGTGACAGAATTTTATTTCCTGGCAGGGTAATTTGCTTTAGAATGGAAGCTATAAAAACAAAGAAAGAAAGGAGTAGAGTTTAAAAACAGAAAGTAATCACACCACATTAGGAAAACTTTTGGAAACAGCTTTATATGTATATATATATATATATATATATATATATAAATAACTAAATATATATATATAGAATAATCAACAAAAACTTCAATCTGCCCTAGAACCATGTTTAAATTCAAACATGACAATGAATTTATTCCCTGCATTTATTCTTATTTCATAAGAAATCAAGACCCCACCACCGCCATTTCTTTTTATATCATCTACAAATTACCATTGCATTATAAAAATATTATACAGAAAATGTGAAACATGTTAATAATACATGAATCCTCTAACTTTTCTGTGTAAGACTGATTCCAAACTTGGAGAAAGAACTACATTTTAAAAAGAAATAAAGCTATAACAAATTTCATAAGCTAAAAATTACTTTTTGTACTAGTAGGTTGTTCAATCTGAGAGTAAAACACCATGAGTAGTTGATTCTTTTATTCTAAAACAACATATGCCCCTAAAAAGTGACTATGTATGTCAACAGAATGTAACAAATGATCTTTCAGTCTTTTCTGAGAGGTCCCAACTCAAACTATCTTGTCCTAAGAACAGATTTCTCTTATTTTGAACACAATAAAAAAGAGAGGACAGAACACCAGTGTGCTCCAAACCCAGTTAAATGGAGCAGCACAGGCCAGTATCTACCTGGAGGAAACTGACTGGTAGGTATCACAGTGCTCACTGGCATGTTCTTCTGTCCAGATTTCTGAATGGTCAACGCTGAGGAATGGGAAAGTGTGGTCACTTGTTTTGAAATGCCTTCAGAAGGCTGCTGGACTACCTGAAACAATAAGAACTATCAGTAGAGTCATTCAACTGAACCTGCTTCAGGAAAGAACAAGCTTCAGTTGCAACAATACATCGACTGTGCTCACTAACAGTAAATATACCTTTATCTTACCACAACAAGAAAGGCCACTTAAAATTTAAATCTGTATGTAGCAAAGTTATCTTGTTCAAAAGTGAAAAGTATGACTATCTCATACAATATATAATATTTCTTAAAGTAGAAAGCAAACTTACATTATATATCACCCAATTTAAATCTCCGTATGGATCCTATTTTGGAAATCCTATATGGATTTCTTATCATGGAAAATTTCAAACACATACAGAAGCAGAGGGAACAATAAAATGAAACCACTATACAATTATTATCCAGCTTCCACGATGATTAATTCTTGGCCAATCCTTACCCAACCCACTTCCCTTATCACCCTCAATTATTTTAAAGCAAATCCCAGAAGTATAAGTTTTATCTACAAATATTTCAAAATATATCTCTGAAGGATAAAGACTTCTAATGGGCTGCTTTCTAAAAGTGTCTGGGAAATAACAAAGCTAAAAGGATGCTCCACAGAAACAGTTCAAGAAATCTAGAGGGTGAGGGTTGAGGACAAAGGAAAAAAATTTAAAGTAATATTAAGGACTTATTTTTAGCTTCAAAGAAGAAAAAACAGAATAGCAGAACATTATTTTCTCACTTGAAAGAAGAAAAGCTGTCAGCACATATTTAAGCCAGTTACTGATAGTGAAACAGTTAACCCCTGACACATTGGAGGGTAGGGGAGTTCGTCTGCCCCACCCCATACAGTTGAAAATCCACCTGTAACTTTTGACTCCCCCAAAACTTAATAGCCCACTGCTGACTGGAAGCCTTACCAATAATATAAACAGTTAACATATATTCTGTATGTAATATATATCATGTGCTATATTCTCACAGTAATGTTAGCTGGAGAAAAAAGTTTCTTCAAATTGTCGCAAATCTCCAAAAAATTTTCTAATGTATATATTGAAAAAGTTCTGCATATAAGTGGACCTATGCAGTTCAAATCCCTGTTGTTCAAGAGTAAGCTGTGTTACAACCCTCAAGATCTCCCAATAAATGATCCTATAGGAACTAACATCCCAGAGAAGTAATAGAAGGTGGAATAATTCAACTGCCATCATTCTATGAGAATATACTATTAACAGAATATATTCTTGAAAATGATATATTTCAGTAAGTTGAGATCTCACTTATTATGAAGTCTTAGGGATCAGATTTAAATAATACAGAGTAATACATACACTTAAAGTGCCATTTATGTATTCAGACTGAAACTCAACACAAACACTCCTAACAATTCTGGCTTATCTCCCTATGGTTCACATTTTGTTCTGTAGTATCTTTTATTGGGTATTCTCTTCAGCATTTTAATTATGAAAGACAATAATAAAATATTATTAGAAATGTGTTTATGAGTTAGTCTTCAAGGCATTTTTGATGGGTGCTCAAAGATGTAACAGCCCGGAGACCTGCCCCTCAGTTGGACAGGGCTCCAGGCTTTCTGGAGACTAGCCAGGAGGAGTGAGGGTGAGAGCTGACCCTACAAGACCCTGGCACTGGTGTGAGGCCTTGGCATAGAACAAGCTGGGGAAGGCAGGCTTTAGTGCCCAGCCTTGGACTGCCAGGCCCACAGGTCAAGTTCATACAGATGGCTGGGGGCAAATGTGCCAGTTTAAAAAATAAAACAAACAAATACATATATGATATTTATATATATCACAAAGTTTGAGCTGGGATTTATCAATCCTGGACCCCCATCATTCCTCATTTCCATGAGGACAGCCCTTGGGACAGCACAGTGCCGTGCACTCCTGCACCCCTGCTGAGTAAAATGACACATAATGAGGGACAAAGTGTAACAGAACTCACTGGTATTCTTTCACAGAAAGAACCATTTCCAACAACAGTATTAGGCGTCTTATGGAGACTGAAATTATTTTAAAGAGGTGGAAATTGGCCCAAAGAAGAGATATTTACTCCTTCTCGGCAAGCAAAAAAAAAGCTATTATATTTTTTACAACTTAAGTCACTTGAAAGGAAGAATAATAAATAGTACATTCCTCTTGACCTGTCAAGTTCTGATGTTTTATTTGGATGTTAACAAAAATTAACATTCCATTATTTTGTAGAAACTACAGATCTAAAGCTTCACATATTCTCTAGATGACTGGGGTTTTTTTACATTAATTATGATCTGAGATATCTGACAAGGAATTGTTCTTAAATTCCATGAGGAAAGGAAGCAAAGAAACACAAGTATGGATTAAACAAGTAAATAAGAACACTCATCACATTTTGCTTTCTCTGCATTTTAAAATCCTCCTACTCCCTATTCAGAAATATACAGCAATCAAATACTTATCTCTAAATAACTCAAGTAGTACATGCATACAGTTACTAAAATCAAAGGTAGTAGCTCCTTTAATTTCTATATAATACTCAATATGTGATTACTGGCATGTACTCACTGAAGTTGAGTTCTAGAAAATAGAGGGCCCAATGAAACAAAACTGTAGAATTAAAGTCAGGAAACACGTTAGTTGTCGACTATTTCTCAGGAACAGCTAATGTGTGACTTGTGTCACTATTCCTCATCTTCTGGGACAATGGCATGCACCACTAAATGATATCAATTTAGGCACCCACACCCAGCCTCAGAATCCTTAACCCAGAGCTCCAGTAAAGTCCTACAGTGGGAGTTGAAATTTATCTGCCATGCCCAGCCTAGATTAAAACTCAACCTTGATAAACCTCAGAATATGCTGTTTCTTTAATTTAAGGATTAAATTAATACTTCTAAACACTTTAAAATTTGTTCAAATGCATTTTTTGTATTACCAGCCTTTATAGGAATCAGTAAATGTTGCTTCAAATTGAGAACCTATAAATTTCTGTTAAAAGAATTTAAATGTGCTTATTGCATGATTTGATTTATATGAAGTTTAAGAACTAGCAAAACTAATCTGTGGGAAAAAATTATCAAAGGAGTTGTTGCTTCTGGGGAATTGGAGTGGGAACTGATAAGGGGCACAGGGGAACTACAAGGCGATGGTAATAATCTTTATCTTGATACAGGGTTTTAAGTTACACAGAGGTGTGCTCTCTCAAAACTTACCAGATAATGCATTTAAGACTTGTACCTGTCAGGCTGGGTCCCAACTGCGGCTGCAGAGTTTGAGGGGGTCTGGAGGTGGGCGGTGCCCGCGTCCGAGGGGCTCCACCCCAGTGGCGGGGGCGACTTGGCTGCTAATGGAGTTGAGCACGAAGCCCGCCCGCTCCTGCGGCCACGCCCAGAGTAAGGCAAAGGGAATGAAAGAAGCAGATAATCTTGAAAGTGTAAAAGAGGAATGGGTTTGTGAAACTGAATCTGACAACCAACCTCTCAGTGATAATCCACAAATTACAAATACGTGGTTGCTCTTTGAGGCAGCTCTGAAGGCTGGTGCCAAATGCTTGTCTCCCACTGAACAGAAGTAGCAGTAGATGGAAGTAAAGTTATGGGAAATGGATTCACAGTCAACGATGACTTCAGAAGTTATTCTGATGGTGCAAGTCAGCAGTGTCTTAACTCCATCAAAAATGGGGAGTTACCTTTAGAATTACAGGGAATTTTCAATAAAGAGGAGGTGATTGTTAAAGTCAAAGACAAAAAACTAAAGTGTGTATGTCAACAAAGCCTGTGTTCCTGCCCTTCTCGGGACAGGGTCACAGGCCAGGAAGTGCCACACAGAAAATTGTTTCTAAAGTGAAGAGTACTGAAGTTGAGAATAAAATTGTCTATTGTCCCACTAAACAACCTGGAACCCATTATTAATATACAGATCTGCTGAACAACAGGGAAAGGACTGCCCAGAAATTTAACATTTCTCATAGGAAAAGTCACATCAAACGCTTCATCAAAAAATACCCAGGACCTCAAAGAAGTCTTCCCTTTGCCCTGGCGAGAGCTCTTCCTTTTCTTCAATTGCTAGATGAAACACTCACATGGGAAGAAGCAGATGTACAGAATGCTGGGATCATTCAGACTCTGAGGAACTGCTGGACCTTTTAGAGAATTTCCTTAACACTGGTTTTTGATACACTAAGTAGCGAGTTCGCAGAGAAACACTGGTGGTAAGTAGATATGCAAACCAAAATGGTGGAAAGGAAAAGTCAGATTCATTAGACTTTTGGTTTGAGAACGAGTTTAACTCTCTCCTGATGAGATTTTTAAGTACAAATTAAGAAAGTAGGACTGGAAAGTATATTGAATGCACTTTTTCCAAAAGGTACTCAGAAAGAAAACATACTTATTTTCAAATACCAATTATTCAACATAAGATATGTTAAATAGCTGTATCATTTAGAATATTAATATGGTATATTTTAGCAAACATGTTCACAGCATCATTCATTCAAGCATCATTCCCAAACAGCAATGATTATTTAAATGTTAGCTGTTCAGGATTTCTATATAGCAATACAAAAAAAAAATTACACATGGCAGGTTAAAATCATCAACATTATTATCTTATACTTGAGATACATTTGAAAGGCTGGAAGGGACTGTTTTCACCACGGCTATGCTGAAATGTCAGTGTTCTCAATTTGCCTTATCTAATAGCAAGATATACTCAAATATTAATTTGGCAACAGTATCTAAGATGCATTTTTAAGAATAAAATAAGAATTAAGAATAAAATTGTGTAGCTTAATATAATGTCAATATTAATCTGCCTACTCACATTTCTGAATTTTCAAAAACTAATTTTCAAAACTTCTTTTCCCTCTAGGAACCCTAGTTCATCCCTATTTTATTTTCTTTTGAAAATTAGGGATTTGTTCTTAGCTAATGTTTGGGTAAGCCACTCATGTGCCACCACGTAGATTTTAATGCTTGTATTGTCACACTGATAATATTTTTTAAATGTGTCATGTAAGTTATGGTTTTCTATTCAATGCCTCAGACTCAGCCTGTGCATACATTAAACGATTATTTACATTCCCATGTCCCCAAAGAAAACATGCTTTGTATCTTAGAGGTTTAGCTAAAATCCACTAGACTTCAGTATTTCACTATTGGGTTAAATCCCCTTTGCCTAAAAATAATAGTTTTTTTTTTTTTTTGCAAGTAGTCATATTTGAAGTGAAATATACATTGAGTATGTCAAGGAATTAGGTAGCTACGCCTATCAGCAGTAATGTTCATAGGCACTAGATGTCTTCCAGAAAGAGAAGTTCTCAAACTCTTTGGTCTCAAGATCTTCTGTTTATGTAGGTTGTATACACTATATTGAGTTAAATGTTATAAAATATTTATTCATTTAATAATAAACACTTGTTAATATAAACATTTTTACAAAAACTGTCTACTTTCTAAAACAGAAAGATTGTGAGAAAAGTGGCATCGTGTTCCATTTCTTGCAAATACCTTTACTGTCGGAATTAAAGAAGACAGATGGAATCTCATATATATCTATACATCCAATCTGTTGTAATGTCACACATATAGCCTCTAATAAATGATACTGTATGTTCATGAGGAAATGAAAAAAATAAAAAGCAAATAACATCTTAAAAAATATATTTTTACATGTCATTGCATGTTAGCTAAGAAAGAAAAAGGGCAAACAAATATTGAACTATAGTTAGATATGCATATTTAATTAAGAAGTCTGACATACATCAAAAAATTAAGATGATTGATAGCTGAATAATAACATAATAAATCAAGTATAGTGATTGTACATAGTAAAACTAGGTGGTTGTTATATGGACACCCACTATAAACTTCAAAAGTCTGAAAATTTTCAAAGCAAAAATAAGATGACATATGCACTGTAAGTATTGTCCCTAAACAGTGTTTTCCATTCAAATTCTAATGTACCTTTACCAAACAAAAATTCTAAAAAATTTATTCCTCAGGTAAATTTAAATGAACTAGCATTAACCAACCTATATATTAAGATTATATAAACTCTGATTAAATTATAGCCCATGAAGAATTTTCTATGCAAATCTGTAGGCCCTACTTGGATTCAACCTCTTTTATTTCGCCAAACCTTTCATTATTCTAATTTAAGTGGGATTACAATCAACAACTGAATTCTACCTCTCACTCTTAACAGAATGCAAAAAATAGAAGGAAAAAAAAAAAGGAGAAACTGCTTAAGTCTGGATCCTAGTAGGTCAGTTCAGAAGGAAAGAGTGAACTACTTGAGCCAATAAAACAATTAATGATCCTTGCTTTTTTCCCTATTTAATTTTTATGTTAACTTCTCTAGTGGAAACACCGGCCACCAGCATACTCAGACTGAAATTTATACCTTGAAAATACTCGTTAACCAGTGAAAATTGAAGTTAGAGACAATCAGCTAAGTCTCACAGAAAATGTCATATAAAAATATATTTACTGAAAATTCTTTAATAGTTCCCCCACTTCAAAGGAATCAGTTAAAAGAAAAAATATGATGCAAAAATTTTATTCTAGTATTCTGCATTATTTTAGGAGATCAGTTTACCTCAATACAATAAAACAGAAAATTAGCATGTCAATTATACACTGATTATTTATTTTTCTCATATATCCATGAAAATAATATTTGGAGAACACTGAATGTATTTATTTGGCCACTTATTTATCAAATATCTACAATTCTGTTAGGGAAGAAATGCAATTAATATAGTTACTTGGGAAATTAAATATTTAAAATAAGAAAAGTATCTATGATAATACTTATACTTCGTTCTGCCCTATCTCCAAATATATTATTCTTAAAAGATATTCCAAGTGATACTTAAATACAAGATTACTAAGAATAATAATATTCAGTTTATTCTTTAAAATTATCTGCCTTTTTTCCCAAAAACAAAAACCAGGAATTTTGAAGTAACTCTCATTCATGAATTTTATTTACATGTTATGGATTTAAATGACTTGTTTAATTTTTTATGGTAAAATTACTTATCAAAATTTTTTAAATGATCAAACTGACATTAAAATTTAGCTTTTCTAAATTAAGTTTAGCTTTTGCTCAGTTATGAGTAAAAGAGCTTTTTCACAAATGCCCTAACAAAACTTTTTAGCATCGAAATTCCCAAAAGCATCTACTTATTTATCTATCCATCATCAGTAGACTATCAATCCAATTCATCTAGGCTACTTCATTAACTTTTAAACAAAGGTAAAAATGTTAAGCTCAACATTTAGTTGGAATGTGTAACATCATACAATAGCTACTGTGACAGAACTGGAAGATGACCAATGAGTTTAATCATTTCTAAGAAGTAGAACTGTAAATGAAATCCCAAGAACTACTGAGTAGGTCCGTATTTCAAGAACTGAAGCATTTGATGATCTACATATACAAAGCACTGAATTACTGATACAAAAAGAAAACTTTATACCTCAAGAAGCAATGAACAATTCTAGTAAATTTACTTGATGAGAAATTTCGTAGATCCCCAGAAGGTAAACATACAATAATCAATGAGATAGAAAAGATAACATGCAGTCATAAATGTAAATCTTAAAAATTGGGTTAGAGTCTGTTTAGTTTGTAAGAGAAATGTGTAATTTCATGAAAAGAGTAATTTTCATATGCAACCGAAAATCTAAACCCTGTAATGGTAGACTGGGAAGATTCTTATAACTTGAAAGTGTGATGTTTAAAACATCCAGAGGGCAGGAAACCTATATGCAATTCTCCAGAAAAACAAGTACAAGCTAGAAACAAATAAAGTATAAAATGGCAAATTTTTAAATTCATGATCAATTACTAAAGGAACTAAACAACACAAATTTTAAATCTAACACTGAACAACACAGCCATATTTCAACCACATTTGTTTCATCCATATTTGTTTCTAATGTATCATTCTTGGAGATGGCATGTGGAGTTGCATAGACCACAGATTTGATCCAGTATGGAAATTCTTGTATTTTAAATGATTATTTGCCATATTTCTTATTAAGCTGCACTGAATATGTTCTTATGTCTCTACCACCTTGAAGTGTTTGCCTCCTTACTGAGACCTAGGCTTAAATAGGACTATGGTTTATAATGGACTCACTGATGATATCCTTAAATTACATGAGTAATAATAGTAATTCCAACTTGAGTAATATTTTCTACATTAGTTGATTTGAATGTCCTAGTTCAATCCTCTCTATGTCATCACCATGCAGAAGAGCTTATATTTTTTGTGCCCAAGGTAAAAACCTGCTGTAAAACAGATTACAATGAATCTTTATAGTGTCTAGCTGCTCCAGTTTTTGCCATTTTAAATTAGAAGTTATGATTACTGACATCAAATCTATTCACTAAAATTGAAACAAAGGCCAAAAACGAAAGCAGCATCCACAAGGAAAATTATATTATTCTACATTATTTTAAGAATGCAAGTAGAAGGTTTAAAAGTCCCTAATATCCACCACTGAATTTTCTATCACCTTTCTTCTTGATTGAAATTGTTTCTAATGTATACCAAGTCAAACCTACAAAATGTAAATAAGTGTCAAAACATAACTGCCAGAAAGTTTTCTGTTTCAGAACACTCCAGAAACCTAGAAGTTCTTACCATAAGCACCACAACCTAATGGGACAGATGCTGGATTCTAGACTGACATACATTTTACTTGCTGAAGCCAGTGGACAGGGTCACTTATAATTTCCAGATTCTTCATTTTCTCCATTCCTCTTTTTCATCATAAAATATTTTAAATCCATAGTGCATACACAATATGCTCTTAAAACTATGTAGTTACAGAGTATTATTTTGTTTCAGGAACTGATACACTACAGATACTCAGTAAATATTAGCACCAATTCAAGAATTAGCTATGATCCACAAAGAGGATTTCAATTCTGATCCTGTGCTACCAGAAGGAGGCCTTTCCTTGGGGCAATTACTCTGTTCCACTGGTTTCCCAACCTGGCTGTTCAGATTGATGTTTAAGAATCAGAGCTTCTTAGAGGGTATTATGCTCAGTGAAATAAGCCAGGCGGAGAAAGACAAGTACCAAATGATTTCACTCATATGTGGAGTATAAGAACAAAGGAAAACTGAAGGAATAAAACAGCAGCAGAATCACAGAACCCAAGAATGGACTAAGTTACCAAAGGGAAAGGGACTGGGGAAGATGGGAGGGAAGGGAGGGATAAGGGCAGGGAAAAAGAAAGAGGGCATTACGATTAGCATGTATAGTGCGTGGGGGGCATGGGGAGGGCTATGCAACACAGAGAAGACAAGTAGTGATTTTACAGCATCTTACTACGCAGATAGACAGTGACTGTGAAGGGGTATGTGGGGGGAACTTGGTGAAGGGGGGAGCCTAGTAACCATAATGTTCTTCATGTAATTGTAGATTAATGATACCAAAATTAAAAAAAAAAAAGAATCTGAGCTTCTAAAAAGTTTTCATTTCTGAGATTAAACTCAGACACTCAAGAGAAACTCTGCAAGGCAGATAGATTTCTCCATTTGAATATCACCCCAGAGAAAGAAGGAATGAAAAGATTAGTGCCCAGGAAATGCCTATTACTTCTTACCTTCTTGCCTACCCACAAGTTGACTACTGTCCAAACTATCTTCATTTTATGCCCTTTCATTTTATGCCCAAAGCTGCCCTCTGCCTCAAAGACAGTCATCCAAACATCCTAACCTCTTCTCCTAATCACACAAAGAGGGCTAGGAAGTTAAACTAGATTTTACTATTCCAAGTAGAATAAACTAAAACAGAGATTCAAAACATAGCCTGTAATACAAGGCTTGCAGAAGAGAACACGGGCAGTTGCCAGCAACGAAAACAGCAGCTGGCTCTGCTACGGTGTAAGGTAGGGGAGAACTTTACTGAGACATGATTTTTAATTAATTCCCTGCATACTATGTCTCACAGATTAACAATATTTTGACAGACTTCCTATAAAACTTGTCTTGAATAAATGATAACACTAATCAATAAACAGTTAAAAGAACCTCCTAACCTACTAAGTTTAGATAAAAACACAAGTCCTTACTCACCTGCTCCCCTCACAATCGTCTTCTCCCCATGGCATGTATTTTTACAGGAACTGTCACCAAAATATCACCTATATAATAACTCTACAAAAATATTGAATCTAAAGAAATAAAAGGCATCCAGACAGGCAAGGAAGAAGTCAAACTGTCCCTGTTTGCAGATGACATGATATTGTACATAAAAAACCCTAAATAATCCACTCCAAAACTACTAGATCTAATATCTGAATTCAGCAAAGTTGCAGGATACAAAATTAATACACAGAAATCTGTTGCTTTCCTATACACTAATGATGAACTAGCAGAAAGAGAAATCAGGAAAACAATTCCACTCACAATTGCATCAAAAAGAATAAAATACTTAGGAGTAAACCTAACCAAGGAAGTCAAAGACCTATACACTGAAAACTACAGGTCACTCTTAAAAGAAATTAAAGACGACACTAAGAAATGGAAATTCATCCCATGCTCTTGGCTAGGAAGAATTAATATTGTCAAAATGGTCATCCTGCCTAAAGCAATCTACAGATTCGATGCAATTCCTATCAAAATACCTACAGCATTCTTCAATGAACTAGAGCAAATAGTTCTAAAATTCATATGGAATGACAAAAGACCCTGAATAGCCAAAGCAATCCTGAAAAGGAAGAATAAAGCAGGTGGAGTTATACTCCCTGACTTCAAGCTCTACTACAAAGCCACAGTAATCAAAAGACAATTTGGTACTGGCACAAGAACAGACCCACAGACCGGTGGAACAAAATAGAGAGTCCAGATATAAACTCAAGCATATATGGTCAATTAATATACAATAAAGGAGCCATGGATATACGATGGGGAAATGACAGCCTCTTCAATAGCCGGTGTTGGCAAAACTGGACAGCTACATGGAAGAGAATGAAACTGGATCATTGTCTAACCCTGTACACAAAAGTAAACTCAAAATGGATCAAAGACCTGAATGTAAGTCATGAAACCATAAAACTCTTAGAAAAAAATATAGGTAAAAATCTCTTGGACATAAACAAGAGCAACTTCTTTATGAACTTACCTCCCTATGCAAGGGAAACAAAAGCAAAAATGAACAAGTGGGACTATATCAAACTAAAAATCTTCTGTACAGCAAAGGATACCATCAGTAGAACAGAAAAACATCCTATAGTATGGGAGAATATATTCATAAATGACATATCTGATAAGGGTTTGACATCCAAACTATATATAAAGAGCTCCCACCCTCAACAAACAAAAAGCAAATAATCCAATTAAAAAATGGGCAGAGGAACTGAACAGACACTTCTCCAAAAGAAATTCAGATGGCTAACAGGCACAAGAAAAGATGCTCCACATCGCTAATCATCATAGAAATGTAAATTAAAACCACAATGAGATATCACCTCACACCAGTTAGGATGGCCAACATCCAAAAGACAAACAACAATAAATGTTGGCGAGGTTGTGGAGAAGGAGGAACCCTCCTACACTGCTGGGGGGAATGTAAACTAGTTCAATCATGTGGAAAGCAGTATGGAGGTTCCTCAAAAAACTCAAAATAGAAATACCATTTGACCCAGGAATTCCACTCCTAGGAATTTACCCTAAGAATGCAGCTGCCCAGTTTGAGAAAGACAGATGTACCCCTATGTTTATCGCAGCACTATTTACAATAGCCAAGAAATGGAAGCAACCTAAGTGTCCATCAGTAGATGAATGGATAAAGAAGATGTGGTACATATACACAATGGAATATTTATTCAGCTGTAAGAAGAAAACAAATCCTACCATTTGCAACAATATCGATGGAGCTACAGAGTATTATGCTCAGTGAAATAAGCCAGGCAGAGAAAGGCAAGTACCAAGTGATTTCACTTATCTGTGGAGTGTAAGAAGAAAGAAAAACTGAAGGAACAAAACAGCAGCAGATTCACAGAACCCAAGAATGGACTAACAGTTACCAAAGGCAAAGGGACTGGGGAGGGTAGGTGGGAAGGAAGGGATAAGGGGGAAAATGGGGCATTATGATTAGCACACATAATGTGGGGTTGGGGGGAGACACGGGAAAGGCAGTATACACAGAGAAGACAAGTAATGATTCTATAGCATCTTACTACGCTGATGGACAGTGACTGTAGTGGCGTAAGTGGGGGGGACTTGATAATGGGGGGAGTCTAGTAACCACAGTGTTGTTCAAGTAATTTTACATTAATGATATCAAAATTAAAAAATTAAAAAAAATAATTGAATCTGCATCTCACCTTGAAGAAATAGTCAGTCAAAACAGAATAAAGGGCATTCTGCAAAATTACTAGCCTGGACTCTTAAAATACTACAACATAATGAGCAACCCTGAGACTACAGAGCTGTTCAAAATTAAAGGAGCCTAAAGAGAAGGTAAATGTAATATGCAATTCTTTATTAGAAACATCAGAAAAATAATAGGCATAAAGGCCATTGTTGGGACAACTGGGAAAATAGTACACTAATAATAACTTCCCATGTGTGATAGTAAGTATGCTATGGCTGTGCTTAAAAAAAAATCCTTTTCCTTAAGCAATACAAAATACTTAGGGGGAATGTCATGATCTCTGCAACTAACTCTCAAATGGTCAGGAAAAAATATGTGTGTGTATTTGTAGGGGGAGAGACAAAGCGGATGTGGTGTAACATCAATGACTGGTCAAACTAGGTCAAGGGAACACAGTTCATTTTACTAGGCCTGCCAGTTTCCTGAATGTTTGAAATTCTCATAATAGGAAATTGAAGAAGAAATGAAATGTTACTCACTAGCTGTTTGACTTTAACTGCCTGTGGAATACCAGCTGATTGGGAAAGGATAGGGCCCAGCTGTGCAAGTTTCATCTGGATGGGAGCACCAACTACAGGCTTGTCAGATGTGGTCCTGGCAGCGGTGACCGCGGGTTTCACCGACGGGAGACACACAGCTGCTGTGGAGGTTTCTGCAAAGGCTACGGACGGAAGTGCCAGAGTTACCGCTGCACCCGGGACACCTGGCCTTTCAGGCTGCAGAGACACTGCCGTCACTGTGTTTTGTATGGATGTCACAAGTGGTTTTGGAGTCTGAAGTAAAACAGTTCCAGTGGCCGTTCCTCCAGGGACAGCAGCTGGACCAATAGAATGAAGGGTCGCAACTCCAGGTTTTGCGCTCGCAGGACCAGCATGTGAATTCAGTGTGGGCGTTGCTGCTCCAGAAACCAGGATGGGCTTCTCTGACTGAATGGAGGAGACCGTGGTTGTCAGCACAGGGGCAACGGCTACTGCTGTGGTGCAGCTAGCAATGGTCATCTCGCTGGAAGTCCGCTGAACACACTGGTGAATAAAGCTCTGGGTGTTGGGTATAAGTTGTCGTAAGGCAATCACACTTTTCTAGAAAGGGCAGAAGAACAAAACACCGGTGACTAAGCCGATTACCTACCAGTAAAACTAGCTACTTTGTATTTCATATCTTTACAGCATAAAATAAATCAAAAGTATTTCAAGTGTTTCAGTTGAGGAAATCTGGTATCATTTACTTATATCTTGTCAACATCCAGGAATACAATTTAAAGTCCAAAAGTTCTCTGTTTTTCAATACAAAATTATTATGTTCTCAGTATTAAACTTTTTATATATCTCAATATTAATTTGGTACAATAAACACTGTATATCATCCTTGTTTGCATTAATCTAAACCCCATACTAGATCACTAATAACTTCAGTTTCTGTAAGTTTGTTTATATAAAAGCAGAATCTAAAAAAAAAAGTTTTGCTAAGTAACTTTCAAACTTTGGATAGAAATTACCTTTACATCAAATAAAGCTAGTACAAACAAGTTCAATTTCTTTTAATTGAGCTAGAATATTTTCTGACTGGATTTTAAATTGGTGTCTATCTTTGTATCCCGCTGAGAGTATAAAGACAGTTCAAACTGAAAAGGAGACAGTTCTGCCTTTTCATCCTGGTGGGTTTTGTTTTTGTTTCTGGGTAAGAAAAAAACATGAAAAAGCAGGTAGACAGTAGGTTATCTTTCAGCAAATTTATGGGATGTTTGGGAAGATCTCCTTGTTGTGACACTTTCAGTCAGACTACCTTTCCTTACAGTTATTTTCTTTTACATTTTTTAAAAATAAAAACAATTGAGAATTTCTCATCTGCAGATGTTTTCAACTATTATATAAATAGTAACTAAGGAAAGTAAGAAGCGGAAAGTCTCTCATAACCTTTTTCCAGATTTTAAAAATGGTAGAAAACAAGCTGCTTTGACAATACATGAACAAATGAGGTGATCTGATTAATTAGATTAAAGCTACAAATCTAAGGTAAGGGGAAAAAATTTGTTTTCCTGAGAAAAACAAATTGGACAGAAATGTTAAAGTAATAGGATGCAGAGAGACAACAACACAAAATGTATGTCTAAATTATCTCTTGATCACGCAGCCAGAGTTAAGCTTAAATGCTGAATTCTGCATTTCTATGCACCATCCTAACTCCCAAAAGCTCTCAAGGATGAGCAAAAAAAAATCCTCAAGAACAAAGTGTAAGGACTACTAGGAACTCAGAAAACAGACAAGTGCAAATACTTCACGGTAATAGTTGGCAACTTAACGGTTATGTTACCTAGCAATGTCAGATAGACTAAATTCTGGACCTGTGTGTTTGAACAAAAGCAGACGATTTTAACAGTGTTCTCATAAAATACTGTACTATCTAGCACCTATTCTCAAAAGATTGACAGAAAATTAAATGCAAACAATGCAAATTAAAGGAAAGTATCTAGCAAAGCATACAACACATAGCAAGTGCTTCTTAATACCCCTCTTTCTGTCCCAGTGACTCCAGTGAGTATGAAATACAATCTCAAATAAGTTGACAACGTCCTGTGTAGCACCTATAGCTCAGAGAAACTCTGCCCAGAAAGGGATCCAAGAAGAACTGCCTCTAACTTCTCAGTCAAGGGGCTCTTCCACAAACAGGGCACTAGTCATTTGATAGTACCCACTGGGCTGACCCTTTAACCCTCCTTTCCCCAGACCAAGTCTTCTCTGGCTAAAACATTCTCAGTTTCTTCAGGTACACTTCGTATGAAACAACTGGTACCCTCCTGAGGGCAGTTTCCACTATTTTAATATCCTTCTTAAAGTGTGGTATCCCACCTTCTTTCCCACTCTTCTTTCATGAGGCAATCAAAAGGAGTCTTCCACTATGAAGCCTCTTTCATCTCCCCCAGACAAATACGTCAAATTTTTTTACAGGCAACTCTTTATTCTATTATTTCAAAATTTATGGGATGAGTATCTGGTTCACTATAATCCCAGGTCTTTAATGACTTCCTAAATTTTGACTCCTTTTCAGTTTCTGAGTATCCAAAAGGTATATATATATATATATATATATATATATACATACACACACACATATATATGTACACATATACATATGTAACATAATACATGATATAATATATAACTGCATATTTTTAGTCTGCCAAATCAAGCTCTTATTAACAAAGTTATTGTTTTCCATCAAAATTCTACATAATTCAGTAGATCTTAGATGAGTATGCATACTAACAATATAAATTAATTTTTTAAAAATAACAGCTTTCCCACTAAATTTGGCACGTATGTGGTTTATTATTTCTAAGAGGATATGAGTCATCAGGAGAAAGTTGTCATTAGGACCCTATTTAAAAAAATAAAGTCAAGAATCTTTGAGGACACAAACATTAAACAATATAATCATTAAGTTATGCTCATGAATGAGATGTTACTTCTGTTTTCCCAATATGTTCCAATCCAAATTCCAATCCTAGAATATGGACTAGGATCATGCTTTGTAGATTAAAACAGCTATGAGAGGTTTCTCCTATTGTTAGTATTCTCACATTAAAATGCTGTCATATTGAAATAGTCAGGTCTTTAATTTTTCTTTCAGTTATTTAAAGCAATCTAATCCAAATAATCACGGCACTCTACCTTAAGAAAAGGAACAAGGTGAGGCTGAGGTGAAGACTTGAGTTCAACGTACAGTTGCCTGGTAAATTCTTCTGCTTCAATTTTTGCATCCTGAGGAATAAAGAAAAACACTTTTAGGTCTAAAAATATTTTAAAAGAGAAAAAGTGTGTAACTCATGATTATAGATATAGCAAGCTTTGAGCAGTGATAAAGTCCACCATTAAATGGACCTTTTTTTTTTTTCACATCACCTGCAACAAGAATAAACAGAGATAATCTGTTCATATAGAATACAATGGGGGGATAAGTTTTTTTTTTTTAGGATTCTAGTAAGCAAAGTGAGAGAAGAGCTAGCTGATTGAGTAAGGTGATAGTATTTAGTCTATTAATAACAATTAAGAAATGAAGACACAGCAGTCCTAAATTTCTCAGTGTAGGGAATAGGGCGTCATTCAGTTTGGGGGCCTTGGATCTTTTTGTTTTACTTTTTCAATTTTTAAATTAGCCTAACCAATAGTAGATTGTATTTTTCGAATGCTATTACAGGGCCATAATAATAGACAGGAAACCTTCCGTACTGCTTGGAACTCTAAGCATTTCAGGGGTCTATGTGGTCTAAATTATTTTCACATTAATACTAATTTTGTTTCAGCCTTTTTCACTGTGCTAAGATTTGCACTTACAGTACAAATGCAATAATGGGTAAAACCGCTGACAAAATGGACAACGCTGACAAAGTGGAATTGTTGTTATGACACTACCTTGTAATGCACTGGACAACGCTGACAAAGTGGAATTGTTGTCATGACACTACCTTGTAATGCACTTGTAATTTTTTGTAAAAAACAAAAACTAGAGCCAGTTTCATTTTTAAATGTCTTCAGCAAAGCAGTAAGAATTAACTTCACTATACAGCCCCCTTCCAGTAGACACATCTTTAATATTATGTGTGACAAAATGGGAACCACACACAGAGCAGTCCAACCTACGATGCTCAAGGGAAGTACTTTGTGGCTGGGTTCTAGCTGAACTAGCTCCTTTTTTTCATTTACTGGAAAGAACAAACCAACTGGTTATTCAGACTTGGGCATTTGATAGACATTTTCTCAAAACAAGAAACAAACCACCGTCACTGTAAGGAAAACAACTGACAGTATTTGCTGCTTAATGATAAAAATTAGAGCTCTCAATCCAAAATTAAAATTTTGGAAAATTTGTTACCATGCTCCTGAGCTTGATTTGACAGCTTCCCAGTATTTAAAGGATTTTCTGACATTATTGGTGAGATTACAAGTGTGATTTTTTGTTATCTTAAATAACATATCTGACAACATTTGGAGGATCTGTGTAGCTCAGTGAACCACTATTTTCCCAATGACCAAGTGCATGCTGTTACAAAAATCACACACGGGGGCAAGGCCCAGGCAGAGCACAAGACAAACACATGGGCCATGAAGAGTGTCCACAACTAGCTGGAGAAACGCTCTTCAGATGCTTAACTTTTCCAGCCACCTCTGCATGGGACCAAACATTCTCTAAATAGTTCAATCAAAATAATTTATACCACAAAACAGATGAAATGCAGAAGCAGGTAAGAAAATCTGGCTCTTCTCTACTGGGACAGATATAAAGAGATTTGTAAAAATGTAAAGCAATGCCACTCTTTTCACTTGGTGTTTTTGATTTGGAAACTATAGTTTTCATTTAAATGTTTTTTATGTTAACATGTGATGGGTTAATTGTTATTTTAAAATAAATTAGTAAGTAAAAAAAATTCTTTTTTACTTTCTCACTTTTAATCCAAACACCACAAAAATAAAATGGCTTTGAGAATCCTCAACTTTTAATATAAAGGTATCGTAAGACTAAAATGTTTGATCATTGCTATTTGCTGTTTAAGCTAAGTAGACCTGAAGCCAGAAGGGATATTTGATTAATTCCTGACTGCTCCTAGCTGTCCGCAAAATGAAGATAAATTCTTTGTACTTAAAATTTTTAATGTTTTAATATCTTCCTTTCCATCATGCTTCTCCATTTAGAATAGAGTATTCATTCCATCTCAGAGAAACAAGCTACTAGACTACCTTTCAAAACCATCATGCCTTGAAAATAGATCAAAAGATCAATGTTTACTTTCAAAGATGTTAAAAACTTATTTATATGACTTATAATTTTAAATATCTAAAATAGTTTTCACAAATGGAAAACCATTTCAAATGTGCTCTACTTGTAATGAATTATAGGTAGAATAAAAAAAAGTAGTAAAGAAGGTATTTTAATATTTATAAACTGTGCTTGTTTTCCAGTATACTATTTGAAATATATACATTTTCTGTCAGGAAAAAGTGGTCATTCTTGTATGAAGAAATATACAAAACTTCTCATTATGTGGTCTGAGGAATCTGTAGATTTTAGTAGTTTAAAGAATCCAAAAATTACATTTTTCTGTTGCTGCCTCAGCGTATGTCTTAGGCATATACATGCAACCAATATTTGCTAACTTCCACCTTCACCCACTTTAATGTATCTGAACATTTTACCTGAAAGAGGATCTAAGAAATCAAGGATGTATAATTTGATGGCTACAGGACACAGCATCTTGGCGCCTATAATAACCTCAAAGATCATAGCTTTTAGTCTCCTCTCTTATAGAGGAGGAGGAAAATGAGATCTAAGAAGGTTAACTTACTTCTACAAGCCCCTAAGTTTGTTGCCTGGACATACAAAACTGAATTTCATTATCTGTTGATAGCCTAGCTTTCTGGTATTTACAATTCTAATAACAAATTTTTATTTGACCATATAGTCAACTTCCTCATCAAGGCCCTTTTTAGACTAAGAGAAACAGGACTGGCATCCAGAGGTAATATACATTCAATTTATTTATTCTAAAATTTATAATCATTACAAAGCTTACTAAAAGCAAAAGCAAACTTTATCAAAAAATTCATTTAAAATCAACCTCATTTAAAAATATTTCCCATTTAAAACATGTTCTGTGTATTCTTACAGAGCTTTCAAGATTTTATAGTACTAACTTACCAAAAGCTGTTCCACCAGCTTCTTCACATTCTGTCCCATTTCTGGGGACTGGGATCCACTACATGCTAGTTTTATTAACATTGCAAGGAAGTTCTTACATTTCTTCACATTTTCTAGCATTGTCTAAATATAGAAATACAAACACACACAAAAGTTAGCTAGGAAGTAAAATTCAAGAACATTTGTAAAGAGCTGTATTCATGTAAAGTCTAAGTGAGAACTTACCGGAGAAAGGTCAGTCTCAGCGGCTGCCAAGCCCTCTGCCTTGAGATCAGGCTCATTTGAGGGGGCAGGTGATGCTCCCAGACTCGAAGGCTTTAGGGTAGTTACAGTAGTCAACGGCTTTACCGGAGTAACTGTGACAACATTGGTGGGCACTGCCACAGACTGAAATTAAAAATAGTACACATTGAGAGACGTATCACTATGATATGGATCCTAGTGGGGCCTCACTTCATGCTTTTCAGAGTACAAGTAGATCTTGACATCTTTGCTTTTACGTTATATATACTCTGTTAATCAGTAGATCTGTATTTCATTCTCACCCTACCTACCTACTTTTTTCACTGACACCTACTATTTATTTCAGACACCTAACCTTCTCACTACTATCTGTAAAAAAAAAAAAAAAAGCACCACTGTTTGTGAAAAGCAGTGTCGAGCACACAGTTCCTCACAAAATATTATTAATACAACTCCAAAAAGTGTTTGAAATAGTATGTCTGTATATGAAAATATAGAATTTCTTGTTCTCTAATTTTGTGTTTCTCAAATATAACTCAGAAATATCTACTAATCATCTTATAGTCAGAAAAGCTGCTTTTAGCTATTAAACTAAGTTTAATTAGACTATTTGAGTAAGCATAACAAATACTACAAAATGTGTTATTTTCACACCGAAAGAATTTTGGTTGTTTTCTTCCACGCTTTTGAAATGAAATGTGATCACAGCTCCACCTGCAGGATAAACAGTTTAATACAAGAAATCACAAGTCAAGTAATAACTTAAACAACAAAATTGAAATAGAGCAACAATCTCATTTTAGAGACAAATACTACAAGTTACAGAACATGAGTAGAGTTGAAAAGTGGGGGAGAGAACAGTATTTACAATTCATACAGAAAACTGAACATTGCACCATTTTAATTCAAACACTTGTGTTCCGCAGGCAGAGAACACAGAAAGGTCAGATTGCTATCACCTTCAAGATAATTTCCTTATCTAACAATCAAAATAAGTGAATTCAAACTTAAACCAGAATTTCCCACTTTAGAAAGACTGAAGCATATATTGAACAAGAATATTTTGAGGGTAAAAATGGGAAGAAATGAAAAACACTGATTAATGGTGAAGACTAGAACTAATGATGAAATGTTAAGCAAAAATGGTGAAATCAAAAATTGTACGTAAGTTAGTACAATTTTCAGAACTATAAATGGATCTCAAAAGTAACAATGAAAATGGAGTTTCTTCCCCATTCCTTTCCTTAGCACTGCTGCCCAAGGACAACAACTGTGCAGTTTCCTCTGAATCCTTTTGGAGATTTTCTAATAAACCTCTTTAGGTTTATGTACAGTAAATAAACTCTTTCTTCAGTGAGTCTACTTTATACCCTTGCATTAAATTTTCATACTATATTTAAGACAGTGTTATCTGGAATTCTGCCTATTAATTATGATTACCTTTTAGGACTAATGGGAGGGGCTCCCAGGGGCAGTATTGTCCCTCTCTTGGAGCAAAATAAGGCCCAATGACAGGTAGGCTCAGAGCAGAAGAAACACTTGTGGCATTTCTATTTTCCTTTTCAATATTTTATTGTCTTCAGTACAAAATCCGTCCTTCATAATTCTTTCTAATATAGCTACTACCTTTACCTTAGCAGATACCTGCACCTTCCATGCCAATTCCGCTTCTTCACAGGCATGGAGAAGTACACAAATCTGGTCTTTATCTAAGTAATCCCACCGCAATAATGGATGGACTGTCTTAAGCTCAGTCATGACTCTCAGATTCTAGACCAGCCAATGGTATTCTCATGTTCTGCAAGACTGCACTAGGATTGGGTAGGCCAGCCTGGGGGACAGGAGAGGAAAGAGCTGGGGAATATGTGACATAAATTCATGAAAATCATACAGATAGAGCCAGCAAAATAGAAGTATTCACATTTAGCAAACCAAACTGCATTTCAAGGAGAGTTGTTTTCTATACCTGTCTGAAAGAACAATCACTTTGGGTTTATTCATATTTAATTAGAAATACTAATTCTAAATCCAATCTTTTGCACAACAGATACCAAACAATGGGCCAAGTTATGTCTTCATCATCAAATACAACATAAAACAGAAATTGCAAACTAGTTCCATTGTTATGTTTACCAGACCATTACCACATTCCAAGACTTTTTAAATAAGGTATCTATTAATAAGTAAATACTTTCAAAATTTCTTAATATACACATTTGTCTTTATAGTCAAATGGCCAAGTGCAAAGAGTTCTATCTTCGCTCATTGCTAAGTTCTAGAACCCTTATTTCCAAGAACTGCCTAAAACTGAAATACTTTAACCCACCAAGTGGACACATATATTATCAACCTTATTGTTTGATGACCCTATCTTAAGCCTACCACTGAGGATTTGATCAGAGGGTTTAATCTACAGGATGGGCTATGACATAACATGGTCCAAGATACATTCTTTACACAGCATAGGAAGTGCAACAGTGATCCCAAGACCACAGAACTCACAGACTGCATCACAAGCGGCATGCCCCAGAAGCTGCGGGCCGAGGAGTGCCAGTGACGTGCAGACTCAGGACCAACACTCTCTGAAGATGGGATTTCATCCTCCACCCTCCAGACTCAATGTACTCACTGAATCAAAAAGTTCTACATGATACTATGTCCCCAACAGGACAAATACATGATGAACTAAGATATATATGAGTAAAAAGATAAGCAGATCTATTTATCATCAGCCCAAACAACTGCTGGGGGACGCTGCTCCCCATTTCTGCTCACAGGGAGCACACTTTGACCAAAGGACATAGCAAAGTTCCTATAATCTAGACTCTGTAGCTGCCTCTTGAGCACTTCAGACTTCAGATTTCTTGTGTCAAGTGACCAGCAGAAAAAAGAAGAGCCATTATCATGACAGGCGCAACTGACCTGATATCTGGAATAGGTACAATGGAGGCCAAGAGGCATGTGTGGTAAATCCAAGTATCCTTGGTATTTCCTTGCCAATTGTGATAAATGGACAAGTGCAGCAACTCTTTCCTCAAAAGAACATAATGATTAGGACCTCAGATCCCTCTGGTATGATGGTCTGGTCACACTACTAGTCAAGCTACAAAGACCAGCTGAGTTGGTAGATAAGGGTAAGAAGAATCATGAATGAATAGAGAAGGCCTTACGGCTGCAGCTGTAAGGACTGTAATACACCCTACTAACCACCTCCTCTTTGTTTCCCCAAGGAATAAATCCACTGGAATCCCAGAAGAGCTGGTCTCCAACATGTATGAGGAAGTAGATCCCAGCAATGTAAGGAATAGACTGAGATACACCATCACAAGGAGAGATTTCCACTGTCTTGGCTGTTGGGAATGCTATTAGACATTCAGTTATCAGTTCCTTCAGGGTTTGCCTCAGCTACAGAGAATTACCTTGCCCAAGAGCACAACTCTCTCCAGAAAGTCTATGTCCAATGACTGATCACAGAGGGGGAATTAGGGCCCAGCAGATCATGTGGCACACAGTGGAACAACTCTGACAGGCCACATTTGCTCCAAAGTTCTCTATAAGGCTGGCTGAGGATTTACTGGACCTACCTCTAGTCTGAACTCACTCACCCTGCTTCCATTGGTATCGATCCCTAATAAACATTCCATATGGCAAAATTCTATCCCAACACCTGCTTCTAGGCACTGTGATATATGGCTATTAAATGCATTTGTATTAATTTAATACATCCAAGTAAAACCAATACTCCGAGACTCTACACCATGTTTACCTGTGTTTCCCACACCTCCGTAGATTGCTAAGTGTCATCATACATCACTGAATTGCAACTTCAGTGTCAGAAGGTCAGCAACTCAACATCTGGCAGGAAATAGCTACATAATGAGGAAAGATGAAAGAACCAGCAGTGCACCCAGGCCCACAAGTCAGCCGCCACTTACTTGTGCTGAGGAAAGCTTTGGCACAGTGGACACCACGGTGGTTCCTACTTGGGTCAGTTTTTTAACAGGTCCCGCTGTCACTTTGTTGATTAACTGTGAACTAGAATTCTGCGGTTGAGGGAGATAATACAGAGTCATCAGCATTAGTAATTTAATATTAGTACTACAGCAAAACATTAGAACATCTTAAAAAGTGTTTACAAAGAAAGTAAAGTCCTTCGTTATAACTGGCTTTATGTCCTTTGGGATTTTTACCCACATTATCTACTATGAACCTAAATGGTCCATTGGCCAGATGACACTCGTATCATATTCATAAAGAGGCAACTAATTAAACAAATGAATATCATAGTATTTCAGCACTGAAATCTTGAACTTTACTCTTTGGTTAATACAGAAAACACAGATTCTTATTTAATATCCAATTATGAACAAAAATCTACTAACCTATCTTTTCAACCCATAGCAGTTAGCTAAAGCAAAATAACTAGAAGAGGAAAGAGCAGCTACATTGACAGATACAACAGTACAGAAAACGACTGGTTGAAAAACTAAAATCAAATTAGGAGGGTACAAAACCAGGGGGCAGAGGTGGTTGGGATAACTGGGAGAGGAGGTTATACCACAAAATACAATATAGTCTTTCATTAAGATGAATGAGCCTGGTTCATCAAGAAAGTGCTATACTACCTTCAGCATTTTCTGGTTAACCAAAGATGCCCATAAAAACATTTTTTTAACTCTGGCACATAAGATAACTTTCAGTTACCTAGAAATATTATCATGTATGTAAAATACATCATTTTCTAACACAGCCAAATTAATGAAATACTACAGCAGACTTCTGAATTTTTTTAACCGTAATTTCTGTAAGGTATGGATAAAAATGAATACTATAAACCATAGCATTAATATCTTACCATAAATTAAAATTGAAACAGACTGGTTATTCTCTTTCCATTTAGAGTTGCAAATAGCCCTTTGAACATTCTCTTGAGGACTACAAAATCTTTGAGCATAAAGACTGAGCTTTCTATTTTTGTAATTATCAAATGACAAAACCAATCATCTGGATTAAATGAACATATTCCAAGAATGTAGCTTAATTCAAAAATGAAGCTAACAGAATTAAGGTGAACAGAATCATTTCTTCAATTATTTTTAATGACAAACATATATACATGTATATGAAGATAACAGCTGGAAAATTAAGAAGGATGAAAGAAACTTTAAGGTTTATTACCGGCAGCGTACAGATTTTGAGTGTTTGAGTAGCTGTTGGTATGGCTGGCTTCGAAGTGATGTTACTTGTGGTCTCAGATCGTGTCACAGCTTGCTGAGGAGATACCAACATCAACTGACCACTGTTACTTTTGATCAAAACTGTTCCTATAGTCAAAAGAAAACAAAATGTGACTTCTGAGTTAATGAAGCATAATCATCATACGTTTTGTTTTCCCATTTCTTTCAACACTGTAAAATGCTCTGAGTAAGTGATTAGTACATACAGTAGTCCCCCTTATCTGTAGTTTTAGCTACTCACTGTCAACCATGGTCCAGAAGTAGATAATCTCCTCCTGACTTAGCATCAGAAGACTGATATATGCCTAAGGCTATGTCACAGTGCCTATGCATTCGCCTCACTTCATCTCCTCATGTAGATACTTTATCATCTCATGTTATCACAAGAAGGGTGAAAACAGCACAATAAGATATTTTGAGACAGTGATCATGTAACCTTTCTTTACAGTATATTGCTATAATGGTTCTATTATTGGTTGTTCTTCATTTCTTACTGTGCCCAATTTATAAATTAAACTTTATCATAAGTCTGTATGTATAGGAAAAACAGTATATATAGGGTTCCATACTATCCACAGTTCCAGACATCCACTGGAACATATCCTCCCACAGATAAGGGGAGAATACTGTACTGAATTCCATATCTACTAATTATCATATATAACACAGAAAGTGTTTCATTCAAAGCTATTTAAAATATTAAAAGTCTAAGAATACTGCCAAGATACTCCTAAAGAAAGCAAAATACTTTTCCTTCATGACATTTTATAGTTGATAAAACAGCAAATGCATCAGGAAGATCTAAAACCACATATACACCAAACAATAGAGCCCAAAGTACATAATACTAAACTGACAAAAATGAAAGGAAAAACAGACAATTTAACAATACTTGGGAGACTTTAATATCCCACTTTTGGTAAAGGATAGACAACTAGACAGAAGATCAATAAGGAAATAAAATACTTGAACAACTCTATAAATGAACCAGACCTGAAACATATCTATAGCATATCCCACCCAACAACAGCATTCTTCTTAAATATACATAGAACATTCTCAGGATGGAACATATACTAAGACATAGAACAAGCCTCAAAAAAGTTAAAAGAATTGAAATCATACAATGTATGGTCTCAAAATGGAATAAAATTAGTTATCAGTGACAAAAGAAATTGGAGGAACTCACAAATATGTAGAAATTAATTATTCCTAAGTAGCCAGAGTTGGTCAATGAAGAAATCACAAGGGAAATTAGAAAACACTCTGAGATGAGTGAAAATGAAGACACAACAAACCAAAATTTATGGGATGCAGTGCATAGAGGGAAATTTATAGTCTAAATGCCCATATTTAAAAAGAAGGAAAATTAAAATCAGTAACTTAACCTTCCATCTTAAGACACTGTGAAAAAAAGAAAATAAAAACTGAACCAAACAAATGAAAGGAAATTAATAAAGATTGGGGCAGAGGTAAAAGGAATAGAGAATGGAAAAACAATTGAGAAAAATCAAAACAAAAGTTGTTTTCTGGTAAAGATCAACAAAACTGGCACACCTTTACCTAGATAAAGAGGAGAGAGTGTTCAAACTATAAAATCAGGAATGAAGGAGAGAACATTACTGCCAGCCTTCCAGAAAGACAGATTATAAGGAAATACTATAAGCAATTATAAACCAATAAATTAGATAACTTATATGAAATGGACAAATTCCTAGAAACAAATTACTGAAACTGACTCAAAAAAATATGCTAACTGATCAGACCTCTAACAAATACTGAATTAGTAATAAAAAAATGCATCCAGAAAATAATCCGAGGTCCAGATGGCTTCACTGGTGAATTCTACCAAACATTAAGGAAAAGTTTATGCTAATCCTTCACAAACTCTTCCAAAAAAATAAAAGAAGGGTGAACATGTCTCAGCTCATACTGAAAGGTCAGTATTATCCTGATACCAAAACCAAGACATCACAAGTAAACTAGAGACCAACATGCCTTAAGAATATTGATGCAAAATTCTCAACAAAGTATTAGCAAACTGAATCCAGCAACATATAAGTGTTAGATTCCATGACCAAGTCATAGTTATCTCAGTATGCAAGTTTGTTTTAACATATGAACATTAATTAACGTAAAACCTACCCGTAAAGGACAAAAACCACATGATCATCTCAACAGATGCGAAAAAAAAACATTTGAAAGATCCATCACCCCTACCTGATATAGGGGATCTATAGAAGATGCACCACTAATATCATACTTAACAATAGGAGGCTAAATGCTTTCCCCCTAAGATCGAGAATAAGACAAGGATATCTGAGATAAGCAATGAGACAAGGTTGCCTACAAATACTACTTTTTTTTAACATCGTAGTGAGAGTTCTGATCAGGGCAACTAAGCCAAGAAAATGAATTAAAAGGTATCCAGATTAGAAAGAAAGTAGTAAAACTATTCACATATAATATGATCTTGTATACAGAAAAACCTAACAAGCCCACAAAAAAACCTATGAAAATTAATAAATATGTTCAGCTAGGCAGCAGGATATATGACAAACATAAAAAAAACACCAACTGTATTTCTATACACTTGCAAAGAGTAACTGTAAATGGAGTTAAAAAAACTCTATTTACAATAGCACCAGAAAGAATATACTTTAGCAACAAATTTGACACAATAAATTCAAAACCAATACTCTGGAACCCACAAACTGTTGCTGGAAGAAATTAGAGGTGATATAAATAAATGGAAAGACATCCCATGTTTCTGGATGGAGAGACTTAATAACTACTTTGCAAGTCTGTTAAAAGGATCAAACAAAACAATGCCTTTGAGTGTATTTTAAAATTTAATTTAAAAAGTTTTTTTAGGGCGGAGCCAAGATGGCGGCGTGAGTAGAGCAGTGGAAATCTCCTCCCAAAAACACATAGAGCTATGAAAATATAACAAAGAAAAATCTTCCTAAAATAGAGACCACAGGACACAGGACAACATCCAGACCACATCCACACCTGCAAGAACCCAGCGCCTTGTGAAGGGGGTAAGATACAAGCCCCAGCCCGGCGGGACCCCAGCGCCCCTCCCCCCGGCTCCCGGCGGGTGGAGAGAAACCGGAGCGGTTTTTTTTTTTTTTTTTTTTGGCGAGCGCTTTTTGGAAGCCTTAGAGGGACGGGCCCCCGTTGCTGGGGAGGCAGGGTGGCGGGACCGGTGAGGAGGTGCCTGGGAACGGCACCGGAGGACAAAGAATATCCCGCGTTTCTCCCTGCGAGACCTGGGGGCGGGTGCCTGAGACTGGTGCCTGAGGACGGAGGAGGTCGCGCGTTTTTCCCCTTTTTTTTTTCTCTCTTTTTGGCGAGCGCTTTTTGGAAGCCTTGAAGGGACGGGGACCCCAGTGCTAGGGAGGCACGGTGGCGGGACTGGTGAGTGGGTGGCTGGGACCGGCGCCTGAGGACAAAGAATATCCCCCGTTTTTCCCTGCGGGACCGGTGGGCGGGTGCCTGAGACCGGCACTTGAGGACAGAGGAAATCGCGCGTTTTTCCCCTTTTTTTTTTCTCTTTTCTGCGAGTGCTTTTTGGAAGCCTAAAAGGGACAGGGACCCCGGTGCTAGGGAGGCAGGGCGGCGGGACTGGTGAGCGGGTGCCTGGGACCGGCACCTGAGGACAAAGAATATCCCGCATTTTTCCCTGTGGGACTGGTGGGTGGGTGCCTGAGACCAGCACCTGAGGACGGAAGAAATCGCGCGTTTTTCCCCTTTTTTTTCTCTCTTTTTGCCGAGTGCTTTTTGGAAGCCTTGAAGGGACAGGGACCCCGGTGCTAGGGAGGCAGGGCGGCGGGACAGGTGAGCGGGTGCATGGGACCAGTGCCTGAGGACAAAGAATATTGAGCGTTCCTTCCCTGCGGGACCGGTGGGTGGGTGCTTTTTGGAAGCCTTGAAAGGACAGGGACCCTGGTGCTAGGGAGACAGGGCAGCAGGACCAGTGAGCGGGTGCCTGGGACCGGCACCTGAGGACAAAAAAAAAAAAAAAAAAAAAAATCGCTTGTTTTTTCCTTTTTTTTCCTTTTTTTTTCTCTTTCTTTCTGTTCCCTCTCTCATTGTTGCTGCTGTTGTTTTGGTTTGGAGAGTGCTTTTTGGAAATCTTAAAGGGGCAGGACAGGTCACTTAGACCAGAAACACGGAATCTGGGGATCTCTGGGCACTCTAACCCCCTGGGAAGCAGGGAGCACAGAGGCCCCTTACGGAGATAAATAGTCTCCTGGCTGCTCCCCCTCCAACGGGGCTCCACCATTTTGGAGGAACAGCCCCAGCCAGGCCAAGCCCACAGCAACAGCGGAGATAAACCCCAAAGCAACGGGGCAGGAAGCAGAAGCCCTGTCTGCGCACAGCTGCCCAGCACAAGCCACTAGAGGTCGCTATTCTCCCAGGAAAAGGCTACAAACCAACAAGAAGGGAAGCTCTTCCAGCGGTCACTTGTACCAGCTCTGCAAACTATCTCTATCACCATGAAAAGGCAAAACTACAGGCAGACAAAGATCACAGAGACAACACCTGAGAAGGAGACAGACCTAACTAGTCCTCCTGAAAAAGAATTCAAAATAAAAATCATGAACATGCTGACAGAGATGCAGAAAAAAATGCAAGAGCAATGGGATGAGATGCAGAGAAAAATGCAAGAGCAGTGGGATGAAGTCCGGAAGGAGATCACAGATGTCAGGAAAGAGATCACAGAAGTGAAACAATCCCTGGAAGGATTTATAAGCAGAATGGATAAGATGCAAGAGGCCATTGAAGGAATAGAAGCCAGAGAACAGGAACGTATAGAAGCTGACATAGAGAGAGATAAAAGGATCTCCAGGAATGAAACAACACTAAGAGAAATATGTGACCAATACAAAAGGAAAAACATTCGTATTATAGGGATACCAGAAGAGGAAGAAAGAGGAAAAGGGATAGAAAGTGTCTTTGAAGAAATAATTGCTGAAAACTTCCCCAAACTGGGGGAGGAAATAATCGAACAGACCATGGAATTATACAGAACCCCCAACAGAAAGGATCCAAGGAGGACAACACCAAGACACATAATAATTAAAATGGCAAGGATCAAGGACAAGGAAAGAGTTTTAAAGGCAGCTAGAGAGAAAAAGGTCACCTATAAAGGAAAACCAATCAGGCTAACATCAGACTTCTCAACAGAAACCCTACAGGCCAGAAGAGAATGGCATGATATACTTAATGCAATGAAACAGAAGGGCCTTGAACCAAGGATACTGTATCCAGCATGACTATCATTTAAATATGATGGCGGGATCAAACAATTCCAAGACAAGCAAAAGCTGAGAGAATTTGCTTCCCACAAACCACCTCTACAGGGCATCCTACAGGGACTGCTCTAGATGGGAGAACCCCTAAAAAGAGCACAGAACAAAACACACAACATATGAAGAATGGAGGAGGAGGAATAAGAAGGGAGAGAAGAAAAGAATCTCCAGACAGTGTATATAACAGCTCAATAAGCGAGCTAAGTTAGGCAGTAAGATACTAAAGAAGCTAACCTTGAACCTTTGGTAACCACGAATCTAAAGCCTGCAATGGCAATAAGTACATATCTTTCAATAGTCACCCTAAATGTAAATGGACTTAATGCACCAATCAAAAGACATAGAGTAATAGAATGGATAAAAAAGCAAGACCCATCTATATGCTGCTTACAAGAAACTCACCTTAAACCCAAAGATAAGCATAGACTAAAAGTCAAGGGATGGAAAAACATATTTCAGGCAAACAACAGTGAGAAGAAAGCAGGGGTTGCAGTACTAATATCAGACAAAATAGACTTCAAAACAAAGAAAGTAACAAGAGATAAAGAAGGCCACTACATAATGATAAAGGGCTCAGTCCAACAAGAGGATATAACCATTCTAAATATATATGCACCCAATACAGGAGCACCAGCATATGTGAAGCAAATACTAACAGAACTAAAGAGGGAAATAGACTGCAATGCATTCATTGTAGGAGACTTCAACACACCACTCACCCCAAAGGATAGATCCACCGGGCAGAAAATAAGTAAAGACACACAGGCACTGAACAACACACTAGAACAGATGGACCTAATAGACATCTATAGAACTCTACATCCAAAAGCAACAGGATATACATTCTTCTCAAGTGCACATGGAACATTCTCCAGAATAGACCACATACTAGCTCACAAAAAGAGCCTCAGTAAATTCCACAATATTGAAATTCTACCAACCAATTTTTCAGACCACAAAGGTATGAAAGTAGAAATAAATTCTACAAAGAAAACAAAAAGGCTCACAAACACATGGAGGCTTAACAACATGCTACTAAATAATCAATGGATCAATGAACAAATCAAAATAGAGATCAAGGAATATATAGAAACAAATGACAACAACAACACTAAGCCCCAACTTCTGTGGGATGCAGCGAAAGCAGTCTTAAGAGGAAAGTATATAGCAATCCAGGCACACTTGAAGAAGGAAGAACAATCCCAAATGAATAGTCTAACATCACAATTATTAAAACTGGAAAAAGAAGAACAAATGAGGCCTAAAGTCAGCAGAAGGAGGGACATAATCAAGATCAGAGAAGAAATAAACAAAATTGAGAAGAATAAAACAATAGCAAAAATCAACAAAATCAAGAGCTGGTTCGCTGAGAAAATAAACAAAATAGATAAGCCTCTAGCCCAACTTATTAAGAGAAAAAGAGAGTCACCACAAATCAACATAATCAGAAATGAGAATGGAAAAATCACGACAGACTCCACAGAAATACAAAGAATTATTAAAGACTACTATGAAAACCTATATGCCAACAAGCTGGAAAACCTAGAAGAAATGGACAACTTCCTAGAAAAATACAACCTCCCAAGACTGACCAAGGAAGAAACACAAAAGTTAAACAAACCAATTACAAGCAAAGAAATTGAAACAGTAATCAAAAAACTACCCAAGAACAAAACCCCGGGGCCGGACGGATTTACCTCGGAATTTTATCAGACACACAGAGAAGACATAATACCCATTCTCCTTAAAGTGTTCCACAAAATAGAAGAAGAGGGAATACTCCCAAACTCATTCTATGAAGCCAACATCACCCTAATACCAAAACCAGGAAAAGACCCCACCAAAAAAGAAAATTACAGACCAATATCCCTGATGAATGTAGATGCAAAAATACTCAATAAAATATTAGCAAACAGAATTCAACAGTATATCAAAAGGATCATACACCATGACCAAGTGGGGTTCATCCCAGGGATGCAAGGATGGTACAACATTCGAAAATCCATCAACATCATCCACCACATCAACAAAAAGAAAGACAAAAACCACATGATCATCTCCATAGATGCTGAAAAAGCATTTGAGAAAATTCAACATCCATTCATGATAAAAACTCTCAGCAAAATGGGAATAGAGGGCAAGTACCTCAACATAATAAAGGCCATATATGATAAACCCACAGCCAGCATTATACTGAACAGCGAGAAGCTGAAAGCATTTCCACTGAGATCGGGAACCAGACAGGGATGCCCACTCTCCCCACTGTTATTTAACATAGTACTGGAGGTCCTAGCCACGGCAATCAGACAAAACAAAGAAATACAAGGAATCCAGATTGGTAAAGAAGAAGTTAAACTGTCACTATTTGCAGATGATATGATACTGTACATAAAAAACCCTAAAGACTCCACTCCAAAACTACTAGAACTGATATCGGAATACAGCAAAGTTGCAGGATACAAAATCAACACACAGAAATCTGTAGCTTTCCTATACACTAACAACGAATCAATAGAAAGAGAAATCAGGAAAACAATTCCATTCACCATTGCATCAAAAAGAATAAAATACCTAGGAATAAACCTAACCAAGGAAGTGAAAGACTTATACTCTGAAAACTACAAGTCACTCTTAAGAGAAATTAAAGGGGACACTAATAAATGGAAACTCATCCCATGCTCATGGCTAGGAAGAATTAATATCGTCAAAATGGCCATCCTGCCGAAAGCAATATACAAATTTGATGCAATCCCTCTCAAATTACCAGCAACATTCTTCAATGAATTGGAACAAATAATTCAAAAATTCATATGGAAACACCAAAGACCCCGAATAGCCAAAGCAATCCTGAAAAAGAAGAATAAAGTAGGGGGGATCTCACTCCCCAACTTCAAGCTCTACTACAAAGCCATAGTAATCAAGACAATTTGGTACTGGCACAAGAACAGAGCCACAGACCAGTGGAACAGATTAGAGACCCCAGAAATTAACCCAAACATATATGGTCAATTAATATTTGATAAAGGAGCCATGGACATACAATGGCAAAATGACAGTCTCTTCAACAGATGGTGCTGGCAAAACTGGACAGCTACATGTAGGAGAATGAAACTGGACCATTGTCTAACCCCATATACAAAGGTAAACTCAAAATGGATCAAAGACCTGAATGTAAGTCACGAAACCATTAAACTCTTGGAAAAAAACATAGGCAAAAACCTCTTAGACATAAACATGAGTGATCTCTTCTTGAACATATCTCCCCGGGCAAGGAAAACAACAGCAAAAATGAGCAAGTGGGACTACATTAAGCTGAAAAGCTTCTGTACAGCGAAAGACACCATCAATAGAACAAAAAGGAACCCTACAGTATGGGAGAATATATTTGAAAATGACAGATCTGATAAAGGCTTGACGTCCAGAATATATAAAGAGCTCACACGCCTCAACAAACAAAAAACAAATAACCCAATTAAAAAATGGGCAGAGGAACTGAACAGACAGTTCTCCAAAAAAGAAATACAGATGGCCAAGAGACACATGAAAAGATGCTCCACATCGCTAATTATCAGAGAAATGCAAATTAAAACTACAATGAGGTATCAGCTCACACCAGTAAGGATAGCTGCCATCCAAAAGACAAACAACAACAAATGTTGGCGAGGCTGTGGAGAAAGGGGAACCCTCCTACACTGCTGGTGGGAATGTAAATTAGTTCAACCATTGTGGAAAGCAGTATGGAGGTGCATCAAAATGCTCAAAACAGACCTACCATTTGACCCAGGAATTCCACTCCTAGGAATTTACCCTAAGAACGCAGCAATCAAGTTTGAGAAAGACAGATGCACTCCTATGTTTATCGCAGCACTATTTACAATAGCCAAGAATTGGAAGCAACCTAAATGTCCATCTGTAGATGAATGGATAAAGAAGATGTGGTACATATACACAATGGAATACTACTCAGCCATAAGAAGTGGAAAAATCCAACCATTTGCAGCAACATGGATGGAGCTGGAGAGTATTATGCTCAGTGAAATAAGTCAAGCGGAGAAAGAGAAATACCAAATGATTTCACTCATCTGAGGAGTATAGGAACAAAGGAAAAACTGAAGGAACAAAACAGCAGCAGAATTACAGAACCCAAAAATGGACTAACAGGTACCAAAGGGAAAGGAACTGGGGAGGATGGGTGGGCAGGGAGGGATAATGGGGGGGAAGAAGAAGGGGGGTATTAAGATTAGCATGCATGGGGGGGAGGGAGAAAGGGGAGGGTGGGCTGCACAACACAGAGAGGACAAGTAGTGACTCTACCACATTTTGCTAAGCTGATGGACAGTAACCGTAATGTGGTTGTTAGGGGGGACCTGATATAGGGGAGAGCATAGTAAACATAGTATTCTTCAGGTAAGTGTAGATTAAAAATTAAAAAAAAAAAAAAGAAAGAAAGAAAGAAAAGGGGGATTACTCCTTAACAGGATAAAACTATTGGTAAATCAAAGATCAACGCATGCTTTAAATATCCTTAATGTTGATCACTTAAAGGGTGTCAGATGATCAGCTATGGAGGTACTCTTTTCTGATAATATTCCTTTCTCTTAATTAAAAAAAAAAAAAAAAAGCAGTTACTGTGTGCTGACCTCCAATGAGTTCTGCACAGTGGTATAGAGGGCATGTCAAAGTGTGGGCAAAGGGTCTGTTTGTTTCTACGCAGAAGATCAAGGCCTAGCTTGGATACCCAGAAAATGAACTAAGATACGATATGAGGAGGAGCTTCCGGCATCAGCACTCTCTGGAGGACTCGTGCCGGGGGATGATCATCAAAAAGCCTCCACAGGGATCCGGACGATGCTGCGGTTGTGGCTGCATCCAGCCCACCGTCTCCTGGACATGCCATAAGAAGGAGGAGGGAGATGTCTAGGCTGGCATGTGCATACAGTGAGACAACGAATTTGACTGGATCTGTACTGTTGGAACTCAACCAGGAGTTGGGAGGGGTGCAAGTTGTAGCACCCCAAAATCTCATGACTATAGACTATCTATGGTTAAAAGAACATATGGGATGTGAACAGATCCCAGAAATGGGCTGCTTTAATTTGTCTGATGGTTCAAGTACAGTTGGAAAATATCCATCATATCATAGATAAATTTTCACAAATGCCTAGGGTGCCTAAATGGTTTTCTTGGCTTCACTGGAGATGGCTGGTAATTATAGATTTGCTTTGTTTATGTCACCGTATTCCTATTATGTTAATATGTGTGTGCAAATTAGTTAGTAGTTTAAAACCTATACATACTTAAGGTACTATACAAGAAGATATGTCAAAGAAATAATCAATCCTCCCAAGTTTCCTTCATATGCTACATCTATAGCTTTTCTTCTTCCTTCCTAATTACAAACCTTAAAATGAATTCGTTCCTCATATCGAATTTACCGAGTATCATAATTCCTCCAGGTGGTAAAGATACCTCGAGACAAGTGCTGGGCATAGAAGCCACAGGGCATAAATCTGCAAAGAAGTAAAAAGCTAACCTTTGCAAACAATATGGCTTCTCTCTCACTTACCAACTTTACATTTCCCTGTATGGCCCCGGAAGATGACTGGTTAGCCAGAGACGGGTAAGATTCCTCAAGGGAGGAACAACCTAAGACAGGCACAGTCGCAGGGGGGCCATCAGGTGAGAATTTGGGGATCAACAGAGGTGAGGCTCAGAACCTCACCCCCCCTGCTTTGAGAGAAATCTTCTGCATCCGTGGATGTCTTGCTGCCCTTGTCTAGCCTGGATAAATACTTAGTCCATAGGCACACACCTGATCATCTGATCATCTACATTTGCCTTCTTACAGCACTAAACTATGTTTTCTACCTTTATCATGCATCTACCTACCACTTCAGCATTTTATTAAAAATAAAAATAATAATAATAATAGGAGAAATGTGGGATCAACATATAAATCAAGTACAAAAATCAAATGAATATTCATATTTGACCTGATGGTTTATAGGTCATATTGCATGATCAAAACCGAAAGTTTCTGTGATGAATGCCCTTGTACTGTTCACCATGTAAGAATTTATTCACTCTGTAAGAATTCGTTCACCATGTAAGAACTTGTTCGTTATGCTTCAGAAGATTGGAGACTGATGAGAATTAGGCTTGAGATGGATTAATGATTGTACATTGAGCGTTGACCCCCCTATACTGAATTTTATTGTTGTTAACAACCATTTGATCAATAAATATGAGAGATGCCCTCTCAAAAAAAAAAAAAAAAAAAAAAATCAAATGAATATTCATATTTGACCTGATGGTTTATAGGTCATATTGCATGATCAAAACCGAAAGTTTCTGTGATGAATGCCCTTGTACTGTTCACCATGTAAGAATTTATTCACTCTGTAAGAATTCGTTCACCATGTAAGAACTTGTTCGTTATGCTTCAGAAGTTTGGAGACTGACGAGAATTAGGCTTGAGATGGATTAATGATTGTACATTGAGCATTGACCCCCCTATACTGAATTTTATTGTTGTTAACAACCATTTGATCAATAAATATGAAAGATGCCCTCTCAAAAAAAAAAAAAGTTTTTTTACTATCAGTAGTAGTTGTTACTAATGCCACAAGACCCACAACCCAAACTTTTCAACTAAGTACTCAAAACATCACAAGGAGGTAATAGAATAGCGGCAGATAGACAATACTGAGAATAAAAATGAGTAGCTCATCTGAACCCTGCATCTTCTCCTGTCAGAAGTGTTTATCTATCTCAAAGGCCCAACTCCAATGGGCAACCACTTAGTAAAAAGCACTAACTGAGTACAAAGAAAACTGAGTATTAGTCTCTTTTCTGAAGACCAGTTACCAAGTCTTTTGAAACCAATCCTGATAAAAATGAGATTCACTTTTTCTCATCATAAAAGGATAGCCAGCATTGCCTACTAATTCTACGGACATGTTGAAATAAAAATAATCATATACCAGGTTACAGAGCACCTTTCTTATAAAAATATGAAGATCTTAAAGTGTAAAATGGTCCATTGTCCACTCTATCTGGTACATAATTTAACATACTCTACTTGCCTGACCAATGAACTACTATTTCTCAAGATGCTTTTCCTATTTTGTTGTCTTGGTAGCAAGATGATCTGGATGGATGTTGCTGATTTGACCATATTGCTAGCCTTGGTAAATTGTGACCCTGAAGGATTGCAGACCCATACAAATGTAAGAGCCACAAAGTCATCTATTACAATTTAATACCTATATACATTAATGCCTGATTGGTGACCTTCAAGTCTCTAATCATAGTCCAGAGTTAGGAAGGTGGAGAAGTACAAATATCACTTCTTCATAAGCAGACCAGAAATATAAGGTTCTTCCTTAATATGGAATCAAAAGGTTTTTCCCTTTAATATTCACATATATGAGGATCCCTTGTGCAATCACACAAAATAAGCCTACTTTCATTTCTAAAGGACAATCCTTTACACACTTAAAGGCAATTAATATATCATAAGTTGTATTCTTCCTCAGGAACCATAGGCCCAATACTTTAAATTTTCCATGTCATAGTTTCCCCTACTGAGCTTGAGTCACTTAAATTTCCCTCTTTCCATTTATTTCCATAATTCTTTGAGTATATGAAAGAAAATTTAAGTCACTCAAGAAGTTTTTTTATCCCAGATTCTGCTCTTTGTTAATGGAACATCTCCCCTATCCTCCATTTACACAGCTGAATTGTCAAAATGGAGTTTTTTATTGACTCTTTCATCTTCTAAAAGAAAGACCATACCATTTCAGGTGATTTTTATCTTTTTAACTTCCCATATTTTTATATACACATGTATTAACTGACAAAAAAATAAGACTGTTGAAGAAAAATTAAGCCCAGAGTAAATAAAGTAGATCCTGGAAATCTCTTTGATTTACAGAAGAGAAATTGCATCTACCTTATTTATTATTGCATCCATGGAACTGAGCATAGCACCTAGCATACAGTTAGCACTCAGTATCAGTACATTTAAAAACATATCAATCACTTTAAAACACTCATATTTCCTTGATCCAGAAATTCCAGTTCTTATTATCTGTCCCAAGAAAATAATCCAGATAACACAATTTAAACTCAAAAACATTTGGTTTGCCTTTAAGTGATTCTTTACATAAAAATTATGAGTGACCTAAATGGACAGAGAAATGATTAAGTAATGGCTTATACAGCCAATAAAAGTAAACTTTTGAGTTTATAACATATAAATCTGTTACCATATAATGGTAAGCAAAAAGCAGGGTATAAATTCTATCATAGGATCCCATTTATGTAAAAAATAGAGGAGGCATGCATACTTTCTTTTCCAAAGAAACTAATATATACATATCAAAAACTGTAGATCAATAAAGTTAACATAAATAGAAGACTAAAAATACACTAAAAATATTTTGGGGTAATTTTTCTATGTTTTCCAAATTTTCCCCAAGAAACACCATTTTTCAATTATTAAAAAATGGGGGCAGATAGGCATTAAGGTTATTTAAAGATCCTACCTTTTAAACTACTAGGAATTTGGTAGATTCTAATGCACACTAGATAAATAGCAACCCCAGAGTATCTAAAGCCAAATTCTATACAGGTACCTTAAATGTTCAGGACATTCTTGCTGTACAGCACTGTATTCCACACAAATGGTGCTCCCCAGAGTTCTGTGACATGCAGATGTATATACTGATTTTATTTAATCCATATGATACTTTTATGAAGAAGATAAGGATCCATATTTCAGACATTAGAAAACTTAGGTTGAAATGAGGTTAATCAACTTGCCCAAGATTACAAACCTATCAAGTGGCAGAGCTGGGATTCAAATCCAAGTCCACTGATTTCAAAGCCAATACTCTAACCTATATTGCTACACTCCACTATTTTCCCCAAAATGCAAACCAACTTGATTAGCACACCACCAAGCCCTTCCTCGGTGGCCCTGAACTAAACCTTCCCAGAAATATATACTATATACTTTACTTCAAGCTGACAAGAGCCGGCTTAGGCACAGTTATTCAGTAAATAACAGATCTACTTAATATTATCATCTAGCCCACATTTCTCTATATTCAAAGTCTCTCTCTCTCCACTCAGTAATAAGCTTCATCTTATCCTACTATTATTAAAGTTAACTGTGGAAAATGACTTATTACATTCCATGGGTTTGCTTTTTAAAATTAAATATTAATGCTAATTATGCATTTAAACAATCTTTTGGGGATGAAATCTGGCAATCCTATTAAAAGATTATCTTTTGAACCAAGAATTCCACTTCTGGCAATTTATCCTACAAAAACACATTTATAAAACTACACAAAAATATTCATCACCCTATCAAATTACCAACAGCATTCTTCAACAAACTGGAACAAATAGCTCTAAAATTCATATGGAAGTACAAAAGACCCTGAATAGCCAAAGCAATCCTGAGAAGGAAGAATAAAGTGCGGGGGATCTCACTCCCCAACTTCAAGCTCTACTACAAAGCCACAGTAATCAGATAATTTGGTACTGGCACAAGAACAGATCATAGAGCAGTGGAACAGAATACAGACTCCAGATATTACCCCAAACATATATGGTCAATTAATATATGATAAAGGAGCCATGGACATACAATGGGGAAATAACAGCCTCTTCAACAGTTGGTGTTGGCAAAACTGGACAGCTACATGTAAGAGAATGAAACTGGATCACTGTCTAACCCCATACACAAAAGTAAATTTGAAATGGATCAAAGACCTGAATGTAAATCATGAAGCCATAAAACTTTTAGAAAAAAACATAGGCAAAAATCTCTTGGACATAAACATGAGTGACCTCTTCCTGAACATATCTCCCCGGGCAAGGGAAACAAAAGCAAAAATGAACAAGTGGGACTATAACAAGCTGAAAAGCTTCTGTACAGCAAAGGACACCATCAATAGAACAAAAAGGCATCCTACAGTATGGGAGAATATATTCATAAATGACAGATCCGATAAAGGGTTGACATCCAAAATATATAAAGAGCTCATACCCTCAACAAACAAAAAGCAAATAAGCCAATTAAAAAATGGGCAGAGGAGCTGAACAGACAGTTCTCTAAAGAAGAAATTCAGATGGCCAACAGACACGTGAAAAGATGCTCCACATCGCTAGTCTTCAGAGAAATGCAAATTAAAACCACAATGAGATATCACCTCACACCAGTAAGGATTGCCACCATCCAAAAGACAAATAACAATAAATGTTGGCGAGGTTGTGGAGAAAGGGGAACCTTTCTACACTGCTGGTGGGAACGTAAATTAGTTCAACCACTGTGGAAAGCAGTATGGAGGTTCCTCAAAAAGCTCAAAATAGAAATACCATTTGACCCAGAAATTCCACTCCTAAAAATTTACCCTAAGAATATAGCAGCCCAGTTTGAAAAAGACACATGCACCCTTAGGTTTATCGCAGCACTATTTACAATAGCCAAGAAATGGAAGCAACCTAAGTGTCCATCAGTAGATGAATGGACAAAGAAGATGTGGTACATATACACAATGGAATATTATTCAGCTATAAGAAGAAAACAAATCCTACCATTTGCAACAACATGGGTGGAGCTAGAGGGTATTATGCTCAGTGAAATAAGCCAGGCGGAGAAAGACAAGTACCAAAAGATTTCACTCATCTGTGGAGTATAAGAACAAAGAGAACACTGAAGGAACAAAACAGCAGCAGAATCACAGAACCCAAGAATGGACTAACAGTTACCAAAGGAAAGGGACTGGGAAGGAAGGGTGGGAAGGGACGGATAAGGGAGGGGGAAGACAGGGGGCATTACGATTAGCATGTATAATGTGGGGGGAGGCACGGGGAGGGCTGTGCAACACAGAAGACAAGTGTTGATTCTACAGCATCTTACTACGCTGATGGACAGTGACTGTAATGGGGGTTGTGGAGGGGACTTGGTGAAGAGGGGAACCTAGTAAACATAATGTTCCTCATGTAATTGTAGATTAATGATACCAAAAAAAAATTCATCAAAGATGTTTAACACAGCATCGTTTGTAATAACAAAGTAGTACAAACAATATAAATGTCTACGAATAGGAAGTGGTCAAATAATGACTACACTGATACAATGGAGTACCAAGCAATTCAAAAAATGAGGAAGATTTACAGGTATTAACATAAAAATATACAAAATATTGTTAACAGTAATATTCTAGTGAATTGGGTATTACATTTTAGTAATGGTTTTTTCTTTACATGAACATATATCACTTTTGTAAGCGGAATAAGCAAAGAAATTAAAAATGAAATGCATTGATTATGTGTGACGTTCCTTGGAATCCCTCAGGGGCTGCTGCAATTGCCCTCTACTCTGTCCACATAAACTCAGGCATGCTTTCAAATACTAAGTGTCTTCTCTACGCCAAGCAACTTACTAGGCCTGAGGATAATAGTCTGCAAGAGTCCCTACCTTTGCAGAACTTACAAGCAAAAATAGAAGCAATAATAATTAAGTGTGAGAGTACTATGGTGGTGAAAGTACGGAGTACAAGTGGGAACATAGAAGAGAACCTAACCTAGCCTTGAAAAGGAGCTCAAGAGGTATGCCAGCATTTCGAACAAGTAACAACTGTCCATAGACTAATGCATTGACACTATCAAGTCAAGCTAACTCCACCACGTTTGAAATCCCAACAGTGGATGACACATTTGGTGAGCACTGAAGAGAATAACCTCTCATTTCACAAAGTCCAGCAGCACTGTAATAACTGTGAAGGCTGATGATTGTGTAATAATCCCTTTGATAACGCTAGGGTGGAAACAAGAACCACTAACTTACCCTGCACTGGTTCAGAAATCTGAGAAAGATGCAAACCCTGGTCAGGTTTCAGCACGAAGAAGTTAATGAAAAAGGACCTGAACTGTTTCAAATAACTTTCCCAAACTTCTACAGTCTGTCAAGCAGAATTTACCACAGTTTGTAACATAAAAGAAACAGCCAAGTGCTTGCTCATCAAGCTCAAACTAATATTAGGAGAGAGTCAGAATACCAGAAATACAAAGGGCCTAAAATCCCTCATGTTCACAAAAGGGAAGACTTCAGAGATTACCAAAAACATTCAACAGAATAATTTCCAGAGCGTTGTTATAGTTTCTTTCATTTCCTCACAATGCCTCCCCTTTTTATTTCCAGCCCCTGCTCCCTAGAAAAACTTGGGGTGCCTATTTACATTTCTTATACCAGTTCTGTTCACAGAGTAAATTCTTAAAGAGAAATCAAATACTTAAAATATTCATTACCTTGGAAAAAGAAGAGTTCACATCTATATAATGTAAGCATCCTCTGTTAATCAACTGCTAACCCTCGTATATAAAAGAAATGGTACAAGACTCATAACCTATTTAAAAGTTGCTTTAATCAGTTTCCATTTCATTCCTCAACTATCAGTTATCGCGCACCAATGAAAGCACTAATGTTACTATGCTTTTCTGCCACACACATCAGCAGAAATCCCCAATGGTTGCTCTTCAAAGCATCTCCTTACCTCCTCTGGAACTAACATTCCTGAAGGTAATCTCTCTCTTATCTTTTATGGAAGTTTCTCCATGATTAACAGCATAATATGTTTTAGTGTTATGTATACTCAGGCTGTGGTTCTGCTTTGCTACTTATTTAGCTCTGCAAGTTTCGGTTTTGGTTTCTTTGTATATAAAAAGATTAGGCTCCAAAATTATATAATCGCCTTTTAGCACTGCTATGTGGCAAAGTGTACACTCCCCAAGTAGTAAGAACCTGTGATGTGGGAAGAGCTGAACAGACCTAGATTCAAATTCCCTGACACCTATAAATTGTATGGTATTGAGCAAATTACTTAGAGGTCTCTTTCCTTATTTGCTATCTATTACCACCAACAAACAAAAGAATATAATACTGTATAAAAGATGCCTACCATAGTATACCTTAAATTAGTGATCAGTTTCCACTTACCTACAAGTTCTTACTCTTGAAAACTGTATTTTAATACTTTCTTGATTGTTTCTAAACAAACTTACTGACTAGATAGGAACTCAGTTTTTAACAAATTAGGTGGTAATGTCATTTAAACACATCCATAACGACTTTATAAGAGTATATGCAGAATGACAATTTAGAACTGGCAGAAAATGTATCCAGTAGTGTTCAGAGCCTTAGGTCTATCTACCTCCAGAACCATACAGAACTGAAACAGAAATTCACCAAAAGTGAAGAACTTAACCTTTCTACAATGTTCATGACAAAACTGAACATTAGCTACAAGAGAGCCCCTATTGTTTTGCCAGGGGATACTAAAGCCTTTTGAACCAAATGCTTCCACTTCTTTACCCTCTTTGCAGATCAGCATTCCAATTACTGTGAAGCAAAATAAATATAAGACAATATAATTATAAGTAGAATTCACTCCAAAGAAGACTGTGAAATGTGCTTTTGTTTTCCCCACTTAAATTCCAAGACACTTTCAGTTGACAAAAGAAGGTAGACACTGAAGTATCATTCGGCATATTCACAATATGTAAATGATCACAAAGCAAAACCTTTGCAAAAATCATGACAAGCAGCCCAACAGAGTAAACCCAGTAAACAGTAGTCACAGAGGAGGGAGGGATAAGGGGGAAAAAAGGGGCATTACTATTAGCAGACATAATGTAGGGAGGGGGGGCACGGGGAGGGCTGTACAACACAGAGAAGACAAGTAGTGATTCTATAGCATCTTACTACACTGATGGACAGTGACTGTAATGGGGTATGTGGGGAGGACTTGATGATGGGGGGAGTCTAGTAAACATAATATTGCTCAAAAAAAAAAGCATTGCTAAATGTAATTATGTAGTTATAAAAGACAGCATAAAAATGTAAAAAAAAAAAAAGTAGTCACAGACTCATTAACCTGTAACATTTACAGGCTGCTTCAAATGTAACAATCCCACCGCTCTCATCTGCTTGTCAACTCTGGCACTTGGTCCTTGTGAAAGGGATTCTTCTAACTGAAAGTTACCATCATCACACATCTAAAATAAAGATTGTGCTGGAAGCAGCATTCTTCACTTCTGGTACTGGAAAGCAGTACACTTACTTAGCTCGCTTAAATTTTAAAATTCTCTTTCATTCTTAACATACAACCTCTTAAGTACACTTTTTCTACATTATCATGTCAGCATCTGGATATATATCGGTCCTTTCTCCACATGAAAATAAACTTCAGCTGGACTCTGTCTTCTCCCAGGAGCCAGTACCTAAAGGCCCTCCTCAACATGCTGCTCCAGCTTTTACCCTGTCACTTAGGTAAAAAGATTATTTCCTTAAATACAGTAAGAAAGACCACGTAGTAAGGTCTCGAGGACGCTACATTAATTATAAAGCCCAATCACTGCCCTGCAGTCAGGATTATCAAAGGTTCTCTTGACTGAGTTTTTTGAGCTCGCAGCCAGAAGGAGCAATCCGGGGCTGCGACGTTTCATGTATTCACGCGCCGGACCGACGTACCTGGAGGAAGCTGCAAATTGGCAGGCAACTGGATTGCTGTGGTGTTGGGGGCTTTCACAGCGACTATCTGAGGGGCCGGCAGCGCAGGACCGCTGCTGAGTTTAGCAGGAGCGCGGACAGCAGCCACCTTGGTCACCAGGGTCCCCACGGGGGACTGCACGGGCTGGGCCGCCGAGGACTCCACGCAGACACCGACAGGAGCCCTGGTCACGGAGCCCAAGGCGCCCGGAGTGTGCTCCGCCCGGAGGGGCAGAGTCGCAGCAGGAGCCATGCTCACGGTCCCGGCGGCGCCCACGCGGTGAGCCGCGGGAGGGGCGCCGGCCGGTTCTGAGAGGCCCGCGGGCATCCCCCGGGCAGATCAGCGGCAGCTGCGGCGCCGCCGTTCCGGGAGCAGCAAGGGGAGGATTGACAAGCGGCGACCGACTCCAGCGCAGTTCCGGCTCCGCAGCATCGCTAGGCAGAGACGTAGGGGCCGCGACCCAAAGTCAGTGGCAGGCGCCGGCTGGTGGGCGGGCCACACGCGCCCCGGACCGTCTCCCGTCCGCGGCTGCAGAGACACCTGCGCGGCCGCCCGCCGCCTCCTCCGCGGCGATCGCACGTGGTCCGGCTCGGCCCGTCGCCTCGGCCTCGGGGACCGCGGCCGAGGCGCCGGCTGCGCGGTTCCCGGAAGAGCGTCACTTCGGTCCCCACCTCCCACCAAAACTCTGCGCCGCGGTTCCCCCGCCAGAAATTCAAAACTACAAAGTCCGAGCGGCTCAAAACCCCCTACGCGCACTCAGCACAGCCCCACGGCGCCGCCCCGCCAGCCATGTTTATATAGCCACGCGGAGACCTCGCGCACGCGCACAGACCGCCGCCTCCGCCCCGGGCTTCCCCCGGAATCCGGCCTTCTGATTGGCCACGGACTGGAATTGCGCTCGTGACGTCGCTAGGGCGACTCCGAAGGGCGTTAGAATCTTCCCCAGAGTCGGGAGGAGGGAGGGGCGAGCTGCCAAAAGTCTCCAAGTGGGAGAGGCAGACGGCGCTCGGAGGCTGCGGCATCTGCGGTCCTCCGCTTGGTATTCCCAGTTGCGTGTTCCTTCGAAAGCCTGGACCGTACTTTCCACGGCTTCTACTTTTTAAGAAAAAGATGTGGAACACTGATTAGGGAGAACCGTAGCTCAGTCAAAACTCAGTCACGCTTCCTCAGTGTTCTTCTGCCGACTTTGCTCTAAAGCGCTCCTAAAAGCATTACAGTTAACATTGTGAAAAAAAATTTTAAATGACCATTTCTTTCTTTTAAATATTTAAGAACATAAACACTTGAGGAAGGAAAGTTGAAAGTTTGAGAACTCGCCTTTCTGAACTTCCATTAGACTCCAGCCTCAACTCATACTTTGTTAGGTAAATTACCTCAGTCTTCTAGAACAGGCTTGGCTGAGGAAGTATACTTACTTTTTAAGGTGACTGCAAACATTTTTCTTGTAATTGTTTACCTTACAATTTGTCTGACAGGAACTTTAATTTCTAGTTGCCCAGAATATACTTCTCTTTACCTAGCACAGAACCACTGTCCTGAATGTGGAGTTTAGTAATGATTCTCTGTTTACTGCATTTCCTTCCTTTAGAAAGTTACAATAAAACAGGATACACAAGGGGGACAAACTGAATTTTCTCTAAGTGAGAAAAGAAAAAAATGCAGGGGGACAACTACACCTTGATTTTATTTTTATCTGGTAAAATATTTGTAAAACTAAAGATGTTGAAAATATTTAGTCATTTACTCTGTTAGTCTGTTCAGGCTGCTGTAACAAAATACCACGGACTGAGTAGCATATAAACAGCGGAAATTTATTGTTCACAGTTTTGGAGACTGGAAGTCTGATATCAGGGTGCCAGCATGGTCAGGGGAGGGGTTTCTTCCAGACTTCTCACTGTGTCTTCACATGACAGAAGGGGCAGATGGGCAAAGGATGTTTGTAGAGCCTCTTCTATAAGGTACTAATCGCATTCATGAGGGTTCCACCTCATGATTTAAGCACCTCCCAAAGGCTCCACCTACTAATACTAAACACCTTTGGAAGTTAGGATTTCCACACATGAATTTTTCGGAGATGCAAACATAGCAACTTCTAAATGAGGGCTAAATCATTAATTGTCCAAATATTATGGTTATAGATTTAAATAATGAAACAAAACTATGACCAAATACTAAATTTGTATTTCCAGTATTTCATTATTTTTATACACATGAACAGGTGCAAAACCAAAGGCTAAGGGTTTAACTATCAAGTGGACAATGTATATCATTCTTATTGTCCTTTGATTTTCCAAGTGCCTACAAGTCTCCAGAAACTGAATTAAAGTTTACTATTCTGTAGTATTTAAACAGGAAGACTTGTTTATCTGTTAAGTGAAATCATCTGAAAAATCTGCCTAAGAAAATGTAACTATTTGGCTAGGATGGTATGGCCTCAGCTTTAAATGGTACCAGGAACAAATGCCTTTAAGTTCTATACCTTGACCTGCTCCAGTATTTGTTTTCACATCAGAGCATTTAAATACTTTCTGCAACAGAACATCCCCTACACCACCACTCTATTCCTTTCCTCTTAAAGGAATGCAGCTTAAACTCCCAAAGAGTTTTGACTTCATTAATGACTTCCATTTTTATGCCTTCATTAAAGGTTTAATGAAACCTAAGACATTCTTTTAAATTTTTACTGTCTGTGGTTTGTTTTTATATACAGTCTTACATTAGTTTCAAATACACAACACAGTGGTTCAGCAGTTACCGAGTATTATTAAATCTTCACCCCCACTAGCACAGCTACTATCTGTCAACATAGGAAAATGTTCCAGAATCACTGGCTATATTAAATTTTTACTATTTGAAAGTAAAGTAATTTCTTAAATTCAAAAAGACATACACACCCCTATGTTTATTGCAGCACTATTTACAATAGCCAAGATATGGGAGCAACCTGAGTGTCCATCATTAGATGAATGGATAAAGAAGATGTGGTACATATACACAATGGAATACTACACAGCCATAAGAAAGAAACAAATTCTGCACTTTGCAACAACATGGATGGAGCTAGAGGATATTATGCTCGGTGAAATAAGTCAGGCCAAGAAAGACAAGTACCAAATGATTTCCCTCATTTATGGAGTATAACAACAAAGCAAAACTGAAGGAACAAAATAGCAACAGACTCACAGACTCCAAGAAGGGACTAGCAGTTACCAAAGAGGAGGGGTGGGGAAGGGCAGGTGGGGAGGGAGGGAGAAGGGTATTCAGGGTTATTATGATTGGCACACATGGTGTGGGGGAGATCAGGGGGAAGACAGTGTAGCACAGAGAAGGCAAAATAGTGACTGCAGCATGTTACTACCCTGATGGCCAGTGACTGCAATGGGGCTTGGGAGGGGCAAGATAACAGGGGTGAATGTAGTAACCACATTGTTTTTTCATGTGAAACCTTCATAGGAGTGTATATCAATAATACCTTAATTTTAAAAAATAAAATTTTTTAATTAAAAAAAAGAAAGTAAAGTAATGCTCCTAGAATATTGGATGCAACCAAAAGATCCTAAAGAGATATATCACACTAAAGAATACTAGTTAGCCATTAAGCTACACTGTACAGGTACATTTATGGAAAAATGATCTTTGTATATTGTTTAATGAAAAAATGAGGTTATAAAATAGTGTATGAAGTATGCTTCCATTCTTTGTAAATTAAAAAATATTTAAACCAATAAGCACATAGATACATACTCATTAGAAAATTTAGGTTATACACCAAACTGTTAACAGAGGACATCTTTGGAGACATTCTAAGTGATCATTTTCTTTTTTTTTTTTAATTTTTATTTCTCTGTATTTTCTAATTTTTTAACAATGAATTAATATGTCTAATAAAAATTAACACAAGTTTTTCTTACGCTTTGTATTCTTAGTGACAATTGTGAAGCTACATACTTCCTAGTCTCCTCATATCACTCATGAAACCTCCCTGAATTTCACGAAGCTCTACAAATACAGTCAGTAGCCTGCTTAAGCTGTGCCAAGCAGAAGCTTATTACAAACACTGCCTTAATCTAGGAAGATGGGCTGTTTTCTACAGGTGTGAGTACTCGCTTTCTTTCAATCATATTAATTGTAGAAAAAGTAATAACTTTTAAACCATCTCAGAAATAATATTTTCTTTTCTACAAGATTTTACGACCACAGAACTTTGTACTTGCACTGTCTAGTTTAGCACTGTGGGTAAAATTGTAACATTTTCAGAATATCTCGCCTGGCGTTGGTGTATTTGCATATCCTCAAGGGTGGAGAGAAGTTTATCTCCATGTCAGTGGATAATTGCCTGGGCTACTGAGGGTGGGTCTAAACCTGAGAGGTTAAGTGGAGGGGCTTGCTTGCTTCCTCCAGATCAGGGGAGAGAGATAGTGCTGGACTGCAGTTTGTAAGCAATAAAAGGGTTGTAAACTTATTTCTCCCTTTGACTGATTTCAGTTTTTAGAGGTATTTTTGCCCCGGGATTTCCTCTCCCCAGAGTTACAAGCACTCATTTTCCTGAATTATGTACTCTTAGAAGCCTCTCCTCTCTGCCTCTATTTAGTCCTTCATTCAGGCAACAAATGTTTATTGAATGCTTCCTATGTGCTTGGCAGAGGAGAATATGTGTGTAGTGCAGGACCTCAGCTCCTGGCAGGATTACGCAAAGCCAAAAAATTACAATGGAGCATTAGACAGAAGGTTCATACCAGCTTTATTCTCAGTGACTAGTCGAGCCCTGAGATCACATCTGCACAAAAGTACCTGGTGGGTTAGGCGGAGCCAAGATGGCAGAGTGAGTAGAGCAGTGGAAATCTCCTCCCAAAACCACATATATTTTTGAAAATACAACAAATACAACTCTCCCTAAAAGAGAATCCAGAAGACACAGGACAACAGCCAGACTACATCCACACTGGTGAGAACCCAGTACCTGGTGAAAGGGGTAAGATACAAGCCGCAGACCAGCGGGACCCGAGGCCCCTCACCCCAGCTCCCAGTGGGAGGAGAGGAGTTGGAACAGGGCGGGAGAGGGAGCCCAGAACTGATAAACACCCAGCCCTAGCCATCCGCACCAGAGAGCAGACACACAGTGCGTGCATGGGGTGCTGGAAACTAGGGAAACAGGACAGTAAGACCTGTGAACGGGTCTCTGCAGCTGGTGCCCCAGGGACAAAGAAAAGCGAGTGCATTTTGAAAGTCTTAAAGGGACAGGTACTGCAGAGCTGGACAGAAGCGTCCGGGGACACTTAGCCCAGCGGCTGGGAATCCCGGGGAACTCTGGGCACCCTAACCCCCTGTGCAGCAGGGCACCTTGGAAGCCCCTCACAGAGATAAACAGCCTCCAGGCTGTTTCCCCTCCAACGTGGCTCTGCCATATCAGAGCAGCAGCCCGAGGCAGGCCACACCCACAGCAACTGTGGTGCTAAACTCCATAGCAGCCGGGCAGGAACCACAGACCCTCTCTGCATGCAGCTGCCCCGCATAAGCCACTAGAGGTCGCTCTTCTCCCAGGAGAGGAAGACCACAAACCATCAAGAAGATACATTCTCCCAGCCGTCACTTGCCCCAGCTCCGCAAACTATCTCTATCACCATGAAAAGGGAGAATCTAAGACAGACTAAAATCACAGAGACAACACCTGAGAAAGAGATAGACCTAACCAGTCTAACTGAAAAAGAATTCAAAATAAAAATCATAAACATGCTGATGGAGATGCAGAGAAATATACAAGAGCTAAGGGTTGTGTCCAGAGGGAGATTACAGAAGTGAAACAATCTCTGGAAGCATTTATAAGCAGAATGGATAAGATGCAAGAGGCCATTGATGGAATAGAAACCAGAGAACAGGAACGCATAGAAGCTGACGCAGAGAGAGATAAAAGGATCTCCAGGAATGAAACAATATTAAGACAACTGTGTGACCAATCCAAAAGAAACAAAATCTGCATTATAGGGGTACCAGAAGAAGAAGAAGAGAGAAAAAGGGATAGCAAGTGTGTTTGAAGAAATAATTGCTGAGAACTTCCCAACCTGGGGGAGGAAATAGTTGCTCAGACTATGGAAGTACACAGAACTCCCAACAGAAAGGACCCAAAGAGGACAACAGCAAGACAAATAAAAATTAAAATGGCAAAGATCAAAGACAAGGAAAGAGTATTAAAGGCAGCGAGAGAGAGAAAAAAGGTCACCTACAAAGGAAAACCCATAAGGCTATCATCAGACTTTTCAGCAGAAACCTTACAGGCCAGAAGAGAATGGCATGATATATTTAATGCAATGAAACAGAAGGGCCTTGAACCAAGGATACTGTATCCAGCACAACTATCATTTAAATATGAAGGAGGGATTAAACAATTCCCAGGGAAGCAAAAGTTGAGGGAATGTGCCTCCCACAAACCCCTCTACAGGCTATTTGAGAGGGACTGCTCTAGATGGGAGCACTCCTAAAAAGAGCACAGAACAAAACACCCAACATATGAAGAATGGAGGAGGAGGAATAAAAAAGGAAGACAAATAATTACCAGGCTGCATTTATAATAGCTCAATAAGTGAGTTAAGTTAGACAGTAAGGTAGTAAAGAAGCTAACCTTAAACCTTTGGTAACAACAAATCTAAAGCCTGCAATGGCAATAAGTACATATCTTTCAATAATCAACCTAAATGTAAATGGACTGAATGCACCAATCAAAAGAAACAGAGTAATAGAATGGATAAATAAGCAAGACCCATCTATATATTCCTTACAGGAGACTCACCTCAAACCCAAAGACATGCACAGATTAAAAGTCAAGGGATGGAAAAAGATATTTCATGCAAACAATAGGGAGAAAAAAGCAGATGTTGTAATACTAGTATTAGACAAAATAGACTTCAAAACAAAGAAAGTAACAAGAGATTAAGAAAGACATTACATAATGATAAAGGACTCAGTGCTACAAGAGGATATAACCATTATAAACATATATGCACCCAATACAGGAGCACCAACATACATGAAACAAATATTGACAGAATTAAAGGAGGAAATAGAATGCAATGCATTCATTTTGGGAGACTTCCAACACACCACTCACTTCAAAGGACAGATCCACCAGACAGAAAATAAGTAAGGACACAGAGGCACTGAACAACACACTAGAGCAGATGGACCTAATAGACATGTATAGAACTCTACATCCAAAAGCAACAGGATATACATTCTTCTCAAGCGCACATGGAACATTCTCCAGAATAGATGACATACTAGGCCACAAAAAGAGCCTCAGTAAATTCCAAAAGATTGAAATCCTACCAACCAACTTTTCAGACCACAAAGGCATAAAACTAGAAATAAATTGTACAAAGAAAGCAAAAAGGCCCACAAACACATGGAGGCTGAACAACATGCTCCTAAATAATCAATGGATCAACGACCAATTTAAAATGGAGATCCAGCAATATATGGAAACAAATGACAACAACAACACAAAACCCCAACTTCTGTGGGATGCAGCAAAAGCAGTCTTAAGAAGAAAGTATATAGCAATTCACATATATATATGTAAAGAAGGAAGGAGAATCCCAAAGGAATAGTCTAATGTCACAATTATCGAAATTGGAAAAAGAAGAACAAATGAGGCCTAAGGTCAGCAGAAGGAGGGACATAATAAAGATCAGAGAAGAAATGAATAAAATTGAGAAGAATAAAACAATAGAAAAAATCAATGAAACCAAGAGCTCATTCTTCAAGAAAATAAAAAAAATAGATAAGCCTCTAGCCAGACTTATTAAGAGAAAAAGAGAATCAACACACATCAACAGAATCAGAAACGAGAAAGGAAAAATCACGATGGACCCCACAGAAATACAAAGAATTATTAGAGAACACTATGAAAACCTATATGCTAGCAAGCTGGAAAACCTAGGAGAAATGGACAACTTCGTAGAAAAATACAACCTTCCAAGACTGACCCAGAAAGAAACAGAAAATCTAAACAGACCAATTACCACAACGAAATTGAAGTGGTAATCAAAAAACTACCCAAGAACAAAATCCCTGGGCCGCATGGATTTACTTCGGAATTTTATCAGACATACAGAGAAGACATAATACCCATTCTCCTTAAAGTTTTCCAAAAAATAGAAGAGGAGGGAATACTCCAAAATTCATTCTATGAAGCCAACATCACCCTAATACCAAAACCAGGCAAAGACCCCAACAAAAAAGAAAACTACAGACCAATATCCCTGATGAACGCAGATGCAAAAATACTCAATAAAATATTAGCAAACCGAATTCAAAAATACATCAAAAGGATCATACTCCATGAACAAGTGGGATTCATCCCAGGGATGCAAGGATGGTGCAACATTCGAAAATCCATTAACATCATCCACCACATCAATAAAAAGAAGGACAAAAACCACATGACCATCTCTGTAGATGCTGAAAAAGCATTTGACAAAATTCAACATCCATTCATGATAAAAACTCTCAGCAAAATGGGTATAGAGAGCAAGTACCTCAACATAATAAAGGTCATATATGATAAACCCACAGCCAACATCATACTGAACAGCGAGAAGCTGAAAGCTTTTCCTCCGGCAAGAAGCTGAAAGCTTTTCCTCTGCGATCGGGAACAAGACAGGGATGCCCACTCTCCCCACTGTTATTCAACATAGTACTGGAGGTCCTAGCCACAGCAATTAGACAAAACAAAGAAATACAAGGAATCCAGATTGGTAAAGAAGAAGTCAGACTGTCACTATTTGCAGATGACATGATATTGTACATAAAAAAACCTAAATAATCCACTCCAAAACTACTAGAACTAACATCGGAATTCAGCAAAGTTGCAGGATACAAAATTAACACAGAAATCTGTGACTTTCCTATACACCAACAATGAACTAATAGAAAGAGAAATCAGGAAAACAATTCCATTCACAATTGCATCAAAAAGAATAAAATACCTAGGAATAAACCTAACCAAGGAAGTGAAAGACCTATACCCTGAAAACTATAAAACACTCTTAAGAGAAATTAAAGAGGTCACTAACAAATGGAAACTCATCCCATGCTCCTGGCTAGGAAGAATTAATATTGTCAAAATGGCCATCCTGCCCAAAGCAATATACAGATTTGATGCAATCACTATCAAATTACCAACAGCATTCTTAAATGAACTGGAACAAATAGTTCAAAAATTCGTATGGAACCACCAAAGATGCCAAATTGCTAAAGCAATTCTGAGAAGGAAGAATAAAGTGGGGGGGATCTTGCTCCCCAACTTCAAGCTCTACTACAAAGCCACAGTAATCAAGACAATTTGGTATTGGCACAAGAACAGAGCCACAGACCAATGGAACAGAAGAGAGACTCCAAATATAATATTAACCCTAACATATATGGCCAATTAATATATGATAAAGGAGCCATGGACATACAATGGCAAAATGACAGTCTCTTCAACAGATGGTGCTGGCAAAACTGGACAGCTACATGTAGGAGAATGAAACTGGACCATTGTCTAACCCCATACACAAAAGTAAATTTGAAATGATTCATAGACCTGAATGTAAGTCATGAAACCATTAAACTCTTAGAAAAAAACATAGGCAAAAATCTCATGGACATAAACATGAGTGACCTCTTCCTGAACATATCTCCCCAGGCAAGGGAAACAAAAGCAAAAATGAACAAGTGGGACTATATCAAGCTAAAAAGCTTCTGTACAGCAAAAGACACCATCAATAGAACAAAAGGTATCCTACAGTATGGGAGAATATATTCATAAATGACAGATCCGATAAAGGCTTGACATCCAAAATACATAAAGAGCTCACACGCCTCAACAAACAAAAAGCAAATAATCCAATTAAAAAATGGGCAGAGGAGCTGAATAGACAGTTCTCTAAAGAAGAAATCCAGATGGCCAACAGGCACATGAAAAGATGCTCCACATTGCTAATCATCAGAGAAATGCAAATTAAAACCACAATGAGATATCACCTCACACCAGTAAGGATCGCCATCATCGAAAAGACAAACAACAACAAATGTTGGCGAGGTTGTGGAGAAAGGGGAACCCTCCTACACTGCTGGTGGGAATGTAAATTAGTTCAACCATTGTGGAAAGCAGTATGGAGGTTCCTCAGAAGGCTCAAAATAGAAATACCATTTGACCCAGGAATTCCACTTCTAGGAATTTACCCTAAGAAGGCAACACTCCAGTTTGAAAAAGACAGATGCACCTCTATGTTTATCATGGCACTATTTAAAATAGCCAAGATATGGAAGCAACCTAAATGTCCATTAGTAGATGAATGGATAAAGAAGAGGTGGTACATATACACAATGGAATATTATTCAGCCATAAGAAAAAAACAGATCCTACCATTTGCAACAACATGGATGGAGCTAGAGGGTATTATGCTCAGTGAAATAAACCAGGCAGAGAAAGACAAGTACCAAATGATTTCACTCATCTGTGGAGTATAAGAACAAAGGAGAAACTGAAGGAATAAAACAGTAGCAGAATCACAGGACCCAAGAGTGGACTAATAGTTACCAAAGGGAAAGGGACTGGGGAGGATGGGTGGGAAGGGAGGGACAAGGGTGGGGGAAAAAGAAATGGGGCATTACGATTAGCATGTATAGTGAGGCGGGGGCACAGGGAGGGATGTACAACACAGAGAAGACAAGTAGTGATTTTACAGCATCTTACTAGGCGGATGAACAGTGACTGTGAAAGGGTATGTGGGGGGGACTTGGTGAAGGGGGGACCCTACTAAACATAATGCTCTTCATGTAATTGTAAATTAATGATACCAAAATAAAAATAAGTAAATAAATAAAAGTACCTAGCGGTCGTCCTTCCCCAACAGCGTCAACGCTAGCGGCTCACCGACTACGAGAACCTACGCCGCGCCTGCGCAGTGGGCCAGGTGATTATGTAACGGCACAGTGGGGCCAAGCCTGAGCCAGCATCCGCGAGAGTATCTTGGCCGCGGCGACTCCATTCTCCCTACACAGTGAAACAAAGTAAAGACAAAAATGCCTGTCCCTGTGAAGAATATATCCCAGTCGAAAGGGACATAATGAAAAAGCAAATGATAGGGTATATTAGCTGAGGATACATGCCATGCAAAAGGAAACAAAATGAGAGCATAGCAAGTACTGTTGGTGTGTGGAAGAAGCAAGGGAAGGCAGCAGAGTCCTAGTGGGTCCTACTGACCTGTGTTAAGGATTTTGGCTTTTGCTTTAAGTGGGATGGAAAGGCACTGGGAGATTTAGAGCAGTGAAGATAATGAGCAAAAAGACATTATGTGCCTTACATCTTTACAACCTCACTCTGGCTGCTGTGTGAATAGAGGCAAGAGGGCTGATTGGATACAATAATACACGAGGATACTAATATAAGGATAATTGTAGAGAAGCTACTTAAGGAAGCTACTGGAGAACTCATATGAAAGATGATGGTGGCTTAAACGAAGGTGATAAAGGTGGGATTGGTAGAAAGTGGTAAATTCTGGGAATATTTTGCTGGTTTTCCTAATGGAGTATGAGGTATAAAAGCAGAATTAAGAAGACTCAAAGGTTTCTGGTCAGAGCAAACTGGAAGTAGGAGTTGCTGTTAGTTGGAATAGGGATGCCCATAGTAGGTGTTGGTAAAACAAATGGGTGCTCAATTTGGGATATTTTAACTTCAAATTATTATTATGTATCCAAATAAAGTGTGTAATAGGCAGCTGGATATACAAACCTAGAGTTCAAGGAAGAGGTCCAGGCTGAATACATAAATATGTTCACCAGCATAGAGATGGCCTTTTTAATGCCACGAGACTCAGTATAATCAAGGAGAAAGAGAGTATAAAGAAGAGAAAGGGCCATGTCAATGTTAAGAATCAGGTTGATGAGGAGGACCCAGCAGTGAGAGATGGAGAATGAATCTCGACGGTTAAAAGGAAACTCCGGAGACTGGCCAGGTTTTAGATGAACAGTGATGAATGGTGTCAAATGCCGCTGATAGGCTAAGCAAAATTAGGACTGGCAAGCACCCATTAGATAGAGCAACACAACATGGTGGTCACTGGCAACCTTAACAGAGCAGTCTCTGTGCAATGAGGAGGTGAAAGCCTGTTTAGAGGATGTTCAAGGAAGGGGAGAAAGAATGTAAAGACTATGTGAAGCTCTGATGCAAAGTGGGGCAAAAAAAGGGGGCAAAAGTGGGAGGAGTGAGGTCAAAAGAAAGGTTTTCTTTGTAACAGCAAGCTTGTATGCTGATGGCAATGATCCAGTAAGGAGGGAAAAGCTGACAAAGGAATAAAGGAGACTGATTGGAGCCATGTCCTTGAGAGCAAAAAGGCTTGGAATCTAGGGTACAAGTGAAGGGGCGAAGCTTTGATAAGAGCTGTTAATAGACCATTTATGGCAACAGAAGGAAAGGTGGAGTTCTTGGCCACAGATATTGGGAGGTAGATATTTGTGATGATGGGGGCTTGTGAAAAATCTCTTCTAATCACTTTCTTCTCCTCTAGTCCAACCCATATTCTTCTGTTCCTCATTGTTTCTAGGACAATCTTCCTAAAATGCAAATCTACTTAGGTAACTCTCCACTTACAACTTTTTAACATCCTTTCATTACCCACAGGATGCAATCTTAAATAGCTAGCAGGGCCCACAAATTTCATTATGATCTGGCACCTGCTCAATTGCCCAAATAATCTCACTCTGCCATGTTCCCCTGGACCCCTTCCATTGGCACTGTAGATAGCTAAAGGAATTTCCCAAATGCCCAAAACTCTCTCTCAACTTCATGCCTTTTCATACATTGTTTTGCCTTCTTTCAAAGATCTTTCCCATCTGACTCTCATGTTCTACCTGGCCAATTCCTATTTGGCCTTCAAACAGCTATAACCTCCACTGGACGGATTGAGGGCCTCTCTTTTTTCTCTCATAGCACTTACTATATTGTAGTATTCAAGGTGTTTTTATTGTCTCTCCTCTGTCACCAAATTGGGAATTTCCTGAAAGCTGAGACTGTCATGTTCATCTTAGGACCAGAAGAGAGAACCTAATACATAGTAAATACTTGAGAAAGGTACTTCTCTGACTCCTATCCCATTCCCAACCTCTAGACTGGCTCCTAGAGGCAGGAGTTTGTCTTGTCTGTGCATCCCTGATGTCTAATACAATTCTCCAGGTAGGAGCCTGACCCCCAAAGGGCCTTAAAGGTCATAGGATGTGCAAATGAAAGCAACTGAAATATTTTAAGCAAAGGAATAAAATGAATCTGTTTATGTATTTAAAGTTTTATTTGGGAATAATTTCAAACTTACAGTTACAAGGAACAGTACTTATAATGCCCATATCTCCCTCATCCAGATTCACCACTTTTAGCATTTTGATTTCATTATTTTTTTCATATATGTAGGTGTGTATACATGTATGATATATATACACAATCATCATTACAGATTTCATATTTGCCAATTAACCTACTTACTAAAATTTAACTAAATTTTGCCCCCAAAAGCTTTACTTATGGCACTTTAGACTTCTTTTGTAGTCACGCACAGAGCACTGAAAAATTTGAGTTGCCAAATGCACACATTACCAGGAAAGGTCAAACAAGGTGGCACTCTGCTTTTTTTGTTTCAGATTCCATACTGTTAACGGTTGTCTTTTTGGCTGTCCATTGAGTGCACGTTTTTCATATCTGTGTGCTTTTTGTTGGTGATGTCACTGTTTAAAATGGCCCCTGAAGCAGTTGAGTGTTCCTAAGCACAAGAGGCTGTGACATGCCTTACAGAGAACATAGGTGTGTTACATAAGCTTGCCTCAGGCATGAGCTGTAGTGCTGTTGGTTGTGAGTTCAATGTTAATGAATCAACAATGTATATTAAATAAGGTGTCTTTAAACAGAAACACACATGAAACAAGGCTATGTATTGATGGGTGGAAGAACATGTTATATAGCTAAAGGTTGAGTATTTGCTCATTCAGTGTTCTGCAACCTAAGAGAACATTGCAACTGTAAGTAATGAGCATACTTACTTAAAACTGAGTTGCAGACATGCCCCTTTACTCCAATACTTCACTATATAGTTCCTAAAATCAAGGACATGCACTTACATCACCACAGTACAATTAACACTAGGAAATTTAACATTGATACAATTACTTAGTCAACAAATTAACAGATCATTTTCAATTTTTGCCAATGTCTGTTATACCAGTTTTTTTCTAGTCCCAGATCTAATCCCTAATCACTAACTGCATATAGTTTTCAATCTCTTTAGTCTCCTTTAATCTAGAACAGTTCCTCTGCCTTTCTTTGTTTTTCATGGTATTGCTATTTTTGAAGAGAAAAGACCATTTATTTTGTAGAACACCCTCAGTTTGTATTTGTCTATTGTTTCCCCTGATCAGAACTCAGTTATGCTGTTGACAGGACTCATGCATGAGTGATAGTACGTCCTCTGTATCCCATTAAGTGACACATGATGTGAGTTTGTGTGATTATTGTTTATGTTAAGTTTGATCACTTGTTCATGTTGGTATATACCAGGTTTCTCACAATAAAGTTACTATTTTCCTCTTTATAATTAGTAAGCAGTGTGGGGGGCATACTTTGAGACTAAATTAATATCTTGTTCTTCATCAAGCTTTGCCCCATTAATTTTTTTTTTTGAGAGGGCATCTCTCATATTTATTGATCAAATGGTTGTTAACAACAATAAAATTCAGTATAGGGGGGTCAATGCTCAATGTACAACCATTAATCCATCTCAAGTCTAATTCTCGTCAGTCTCCAATCTTCTGAAGCATAACAAACAAGTTCTTACATGGTGAACGAATTCTTACATAGTGAATAAGTTCTTACATGGTGAACAGTACAAGGGCATTCATCACAGAAACTTTCGGTTTTGATCACGCATTATGACCTATAAACAATCAGGTCAAATATGAATATTCGTTTGATTTTTGTACTTGATTTATATGTTGATCCAACATTTCTCCCTTTATTATTATTATTATTTTTATTTTTAATAAAATGCTGAAGTGGTAGGTAGATGCAAGATAAAGGTAGAAAACATAGTTTAGTGCTGTAAGAGGGCAAATGTAGATGATCAGACGATCAGGTGTGTGCCTATGGACTAAGTATTAAAACAGGCTAGACAAGAGCAGCAAGACATCCACGGATGCAGACGATTTCTCTCAAAGCAGGGGGGGTGAGGTTCTGAGCCTCACCTCTGTTGATCCCCAAATTCTCACCTAATGGCCCCCCTGCGACTGTGCCTGTCTTAGGTTGTTCCTCCCTTGAGGAATCTTACCCGTCTCTGGCTAACCGGTCATCTTCCGGGGCCATACAGGGAAATGTAAAGTTGGTAAGTGAGAGAGAAGCCATATTGTTTGAAAAGGTTAGCTTTTTACTTCTTTGCAGATTTATGCCCTGTGGCTTCTGTGCCCAGCACTTGTCTCGAGGTATCTTTACCACCTGGAGGAATTATGATACTCGGTAAATTCGATATGAGGCACGAATTCTATTTAAGGGTTGTAATTAGGAAGAAAGAAGAAAAGCTACAGATGTAGCATATGGAAGGAAACATGGGAGGATTGATTATTTCTTTGACATATCTTCTTGTAGAGTACCTTAAGTATGTATAGGTTTTAAACTACTAACTAATTTGCACACACATATTAACATAATAGGAATACGGTGACATAAACAAAGCAAATCTATAATTACTATCCATCTCCAGTGAAGCCAAGAAAACCATTTAGGCACCCTAGGCATTTGTGAAAATTTGTCTATGATATGATGGATATTGTCCAACTGTACTTGAACCATCTGAGAGAAATCAGACAAATTAAAGCAGCCCATTTCTGGGATCTGTTCACATCCCATATGTTCTTTTAACCGTAGATAGTCTATAGTCATAAGATTTTGGAGTGCTACACCTTGCACCCCTCCCAACTCCTGGTTGAGTTCCAACAGTACACATCCGGTCAAATTCGTTGTCTCACTGTATGCACATGCCAGCCTAGACATCTCCCTCCTCATTCCAATGGCAAGTGCAGGAAACGGTGGGGTGGATGCAGCCACAACCGCAGCATCGCCCAGATCCCTGTGGAGGCTTTTTGATGATCATCCCCCTGGCACAAGTCCTCCAGAGACTGCTGATGCCGGAAGCTCCTCCTCATATCGTATCTTAGTTCATTTTCCAGGTATCCAAGCTAGGCCTTGATCTTCTGCATAGAAACAAACAGACCCTTTGCCCACACTTTGACATGCCCTCTATACCACTGTGCAGAACTCATTGGAGGTCAGCACACAGTAACTGCTTTTTTTTTTTTTTATTAAGAGAAAGGAATATTATCAGAAAAGAGTACCTCCATAGCTGATCATCTGACACCCTTTAAGTGATCAACATTAAGGATATTTAAAGCATGCGTTGATCTTTGATTTACCAATAGTTTTATCCTATCAAGGAGTAATCCCCCTTTTTCTTTCTTTCCCTCTTTATTTTTTTTTTAATTTTTAATCTATACCTACATGAAGAATACTATGTTTACTATGGTCTCCCCTATATCAGGTCCCCCCCTAACAACCACATTACGGTTACTGTCCATCAGCTTAGCAAAATGTTGTAGAGTCACTACTTGTCCTCTCTGTGTTGTGCAGCCCACCCTCCCCTTTCTCCCTCCTCCCAAATGCATGCTAATCTTAATAGCCCCCTTCTTCTTCCCCCCCCTTATCCCTCCCTGCCCACCCATCCACCCCAGTTCCTTTCCCTTTGGTACCTGTTAGTCCATTTTTGGGTTCTGTAATTCCGCTGCTGTTTTGTTCCTTCAGTTTCTCCTTTGTTCCTACACTCCTCAGATGAGTGAAATCATTTGGTATATCTCTTTCTCCACTTGGCTTATTTCACTGAGCATAATACTCTCCAGCTCCATCCATGTTGCTGCAAATGGTTGGATTTTTCCACTTCTTATGGCTGAGTAGTATTCCATTGTGTATATGTACCACATCTTCTTTATCCATTCATCTACCGATGGACATTTAGGTTGCTTCCAATTCTTGGCTATTGTAAATAGTGCTGCGATAAACATAGGGGTGCATCTGTCTTTCTCAAACTTGATTGCTGCGTTCTTAGGGTAAATTCCTAGGAGTGGAATTCCTGGGTCAAATGGTAGGTCTGTTTTGAGCATTTTGATGAACCTCCATACTGCTTTCCACAATGGTTGAACTAATTTACATTCCCACCAGCAGTGTAGGAGGGTTCCCCTTTCTCCACAGCCTCGCCAACATTTGTTGTTGTTTGTCTTTTGGATGGCAGCTATCCTTACTGGTGTGAGGTGATACCTCATTGTAGTTTTAATTTGCATTTCTCTGATAATTAGCGATGTGGAGCATCTTTTCATGTGTCTCTTGGCCATCTGTATTTCTTTTTTAGAGAACTGTCTGTTCAGTTCCTCTGCCCATTTTTTAATTGGGTTATTTGTTTTTTGTTTGTTGAGGCGTGTGAGCTCTTTATATATTCTGGACGTCAAGCCTTTATCGGATGTGTCATTTTCAAATATATTCTCCCATACTGTAGGGTTCCTTTTTCTTCTATTGATGGTGTCTTTCGCTGTACAGAAGCTTTTCAGCTTAATGTAGTCCCACTTGCTCATTTTTGCTGTTGTTTTCCTTGCCCGGAGAGATATGTTCAAGAAGAGGTCACTCATGTTTATGTCTAAGAGGTTTTTGCCTATGTTTTTTTCCAACAGTTTAATGGTTTCATGACTTACATTCAAGTCTTTGATCCATTTTGAGTTTACCTTTGTATATGGGGTTAGACAATGGTCCAGTTTCATTCTCCTACATGTAGCTGTCCAGTTTTGCCAGCACCATCTGTTGAAGAGACTGTCATTTTGCCATTGTATGTCCATAGCTCCTTTATCAAATATTAATTGACCATATATGTTTGGGTTAATTTCTGGAGTCTCTAATCTGTTCCACTGGTCTGTGGCTCTGTTCTTGTGCCAGTACCAAATTGTCTTGATTACTATGGCTTTGTAGTAGAGCTTGAAGTTGGGGAGTGAGATCCCCCCTACTTTATTCTTCTTTTTCAGGATTGCTCTGGCTATTCGGGGTCTTTGGTGTTTCCATATGAATTTTTGAATTATTTGTTCCAGTTCATTGAAGAATGTTGCTGGTAATTTGAGAGGGATTGCATCAAATCTGTATATTGCTTTGGGCAGGATGGCCATTTTGATAATATTAATTCTTCCTAGCCATGAGCATGGGATGAGTTTCCATTTATTAGTGTCCCCTTTAATTTCTCTTAAGAGTGACTTGTAGTTTTCAGAGTATAAGTCTTTCACTTCTTTGGTTAGGTTTATTCCTAGGTATTTTATTCTTTTTGATGCAATTGTGTATGGAATTGTTTTCCTGATTTCTCTTTCTATTGATTCATTGTTAGTGTATAGGAAAGCTACAGATTTCTGTGTGTTAATTTTGTATCCTGCAACTTTGCTGTATTCTGATATCAGTTCTAGTAGTTTTGGAGTGCAGTCTGTAGGGTTTTTTATGTACACTATCATATCATCTGCAAATAGTGACAGTTTAACTTCTTCTTTACCAATCTGGATTCCTTGTATTTCTTTGTTTTGTCTGATTGCCGTGGCTAGGACCTCCAGTATGATGTTAAATAACAGTGGGGAGAGTGGGCATCCCTGTCTTGTTCCCGATCTCAGAGGAAATGCTTTAAGCTTCTCGCTGTTCAGTATAATGCTGGCTGTCGGTTTATCATATATGGCCTTTATTATGTTGAGGTACGTGCCCTCTATTCCCATTTTGATGAGAGTTTTTATCATGAATGGATGTTGAATTTTGTCAAATGCTTTTTCAGCATCTATGGAGATGATCATGTGGTTTTTGTCTTTCTTTTTGTTGATGTTGTGGATGATGGTGATGGATTTTTGAATGTTGTACCATCCTTGCATCCCTGGGATGAATCCCACTTGGTCATGGTGTATGATCCTTTTGATATACTGTTGAATTCTGTTTGCTAATATTTTATTGAGTATTTTTGCATCTACATTCATCAGGGATATTGGTCTGTAATTCTCTTTTTTGTTTGTTGAGGCGTGTGAGCTCTTTATATATTCTGGACGTCAAGCCTTTATCGGATGTGTCATTTTCAAATATATTCTCCCATACTGTAGGGTTCCTTTTTCTTCTATTGATGGTGTCTTTCACTGTACAGAAGCTTTTGGTTTTGGTATTAGGGTGATGTTGGCTTCAGAGAATGAGTTTGGGAGTATTCCCTCTTCTTCTATTTTTTGGAACACTTTAAGGAGAATGGGTATTATGTCTTCTCTGTGTGTCTGATAAAATTCCGAGGTAAATCCGAACAGCCCCGGGTTTTGTTCTTGGGTAGTTTTCTGATTACCGTTTCAATTTCTTTGCTCGTGACTGGTTTGTTTAACTTTTGGGTTTCTTCCTTGGTCAGTCTTGGGAGGTTGTATTTTTCTAGGAAGTTGTCCATTTCTTCTAGGTTTTCCAGCTTGTTGGCATATAGGTTTTCATAGTAGTCTTTAAGAATTCTTTGTATTTCTGTGGAGTCTGTCGTGATATTTCCATTCTCATTTCTGATTATGTTGATTTGTGTTGATTCTCTTTTTCTCTTAATAAGTTTGGCTAGAGGCTTATCTATTTTGTTTATTTTCTCAAAGAACCAGCTCTTGGTTTCATTGATTTTTGCTATTGTTTTATTCTTCTCAATTTTGTTTATTTCTTCTCTGATCTTGATTATGTCCCTCCTTCTGCTGACTTTAGGCCTCATTTGTTCTTCTTTTTCCAGATTCTATAATTGTGATGTTAGACTATTCATTTGGGATTGTTCTTCCTTCTTCAAGTGTGCCTGGATTGCTATATACTTTCCTCTTAAGACTGCTTTTGCTGCGTCCCACAGAAGTTGGGGCTTTGTGTTGTTGTTGTCATTTGTTTCTATATATTCCTTGATCTCTATTTTGATTTGTTCATTGATCCATTGATTATTTAGTAGCATGTTGTTAAGCTTCCATGTGTTTGTGAGCCTTTTTGTTTTCTTTGTAGAATTTATTTCTACTTTTATACCTTTGTGGTCTGAAAAATTGGTTGGTAGAATTTCAATATTTTGGAGTTTACTGAGGCTCTTTTTGTGAGCTAGTATGTGGTCTATTCTGGAGACTGTTCCATGTGCACTTGAGAAGAAAGTATATCCTGTTGCTTTTGGATGTAGAGTTATGTAGATGTCTATTAGGTCCATCTGTTCTAGGGTGTTGTTCAGTGCCTCTGTGTCCTTACTTATTTTCTGCCCGGTGGATCTATCCTTTGGGGTGAGTGGTGTGTTGAAGTCTCCTAAAATGAATACATTGCAGTCTGTTTCCCTCTTTAGTTCTGTTAGTATTTGCTTCTCATATGCTGGTGCTCCTGTGTTGGGTGCATATATATTTAGAATGGTTATATCCTCTTGTTGGACTGAGCCCTTTATCATTATGTAGTGTCCTTCTTTATCTCTTGTTACTTTCTTTGTTTTGAAGTCTATTTTGTCTGATATTAGTACTGCAACCCCTGCTTTCTTCTCACTGTTGTTTGCCTGAAATATGTTTTTCCATCCCTTGACTTTTAGTCTATGCTTATCTTTGGGTTTAAGGTGAGTTTCTTGTAAGCAGCATACAGATGGGTCTTGCTTTTTTATACATTCTATTACTCTGTGTCTTTTGATTGGTGCATTAAGTCCATTTACATTTAGGGTGACTATTGAGAGATATGTACTTATTGCCATTGCAGGCTTTAGATTCGTGGTTACCAAAGGTTCAAGGTTAGCTTCTTTAGTATCTTACTGCCTAACTTAGCTCGCTTATTGAGCTGTTATATACACTGTCTGGAGATTCTTTTCTTCTCTCCCTTCTTATTCCTCCTCCTCCATTCTTCATATGTTGTGTGTTTTGTTCTGTGCTCTTTTTAGGGGTGCTCCCATTTAGAGCAGTCCCTGTAGGATGCCCTGTAGAGGTGGTTTGTGGGAAGCAAATTCCCTCAACTTTTGCTTGTCTGGGAATTGTTTAATCCCGCCATCATATTTAAATGATAGTCGTGCTGGATACAGTATCCTTGGTTCAAGGCCCTTCTGTTTCATTGCATTAAGTATATCATGCCATTCTCTTCTGGCCTGTAGGGTTTCTGTCAAGAAGTCTGATGTTAGCCTGATGGGTTTTCCCTTATAGGTGACCTTTTTCTCTCTAGCTGCCTTTAAAACTCTTTCCTTGTCCTTGATCCTTGCCATTTTAATTACTATGTGTCTTGGTGTTGTTCTCCTTGGATCCTTTCTGTTGGGGGTTCTGTGTAATTCCATGGTCTGTTCGATTATTTCCTCCCCCAGTTTGGGGAAGTTTTCAGCAATTATTTCTTCAAAGAGACTTTCTATCCCTTTTCCTCTTTCTTCTTCTCTGGTATGCCTATAATACGAATATTATTCCTTTTGGCTTGGTCACATATTTCTCTTAGTGTTGTTTCATTCCTGGAGATCCTTTTATCTCTATGTCAGCTTCTATACGTTCCTGTTCTCTGGCTTCTATTCCTTCAATGGCCTCTTGCATCTTATCCATTCTTTTTATAAACCCTTCCAGGGATTGTTTCCCTTCTGTGATCTCCTTCCTGAGATCTGTGATCTCCCTCCGGACTTCATCTCACTGCTCTTGAATTTTTCTCTGCATCTCATCCCATTGCTCTTGCATTTTTCTCTGCATCTCTGTCAGCATGTTCATGATTTTTATTTTGAATTCTTTTTCAGGAGGACTGGTTAGGTCTGTCTCCTTCTCAGGTGTTGTCTCTGTGATCTTTGTCTGCCGGTAGTTTTGTCTTTTCATGGTGATAGAGATAGTGTGCAGTGCTGGTACAAGTGACCGCTGGAAGAGCTTCCCTTCTTGTTGGTTTGTGGCCTTCCTCACCTGGGAGAATAGTGACCTCTAGTGGCTTGTGCTGGCCAGCTGTGCGCAGACAGGGCTTCTGCTTCCTGCCCGGGTGCTATGGAGCTTATCTCCGCTGTTGCTCTGGGCGTGGCCTGGCTTGGGCTGCTGCTCCAAAATGGTGGAGCCCTGTTGGAGGGGGAGTGACTGGGAGGCTATTTATCTCCATAAGGGGCCTCTGTGCTCCCTGCTACCCAGGGGGTTAGAGTGCCCAGAGATCCCCAGATTCCCTGCCTCTGGTCTATGTGACCTGTCCTGCCCCTTTAAGACTTCCAAAAAGCACTCTCCAAACCAAAAGAACAACAGCAACAATGAGAGAGGGAACAGAAAAAAAAAAAAAAAAGGAAAAAACACTTGATTTTTTTTTTTGTCCTCAGGCGCCGGTCCCAGGCACCCACTCACTGGTCCTGCTGCCCTGCCTCCCTAGCACCAGGGTCCGTGTCCCTTCAAAGCTTCCAAAAAGCACCCGCCCACTGGTCCCGCAGGGAAAAACATATGATATTCTTTGTCCTCGGGCGCCGGTCCCAGGCACCCTCTCACCAGTCCCACCGCCCTGCCTCCCTAGCACCGGGTTCCCTTTCCCTTTAAGGCTTCCAAGAAGCACTCGCCAAAAAGAGGGAAAAAAAGGGGAAAAACGCGCGATTTCCTCCGTCCTCAAGTGCCGGTCTCAGGCACCTGCCCACTGGTCCCGCAGGGAAAAATGCGCGATATTCTTTGTCCGCAGGCGCCGGTCCCAGGCTCCCGCTCACCAGTCCCGCCGCCCTGCCTCCCTAGCACCGGGGTCCCTGTCCCTTTAAGGCTTCCAAAAAGCACTCGCCAAAAAGAGAAAGAAAAAAGGGGAAAAACACGTGATTTCCTCCGTCCTCAAGTGCTGGTCCCAGGCACCCGCTCACCTGTCCCGCCACCCTGCCTCCCTAGCAACGGGGTCCCTGTCCCTTTAAGGCTTCCAAAAAGCACTCGCCAAAAAAAAAAAAAAAAAACCACTCTGGTTTCTTTCCACCCGCCGGGAGCCAGGGGGAGGGGCGCTCTTGTCCCGCCGGGCCGGGGCTTGTATCTTACCCCCTTCGCAAGGCGCTGGGTTCTTGCAGGTGTGGATGTGGTCTGGATGTTGTCCTGTGTCCTGTGGTCTCTATTTTAGGAAGATTTTTCTTTGTTATATTTTCATAGCTCTATGTGTTTTTGGGAGGAGATTTCCATTGCTCTACTCACGCCGCCATCTTGGCTCTGCCCCCCCCCCATTAATTTTTGCACCATTAATGACTCTTGGCTGAATCAATTATTACTACGATGGCTGCAAAATGTTGATTTTTAAAAAGACTCATTTCTTCTATGTTATCATTTGTATATTAAATAAGGTGTCTTTAGACAGAAACACACATAAAACAAGGTTATGTATTGATGGGCAGAAGAAAATGTTATGAATATATGTTGAATATTTTCTAATTCAGTGTTCTGCAACTTGAGAGGACATAACTACTGCAAATAGGTTCTACTGGAAGAAATAGTTTTCCCAGGGCTCTTATGTATGGATTCATACATTCTTTTTTAGTCAGTGGGCTATGATCAGTTATTGTCATGATTTATTTTGATTTTTAAATTGTCCTAGATTTGGACAGTAGGATCTCCTTTACGTTGTCTTCTGTATCTTCCTGATGTAACTCCATCATTTTTGAGTAACTTACATTCTTAAAAGATCTTTCTAGTTATATAGGAATCAGACTTATGGAGGGAAAAAGAGGAGACAGAGAAACTAGTCACATGGCTATTGCAGCAGGCCAGGTGAAAAAGGCGGGTGGCTTGAAATAGGGTGGTAGTAGAAGAAGTGGAGATAAGGTGGTAGCAGTGGACAGATTTGAAATATATCCTGGAGATAAAAATATATGGATTTTCATGGCAAATTGAATAAAGTAGTTAAGAATGATTCTTAACTGGGTGGATGGTGATTTCATTCACAGTGATGGGGAAGACTGGAGATGGAGCAGCTCTGATGGAAAAGATCAAGAGTTCAAGTTGAAGAAAGATCAAATGGAACTTGAAAGTGAAACACAAAGCTAGGTTTTATATCACCTTCCTACATGCACTTTGTGACACAGTACAGTTCATACTTGAAGTAATGGGAGTTGAGGTTACCCCCCAGGGAGAGAAGGTACAGTAAAGAGAAAAGAACCAGTATCAGACCTCAGCGTTTAGAGGTAGTACAGAAAAGGAAGCCAATAAAGGGACCCAGAGAAGTAGGAGAGGCAGAAGAGGGAGGGAAAAACAACCAAAAAGGGTTAAGTCAGGAGCTAAGGTGAAAAAAATCAAGAGAGGTGAAAACAGGAAGCCTAAATAAAAGTGTTTCTCTACCTAAAATGATGAGAAGTGAGAAAGATTTCAATTTGTCTCTTTTAGAAGATGCTTGATGAAGACAGAGAGCTTTTGTTGTTGCTCAATGCTATTTCCACAGAGCCTAGAACAGTGCTTGGCCCACAGCAGATGCTTCATGAATATTTGTTGACTGAATGAATTATGTTGCAGATCATGTGCTTTTTTAGTATTATTGCATTGTCTAGATCTAATCTCCAGAACAATACTGCATAATAACAATGATAAACTTCCTAATCTTGTTCTCCATGTATCTCAAGTGGTTTAATTGTTTGATGTTTCCCTCTTTAAAACAAAAAGTGGAGGTTTCCTCCATACTTAGAAACTTCCCAAGGCTCCCCTCATGAATGCAGTGCCTCGAGTAAAACCCCAATTTAGACTAGAAGTGCTGTCATGATGTGAGCCCAAGTTGGCATCACCTCCTTCTTACCTATCATCTTGTGATGCCATGCTCCTCTTGCCAGGCGAGGAGGTGGGGAAGAGCTTTTCCCAAGAACGTCTTAGATGTTCTCCCCAACAAATACCCTCCATTGTGTTTCTGTTTTCCTCTAAGTAGATCTTCCTGGTATGTCCCTTACTTTCCCAATGGCACAGTAGACTCTTAGGCCAATTTGGAAGGGTCTGGGTTATTTTACTGTTTAACCAGTAGTTTCTGACATGGTATCATGAAGTTTTGTGGTGGGAAGGAAGGTCACGGTTGCAGGCAAAACTGAGCTAAAACCTCTCACCTACCATCACCTCCTGCTTGCTCCAGGGATTCCTCCCAGAGATTCTTCTTTATCTTCTAAGTTTCAGCAAGTTTTCCATTATATCTTCCCTATACTGTCAAGTAACCCTAGCTAATGCATTTCATTTAAATTACATTGTTAGCTGATCAGGTGTGATCTCTTCTCCTTTTTTTACTTTTTAAAGAACTTCTCCATGAGAAAAAAAGGTTTCACATTTTCAAGACTTAAAAATTGTTAACCTCACTGTCTACTACAGCTTTATATTTTAGACATGGGTTTAAATTTTGATTTGTAATGTGTACTAGCATGTTGAAAACTCTGAGGAGATTTGCAGTAAAGCAGCTGTTTTCAAACTCTCATCTCAGGAAAATTTTATGCTATTAAAGCCTACTAAGAATCCCCCAGATCTTTTGTTTATATGAATTATACTATCAATATTTACTATGTTAGAAATTAAAACTGAGAAAAGTATAATTTATTTATAAATCCATTTTAAAATAACAATAAAAGTCTCATTACATGTTATGTTAGCCTGGGTCCAGTCGTGGGACAGATATCAATCACATCAGTTATTGAAGAGGGAAAATTTAATAGAAAGAATTGCTAGCTAGTAGAAGGTGATTAAGTACTAAAACAGGAAGAAAAGAACTCTAAGGCATTCAGAAGTAGTAGGCACACTCACAAAAAAGTAATAATACAATCTACTCCCTCTAGCTAGAGGGAAAGAGGACATAAAAAGAACCAAGGATTAGGAGAGGGACATTCCTGAAGGCTGAGAAGTCTGGAGCATATAGCCTGACAGTGAAAAAAGAAACCTGCCAGAGGGAATGGGCCATTGCCGAACTATGAAGCCACTGAAAGTGGGGAAAGTGTGGCCTGGGGGTGTAACTGGAGCTCATCTTCACTGAATAATGATAATAATAGAGCACCCAGATCCATAAACCAAGTGCCTACCTGCTGCTATGGCCCTGCCGTATGTATGGCCTTAGTCCCCTCTACTGACAAAGCTTAGCATTTTTCACCAGCTGGCAAAGGAGAAATAACTTCAGGGCCCACTTTAATATCACAAAAGATTGCAACGAAAGGTAGATTTGTAGCTGAGAGACAAAAAAACTAGTACACATGTTGCTATAAATATTTTATAATATTTCACAAATATTTTCAATGAAAAACAACTATATGTGTTCTAAAACATAGTGAAAGTATAACCTTGTTTTACATTTAAAATATATATTTAATGTCTGGCTTAAAATAGCTGGATTTTATATCTGCTTCTGCATTCAATCTGTTGCAGTATGTTATTTTGGTTCAAGCAGATGAACCAAAATCTGGCCTCACACAGGTATGGAGTTGGAAAAGGGAAGAATATATTAACTGCCTTTTCAGATTGTTGTGGATATTCTTTTGTTATGCTACATCAAAATTTAGCAAGTAGTAGTTTCTTAAAGGGTTGGTGCAATGTAGAAATTGAAGTCATATTCATTAACTTTTTATACTTTGTTATATTAGAGTCTGTTTGGTTACATTGGACCTCTTTGAATGGATTCTTTCTGGTAAATGATTTTGCTACATTGTGCGTGTGTTTGGTAAATACTGATTCACTGAGTGATTCAGTTCTGCCAAATGTTGACATATTTCATTATATAATATTAAAAAGTCATATTTCTAATAACTACAGTAGTTGGGGTGAGATTTTAATAATGTATATAACACTATGTTGTATACTTGAAACCAATACAATATTCTATATCAACTATCCTTTAATAAAAAAAATTTTTAAGTCATATTTCTCAACACCACCAATCTCATCTGCTTTATGTATTGGGAAGCTGTTCATCTCACAGTAGTGTATATTAGTCTTCCAAAACTCTAATTTTTGCTTGAAAGTTAATTACCTTCATCATTGCTAGTAAATGCCTTCTGTTATTTTCCTTCATGTAACAGGTTTCTAATTTTCATTTTTGAGAAAATGATTGCTGTAGCTCCAGGCCAGAGGGGGTTTCCCAGCTCTGGGGCAAGTTCACTCTGGATTTGATGAGACTGAAAAATGACAATGGAATGTTTAGGGGTAAAAGGTCTCATACCAAGCTTCATTCTCACAGTAGCAGGTCAAGTGCTAGAATAACATCCACATCTGGAAAGTCTGCATGTAGCAAGTCCATCTGTGTCTCTGCCTCTGGTGCAGGCTTTGCCTCTGCTCCAGGCTCTACACCGAGCACTGGGCAGAGCTCTTTATAAGCAACACAGGCAATAATGGCTTATTGCCAACATGTATGCAAGTATACATCTGTGCAGTAAGCCAAGTATTATTACATCACTGCATGGCCACAGTGGGCAAGTAGATTAGGATCAGGTGAAGATCCTGGCCTTGGAACTTCCATTTTCCCTACACTGCACCCCTCATGCATTCTTGCTTCAGTCTACATGCTCTTCATCTTTCATAATGGTCTCTGTGCAAGAAAACTGAAAGACTGTAGCAAGATTCTACAACAGCAATAGAGGCTACAACAACATACAAATAACATCAGAAATTATGATGATGATATACTAACAATAGGAGATGATATTCATCCTCAAGCATAAGATTGATTGCCACCAAGTGGTCATTCCAGCTGTGTTCAAACCAGTTCTACTCAGATGAGTTCATAACTTGCACTTTCCATGGGCGACCAATAGTGGAACTGGTAGGGAGCTCCATGCACACCCAGAAAGCAGCAGTTTTTGTTAGGGAGTGTGCCCAATCCACAGAGACATTCAAGGAGATTAAACTTAAGGGAGATAAGACACATGTTTTAATGACAGCAACATAGGAAAATCTTGTCCATCAGATAGGATGCATACAAGAGAGTGGCCCTGTGATAGGACTGTAGCAGGAAAGGGGTCTCTTCCAGGTCTAGTGTACCATACCTTTACCCCACCCCTGTGGGGGTAAATGAGAGGTCTATGTACAGTGCTACTGGAAGTGCATGCACTGGCCATAAAGATAAAACAAAACTCCCTGGTAAGATGCTCTTGCCTTCTGGCCATTTAGGATATACTACCATGATCTTTGGGGACCACTCTGACATTACTGTAGGAATACACAGGAGGCCAGCCTTCAGGCCTTGCCCCAAGGTGCCAGAGGTGCCAGCCATCACTGGTCTATGTGTCAAAACATCCAAGATCACATTGACTGAATGGAATCTCTAGGGGTTATGGCATTCAGTGCCGGCAGCAAGGTATTATTCTGGTGGCCAAACCATAGCTTCAACAATTCCTCCTTGGTTTGTACTTGCGGTTGTATATGGAAGGCAGCAATGTGTGTTAGCATTACTACAGGGCTCAGTGCCCCTTTCTGGAGCTTCTCATTCAAACATCATAGCACTGTCCATCCCCATTGACTACTGGTGTCTGAATTCAGGCCAGATTTTAACAAACCATTGTACCTCTCTATCGTGCCTGCCCCAGTAGGATTATATGCTACATGAAACTTCCACTTTATCCTTAGTTGTTGCAACCCATTCTTGTAGTGTGTGTCCAGTAAAGTGGGTGCTTTGATCTCTTTTAATTACCTGCAGTCATTCATATGCCACAAAGAGATGCTCTAAGCCTCTTCTGGCCATTTGCTGGTCTGCACAATGCACAGGAAAAGCAAACAGAAGTCAAGTCGCTGTGTACACACCAGTCATGACATATCGAGACCCTTCTGACATGGGTGGAGGCCCAGTATATATACCAAGGTGTGTCAGCTCCTTAGCTATCATCCCAGATTGCTGTGGGACCCAGCGTAAGTCCCTGTTAGAGTACACAGTGCACTGCCCCAGGCTCTGCTGATTTCTTCAAAGGACAAAGGCCCTACCAACAGGCTACAGCCCACATTGTCTTCTGCCCCACATGCAACAAACGTTGATGTAACCATTGGACCACATCAGAGACAGGCTTTCCTTCTAACTAATATACCTGGCTTCATCATTTCCTGGGATACCAGTGGCAAATGGCCAGTCATGTGGTATGCTCTAACTGTTTTAGTCTGACCAAAGGCCCATAAGTCTTGCCACAACTCTTGCCTCCAAAGGGGTTTGTGACCAGCCAACCAACTGACATGATACCATGTTGGTAGCCACAGAGTCAAGCCTTGATAGGCAGCTCAGCTATCAATGCAGACAACTAGTGGAGAAGGCCCTTGGGTGATCATGAGCCATGATCCGCAACTCTGCCAACGGACTGCTCTTCCCCTCACCATCTTCCATCCATACTCCATATTGTCTCAGTCTTAGGATGGAAAGCTACAGTTCTCCATTTCAGGAGCTGCCCATGGCTGGAGCTGTCTGTACACCATTCATCCTCAGATAAAAGGATTCTTCCCTCCTGATAAGGGCTCTCTGCTACTAGTGGCTCTAAAGTAGGTTCTTCTTACCTTTCATTGGTATATATCATTGACCCTAGTAAGCGTGGAGTTCTCCACTCAAGGGACTAGTAGAAATGGTGCTACATTGTTGTAGGTATGCACTTAACTTAGGCAGTGTAGGTATTCGTGCCACACACCCTATGGCTTTTGGGTCCAGTCTCATACCCACCCCACGATGGGATAAGTGGTTGTTACCTTTATTGGGGCAATTTTGGTGATGGGCTCTATAGCCAACATGGCAGCCAATTGTTTCTCTATAAGGTGCATTGTACCTCTGCTCCTTTCCAGAGTTCTGACCAGAATCCAATAGGTTGGCAAGTTTATTCAAGCCATTTCCAAAGACCCCAGCTGTAATCATCTTCAATCACATGGACATCCATCTCACAGGGCCTTGATGGAGCTATCACACTCAAGGCCTGCATGGGCTTAACTGCCAAGTTTTTCAGGGTGAAAGCAGATGCACATGTTTCATCCCAATCCCACCTGACACCCTTTCATACCAACTGGTATAAGGGCTTCAGAATTTGTGCCAAGTGAAGGATAAACACACTCCAGTAGCTTAAAAGACCCCAAAACTCCAGTAATAATGCTACATTTGTCTGTTAAGAGAATCAGAGGTATAACATCATACACAGTATTAGAGACCCTATTCCCAGTGGGACTGGGGCTTTTTTCATTCTGATAGCTTTACTCCCATACCCATCTATAACAGTGGGGGTCCCAGAAAACCACTCAGGGTTGCCATAAATCAGTGAGCATCCAGCTCCTGTGTCTACCAGAGCCAGGATACATTACACATTCACTGGGGATTTCAACATGTGGCCTCTAGTCCCCACTTGGGCTCCGAAGGTGGGGACCTCAGCCCTCCCCTCAGTCACACTGTATCACCCACTTGTCTCCCTATTAAATCCCAGGCAATGTCAGCTCACTCTCCAGTAGGAAGTCTTGCAGATTCAAAGGCTGGACTTGTGGCTGTGTCTCTGGCCTCCACTCTTTGGTCCTCAGCAGGACCTAAAACTGCTGCTTCAGCTTCAGCTGTTGCCATGGCTCCAGTAAGACTTTATTTGACTTCCCATCCAATTTTTCTTTGCTGCTGTGTTTATCAAATCAACCCACATCTGGGTCCCTGTGACCTTCATGGGTTCCTTTAAACCCTTCCTCTCAGTAGCAGACTGCACTCCCTTCTATGCCCGCATTGCTTCAGCCTCCCCCAAATCTGCCACAGTATGGCTAACCTCATTTATGGGTTGCCCTAAGTGAAGGGCAAGAATGGCCACCAAAGAGGGATGAGAGAGCTGTTTGCAGCACCATATCTGTCATCCCTGCCATAAACAGCTCCTCATTTGGGCCATGAATTACTGAGTTATAAATGACATTTTTCATGCCCAACTCCCCTAATACCTGTTTGGAGCTTGGCATATGCCTGCCATCTAGTTGGGGAGGATGGTAAATCATCCTGCTTGGGACATACAGTGCAAATTGCAGCTATAAGCCACTTGAGAAGGAAGTGGTTGCCTGTGGTCTGATATGCACTTTGTGATTGCAACCACAAGGCAGGATGAATTGTCAGGGAAGCCAGCTTTCCCATTTCTAACCCAGACAGAATAATCCCATCCACCTGTACATCCTAAAGGCACAGGAACCAGGCTGATATGGATTCAGAGAATTTCACTGGGAGCCCAAACCCACGAGCTTTGCCTGTGTACGGGGGCAGGGTATGGAGTGCTCCACGACCTGGGGAGGTGGCTGCACCTTTCCTGGGGGAACCTGTGGTTGCTGTGTCTTTATTTTCTTAATGACTACCAGGTGGGATTTCAATACAGGACGGGTTGGTGCCTCCAGCATCACCTCTACCTCCTCCTTCTCCCCAGGTGTATCCCCCACCACTTCCGGAGCTGACGGTAAATCTCTTGCTGCCCCACAGAGTGCCACCATCTCAGTCACCATTACATCCTTTACCTTCTTCACAGTGCTTTTCAGTGACGCCATCTCAGTCATCAGCAAATCTTTTACCTCCTCCACAGGACCTCACAGCTTGTGTTCTCGTGCTGCCTCTTTTCATGTTTCTTGCAAGAATACATCCCTCTCCATTATGGCCTTTCTTAACACTGTAAGAAATAGCCAACCCATGGCTCCTGCCACCACGCATACATCCTGTTTCTTTAAGGATCTACCAATCTTGTGGAGGGCCTCCACTGCTGCCCCAAGAGTCACCTCCAGGTATCACCTTCACCCTCTTTGAGTTCTGGGGAGGGGCCCAGCCCTCTAGGAGGACTATCACCTCAGACATTATGGGGGACACTCGTCTCTTCATCCACAGAGGCTGCCCACCAAAGTACCCCTCCCATGAGGGCAGCTTGTTCTGTTTTTCAGTTTGCAGCAAATCCTATCAACTACACCAAAATGTCGCTGTAGGCCAGAGGGGTTTCTCAACTCCAGGCTAGTTCACTCTAGATTCAGTGAGGCTAAAATATGAAAAAGGAATGTTTAGGCATAAAAGGTCTTACTTACACCAAGCTTTTTTCTCATGGTGGCAGGTCAAATGCTAGAATCATGTCTGCATCCAGCAAGTCTGCACGCAACAAATCCATCTCCACCTCTGCCTTTACTCCAGGCTCTGCATCGAGTACTGGGGGGAGCTCTTTATATACCAGCACAGGCAACAACGGCTTATTACCAACATATGTGCAAGCATGTGCCTGTGCAGTAGACCAAGTATTACATAATTGCACATGAGCAGAGGGTGGGTAGATTAGGATCAGGTGAGTATCCTGGCCATGGAACTTCCATTTTCCCTAAAATTGCCAAATACCCAAGTCTGAAAAAAAAATCGTAATATATTTCAGAAAAAACATTTGAAAAACAATTTCTTACCTGGAAGAAATCATGGTCGGGTGCTTTTTCTCAAGTCAATCATCTTACTTTGGTAAATAGCAGAAGTGCTTTATGTGTACTTCCTCTTTATTTCACAGAATATTTAAAAGATATGTAATTTTTACTACTTCATCAAAAGCATTCTTAAATGAAACTACCTTTAAAAACAAACAAAGAACTCAAAATGTATGTGCAGAGTAGTAAAGGACACAGAAGTCTTGGGAGTGTTTGAAAATGGCTGTTAAAGATAGCAAAGCCACAGAAAGAGTTCTTGGTGTCAAAAAACAAAATTCAAATAAACTTGAAGGTCAATTGGCTTTATTAAGCAGTTCATGAATTCGACAGTCTTGCATCTAGCAAGCAGAGAAATGTTCCAAGGAATTCTATGAAATGGAGGGTTTTTATAGACAGAAGTGTGGGGCAAAAAGTGATTAGCAAAAGAAGAGATTAGAGATTGTTTCAAGTCAGGTCACCCACCCTTAAGAGGAGCAGGGGGTCTTATGCATGCAGATAATCTCAATTAGGGAGCTCCATACTGATTGGTTTAAAATTCCACTCCTGGGAGAGGCTGAAACTGCAATTATGCAAGGCATTAAGCCCCAGTTTGGTGACTTCCTCCAGCAGAAGTGGCCTATGTTGGGCTTGTTTATTTTTTTTAACATTGGTTACTACATTTTTGCCTGGAGGATTGCTATCAGCAATGAGATTTGATACTGAGGAATAAACCTCTACTGTGCAGGTTCATTTATTATAGTAGCCAGCATTGCATTAACACATAAGCAAAAAGGTAATTTCCTGGTAATTTCCCAAATATATAAAGCTTTTACAAATCAATGAGGGAAAAAAAGCTATTAGAAAAATTAGGCAAAAGGTACACACAATCAATGGAAAGAAAATTCAGAAGGCCTTGAAAAAAACGTCCAGATATTCTACATCATTCATAATAAGAAAAATGCAAATAGAATATTGGTGGAAAAAAAGTAAAAAGTATTGTGATTTCCCCTACTTACTGACAAAAAAAAAATGTTTGAAGGACTATGGTATCAGTTTGTGTAAGTCTGGGAAGAGGAAATCCTGGGGCAAAATACCTCTAAAAACCAAATTCAGTCAAAGGGAGAAATAAAGTTGAAAATCCATTTATTGTGTACAAACTTCAGTCTGGCCCATCTCTCTCTCTCTCTCTCTTGCTCCAGCAGCAGCAAAACCAGCCCTCCCTGTCACCTCTCAGGTACAGATAAGTCCTCCTTGCCCAGGTAATTACCCATGATATGGAGATGAGCTATTCTCCACCCCTGAGGAATGATGCAAATGCCCTAAGGCCATACTTCTTTCCACCTCTGAAACACTATTGATATGCCGATGTACTGAAGCCAGGCGAGATATTCTGGAAATGTTACAATTTTACCCACAGTTTGGGTTCAATTAGAAAAATAAAACTATGACATACAGTAAGCAATTTTCTATAGGAATTAGACTTTGTGTGATCGTGGGAGTTGATGAAGTCTATGCAAGGCTGTTGCCTTTCTGTTGGACCTGAAGCCACTGTGGTCAACTCAAGTCTGGTAGTCAGGAAGGAAGGTTGTTTGTGAATTGGGGAGGGTGAGAATACACTGTAACCCATGAGGACAAATGGTACCCAAATGTATCTTTCACCATTTGCAACCTTGATGATGCTGGTGATATTGCAAGAAAAATTTGCATCTTTTCTTTTTTTTTAGAGGGCATCTCTCATATTTATTGATCAAATGGTTGTTAACAACAACAAAATTCTGTATAGGGGGGTCAATGCTCAATGTACAATCATTAATCCATCTCAAGCCTAATTCTCGTCAGTCTCCAATCTTCTGAAGCATAACGAACAAGTTCTTACATGGTGAACGAATTCTTACATAGTGAATAAATTCTTACATGGTAAACAGTACAAGGGCAGTCATCACAGAAACTTTCGGTTTTGATCATGCATTATGAACTATAAACAATCAGGTCAAATATGAATATTCATTTGATTTTTATACTTGATTTATATGTGGATCCCACATTTCTCCCTTTATTATTATTATCATTATTATTTTTAATAAAATGCTGAAGTGGTAGGTAGATGCAAGATAAAGGTAGAAAACATAGTTTAGTGTTGTAAGAGAGCAAATGTAGATGATCAAGTGTGTGCCTGTAGACTATGTGTTAATCCAAGCTAGACAAGGGCAATAAAACATCCACAGATGCAGAAGATTTCTCTCAAAACAGGGGGGGTGAGGTTCTAAGCCTCACCACTGTTGATCCCCAATTTCTCACCTGATGGTCCCCCTGTGACTGTGCCTGTCTTAGGTTGTTCCTCCCTTGAGGAATCTTACGCGTCTCTGGCTAACCAGTCATCTTCCGGGGCCATACAGGGAAATGTAAAGTTGGTAAGTGAGAGAGAAGCCATATTGTTTGAAAAGGTTAGCTTTTTACTTCTTTGCAGATTTATGCCCTGTGGCTTCTATGCCCAGCACTTGTCTCGAGGTATTTTTACCACCTGGAGGAATTATGATACTCGGTAAATTCGATATGAGGCACGAATTCTATTTAAGGGTTGTAATTAGGAAGGAAGAAGGAAAGCTATAGAGGTAGCATATGGAAGAAAACATGGGAGGACTGATTATTTCTTTGACATATCTTCTCGTAGAGTACCATAAGCATGTATAGGTTTTAAACTACCAACTAATTTGCGCTCACATATTAACATAATAGGAATGCGGTGACATAAACAAAGCAAATCTATAATTACCATCCATCTCCAGTGGAGCCAAGAAAATCATTTAGGCACCCTAGGCATTTGTGAAAATTTGTCTATGATATGATGGATATTGTCCAACTGTACTTGAACAGTCTGAGAGAGATCAGACAAACTAAAGCAGCCCATTACTGGGATCTGTTCACATCCCATATGTCCTTTTAACCGTAGATAGTCTATAGTCATAAGATTTTGGAGTGCTACAACTTGCACCCCTCCCAACTCCTGGTTGAGTTCCAACAGTAGATCCGGTCAAATTCGTTGTCTCACTGTATGCACATGCCACCCTAGACATCTCCCTCCCCATTCCATTGGCAAGTCCAGGAAATGGTGGGGTTGATGCAGCCACAACCGCAGCATCGCCCAGATCCCTGTGGAGGCTTTTTGATGATCATCCCCCTGGCACAAGTCCTCCAGAGAGTGCTGATGCCGGAAGCTCCTCCTCATATCATATCTTAGTTCATTTTCTGGGTAGCCAAGCTAGGCCTTGATCTTCTGCATAGAAACATACAGACCCTTTGCCCACACTTTGACATGCCCTCTATACCACTGTGCAGAACTCTTTGGAGGTCAGCACACAGGAACTGATTTTTTTTTAAATTAAGAGAAAGGAATATTATCAGAAAAGAGTACCTCCATAGCTGATCATCTGACACCCTTTAAGTGATCAACATTATGGATATTCAAAGCATGTGTTGATCTTTGATTTACCAATAGATTTATCCTATCAAGGAGTAATCCCCCATTTCTTTCTTTCTTTCTTTCTTTCTTTTTTTTTTTAATCTTTAATCTACACTTACATAAAGAATACCATGTTTACTATGCTCTCCCCTATATCAGGTTCCCCCTAAAAACCACATTACGGTTACTGTCCATCAGCTTAGCAAAATGTTGTATAATCACTACTTGTCCTCTCTGTGTTGTGCAGCCCACCCTCCCCTTTCTCCCTCCCCCCAAATGCATGCTAATCTTAATAGCCCCATTCTTCTTCCCCCCCCTTATCCCTCCCTGCCCACCCATCCACCCCAGTTCCTTTCCCTTTGGTACCTGTTAGTCCATTTTTGGGTTCTGTAATTCCACTGCTGTTTTATTCCTTCAGTTTTTCCTTTGTTCTTATACTCCTCAGATGAGTGAAATCATTTGGTATTTTTCTTTCTCTGCTTGGCTTATTTCACTGAGCAGAATACTCTCCATCTCCATCCATGTTGCTGCAAATGGTTGGATTTTTCCACTTCTTATAGCTGAGTAGTATTCCTTGTGTATATGTACCACATCTTCTTTATCCATTCATCTACCGATGGACATTTAGGTTGCTTCCAATTCTTGGCTATTGTAAATAGTGCTGCGATAAACATAGGGGTGCATCTGTCTTTCTCAAACTTGATTGCTACGTTCTTAGGGTAAATTCCTAGGAGTGGAATTCCTGGGTCAAATGGTAGGTCTGTTTTGAGCATTTTGATGAACCTCCATACTGCTTTCCACAATGGTTGAACTAATACACATTCCCACCAGTAGTGTAGGAGGGTTCCCCTTTCTCCACAGCCTCGCCAACATTTGTTGTTGTTTGTCTTTTGGATGGCAGCTATCCTTACTGGTGTGAGGTGATACCTCATTGTAGTTTTAATTTGCATTTCTCTGATAATTAGCGATGTGGAGCATCTTTTCATGTGTCTCTTGGCCATCTGTATTTCTTTTTTAGAGAACTGTCTGTTCAGTTCCTCTGCCCATTTTTTAATTGGGTTATTTGTTTTTTGTTTGTTGAGGCGTGTGAGCTCTTTATATATTCTGGACGTCAAGCCTTTATCGGATGTGTCATTTTCAAATATATTCTCCCATACTGTAGGGTTCCTTTTTCTTCTATTGATGGTGTCTTTCGCTGTACAGAAGCTTTTCAGCTTAATGTAGTCCCACTTGCTCATTTTTGCTGTTGTTTTCCTTGCCCGGAGAGATATGTTCAAGAAGAGGTCACTCATGTTTATGTCTAAGAGGTTTTTGCCTATGTTTTTTTCCAAGAGTTTAATGGTTTCATGACTTACATTCAGGTCTTTGATCCATTTTGAGTTTACCATTGTATATGGGGTTAGACAATGGTCCAGTTTCATTCTCCTACATGTAGCTGTGCAGTTTTGCCAGCACCATCTGTTGAAGAGACTGTCATTTTGCCATTGTATGTCCATGGCACCTTTATCAAATATTAATCGACCATATATGTTTGGGTTAATTTCTGGAGTCTCTAATCAGTTCCACTGGTCTGTGGCTCTGTTCTTGTGCCAGTACCAAATTGTCTTGATTACTATGGCTTTGTAGTAGAGCTTGAAGTTGGGGAGTGAGATCCCCCCTAGTTTATTCTTCTTTTTCAGGATTGCTCTGGCTATTCGGGGTCTTTGGTGTTTCCATATGAATTTTTGAATTATTTGTTCCAGTTCATTGAAGAATGTTGTTGGTAATTTGAGAGGGATTGCATCAAATCTGTATATTGCTTTGGGCAGGATGGCCATTTTGACAATATTAATGCTTCCTAGCCATGAGCATGAGATGAGTTTCCATTTCTTAGTGTCCCCTTTAATTTCTCTTAAGAGTGACTTGTAGTTTTCAGAGTATAAGTCTTTCACTTCTTTGGTTAGGTTTATTCCTAGGTATTTTATTCTTTTTGATGCAATGGTGAATGGAATTGTTTTGCTGTTTTCTCTTTCTATTGATTCATTGTTAGTGTATAGGAAAGCTACAGATTTCTGTGTGTTAATTTTGTATCCTGCAACTTTGCTGTATTCTGATATCAGTTCTAGTAGTTTTGGAGTGGAGTCTGTAGGGTTTTTTATGTACACTATCATATCATCTGCAAATAGTGACAGTTTAACTTCTTCTTTACCAATCTGGATTCCTTGTATTTCTTTGTTTTGTCTGATTGCCGTGGCTAGGACCTCCAGTATGATGTTAAATAACAGTGGGGAGAGTGGGCATCCCTGTCTTGTTCCCTATCTCAGAGGAAATGCTTTCAGCTTCTCGCTGTTCAGTATAATGCTGGCTGTGGGTTTATCATATATGGCCTTTATTATGTTGAGGTACTTGCCCTCTATTCCCGTTTTGCTGAGAGTTTTTATCATGAATGGATGTTGAATTTTGTCAGAAGCTTTTTCAGCATCTATGGAGATGATCATGTGGTTTTTGTCTTTCTTTTTGTTGATGTTGTGGATGATGGTGATGGATTTTTGAATGTTGTACTATCCTTGCATCCCTGGGATGAATCCCACTTGGTCATGGTGTATGATCCTCTTGATATACTGTTGAATTCTGTTTGCTAATATTTTATTGAGTATTCTTTCATCTACATTCATCAGGGATATTGGTCTGTAATTTTGTTTTTTGGTGGGGTCTTTGCCTGGTTCTGGTATTAGGGTGATGTTGGCTTCATAGAGTGAGTTTGGGAGTATTCCCTCTTCTTCTATTTTTTGGAACACTTTAAGGAGAATGGGTATTATGTCTTCTCTGTGTGTCTGATAAAATTCCAAGGTAAATCCGTCCGGCCCCGGGGTATTGTTCTTGGGTAGTTTTTTGATTAGCGTTTCAATTTCTTTGCTTGTAATTGGTTTGTTTAACTTTTGTGTTTCTTCCTTGGTCAGTCTTGGGAGGTTGTATTTTTCTAGGAAGTTGTCCATTTCTTCTAGGTTTTCCAGCTTGTTGGCATATAGGTTTTCATAGCAGTCTTTAATAATTCTTTGTATTTCTGTGGAGTCTGTCATGATTTTTCCATTCTCATTTCTGATTATGTTGATTTGTGTTGATACTCTTTTTCTCTTAATAAGTTTGGCTAGAGGCTTATCTATTTTGTTTATTTTCTCAATGAACCAGCTCTTGGTTTCGTCGATTTTTGCTATTGTTTTATTCTTCTCAATTTTGTTTATTTCTTCTCTGATCTTGATTATGTCCCTCCTTCTGCTGACTTTAGGCCTCATTTGTTCTTCTTTTTCCAGATTCTATAATTGTGATGTTAGACTATTCATTTGGGATTGTTCTTCCTTCTTCAAGTGTGCCTGGATTGCTATATACTTTCCTCTTAAGACTGCTTTTGCTGCGTCCCACAGAAGTTGGGGCTTTGTGTTGTTGTTGTCATTTGTTTCTATATATTCCTTGATCTCTATTTTGATTTGTTCATTGATCCATTGATTATTTAGTAGCATGTTGTTAAGCTTCCATGTGTTTGTGAGCCTTTTTGTTTTCTTTGTAGAATTTATTTCTACTTTTATACCTTTGTGGTCTGAAAAATTGGTTGGTAGAATTTCAATATTTTGGAGTTTACTGAGGCTCTTTTTGTGAGCTAGTATGTGGTCTATTCTGGAGACTGTTCCATGTGCACTTGAGAAGAAAGTATATCCTGTTGCTTTTGGATGTAGAGTTATGTAGATGTCTATTAGGTCCATCTGTTCTAGGGTGTTGTTCAGTGCCTCTGTGTCCTTACTTATTTTCTGCCCGGTGGATCTATCCTTTGGGGTGAGTGGTGTGTTGAAGTCTCCTAAAATGAATGCATTGCAGTCTCTTTCCCTCTTTAGTTCTGTTAGTATTTGTTTCACAATGCTGGTGCTCCTGTGCTGGGTGCATATATATTTAGAATGGTTATATCCTCTTGTTGGACTGAGCCCTTTATCATTATGTAGTGTCCTTCTTTATCTCTTGTTACTTTCTTTGTTTTGAACTCTTTTTTGTCTGATATTAGTACTGCAGCCCCTGCTTTCTTCTCACTGTGTGCCTGAAATAGGTTTTTCCATCCCTTGACTTTTAGTCTGTGCTTGTCTTTGGGTTTGAGGTGAGTTTCTTGTAAGCAGCATGTAGATGGGTCTTGCTTTTTTATCCATTCTATTACTCTGTGTCTTTTGATTGGTGCATTAAGTCCATTTACATTAGGGTACATATCTGTTGAGAAGTCTGATGTTAGCCTGATGGGTCTTCCTTTATAGGTGAACTTTTTCTCTCTAGCTGCCTTTAAAACTCTTTCCTTGTCTTTGATCCTTGCATTTTAATTATTATGTGTCTTGGTGTTGTCTTCCTTGGATCCTTTCTGTTGGGGGTTCTGTGTATATCAGTGATGTGTTCGATTAATTTCTCCCCCAGTTTGGCTAAGTTTTCAGCAATTATGTCTTCAAAGAGACTTTCTATCCCTTTTCCTCTTTCTTCTTCTTCTGGTACACCTATAATACGAATATTATTCCCATTGGCTTGGTCATATAGTTCTCTTAGTGTTGTTTCATTCCTGGAGATCCTTTTATCTCTCTCTATTTCAGCTTCTATACGTTCCTGTTCTCTGGCTTCTATTCCTTCAATGGCCTCTTGCATCTTATCCATTGTGCTTATAAATCCTTCCAGGGATTGTTTCCCTTCTGTGATCTCCTTCCTGACATCTGTGATCTCCCTCCCGACTTCATCCCAGTGCTCTTGCATTTTTCTCTGCATCTCATCCCATTGCTCTTGCATTTTTCTCTGCATCTCTGTCAGCATGTGCATGATTTTTATTTTGAATTCTTTTTCAGGAGGACTGGTTAGGTCTGTCTCCTTCTCAGGTGTTGTCTCTGTGATCTTTGTCTGCCTGTAGTTTTGCCTTTTCATGGTGATAGAGATAGTTTGCAGAGCTGGTATGAGTGACCGCTGGAAGAGCTTCCCTTCTTGTTGGTTTGTGGCCTTCCTCTTCTGGGAGAATAGCGACCTCTAGTGGCTTATGCTTGTCAGTTGTGCGTAGGCAGGGCTTCTGCTACCTGCCCGTTTGCTATGGAGTTTTCTCGACTGTTGCTGTGGGTGTGGTCTGGCTAGGGCTGCTCCTCCAAAATGGTGGAGCCCCGTTGGAGGGGGAGTGGCCAGTAGGCTATTTATCTCTGTAAGCGGCCTTTGTGCTCCCTCTTGCCCAGGGGGTTGGAGTGCCCAGAGATCCCCAGATTTCCTGCCTCTGGTCTAAGTGTCCTGTCCTGCCCCTTTAAGACTTCCAAAAAGCACTCTCCAAACCAAAACAACAACAGCAACAATGAGAGAGGGAACAGAAAAAAAAAAAAAAAAAAAGGATAAAACACGCGATTTTTTTTTGTCCTCAGGCGCCATTTCCAGGCTCCCACTCACTGGTTCTGCTGCCCTGCCTGCCTAGCACCGGGGTCCCTGTCCCTTCAAGGCTTCCAAAAAGCACCCGCCAAAAAAAAAAAAAAAAGGGAAAACGCATGATATTGTTTGTCCTCAGATGCCGGTCTCAGGCACCTGCCCACCGGTCCTGCCACCCTGCCTCCCTAGCACTGGGGTCTCCGTCCCTCCAAGGCCTCCAAAAAACACTCGCCAAAAGAAATGGGAGAAATGCGCGACCGTCTCCGTCCCCAGGCACCAGTCCCAGGCACCTGCTCACCGGCCCTGCCGCCCTACTGCCCTGCCTCCCTGGCACTGGGGTCCCTGTCCGCCTAAGGCCTCCAAAAAGCACTTGCCAAAAAGAAAAAAACGGGAGAAACACTCGATTTTCTTTGTCCTCAGGCGCAGGCCCCAGGCACCTGCCCACCGGTCCCTCAGCCCTGCCTCCCTAGTATTGGGAAAAATGCACGATTTTCTTTGTCCCCAGGCCCCGGTCTCAGGCACCCGCTCTCCAGTCTTGCTGCCCTGTTTCGCTGGTATTGGGGTCCCTGTCCCTTTAAGGCTTCCAAAAAGCACTCACCAAAAAGAGAAAAAAAAAAGGGGAAAAATGCTCGATTTCCTCTGTCCTCAGGCGCTGGTCTCAGGCACCCACCCACAGGTCCCGCAGGGAAAAACGTGTGATGTTCTTTGTCCTCAGGCACCGGTAACTGGCACCTGCTCACTGGTCCTGCTTCTCTGCCTCCCTAGCACCGGGGTCCCTCTTCCTTTAAGGCTTCCAAAAAGCACTCGCCAAAAAGAGAAAAAAAAAGGGGAAAAATGCGTGATTTTCTCCTTCCTCAGGCGCCGGTCTCAGGCACCCACTCACCGGTCCCGCCGCCCTGCCTCCCTAGCACCGGGGTCCCTGTCCCTTTAAGGCTTCCAGAAAGCACTTGCCAAAAAAAAAAACCCACTCCGGAGGGAGATCACAGATGTCAGGAAGGAGATCACAGAAGTGAAACAATCCCTGGAAGGATTTATAAGCAGAATGGATACGATGCAAGAGGCCATTGAAGGAATAGAACCCAGAGAACAGGAACGTATAGAAGCTGACATAGAGAGAGATAAAAGGATCTCCAGGAATGAAACAACACTAAGAGAACTATGTGACCAAGCCAAAAGGAATAATATTCGTATTATAGGGATACCAGAAGAAGAAGAAAGAGGAAAAGGGATAGAAAGTCTCTTTGAAGAAATAATTGCTGAAAACTTCCCCAAACTGGGGGAGGAAATAATCGAACAGACCATGGAATTACACAGAACCCCCAACAGAAAGGATCCAAGGAGAACAACACCAAGACACATAGTAATTAAAATGGCAAGGATCAAGGACAAGGAAAGAGTTTTAAAGGCAGCTAGAGAGAAAAAGGTCACCTATAAAGGAAAACCCATCAGGCTAACATCAGACTTCTTGACAGAAACCCTACAGGCCAGAAGAGAATGGCATGATATACTTAATGCAATGAAACAGAAGGGCCTTGAACCAAGGATACTGTATCCAGCACGACTATCATTTAAATATGATGGCGGGATTAAACAATTCCCAGACAAGCAAAAGCTGAGGGAATTTGCTTCCCACAAACCACCTCTACAGGGCATCCTACAGGGACTGCTCTAAATGGGAGCACCCCTAAAAAGAGCACAGAACAAAACACACAACATATGAAGAATGGAGGAGGAGGAATAAGAAGGGAGAGAAGAAAAGAATCTCCAGACAGTGTATATAATAGCTCAATAAGCGAGCTAAGTTAGGCAGTAAGATGCTAAAGAAGCTAACCTTGAACCTTTGGTAACCACGAATCTAAAGCCTGCAGTGGCAATAAGTACATATCTCTCAATAGTCACCCTAAATGTAAATGGACTTAATGCACCAACCAAGAAGAGGAACTTAATCAATGGGGGACAAAAATGAGATGAAATACTTGACTATACAGTTTTTAAAAAATTTATTTTCCATGTGAATGTATTATTAAACACTAATCATATAAATTTTCTTTTCAATGAGATTGACATGCATTTCATGTTGTTTGTTTCTGATATATGCCTCTTGAAATTAAGAACTTAAAGGGAAAAAAGACCAGTCATCTGTTTTCTCTTCTGTATGATATGGAAAGCACAATGCACATAGTCAAAATAGAGTGAAAAATCTTCTTGTAGTTTTTAATCAGGTTAGGCAGTTTTATGACCCTTCAATAACCAGTGAAAATTTATATGGAGTTATGACAAATCAATTGCTTACTTTCTTTCTAAAGGAATCTCAGTGGATGTAAATACATATATATTCAATTAAATAACATAAAGCGTGAAAATGCTGAGACTGAAAACTCAAAGGAAATATGAAATATGAGTAGATTAAGTGGGTTTTTTTTGCAAATGTGGAGAGTATTTCTTTCAAGCACATCCTTTTCCAAAAATCAAGTAGAAATTCACTAGGTTTTGAATGTGTTTTAAAATTAACTTTGCAAACTCCTGATCTGTTTCCTAAGAGAATTAATCACGATTTCTCCCTCAAATGGTGGTGAGACTGTCATGTCTTTCATGCCTTCATGTACTTGGTCACCTTCCTCAAGATGACCACGAATGGGGGGAAAAGAAATTTTTTAAAAGGGTCAAGTGTTAACGTTAGTAATGAAGCAAAGATTTCTTTGGCTCTTAGACACGGGAATATAATGAACATTCTTCTATCAGCCACTATTTAAGAAACATGATGTGTCAAATGTAGCTTAAGCCCCTTGTGTGCCCTTCTCTCCCAACCATCCTGATTTGCTTTTTACTTTTAGTACATATGGACATATTCATAAACAACATGTTATAGTTATAGTTATGAATGCTTTTAATCTTCTCAAAATGTGCTTCTTGAAGGCTAAGTATGCTTGTTTCAATTGTCTTAATCTTTTCTTTCTGTGCTGAGTGTTTTTTGGATTTATAATTGTGAAATACATAATGAAGTGCAGTAACTTACATGTACAGCTTAGAGAATGAACACGCACACACACATGGCCCAGCTTTACAAAAGCATAGCCAATTCTTGTGCATTCTTCTCCCTGGCTCCCAGCAATACTCACTATCCTGAATTTCCCAACAATCATTCCCTGCTTTTCTTCAGTTTTACTTCGAACAATGTTATTCTTAAAACACTTCATTCAGCTTTGTAGATTTTTAAACTCTCTATAAGCATTACATGGTGCATAGTCTCTCACAGTTAACTTTAGGTTTTGCTCAATATAATGTTTCTGAGACATGCTCGTGTTGATGCCTGTAGCTGGGGTGCACTCTTTCCCCCTGCTATATATGGTAGGGTATTGTATGAATAAATCATAATTTATGCATTCTTCTGTTGATGAACATTGGGTTACTTCTGATTTTTTTTGCTATCACAAACAATGCCTTTGTGTAATACTTTTCATGCTGTATAATGGAGTTTCTCTCTGCTGTGTATCTCGAGTGGGATTGCTGGCTAAAGGGCTATGCCTCTGACTTTACTAGATCTCATCAGCCTGCTGCTCAAACCAGTTGCCCTTGTCTACACATCTAACAGCAGTAGACAAGAGTTCTTTGGGCTCCAAAAGCTCACCAACATTTTATTCAGTCACTTTTAATTTTTGCTAACGTGATAGCTGTGAAATACTCTCTCACTATAGTTACAATATGCGTTTCCTGGAGTAGTGTGATAAAACATCATTTAGTAAGTTCCTCATAAAGATAAACTCATTCAGGTTTCCTCTTCTGTGATCTGCCTGCTTAAATGTTCCACTCATTTTTCTGTTGTATTTTTTATTCCTTTGAACCAACAGTTCTTTATAAATTCCAGACACATGCCTTTCTTCAGTTCTGTGTTACAGATGTCCTCTCTCATTTGTGGCCTGTCTTTTCACTTTCTTGATGGTGTCTTTAGGTGTTGAGAAGCTTACCTTTTCAGGCAGTTGAATTCATTTTCTTAAGCATTAGCACTTCTATCTTGTTTAGGAAATCTGTCCTTAACCCCAAGGTATTAAAGATCTTTTCCTGTATTGTTTCCTAAAAGTTTTATATTTTATGTTTAGGCCTTTATCTGGAATAGACCTTTTAAAAAATATTATGAAGTAGTATTACGAAATTTTCTTTCTTTCCAAGTGGGTAAACAGCTGTCCTGTCACCATTCAAAGAGCTTATCCCTTACCCGGTGACGTGCAAGTCTAACTGCTCTACACCAGGCATCCCGGGAGGATAGGAGTGTTTCTAAGCTCTCTGTTGCTTATTCCTTCTGCCAACACAAACAGGGCGGCACCAGCATCTGCTCAAAGGCCTTCTCTGATTTTCAAATCCCTTTCTGCTTTTGGCCTCTGGGGATTCCCTTCTTGTGAGCTCAGTTTTGCATTTAAAAGGATGTTGATTGGGTTTTATCCAGCACTTCTACACCTGTAGCGAGAGATATTTCAGGCTATCTAGTTAAACAAAACTGAATGATGTAAATAGTTGTTTCGCTGATTCCTAAAACCAAATGTTTGTGATTATCTTACTTTGAGGATACAGGGGAGAAGCAGCACAGAATGCTTGCATACTGGTGAATTTTCCCCCAAGAAGTAAAACAGCATTTTAAATAGCAAGATTTTTTTAGTTATGTTTTGGTTGAAACTTCAAATTGAATTAAAATTTGCTTGGTGTGGATCAGTGAAACTGGGCCAAAACACTATTTTGACTTCCAAAATAAAACAAAGAAACTAAGCCAAAAGTAATCATGAGGATGCCTGCTATAATAGGAATAAAACCTGAGATAGAAAAGCCGTTTTGTCTCATGAAACAGCCTGTGAGGGAGACTAGGGAGAAATGGGCCCATTTTGGTGGACAGCTGTGGTGGCGAAGCACTCTAAATATCAGCTCCCTGAGCGTAAACCGTGTGGCTCATCAAGGTGGTTAAGAGGATCAAATGAGTTAATGTTTCCAAAGAACTCAAAACAGTGTCTGGCATCCAGAAAGTACTGTACGAGTACTTTTTAAATAAAAATAAGGGGGTGGAATTACAACTATGCCTTTTGGATGATGTGTCCCTATTCCCCCCAGATAGGAAACATGGGATCCACACAGCTAAACTATGGCTCAGAAGAGTTATTAACATTGTATCTATTTATAACCAAGTCCATCCAGAGGTATAGATTGTCCTATCCTCAGATCAGAGGTGGAAATTGCAAATAGGTAAGTATCACCCCTCTTTTGTTTCACACACACAATGTACTGATAGGGAAATTTTTACAAGGACAGCAATTTAGTCCAGGTGGCTCCCTTCTCTTCTCTAGTTAGCAAAGAGAGCAGAAATTCCCCGTTTGCCCCTCCCCTTTGCTCCTGCTCTGCCTGGGCACTTACTCCCTAAACTCACTCCCTAACCTCACTCCCTAAACTTACTCCCCCTTGCCTGCTCGTTTGCTGTGCACGTAGAAATGTTGAGATATGGAAGCAGAAAGATATATACTGCTCCCCTTGCCTTTGTTCATGGCTCAGGCCTTGGGAGATTACTCCCCTCTGAGCCCGCTGGTGAAAGATTAAAACCTCAACACTCCAAGACCTTCGAGTGCCGCGTGGTTCTTCCATTAGCGATCCAGTCCAGGTTTTCCAAGATTTTCCGAAACAGTATCTCATCTCCTTTTTAAAAGGGCTGATGTTGTGTGCTACATTTATTAGGGAAGATTTAAATAAATTATTCCAGAAACCATTAGCAACATGATATGTAACAAATTCACAGATTACAAGACAAAAGATATGTTTCATTATTTATATAACATGTAAGAATGGGCTCAACTATTTGGTACTATGACCTCTTCCAAACAAGAACCGTATTTTGTTTATACCTGGTACCTGGAAGAAAGAATGTTCAGTCAGGAATGAGCAGTTGAAGGATGTCACTTTAAATTACTGTACCTTCAGGTTTCCAGGGCCATACTTTGTTGCACAACAAGACATTTCTCCCCCTAGAAGTCCCCCCGGTTTTATTTAACCAAGGTCTGAATCCACTTTCAGGGGCCCTACATACAAATATATATTCATTGACTATGTAGTGTCTTCCCATCCCTGTAATGTTCAACAAGGGCTAAAGAGATTAGGAAATTGACCTCCACTAAGTGAGAGACTAGACCAGATGATTCCTGTCTCCCTTCCTCTCAAGATCTGATGTTTGCAACCATCTAAGTAAACACAACTCAGCAAGCATGTAGTAAGTCTGAATGAGAGGCAAGCAGTGGACACAAAGATGAGACATATGAGTCCCAGCTCTGCTTCCTGAATAGCTTCTAGTTAACTCACAGGACAGACACAGAGCTTCACAGCACTAATCCCAAGGTAATTACAATTATTTCGGTTTAATGCTTGCCTTCTCATTGTAAAGTAATGAGGACAAAAACTGAGTCTACTATTTACCAATATATCCCTAGCATCTAACAATGTCAACCACTTAATTTTTAGCATATATATTAATAATTATATGTTATTGATATTTATATAAATACTACATAATTAATTATATAATCACAATTATTAATAAGGCACTCAATGTTTGCCAAATAGATTAAAAGATCATTTCACTATACTATGTTGAGCGCCCAGAGGTATACGCAGGGCGCTGATCCATGGACTGAGGGTCAAGGATCAACAGGCTCACTGCAGCATAGCAGGATAAAGGGGACAGCCTGCCCTTGTGGGCATATGCGTGCTGAGAGAACTATCTTCAGTGAGAGCTGATTACTGATTATTAACGTTGTGGGTATTTTTTTTCCAAGTGTTAAAATTTTGTTTAGCCGGACTTCTTCTTAGGAAGCATCTTTGCTTCTGCCAAGCTAAGTGGGGCCAAGAGATGACACAGAACAAGTACTTTAGCTTTGAGTCTCAGTTTTAAAGAGGAAGGATACAGGCAGGCACAAAATCCCACGGTTTCAATGAAACTACAAAGGCAATAAGGGCATACGTCAGAATGGAATACAGATTGTACATCCCGCATCAGAAAATGCCCATAGACTTTATGTCTGAGGAACTGAAATGCAGCAGCAGGCCACAGGAAATCCGCCCAGGATGAATGAATACCAGTGAGGGGGCCTGACTGCTCTTCGCTTTGCCCTTGCCTGAAGCACTACAAACACTAACGGCTTAGATCTTCCTATGAGAGCTTGAGGCCCAACTGGATTCTTCTCTTTATTACCATCCACCCATCTTTTTTCATTGGTGCGCAAAAGTCAATCTTTCTCCCTGTTTTTAAAAATAACTTTTAAAAAAGGCTCTAAATTATATAGGTTTTTAAAAATGCCTATTAATACCTTTGTTTTTAAAAATAGAACCTCATTGCAGTCAGTAAGAACATTCTTTTTGTGTTCATTTAAACATCTCTGTGGGCAGGGGTCACTTTTTGTATTTTCTTATTACCCCCAAAAGCCTAGCACAGTGGCAAGCACATAGTAAGCAGACACCTGATGGAACATATAAAAAACTTAACACACTGGGCCATATTTAAAATAAAAATTGAAATGAACAATTACTCTATTTTCTCTATTTTCCCCTTATTTTCACATAGTGCCATGTTCAGATGCCCTTGTAAGAGCTTACTACACTTTATTTTTTTTTCACTTTATTTTAATTGCCTATTTGGATTAGGCATTTAGTATCTATTCCATAAACAAAATGATATACTCCAATTTATAAAATGACAAAGGGAAAATAAATATGACAAAATATTTAAAAATGAAGAAGGTGAGGAGGAGCCAAGATGGTGGCATGAGGAGAGCAGCGGAAATCTCCTCCCAAAAACATATATATTTTTGAAAATACAACAAATACAACTATTCCAAAAAGAGAGACCAGAAGATATAGGACAACAGCCAGCCTACATCTACACCTGTAAGATCCCAGTGTCTGGCAAAGGGGGTAAGATACAAGTTGCGGCCTGGCGGGACCTGAATGCCCCTTACCCCAGCACCCAGTGGGAGGAGAGGAGTTGGAGCAGGGAGGGAGAGGGAGCCCAGGACTGCTGAATACCCAGCCCCAGCCATCTGCACCAGAGCGCAGACACACAGCACGCGGGGTGCTGGATACTAGGGAAACGAGTCAGTAAAACCTGCAAGCGGCTCCCCACAGCTGGCGTCCCTGGGACAAAGAAAAGCGAGTGCTTTTTGAAAGTCTTAAAGGGACAGGGACCCCACAGCTGGATGGAGGTGTCCCAGAATAATCAGTTAAGCAGCTGGGAACCCGGGGAACTCCGGGCGCCCTAACCCCCTGGGCGGCAGCGCAGCTCTGAGGCCCCTCATGGCAATAAACAGCTTCCTGCCCGCTTCCCGTCCGGCGTGGCCCCACCATAGCAACCACACACAGAGCTTCCTTCACAGCGGCCGGGCAAGAATCAGAAACCCCGTCTGTGAAGAACTGCCCAGCACAAGCTGCTAGAGATCACCATTCTCCCAGGAGAGAGGAAGGCCACAAACTAGCAAGAAGGGACGTTCTCTCAGCTGACACATGCCAACTACCCACGACTATCTCTATCACCATGAAAAGGCAGAAGAATTTGATACAGACCAGATTAACCCAGACAATATCCCTGAAAAGGAATCTAGGGAAACAGACCTAACCAATCTTCCTGAAAAAGAATTTAAAATTAAGGTCATAACCATGCTGATGGACTTGTAGAGAAATATGCAAGAGCTAAAGAGGGAGAATACAGAAATAAAACAAACTCTGGAAGGATTTAAAAGCAGAATGGATGAGATGCAAGAGGCCATTGATGGATTAGAAACCAGAGAACAGGAACGTATAGAAGCTGATGCAGAGAGAGATAAAAGGATCTCCAGGAATGAAACAATATTAAGAGAACTGTGTGACCAATCCAAAAGGAACAGTATCTGCTATAGGGATACCAGAAGAAGAAGAGAGGGAAAAAGGGATAGAAAGTGTATTTGAAGAAATAATTGCTGAAAACTTCCCAAACTGGGGGAGGAAATAGTTGCTCAGACTACCGAGGTACGCAGAACTCCCAAGAGACGGGACCCAAAGAGGACAACACCAAGACACATAATAATTAAAATGGCAAAGCTCAAGGACAAGGACAGAATTTTAAAGGCAGCTAGAGAGAGGAAAAAGGTCACCTACAAAGGAAAACCCATCAGGCTTCTCAACGGAAACCTTACAGGCCAGAAGAGAATGGCATAATATAATGCAATGAAACAGAAGGACCTTGAACCAAGAATACTATTTCCAGCAAAATTATCATTTAAATATGGAGGGATTAAACAATTCCCAAACAAGCAAAAGTTGAGGGAATTTGCCTCCCACAAACCACCTCTACAGGGTATTTTAGAGGGACTGCTCTAGATGGGAGCACTCCTAAGGCTAAATAGATGTCACCAGAGAAAATAAAATCACAGCAAAGAAAGCAGACCAACCAAATACTAACTAAAGGCAAAAAATAAAATCAACTACCAACAAAAGCAGTCAAAGGAAACACAAAAGAGCACAGAATAAAACACCCAACATATAAAGAATGGAGGAGGAGGAATAAGAAGGGAGAGAAATAAAGAATCAACAGACAGTGTTTATAATAGCTCAATAAGCGAGTTAAGTTAGACAGAAAGATACTAAAGAAGCTAACCTTGAACCTTTGGTAATCATGGATCTAAAGGCTGCAATGGCAATAAGTACGTATCTTTCAATAATCACCCTAAATGTAAATGGACTGAATGTACCAATCAAAAGACACAGAGTAATAGAATGGATAAAAAAGCAAGACCCATCTATATGCTGCTTACAAGAGACTAACAAAGAAAAACTGAAGGAACAAAACAGCAGTAGAATCACAGAACCCAAGAATGGACTAACATACAAGGGAAAGGGACTGGGGAGGATGGGTGGGAAGGGAGGGATAAGGGCAGGGAAAAAGAAAGGGGGCATTACGATTAGCATGTATAATGTGGCGGGGGGGCGGCATGGGGAGGGCTGTGCAACACAGAGAAGACAAGTAGTGATTCTACAGCATCTTACTACTCTGATGGACAGTGACTGTAATGGGGATTGTGGGGGCGGACTTGGTGAAGGGGGGAGCCTAGTAAACATAATGTTCTGCATGTAATCATAGATTAATGATAACAAAATTAAAAAAAATGAAGAAGGCAAAATTTTGGTAATTTGCCAATGCAAAGATGTTTTTATTCATTTATAAATACAACTCAGTATTATGTTCAGTTTATACCTTAATAACTATCTCTTTACCTGAGTCAATATGCAAATGTCACATTATTTAACATTTTTTCCTAATTAAATTTGCATATATGAAGGAAAGTAACACATTGGATAATAAATTATAAAGCATAGTTTCAGGCTTATGTGGGATTATGATTGCTTTCAACAATTACTGAAATCTCTTTTCAAAGAAAATCTTCATACTTATGTATGTTTGTCCATGTTACAGACTGAAGACAGCCACAACTGTGGCACTGTCCTAATGGCACAGAACTACTAAATGTATGATGCAAGTCAACTTATTTCCTTTAAAACTTCACAAAGTAATTTCAAGGAGAACAACAAAACATTAAAAGTTGTCAGTGTTCATCCTAAGAATTAGGCAGTCTTCTTTTTTTTCTTCTCTGCTTCTTCCTTTTCCTTTTCTATTTCTGTTACTTGTAATTCAATTTCTTTGGTGCTGAACATCTGAAAAGAAAAATTTTTTTAAACAAATTTTAATTACATCAATAATTTATAAATATTTACAATATGAAGGAAACCAATTATATTTTGCCAAGTAATATTTTCTATTTATAATTTTGTTTTAGAACTTCAAGTGTATAATGAAATACTTCAAAAGGTTCAAAAACAACAGTACTTTCAACAATTATGGACAAAACCTGAACTCTATGACATTTCCACTATCGTACTAAGAAAGCAGGGTGAAATGTCATACCGTGTTACATATCCTATCATGCATATCATTCTGAAAAGATTTTAATGCAAGGCTTATTCTATTCATTAGCAAATAGTTAATTACTGAACCCCCCTTATGTTAGAAGCCTGGAGGGCCAGCAGTGATATAAATGGCAGCTGAATGTCACTTGTTGGTAGCATATCTTGATTTCAGAAGATCTAAAAAGGAAGGAAGAATAACTTCTCTGTACATGGTGCCAAGAATAAATCTCCAGGGGAATATACTGTATTACCTCAAACAGAACTGACTCAGTAGAGGTTCCTACTTAGAAGAACATACCAAAATGGGTTAAGCTTATATTTAGATATCAGCACCTCTAAGTCTTTACAGAGGGTGAGGGATAGATAACTACTTGGAATAAACACATACAAATTAGTGAACATAAGCCTCCAGAAACAACAGAAGTCATCACAATAATGTCAATGGATGCTAAAGGATGTTTCAAGCTTATAATGAAGATTCACAGAAGACTCAGAACATTTTGTCAAAATACTTTGTACTACAGGTATTTTTTTCCTCTTTGGTTAATGATTTACCTTCAAAGGTTGGTTTCTTCTTATTACAGCAAGTTCAATGTTTTTTCCACCAGACTGGACAACCTGATGTAGAACAATTAAAATATTAGGATGCCTTCAGCAAATTTTGTTTTTAATATGCAATTGAGTAAGAAGAGAGTAAGCATTTCTGAGTATGCTTTATTAGGTCACTTACTTCTAGCAAAGCTGTTATTGCTAATTTAATAGCTTCATTGTTGTTTGCTATTGCATCTTCTGTGTAATTCTTTTCTAGAAATTCTTGGACAGTTTTAGCACTTCGGCCTATTGCATTTGCCTTGAAAAATAAAATACAACTACTAATATCATTGTAATATAAATGAATTTATGGTTACTCAGTGAGGCTTAGGTTTAGAGTTTAGTATTTCTTAGCATAACTACCAAATAAAAATTGTAGGCTTGAAAACTTGGCCAACATTTCAGCAGCTCACTGTGTTACTACATGAATAATCTATAATGGTGGCATGACATTTTCAAACATACCAGTGCTCTGCCTGGCCAGTGCATTCTATTATTTTAATAGCTCCCAAGTCCTTGGATAACCAGAAAAAATCAAAAGAGTTGAAACTCCAAAAGATATAGAGAAAGAAAAGGAGGTATAACTTCACAATACTGTACAAAAGAAAAAGACACCAACACAAAGAAAGCTATTTATATGAATAAGACTATGTGCATCATTTTCTTAAACCTTCTTCTTTATATATAAATAAAATATTTACTTATTTGTAAAATAAAGGTCACCTAATTATTGAATCACTATCACCTTTGACTCTGTAAGCAAGAAGGGCTTCTTTTTTTCCTTCCCCATTTTTCTTTGTTCTTTAGAAATTTCCATCAGATGAATCAGAGGCAAATGGATTTCCCTGGCTGCGTGGCTACAGGTAGTATATGGTGTGTTCTTTTAATTCAGCCTAAATATCTAGACTAGTACTAGTGATGATAATGGTGATGATAACAGTACTTTACTTTAACAGAGTACTTATGTGCCAGGCACTATGCCAAGCATTTTACATGGATTCTCACTTAAGCAATTAAATCACAAAAACAATTAGAAGTTACTATTACTAACCCCAATTCACAGATGAAGTAGAGGGCTGGAATGGTTAAAAGGAGCTTTCTCAGCCTCAGCACTACTAATATTTGGGGTGGGGCAATTCTTTGCTATGGGAGGCTGTCTGATGCACTGGAGGATGCTCAGCACTAGATGCCAGGAACACCCCCACCCCCATTGTGTCAATCAAACATGTCTCTAGATATTGCCAAATGTCCCTTGGGGGGGCAAAATCCCCTATTTGTGAACAACTGCCTTAAGTAATCTTGCCCAAGATCCTATAGCTGAGATTAGAAGCAGTTGGCCCTTGAACAATGGGTTTGAAAAGCACAGGTCCACTTACACAGATTTTTTCAATAAATGTACAGTATCTATAACTGGATAGAAGGCAGTAGGTTCCACAGGTGATGTGGTCAATATGTGGGTTCAAAACTTCATGACTCAACTTTTCTTCTCTATTAATTGGTGATGTGTGCCTTGAGAAATGTGATGTGTTTCTTAAATGAATGTTGTGTGTTAACCAAGGCCAGTTCCTGCAACATAGTTATCTCCCCTATTGTGTTGTGCTGGGGTACGTTGCGGAGGGAGTTGTGCACTGAGATCACAACGAGCCAATGGTTGTATGCATGAGATCACCAACTGTCCTTGGATGTATCTGTGTGACTAATAAATATGAGAGGTGCCTTCTCAGCACCACTCTTGAGCTAGTTATGCCTTGAGTCACCTGGCCAGCCTACTAAGATCTTCGACAACTCATCGCGTTGCCTCCTCTATCTGCGGGTCAAAGACAGGGAGGAGGCCAACACAATAGAAATGGAAAAGGAAAGACATCGTACATAGAGGCCAAAACCTAGAACCTTGGTGTTATGAGCACCATGCCCTAACTAACAGCTAACTAGCAGCCACCTGGACTGGAGAGAAACACTAGGATTTGAGAGTAGCAGAGGAGCAGAGGCTGGATGGGTAACCGAGGAAGCAGGCAGTGTACTTTTGCTCCGTAGCCGTGCGCCCCTCCCAGTCCTGGCCTGATCCAACAAGCAGGCAAGCATCAACCTTGGCAGGGACCAGCAGGGCAGATAACCTAACCCTCTGCTTGCTCTTTTCTCTGTTGGACCCTACAATCCTCCCATTTCTTTTCTACTTTTCTTCTCTTTGTTGCATCTGAGTTAACTGATCCATGTTATAATTGGTAGGCTATCAGTAGTTATGTTATTTGGGAGTCAAGTTATACTCAGATTTTCAACTGCGAGGGGTGTCAGCTCCTGTACACAGGATGAACTGTACAGTCTGAACCAGCAATCGAGATTGGAACTCTATTCACTATGCCATCATGCGCCCCTTTGCTGTGATGGCCCCGGAAGCAGAAAGACCCATCTTTTCACTGAAGGATCCCAGTATTATATGAGGAAATGTGTCAGTTTTAACTGGTTAGGATTATGATTATAGGAAAGAGATCTCAGAGATTTTAGTAAGTATGAAAACACACCTTCTGTACCACATGAGAGTATATTCTGTTTGACAGAAGGTTCGTTTTACTTCACAGAACTTTCCTATGCCTCTATATTTCAGAGGATTAAAATAAATGGTTGCAAAAATTAAAATTAAAATTTGTGTCCTTCAAATTTTACTGAGGTCAAAGACAAAGCCTTCAGCCTGGTATGACATTGGAGTTTATTTTCTACTAGTTGTTTTTGGGTAACTGGTTGCTGCCCTAGAGAGGAAGTACGTAAGGACAGAGTTTACCCAAAAATCTCAGTCCTTAAAGTCGCCTTATAAACTCCTGACTTTCCTGTCCATTTCCTTCAATCACTGATATAAAAATTCTTTAACTCTTACCTACATGACTGGTTTCCTAAAGTCTTCTTCTTGCCATACTAATCCCCACACTCCAAACACAGCATCCATCAGCCCACTTGAATAGACTATGATAGTTTTTGTAATGTTTTCCCACCTGTCTATCCTGATTAATGGTGATTTTCTGTGGCAAAAAACATTCACTGGCAACCCCAATACCCATTCTTTCTTTGTGACAGAATGCTAGGCAATGTGCCTGATAATAAATGTCATTTCCTAGCCTCAGTTATTGATAGGAATATTCAAGTATAAGTAAATGGATGGAACTTCTAGAAACCTTTGCTGCCAGGAATGCAGACATTTTGCTGGAGGTCTAGCAGCACCCACCTAGAGAGCAGAGAAAAGACTAAGATAATAAACAAATACCAGTAACTAACTACCTTCAAACTTCTCATATTTATATGACAGAAATAAAACCTTCTGTGTTAAGAATCATCACATCTCTGCTGTTAGGAGCCAGAAACTATACCTCACAGATACACCTCTGACTGGATCCTGTGATATAGGGCCCCATCCCCTTTCAGAAATAAAGCCTATTTCTACAGCTGCTGGAAGTACCAATGGCAGAGAGCCTTCAGCTCTTAACTTTCTTTCTTTTTTTTATTTTAGGAACTCAGAAAGCTTTATTGGGCTGACAGTTAATGCACTTCAGACCTCATATCAGCATTATCGAATGTTTTTAAAACTAGAAACCAAGTACTGCTGAGTCCATTAAGTAACATAATCAACTGAGGGCCTGGCCTGATCATGGCTTCATGCACTTTTTTTTTTAGGGTTTTTTTTTTTTTGAGAGGGCATCTCTCATATTTATTGATCAAATGGTTGTTAACAACAATAAAATTCTGTATAGGGGAGTCAATGCTCAATGCACAATCATTAATCCACCCAAGACTAATTCTCATAAGTCTCCAATCTTCTGAAGCATAACGAACAAGTTCTTACATGGTGAACGAATTCTTACATAGTGAATAAGTTCTTACATTGTAAACAGTACAAGGGCAGTCATCACAGAAACTTTCGGTTTTGATCACGCATTATGAACTATAAACAATCAGGTCAAATATGAATATTCATTTGATTTTTATACTTGATTTATATGTGGATCCCACATTTCTCCCTTTATTATTATCATTATTATTTTTAATAAAATGCTGAAGAGGTAGGTAGATACAAGATAAAGGTAGAAAACATAGTTTAGTGTTGTAAGAGAGCAAATGTAGATGATCAAGTGTGTGCCTGTAGACTATGTGTTAATCCAAGCTAGACAAGGGCAATCAAACATCCACGGATGCAGAAGATTTCTCTCAAAACAGGGGTGGGGGGTGAGGTTCTAAGCCTCACCTCTGTTGATCCCCAATTTCTCACCTGATTGCCCCCCTGCGACTGTGCCTGTCTTAGGTTGTTCCTCCCTTGAGGAATCTTACCCATCTCTGGCTAACCAGTCATCTTCCGGGGCCATACAGGGAAATGTAAAGTTGGTAAGTGAGAGAGAAGCCATATTGTTTGAAAAGGTTAGCTTTTTACTTCTTTGCAGATTTATGCCCTGTGGCTTCTATGCCCAGCATTTGTCTTGAGGTATCTTTACCACTTGGAGGAATTATGATACTTGGTAAATTCGATATGAGGCACGAATTCTATTTAAGGGTTGTAATTAGGAAGGAAGAAGAAAAGCTATAGAGGTAGCAGACGGAAGAAAACATGGGAAGATTGATTATTTATTTGACATATCTTCTTGTAGAGTACCTTAAGCATGTATAGGTTTTAAACTACTAATTAAATTGCGTGCACACATTAACATAATAGGAATACAGTTACATAACCAAAGTAGATCTATAATTACCAGCCATCTCCAGCGAAGCCAAGAAAACCAGTTAGGCACCCTAGGCACTTGTGAAAATTTGTCAATGATATGATGGATATTGTTCAAGTGTACTTGAACAGTCTGAGAGAAATCAGACAAATTAAAACAACCCATTCCTGGGAACTGTTCACATCCCATATGTTCTTTTAACAGTAGATAGTCTGTAGTTGTAAGATTTTGGAGCACTATAACTTTCACTTCTCCTAATTCTTGGTTGAGTTCCAACAGTATAGATCCAGTCAAATTTGTTGTTTTACCGTATGCACAGGCCAGCTTAGATATCTCCTTCTTCATTCCAATGGCAAGTCCAGGAACCGGTGGGATGAATGCAGCTACAAATGCAGCATCGCCTGGATCTTTGTTGAGGTTTTTTGATGATCATCTTCTGGTATGACTCTTCCAGAGAGTGTTGATGTTGGAAGTTCTTTATATCGTATCTTAGTTCATTTTCTGGGTAGCCAAATTAGGCTTTGATCCTCTGTATAAACACAAACGGACCCTTTGCCCACACTTTGATATGCCCTTTATACCACTGTGTAGAACTCATTGGAGGTCACCACACAGGAACTGCTTTTTTTTTTTTTAAGAGAAAGGAATATTATCAGAAAAGTGTACCTCCATAGCCGATCATCTAACACCCTTTAAGTGATCAAAATTAAGGATATTTAAAGCATGCATTAATTGTTGACTTACAGTTAGTTTTATCCTATCAGGCAGTAATTCCCCTTTTCTTTCTTTCTTTCTTTTTTTTGTTATCTTTAATCTATACTTACATGAAGAATATTATCTTTACTAGGCTTTGCCCTATACCATGTCCCTGCTATAAACCCCTTTACAGTCACTGTCCATCAGCATAGCAAAATGTTGTAGAATCACTACTTGTCTTCTCTGTGTTGTACAGCCCTCCCCTTTCTCCCACACCCCCATGCATGCTAATCTTAATATGCCCCTTCTTCTTCCCCCTCCCCTTATCCCTTCCTACCCACACATCCTCCCCATTCCCTTTCCCTTTGGTACCTGTTAGTCCATTCTTGGGTTCTGTGATTCCACTGCTGTTTTGTTCCTTCAGCTTTTCCTTTGTTCTTATACTTCACAGATGAGTGAAATCATTTGGTATTCCTCTTTCTCCGCTTGGCTTATTTCACTGAGCATAATACCCTCCAGCTCCATTCATGTTGCTGCAAATGGTAGGATTTTCCCTTTTCTTATGGCTGAGTAGTATTCCATTGTGTATATGTACCACATCTTCTTTATCCATTCATCTACCGATGGACATTTAGGTTGCTTCCAATTCTTGGCTATTGTAAACAGTGCTGTGATAAACATAGGGGTGCACCTGTCTTTCTCAAACTTGATTGCTGTGTTCTTAGGGTAAATTCCTAGGAGTGGAATTCCTGGGTCAAATGGTAAGTCTGTTTTCAGCATTTTGATGAACTTCCATACTGCTTTCCACAATGGTTGAACTAATTTACATTCCCACCAACAGTGTAGGAGGGTTCCCCTTTCTCCACAGCCTCACCAACATTTGTTGTTGTTTGTCTTTTGGATGGCAGTTATCCTTACTGGTGTGAGGTGATACCTCATTGTAGTTTTAATTTGCATTTCTCTGACAATTAGTGATTTGGAGCATCTTCTCATGTGTCTGTTGGCCATGTGTATTTCTTTTTTGGAGAAATGTTCAGTTCCTCTGCCCATTTTTTAATTGGATTATTTGATTTTTGTTTGTTGAGGCATGTGAGCTCTTTATATATTTTGGAAGTCAAGCCTTTATTGGATCTGTCATTTACAAATATATTCTCCCATACTGTAGGGTTCCTTTTTGTTCTATTGACAGTGTCTTTTGCTTTACAGAAGCTTTTCAGCTTAATATAGTCCCACTTGTTCATTTTTGCTGTTGTTTTCCTTGCCCAGGGAGATATGTTCAAGAAGAGGTCACTCATGTTTATGTCTAAGAGGTTTTTGCCTATGTTTTTTTGGAAGAGTTTTATGGTTTCATGACTTACATTCAGGTCTTTGATCCATTTTGAATTTACTTTTGTGTATGGGGTTAGACAATTGTCCAGTTTCATTCTCCTACATGTAGCTGTCCAGTTTTGCCAGCACCATCTGTTGAAGAGACTGTCATTTTGCCATTGTATGTCCATGGCTCCTTTATCAAATATTAATTGACCATATATGTTTGGGTTAATGTCTGGAGTCTCTAATCTGTTCCACTGGTCTGTGGCTCTGTTCTTGTGCCAGTACCAAATTGTCTTGATTACTATGGCTTTGTAGTAGAGCTTGAAGTTGGGGAGTGAGATCCCCGCCACTTTATTCTTCTTTCTTAGGATTGCTTTGGCTATTCGGGGTCTTCGGTGTTTCCATATGAATTTTTGAACTATTTGTTCCAGTTTGTTGAAGAATGTTGTTGGTAATTTGATAGGGATTGCATCAAATCTGTATATTGTTTTGGGCAGGATGGCCATTTTGACGATATAAATTCTTCCTAGCCAAGAGCATGGGATGAGTTTCCATTTGTTAGTGTCCTCTTTCATTTCTCTTAAGAGTGTCTTATAGTTTTCAGGGTATTGGTCTTTCACTTCTTTGGTTAGGTTTATTCCTAGGTATTTTATTCTTTTTGATGCGATTGTGAATGGAATTGTTTTCCTGATTTCTCTTCTATTGGCTCACTGTTAGTGCATAGGAAAGCCACAGATTTCTGTGTGTTAATTTTGTATCCTGCAACTTTGCTGTATTCTGATATCAGTTCTAGAAGTTTTGGGATGGAGTCTTTAGGGTTTTTTATGTACAATATCATGTCATCTGCAAATAGTGACAGTATAACTTCTTCTTTACCAATCTGGATTCCTTGTATTTCTTTGTTTTGTCTGATTGCCGTGGCTAGGACCTCCAGTACTATGTTAAACAGCAGTGGGGAGAGTGGGCATCCCTGTCTAGTTCCCGATCTCGGAGGAAAAGCTTTCAGCTTCTCGCTGTTAAGTATAATGTTGGTTGTGGGTTTATGATATATGGCCTTTATTATGTTGAGGAACTTGCCCTCTATTCCCATTTTACTGAGAGTTTTTATCATGAATGGATGTTGAATTTTGTCGAATGCTTTTTCAGCATCTATGTAGATGATCATGTGGTTTTTGTCTTTCTTTTTGTTTATGTGTTGGATGATGTTGACGGATTTTCGAATGTTGTACCATCCTTGCATCCCTGGGATGAATCCCTCTTGGTCATGGTGTATGATCCTTTTGATATACTTTTGAATTTGGTTTGCTAATATTTTATTGAGTATTTTTGCATCTACGTTCATCAGGGATATTGGTCTGTAATTTTCTTTTTTGGTGGGGTCTTTGCCTGGTTTTGGTATTAGGGTGATGTTGGCTTCATAGAATGAGTTTGGGAGTATTCCCTCCTCTTCTATTTTTTGGAACACTTTAAGGAGAATGGGTATTATGTCTTCTCTGTGTGTCTGATAAAATTCCAAGGTAAATCTGTCTGGCCCAGGTGCTTTGTTCTTGGGTAGTTTTTTGATTACCGTTTCAATTTCTTTGCTCGTCATTGGTGGTTTAACTTTTGTGTTTCTTCCTTGGTCAGTCTTGGGAGGTTGTATTTTTCTAGGAAGTTGTCCATTTCTTCTAGGTTTTCCACCTTGTTGGCATATAGGTTTTTGAATTTTGTCGAATGCTTTTTCAGCATCTATGTAGATGATCATGTGGTTTTTGTCTTTCTTTTTGTTTATGTGTTGGATGATGTTGACGGATTTTCGAATGTTGTACCATCCTTGCATTGAAGTCTTTAATAATTCTTTGTATTTCTGTGGAGTCTGTCATGATATTTCCATTCTCATTTCTGATTATGTTGATTTGTGTTGATTCTCTTTTTCTCTTAATAAGTTTGGCTAGAGGCTTATCTATTTTGTTTATTTTCTCAAAGAACCAGCTTTTGGTTTCATTGATTTTTGCTACTGTTTTATTCTTCTCAATTTTGTTTATTTCTTCTCTGATCTTTATTATGTCCCTTCTTCTGCTGACGTTAGGCCTCATTTGTTCTTCTTTTTCCAATTTCGATAATTGTGATGTTAGACTATTCATTTGGGATTGTTCTTCCTTCTTCAAGTGTGCCTGGATCGCTTTTGCTGCATCCCACAGAAGTTTGGGCTTTGTGTTGTTGTTGTCATTTGTTTCTATATATTCCTTGATCTCTATTTTAATTTGTTTGTTGATCCATTGATTATTTAGGAGCATGTTGTTAAGCCTCCGTATGTTTGTGAGCCTTTTTGTTTTCTTTGTAGAATTTATTTCTACTTTTATACCTTTGAGGTCTGAAATTTGGTTGGTAGAATTTCAATATTTTGGATTTTGCTGAGGCACTCTTTGTGGGCTAGTATGTGGTCTATTCTGGAGAATGTTCCATGTGCACTTGAGAAGAATGTATATCCTGTTGCTTTTGGATGTAGAGTTCTATAGATGTCTGTTAAGTCCATCTGTTCTAGTGTGTTGTTCAATGCCTGTGTGTCCTTACTTATTTTCTGCCCGGTGGATCTATCCTTTGGGGTGAGTGGTGTGTTGAAGTCTCCTAAAATGAATGCATTGCAGTCTCTTTCCCTCTTTAGTTATGTTAGTATTTGTTTCACAATGCTGGTGCTCCTGTGTTGGGTGCATATATATTTAGAATGGTTATATCCTCTTGTTGGACTGAGCCCTTTATCATTATGTAGTGTCCTTCTTTATCTCTTGTTACTTTCTTTGTTTTGAAGTCTATTTTGTCTGATATTAGTACTGCAGCCCCTGCTTTCTTCTCACTGTTGTTTGCCTGAAATATGTTTTTCCATCCCTTGACTTTTAGTCTGTAGATGTTTTTGGGTTTGAGGTGGATTTCTTTTAAGCAGCATATAGATGGGTCTTGCTTTTTTATCCATTCTATTACTCTGTGTCGTTTGATTGGTGCATTCAGTCCATTTACATTTAGGGTAACTATTGAAAGATATGTACTTATTGCCATTGCAGGCTTTAGATTCGTGGTTACCAAAGGTTCAAGGTTAGCCTTTTTAGTATTTTACTGCCTAACTTAGCTCGCTTATTGAGCTGTTATATATACTGTCTGGAGATTCTTTTCTTCTCTCCCTTCTTATTCCTCCTCCTCCATTCTTCATATGTTGTGTGTTTTGTTCTGTGCTCTTTCTAGGAGTGCTCCCATCTAGAGCAGTCCCTGTAAGATGCCCTGTAGAGGTGGTTTTTGGGAGGCAAGTTCCCTCAGCTTTTGCTTGTCTGGGAATTGTTTAATCCCTGTTTCGTATTTAAATGATAGTCGTGCTGGATACAGTATCTTTGGTTCAAGGCCCTTCTGTTTCATTGCATTAAATATATCATGCCATTCTCTTCTGGTCTGTAAGGTTTCTGTTGAGAAGTCTGATGATATCCTGATGGCTTTTCCTTTGTAGGTGACCTTTTTTCTCTCTCTCGCTGCCTTTAATACTCTGTCATTGTCTTTGATCTTTGCCATTTTAATTTTTATGTGTGTCTTGGTGTTGTCCTCTTTGGGTCCTTTCTGTTGGGAGTTGTGTGTATTTCCATGGTCTGTTGAATTATTTCCTCCCCCAGTTTGGGGAAGTTTTCAGCAATTATTTTTTCCAAGATACTTTCCGTCCCTTTTCCTTTCTCTTCTTCTTCTGGTACCACTATAATACAGATATTGTTCCTTTTGGATTGGTCACACAGTTCTCTTAATATTGTTTCATTCCTGGAGATCCTTTTATCTCTCTCTGCATCAGCTTCTATGCGTTCCTGTTCTCTGGTTTCAATACCATCAATGGCCTCTTGCATCTTATCCATTCTGCTTATAAATCCTTCCAGAGTTTGTTTAATTTCTGTAATCTCCTTTCTGGCATCTGTGATCTCCCTCCGGACTTCATCCCATTTCTCTTGCGTATTTCTCTGCATCTCTGTCAGCATGTTTATGATTTTTATTTTGAATTCTTTGTCAGGAAGACTGGTTAGGTCTGTCTCCTTCTCTGGTATCTCTGTGATCTTGGTTTGCCTGTAATTTTGTCTTTTCATGGTGATAGGAATAGTTTGCAGAGCTGGGACAAGTGACGGCTGGAAGAACTTCCCTTCTTGTTGGTTTGTGGCCTTCCTCTCCTGGGAAAATATCGAACTCTAGTGGCTTGTGCTGGGTAGCTGCACACAGACAGGGCTTCTGCTTCCTGCCTGGCTGCTATGGAGTTTATCTCCGCTTTTGCTGTGGGCGTGGACTGGCTCAGGCTGCTGCTCCAAAGTGGTGGAGTTGCATTGGAGGAGGAGCGGCAGGGAGGCTGTTTATCTCCGTAAGGGGCCTCCATGCTCCCTGCAGATCAGGGGATTAGAGTGCCCACAGATCCCCGGATTCCCTACCTCTGGACTAAGGGTTCTGCCCTGCCCCTTTAAAACTTCCAAATAGCACCTGCCAAAACAAAACGAACACACACAGAAAAAAAGAGGCCACTCTTTGCTCTGTATTCTCTGGCGCCAGCCTCAGGCACCCGCTCACCAGTCTTGCTGCCCTGTTTCCCTGGTATTGGGGTCCCTGTCCCTTTAAGACTTCCAAAAAGCGCACGCCAAAACAAAACAACAACAACAACAACAAGAAAAAATGGCCGCTTGCTTTTCTTTTGTTTTCTGGCGCCGGCCTCCGATACCCGCTCGCCAGTCTTGCTGCCCTGTTTCCCTAGTATCCAGGGCCCCACGCATGCACTGTGTCTGCGCTCTGGTCTGGATGACTGGGGTGGGTGTTCAGCAGTCCTGGGCTCCCTCTCCCTCCCGCTCTGACTCCTCTCCTCCCCCCGGGAGCTGGGGGGAGGGGCGCTCAGGTCCTGCCAGGCCGGGGCTTGTATCTTACCCCCTTTGCGAGGCGCTGAGTTCTCGCAGGTGTGGATTGGTCTGGATGTTGTCCTGTGTCCTCTGGTCTTTATTCTAGAAGAGTTGTCTTTGTTATATTTTCATAGATATATGTGGTTTTGGGAGGAGATTTCTGCTGCTCTACTCACGCCGCCATCTTTGCTCTGCCCCCTTAACTTTCTTTAGGAGGTGCCCTGATTAACAAGAGCTCTCTCACCTTAATATCACACATTCTTCCAGGGTAGCCCATATCCAATGAAGAACTGATGAAGGGCTATTAATGTCCAGTGTCTTCATCCCTACTTGGAACAACTTTGGTAGAGCTACCACAGATCCAGAGCTTCCCAGGGTTTGTGAGATTGTTACTGAGACTGCACTGTAGTCCATCTACTTCCTTCGCCTAATTCTGTTCCCTTTTCTTCAACAAACACTGATCCCCAAACCACTTTCGAAAAACAACGGTTCACCAGCCTTTTAAGTCTTTTGGGTCCTGAGGTTCTATGTCTCTATGGCAGGATTTTCCAAAAAATACCAGAGTGGAGGGAGGATCTGTGATAAAATGGTTATAAATTCAAGTATCTTGGGGCCTACTACTTTCAGTAGCTCTACAAGATTTATAATATTTTTTAGAAGATCCAGAACTTGACAAAACTTATTAGATTTCTTTAAACAATCATCACCCAAGATTAACTCAGAGAGCTTTTTTACCTTACACCTTAACATCAAAAGAAATACACTTTGAGAAACACTGCTCTGAAGTATACAACACACTAACTTTGTTCCTATTTTAAGCATTACTGGCAATAGCAAAACAGGCCCTCAAAAGCATTAACACTGTTAGTTTTGTATACTATGCCACTGGTCATTTTTTGAAAACACTGTTTCACTCAATTACACATATCTTCCAAATATAGATCAATTGATTTCTAAAACATCAAATAATTGTGCTCATTAATTTCAACACCAAAGTCATCAGAAAAGGCTTCAAGCACTAAAAAACTGTCAAGTCCACTGTGGTAAATATATATATATATCCTAAAATTTTCATTTTTGCTTGAAAATCTTGAATTTTACCATTGGCAACAAATACTGTTAGTTGTTTCCTTAAAGTAAAAGGCCTGGATCTTTATTCTTGAGAAGTTGTCCTGCCAAATTTCCAAGTTTGAATAACAATAGTTATTCTGTCCATTGTTCTTTGAGGTAAAAATGAAGTTCCATAAAAACGGGCTGTTTCAGCTTGCAACTCAAATAATTGCAAACTCTTTTCCCTCAAGATACCCATGGTACCTGCATCAGATGTACTTTAAGCCTACTTCTATTTCATCACACACAACATTAAAAGATGCAAACTCAAGTCAGGATGGGTTATTAAGAAATTATTTTCTTTTATTGAGATATAATTGAGATATAACATGGTACTACTTTCCAGTGTATATGATAATTTGACATTTGTATATATTGCAAAATGATCACAATAAGTCTAATTAAATCCATCATGACACAGCTACAAATTTTTTCTTCTTGTGATGAGAAAAAAAATCAAGATTTAGTAAAATCAATAATTTGTACTGTTTCATCAAAGGCCACTTACGTGAAAGCCAAATTTATTAATTTACTGCAAATGCATGATGAAAAGAATGCAGTGAATACTGATACAGTTGGGTGTTAGGGCACCAGCAGTTTTACCTGCCATTGCTTTTACACCTTCAGTTCAAATGTCCACATGGAAGAAAAGGGTAGTAGTATCTTAGTATTATTATGAAAGTAGTTTTAACCTCATGGACCAGGGGCCTGTAGACTACATTTTAAGATATACTGCTTTATACTATATACTCTATTTGGCTGAATCCCATAAACCTATAATGTCAAGATATTTCTGATACAGTATGGATTCCACACAGACCTGCCTGAAAGTTCCTAACACTGCAGTTTTAAAAATTAAAATGGTGGGCTCCAAATCTGGCAGTTCAACAGTATCACTTGGGAAGAACCCCTATCCCGCCTGTTACTTGGCTGGCTTCTTTCCATTCAGTCTCAGCTTTAGCCTTACTTCCTCAGAGAAAAATCCCTCTACACACAATCTGCAGGAGTTCTGTTGCTCTCTAGGACATTCTCCAGCAGCTTGGCTTCATCACTGCATTTATCTCTACTTAACACCAAGCTTAACAAAGAAAATTACAAGGTGTAGAGTGATATACGGAGTATGTTACCAATTATGTGAAACTTTAAAATATGCAAAATAGTATCTATTCTTCTTCTTCTTATTCATGTGCAGTAAAAGTGTAAAGTTATCAATGGAAAAGATAAACATCAAACTTAGGATAATGGTTTCCTGGAGCTGGCAGGAGATGCTGTAGGAGAGGAATGAGGTTAGAAGCATACATAGGAAATTCAATTACATTCAGGCTGGCTGGTGCTTACATGGGTGTTTTGAACATTACTTTCAGAAGTCTGAAACATTTCAGGTAAAAAAATGATTTGAAGCAAATACAGTAAAACATTAACATCTATTTAAACTTTGTGATTACACGCATTTATTTCTATTGTTTTGTGTTCTTACATATGTTTAAATGTTCCATTGAAACAATTATTTCTTTTAAATGTAAACCTTAAAGTTGTCCATGTTCCTACTTTACCATTTTCACATTAGGGTCCATGCACTTGTACCTACTTAAAGTCTTTGCTCTTATAAACATTCCACTTAATCTACATTATAAAATTCTCCATAACAAAATCTCCAACAATACAAAACTTCCATAATTTTCCTAATTGGCTTTAAAATAAAACAAAAATGCTTCTCTGTATGACCCCAGGGAGCAAATAAAATGGAAAATTATATTAACTTGGAAATTGTGTTATAATATTGAAATGAAGGGTAATGATGTAATGATAAATGCAAACAGAAGATGGCAGACTTCAAAATATTTAGAGAAAGATTGAATGTAACAACTTGTTTAGAGTGTAGATTTGGGAGGCACAATAAATCTAGCACATATAAAAGATTTCTTAAACTAGCAGAAAAAAATCTGTTACCTGCAGCAGATAAACTCATAGCTTCTGACTACATTGTCCAGGTAGCTTAAAAGAAGATGTGCAGCTTACACAGTATTCATCTCTTTGTGGTAACAATATAACCCACTGTTTTACTGGCCTGGTTAATTCATTTATAAAACAGTATCTTTTGGGTATGGTCACCTCAAAATAAAACCCTTTAGTTTTACACAGGCATAAAAAACAAGGCAATGTGTTCCCATTAATTTATTTGGTTCTTAATAACAGTAAAATAAACTCTTTATGAAATAATTTAAAGATTGGGCATTTAAACTTTTAATAAAGTAAAAATCACTTAGATTATGTAACATAGTTTTTTTCTGTTTAAAATGTAATGCATGTTGAGATGGGAAAAAAAGATGACAGGGTAGGGAAGCAGGGCGGAAACCTCCTCCCACACACACACACACCAAAGAAGCAACTACAGCAAATGCAACCAACCCCAAAAATAACCTGAAGACGGCAGAACCAACCAACAACGAACTACCTACACCTGGTGAAGAAGAGAGGACCACACAAAAAAGGGTAAATGGCAGAGCTGCAATCAAGGGGGACGCAAGACTTTCCTCCATCCCAACACAAAGGCAGGAGGAAGAGGAATGGAGCAGGGAGGGGACAGGTGCTCAGGAACTCTGCACACCTGGCCCTGGAGATCTGGTCTGGAAGCATGAGTCCTCATTGCACTGGATTCTGGTGGTTAGTGGGGCTGGACACCAGGGACAGTAGGACCATTCTGGGAGGCTGAGACTACAGCTGCTTGTGGAGTACAGGCATGCTCCACTGGTCCCACTGGGACCCAAAGCAGAGGTGGCAGTTTGAAAGATTTTCCAGCAGCAGGAGGGATAGAAGAGGGGTAAGGGCTGGATGGAGCTCCCTTTGCAGGAGAAAGGACAGGTGGACAGTACCTCCCCAGCCCTCCCCTTGGTCCCCAGGTCAAGCACTCTCAGCAGCCCAACAGATGCTCCATCCCCCATGGCTAATGGCTCAGCCCTAAGGTGTTTCCCTGGGGATTGCTGGCAAGCCAGACTGCTCAGCCCAGCAGTGTCAGACTTTGCTGCCTGGCAGGCAGAGGGAGGCTCTCCCAGATTTCTTAGACCTGTTTCAGCTCAAGTGGGAAGGTGCCTGCAGGAGCCAGCCCCAAGAGCTCATTCCACCCCACCCCCCCGTCAGGTGGTCAAGCCCATTGCTGCACACCTTGCTGTCTCCCAGGGCCATGAAACTGCCCCTCTTACCCTGTTAACCCTGCAGCCCTACCATCGCTGCAGGGCAGGCAAGGCAGCCCTGTCCACAATGATCCCAGTGGAAACCATTGCTCTGATCACAAAGGGCCAGCTGGAAGCAACTGCCAGCCACAGTGGACTGAGATCACTGCCGGCAGACACACAGAAAGGTGGCCCCAGGCCTTGCCCACCAGGGGCAACTGTAACTCTATAGCAAAAGAGAACCAGGTACTGGAGAGGAAAGAGTCTTGAGCTTCTGGGCACCATAAACACCTTCTTCATAAAGCCATTATTCTCCAGGCCAGAAAGCACAGCAGATCAATCTTACACAAAGGAAGAAACACAGAAACTGAAAAAATGAGGAATATGTTCCAAACAGAACTACAGGATAGGATACCAGAAAGAGGACCAAATGAAATGGAGGTTATCAATGTTCTTGATACAGATTTCAAAGTAAAAGTCATAAATATGCTCACTGATCTGCAGAAAAGTATTAAAGATCCCAGGGAGGATTTCCACAAAGAGATACAAGAACTGAAAAAGAGCCACTTAGAGCTGAAGAACACAGTAACTGAAATGAAATGTACAATGGAGGGAATGAATAATAGATTGCTGCAAGTAAAGGAGACAATCAATGAGTTGGAAATTAGAGAACAGGAAAACAACAAAGCTGAGGAACAAAGAAAAAAGGATCTCCGAGAATGAAAGAATGGTAGGAGAGCTGGGTGACCAAATGAAACAATATTTGCATACTAGAGGTACCAGAAGGAAGAGAGAGAGACTATGAGATAGTCTCTTTGAGGAAATAATTGTTGAAAACTTTCCCAATCTGGGGAAGAAAATACACATTCAGGTCATGGAGTACAGAGAGTCCCTAACAAAAGGAACCCTAGGAAGATAACACCAAGGCATATAATAATTAAAATGATAAAGATTAAAGATAAGGAGAGAGTACTTAAAGCACCTAGAGAGAGAAAAAAGATTATTCATATAAGGAAAACCCCATCAGGCTATCAGCAGACTTCTCAGCAGAAACTTTACAGGCCAGAAGAGAGTGGATGAAATATTTAATGTATTGAAACAGAAACCAAAAATCTACTACTGGGCAAGATTATCATTCAAACCTGAAGTGGAGATTAAACAATTTCCAGATAAACAAAGGCTCAGGGAAATTATAATCACTAAACCAGCATTACAGGATATGTTAAAGCAATTGCTGTATATGGAAATGCTTTTAAGGCTAAATAGTTTTCACTAATGAAAATAAACCCATAATAAAGGTAGTAGACCAATTAATTACCAAGCAAGTATGAAATAAAACAAAAGTAGAAAACCAACTATACACAAAATCAGGCAAGGAATACACAAAAAGTACAGATTATGACATCTAAGACAAAGTATGAAAGAGGAAGAAGAAAAAAGTGGTTTTAGATTGTGTTTGAAATAGAGTAATCAACTTAATATAGATGGTTATATAGTCAGGAAACTATCCTTGAACCTTATGGTAACCACAAACCTAAAGCCTGTAATAGATACACAAATAGTTTAAAAAGAGGAATCCTGTCACAAGGCTAAAGAAAACCATCAAATAAAAAAATAGTATAAGAGAAGAAAAAAGCAACAGGAACTATAAAAACAACCAGAAAACAATTAATGAAATGGCAATATGTAAATACCTATCAATAAGGAAACACAGGCACTGAACAATACATTAGATCAGATGGACTTAACAGATATCTATAGAACATTCCACCCAAAAGCAGCAGGATACACATTTTTTTCAAGTGTACATGGAACTTTCTCTAGAATAGATCACATACTAGGTCACAAAAAGAGCCTCAATAAATTAGAAAAGACTGAAATTGTATCAAGCAGCTTCTCACACCACAATGGTATTAAACTAGAGATAAATTACAGAAAGGAAAAAAAAAGCTGAAAAAACACATAGAGGTTAATTAAACATGCTCCTAAATAATCAATGGATCAATGAACAAATTAAAACAGAAATCAAGCAATACATAAAAACAAATGAAAGCAAAAACACAACAGCTCAAAATCTGTGGGACACTGCAAAGGCAGTTATAAGAGGGAAGTACATAGCAATACAGGCCTACCTCAAGAAACAATAACAATCCCAAATAAACAGTTCTAAGTTCACAACTGAAGAAACTAGAAAAATAAGAACAAATTAGACCCAAAGTTAGTAGAAGTAGGGAAATTATTAATAAAGATCAGAGCAGAAACAAAATAGAGAATAAAATAGAAAAAAAATCAATGAAAACAGAGCTGGTTCTTTGAGAAGATTAATAAAATAAATAAACCCCTAGCTAGTCTTATCAAGAAAAAAAGAGTACACAAACAAAATCAGAAACAAAGAAGTAATAGTCACAATGGATACCACAGAAATACAAAGAATTATTAGAGAATACTATTGAAATTCTTTTTGTGTATTCAACTGATTTTGTGTATAGTTGATTTTACTACTTTTGTTTTATTTCATACTTGCTTGGTGATTAACTGGTCTACTACCTTTATTGTGGTAGTAGTGAAAACTAGTCTTAGAAGCATTTCCATGTACAGCAATTGCTTTATCCTATCCTGTAATGCTGGTTTAGTGATTATAAATTCAATAATCAAAACAGTATGATACTGGCACTAGAAAAGACTCAGATCAATGGAATAGAACAGAGCTCAGCTACAAGCCTATGAATGAATAGTCAATTAATATATGATAAAGGAATTATGAATACACAATGGGGAAAACACAGCCTCTTCAATAAGTGGTGCTGGAAAAACTGGACAGCTACATGCAAGAGAATGAAACTGGATTACTGTCTAACTCCATATACAGAATTAAACTTGAAATGGATTAAAAACTTGAATTTAAGACATGAAACCATAAAAATTTTAGAAGAAAACATAGGCAAGGTCTCTTGAATATAAGTATGAGCAATTATTTTTTGGTGACATCTCCTTGGAAAAGTGAAACAAAATAAAAAATAAAAAATGAACAAATGGGACTACATCAAACTAAAAAGCTTCCATGCAGCAAAGGACACCATTAGCAGAAAAAAAAGGCAACCTGAAATATAGAAAATATTCATAAATAACTCATCTGATAAGGGGTTAACATCCAAAATATATAAAGAACTCAAATGTCTCAACACTGAAAAAACAACTAACCCAATTAAGAAATGGGCGAAGGACCTGAACACACATTTCTCCAAAGGAGTACAGATGGCCAACAGGCACAGGAAAAGATACTCAACATCATTAATTGCCAGGGAAATGCAAATGAAAACCACAATGAGATATCAGGTCACATTCAGTTAGAATGGCCATTATCTTGTGTTGGTGAGGATGTGGAGAAAAGGGAACCCTCCTACACTGTTGGTGGGAATGTAAATTGGTACAACCACTGTGAAAACAGTATGGCAATTCCTCAAAAAACTAAAAATAGAAGTACCATTTGAACAAGTAATTCTAGTTAATTTACCCAAAGAAAACAAATTCCTTGAATCAAAAAATATATGCACCCCTGTGTTTATCACTGCATTATTTACAATAGCCAAGATATGGAAGCAACCTAAGTTCCATCAATAGATGAATGTATAATGAAGATGTGGTACATATACACACAATGCAGTATCATTCAGCCATAAAAAGAAAAGAATCCCTGCCATTTGTAACAATATGGATGGGCTTATAGGGTATTATGCTCAGTGAAATAAGCCAGGCAGAGAAAGACAAATATATGATTGCACTTATTTTTCAAATATGAATACAAAGCAGAACAGAATGAACAAAACATCAGTAGACCCCCAGACACTGAAAAGTGACTAGTGGTTACAATGGGGGATGGGCTGGGATAGGTAGGTGGGGAGGGTGAGGGGGATAAAGGGACACAAAAATTCCCAATCATAATATAAGTTGGTCATGGGGATAGCAGTACAGCATGAATAATATAGTCAATGATTCGGTAACATCTTTCTATGTTGATAGATAGTAATCTCACTAGTGGGGGGGTGAGGATTTAATAATATGGGTTAGTGTTGAAACTGTTGTACATTTGAAACCAATATGATTGTATATAAATGACATTTCAATAAAAAAATAAATTAAAAAATATATATAATGCATGTTTATTATAGAGATTTTGAAAATATAGATGAGAAGAAAACATCAGCTGTAATTCCACCACCCAGAGAATTAACTGTTAACATTTTGATATTCATTCCTCCAGCCTTTTAAAAAATGTATTTTGTTAAAATCACTCTATATTCTATTTGCATCTGCTTTTTAAGTTTTAAAACCTATTCTGAACATCTTTTCATGCCTGTATTTTTCTGCAGCAACATATACTTTTAACTGTAGCTGACGTATGTGTAGTTATCTGTCACCATACAGTTATTACATTATTGGCTATATTCCCTGTGATGAATTTTTCATTCTTGTGACTTATTTTATAACTAGAAGTTTGCTTTCACCCATCCTCCCACCATCATCCCCTGCAGTGACCACCAATTTTTTCTCTTTATTTCTTAGTCTATTTCTGGGTTTTGTTTTTTGGGGGGTTGTTCACTTGTTTTTTAGATTCTGTAAGAGTGAAATCATATGGTATTTGTCTTTCTCTGTCTTTTTGTCACTTAGCATTAATACCCTCTAGGTTCATCCACGTTGTCACAAATGCCAAGATTTCATTCTTTTTTAAGGCTCAGAATTATTTCATTGTGTATACACACCAGATCTTCTTAATCCATTCATCTACTGATAGACAGTTAGGCTATTGGCTACTGTAAGTAATGTTACAATAAACACAGGGGTGCACATACCTTTTCAAATTAATGTTTTTGTTTTCTTTGGGTAAATACCTGGAAGTGGTATTACTGGACAATATGATAGTTTTATTTTTGATTTTTTGAGGAACCTCCTTACTGCTTTCCATAGTGGCTGCAGTTTACATTCACACTAAATGTACGAGGATTCCCTTTCCCTCCACGCCTCACCAACTCTCGTTATTTCTTGCCTTTTTGACACTAGCCATTCTGACATGTGTGAGGTGATATTCCATTGTGGTTTTGATTTGTATGTCCCTGATGATTAGTGACACTGGGTATATTTTCACGTGTGTTGGCTATTTGCATGTTCTCTTTGGAAAAATGCCTATTCAAGTCCTCTGCCCATTTTTTATCTGGATTTTGTTTTTTGATGTTGAGCTGTATGAGTTTTGTATATATTTTGGGTACTAACCCCATTTTAGATATATCATTTGCAAATACATTCTTCCATTCAGTAGGTTACCTTTTTGTTTTGTAAGTGGTTTGCTCCATGGTGCAGAAGCTTTTTATTTTGATGTAGTTCTACTTGTTTAATTTTTGCTTTTGTTGCCCTTGCCAGGGGAGACATAGCCAGAAAACTATTGCTAAAGCTGCTGTTCAAGAGTTGACTGCCTATGCTTTTTTTTTATTAAGGTATCATTGATAACACACTTTTATGAAGGTTTTACATAAAAGGATTGTGGTTACTACATTCACCCATATTATCAAGTCCCCCCATACCCCACTGAAGTCACTGTCCATTAGTATAGTAATATGCCACAGAGTCACTACTTGTCTTCTCTGTTGCCTATGCTTTATTTTATAAGTGTATGGTTTCAGTTCTTACATTTGTGTCTTCAATCCATTTTGAGTTTACTTTTGAGTATGATGTAATACAGTAGTTCAGTTTCATTCTTTTGCATATAGTGGTGCAATTTTTCTAATATCATTTGTATACTCTTCCCTCCTTTGTTGTAGATTTATTTGTCATATAAATGTGGGCTTATTTCTGGGCTTTCTACTCTTTTCCATTTATTTATGTTTCTGTTTTTGTGCCAGTACCATATGGTTTTCATTATTATAGATTTGTAGTGTAGTTTGAAATCAGGGAGAATGATAGCTCCAGCTTTGTTCTTCCTTCTGAAAACTGCTTTTCCTGTTCTGTGTCTTTTGGGGTTCCATGCTAATTTTAGGATTATTTGTTCTAGTTTTATGAGAAATGACATTGGTATTTCCATAAGGATTGCATCAAATCTACAGATTGCTTTGGTAGCATGGCCATTTTGATGATATTAATTCTTCCAACCCATTAGCATGGAATATCATTCCATTTATTTGTGTTGTCTTCAATTACTTTCATCAATATCTTATAGTTCTAAATACAGATCTTTTACCTCCTTGGTTAAATTTATTCCTAGGCATCTTAGTTTTTTTGAGGCAACTGTAAACTGAGTTGTTTTCTTACTATCTCTTTCTTCTAGTTCATTATTAGTATGCAGAAATACAACAGATTTCTCTGTATTGATTTTGTATCCTGCAGCTTTACTGTGGAAGATCTCTTCTTCCAGCCTTCAGGTCATTTTCAAATTTGAGTCACATTGCATGTAGTTGCTGTCTTGGTGTCTTCATGGGAGGAGGTGCTCTCAAGAAACTCCTATTCTACAATCTTCTAAGAATGCCCTGCAGTCTTATTTTTATATGTGAGAATATACACAAATTCACTTGTGTAAACTGCCACTAGTTTCTGTAGGCCCTAGACTTTGGTGTTATATTTTAATGCACTATTAACCAAAGTGAATATCTGGGTACTGAAATAAGAATAACAATTATCCAGAAAAACCATATTCCAGGAATTATGTAGCAATAACTGCAGCAGAGTGATACATAAGTACAGTTTCATAATTTGGGTGTTGAAACTCTTGTAGAAAAGAGGATGTAGTAAATAGGTCAACATGGGGTTTAAATGATTGTTTAATTCTTAATTAAAAGCAGACTATTTATACTCAAAGTAAGTATTAATAACCAAGTGTTTCTTCATCCATCAAAAGCCGTTATAGTTGGGGGCGGAGCCAAGATGGCAGCAAGAGTAGGACAGTGGGAATCTCCTCCCAAAAACATATATATTTTTGAAAATACAACAAATACAACTATCCCTAAAAGAGACACCAGAAGATACAGGACAACAGCCAGACTACATCCACACCCGTGAGAACCCAGCGCCTGGCGAAGGGGGTAAGATACAAGCCACGGCCTGGCAGGACCCGAGGTCCCTCATCCCAGCTCCCAGCAGGAGGAGAGGAGTCGGAGCAGGGAGGGAGAGGGAGCCCACGGCTGCTAAATAGCCAGCCCTAGCCATCTGCACCAGAGTGTAGACACACAGTGCGTGGGGTACTGGATACTAGGGAAACAGGACAGTAAGACCTGTGAGCGGGTCCCTGCAGCCAGCAACCCTGGGACTAAGACTTTTTGAAAGTCTTAAAGGGACAGGGACCCCACAGCTGGACGGAAGCATCCTGGGAAACTTAGCCAAGCAGCTGGGAATCCCAGGGAACTCTGGGCGCCCTAACCTCCTGGGCAGCAGCTCTGAGATCCCTCACAGCGATAAACAGCCCCCATCTGTTCCCCCTCCAGGGCCCCACCATAGCATAGCAGCAGCCTGAGGCTAGCCATGCCCACAGCAAGGGAGCTTCCTACATAGCAGCCAGGCAAGAAACAGAGACCCAGTCTATGCACAACTGCCCAACAAAAGCCACTAGGGGCCGACGTTGTCCCAGTAAAGAAAGGCCAGGGGCAAGTGGAAAGGGTCTTGGCTCTCCCAGCTGACAGACAAGTCAATAGTACATCACTGCACCTATCAACATGAAAAGGCAAAAAAATTTGATCCAGACCAGATTAACTCAGACATCTTCCACATCCACCCCTGAGAAGAAATCTGGGGAGATAGATTTAACCAATCTTCCTGAAAAAGAATTCAAAACAAAATTCGTAACCATGCTGATGGACTTGCAGAGAAATATGCAAGAACTAAGAAGGGAGAAGAGAGAAATAAAACAATCTCTGGAAGGACTTCAAAGCAGAATGGACGAGATGCAAGAGACCATTAATGGACTAGAAATCAGAGAAGAGGAACACAGAGAAGCTGATGCAGAGAGAGATAAAAAGATCTCCAGGAATGAAAGAATATTAAGAGAACTGTGTGACCAATCGAAACAGAACAATATTTGCATCATGGGAGTACCAGAAGAAGAAGAAGAGAGAAAAAGGGATAGAAAGTGTCTTTGAAGATTTAATTGCTGAAAACTTCCCCAAACTAGGGGACGAAATAGCCTCTCAGACCAGAGAGGCACACAGAACTCCCAGGAAAAGGGACCCAAGGAGGGCAACACCAAGACACATAATAATTAAAATGGCAAAGATCAAAGAAAAGGACAGAGTATTAAGGGGAGCCAGAGAGAAAAAAAAGGTCACCTACAAAGGAAAACCCATCAGGCTATCATCAGACTTCTCAACAGAAACCCTACAGGCCAGAAGAGAATGGCATTATATACTTAATGGAATGAAACAGAAGGGCCTTGAACCAAGACTACTGTATCCAGCATGATTATCATTTAAATATGAAGGAGGGATTAAACAATTTCCAGACAGGCAAAAGTTGAGGGAATTTGCCTCCCACAAACCACCTCTACAGGGCATCTTACAGGGACTGCTCTAGATGGGAGCACCCCTAAAAAGAGCACAGAACAAAACACCCAACATATGAAGAAGGGAGGAGGAGGAATAAGAAGGGAGAGAAATAAAGAATCATCAGACTGTATTTATCATAGCTCAATAAGTGAGTTAAGTTAGAGAGTAAGATAGTAAAGAAGCTAACCTTGAACCTTTGGCAACCACAAACTTAAAGCCTGCAATGGCAATAAGTATATACCTTTCAATAATCACCCTAAATGTAAATGGACTGAATGCACCAATCAAAAGACACAGAGTAATAGGATGGATAAAAAAGCAAGATCCATCTGTATGCTGCCTACAAGAGACTCACCTCAAACCCAAAGACATGCACAAATTAAAAGTCAAGGGATGGAAAAAGATATTTCAAGCAAACAATAGGGAGAAAAAAGCAGGTGTTGCAATACTAGTATCAGACAAAATAGACTTCAAAACAAAGAAAGTAACAAGAGATAAAGAAGGACATTACATAATGATAAAGGGCTCAGTACAAGAAGAGGATATAACCATTATAAATATATATGTACCCAATACAGGAGCACCAACATATGTGAAACAAATACTAACAGAAGTAAAGGAGGAAATAGAATGCAATGCATTCATTTTGCGAAACTACAACACACCATTCACCCCAAAGGACAGATCCACCAGACAGAAAATAAGTAAGGACACAGAGGCACTGAACAACACACTAGAACAGACGGACCTAATAGACATCTACAGAACTCTACAGCCAAAAGCAGCAGGATACACATTCTTCTCAAGTGCACATGGAACATTCTCCAGAATAGACCACATACTAGGCCACAAAAAGAGTCTCAGTAAATCCCCAAAGATTAAAATCCTACCAACCAACTTTTCAGACCACAAAGATATAAAACTAGAAATAAATTGTACAAAGAAAGCAAAAAGGCTCACAAACACATGGAGGCTTAACAACATGCTCCTAAATAATCAAGGGATCAATGGCCAAATTAAAATGGAGATCCAGCAATATATGAAAACAAATGACAACAACAACACAAAGCCCCAACTACTGTGGGATGCAGCGAAAGCAGTCTTAAGAGGAAAGTATATAGCAATCCAGGCATATTTAAAGAAGGAAGAACAATCCCAAATGAACAGCTAACGTCACAATTATCGAAATTGGAAAAAGAAGAACAAATGAGGCCTAAGGTTGGCAGAAGGAGGGACATAATAAAGATCAGAGAAGAAATAAATTTGAGAAGAATAAAACAATAGAAAAAATCAATGAAACCGAGAGCTCGTTCTTCAAGAGAATAAACAAAATAGATAAGCCTCTAGCCAGACTAATTAAGAGAAAAAGAGAATCAACACATGCCAACAGAATCAGAAACGAGAAAGGAAAAATCACAAGGGACCCCACAGAAATACAAAGAATTATTAGAGAGTACTATGAAAACCTATATGCTAACAAGCTGGGAAACCTAGGAGAAGTGGACAACTTCCTAGAAAAATACAACCTCCCAAGACTGACCCAGAAAGAAACAGAAAATATAAACAGACCAATTAGCAGCAATGAAATTGAAGCGGTAATCAAAAAACTACCAAGAACAAAACCCTGGACCAGAGGGATTTATCTTGGAATTTTATGAGACAGAGAAGACATAATACCCATACTCCTTAAAGTTTTCCAAAAAATAGAAGAGGAGGGAATACTCCCAAACTCATTCTATGAAGCCAACATCACCCTAATACCAAAACCAGGCAAAGATCCCAACAAAAAGAAAACTACAGACCAATATTCCTGATGAACATAGATGCAAAAATACTCAAAAAAATATTAGCAAACCGAATTCAAAAATATTTCAAAAGGATCACACACCACGACCAAGAGGGATTCATTCCAGGCATGCAAGGATGGTACAACATTCGAAAATCCATTAACATCATCCACCACATCAACAAAAAGAGACAAAAACCACATGATCATCTCCATAGATGCTGAAAAAGCATTCAACAAAATTCAACATCCATTCATGATAAAAATTCTCAACAAAATGGGTATAGAGGGCAAGTACCTCAGCATAATAAAGGCCATATATGATAAACCCACAGCCAATATCATACTGAACAGCAAGAAGCTGAAAGCTCTTCCTCTGACATCGGGAACAAGACAGGGATGCCCACTCTCCCCACTGTTATTCAGCACAGTACTGGAGGTCATAGCCACGGCAATTAGAAAAAACAAAGAAATACAAGGAATCCAGATTGGTAAAGAAGAAGTCAGACTGTCACTATTTGCAGATGACATGACATTGTACATAAAAAACCCTAAAGACTCCACTCCAGAACTACTAGAACTGATATCGGAATTCAGCAAAGTTGCAGGATACAAAATTAACACACAGAAATCTGTGGCTTTCCTATACACTAACAATGAACTAATAGAAAGAGAATCAGGAAAACAATTCCATTCACAATAGGATCAAAAATAATAAAATACCTAGGAATAAACCTAACCAAGGAAGTGAAAGACCTATACTCTGAAAACTATAAGACACTCTTAAGAGAAATGAAAGAGGACACTAACAAATGGAAACTCATCCCATGCTCCAGGCTAGGAAGAATTAATATTGTCAAAATGGCCATCCTGCCCAAAACAATATACAGATTTGATGTAATCTCTATCAAATTACCAACAGCATTCTTAAATGAACTGAAACAAATAGTTCAAACATTCATATGGAAACACCAAAGACCACAAATAGCTAAAGCAATCCTGAGAAAGAAGAATAGAGTGGGGGGGTCTCACTCCCCAACTTCAAGCTCTACTACAAGTCCACAGTAATCAAGACAATTTGGTATTGGCACAAGAACAGAGCCACAGACCAGTGGAACAGAACAGAGACTCCAAACATTAACCCAAACATATATGGTCAATTAATATTCAATAAAGGAGTGATGGATGTACAATGGGAAAATGACAGTCTCTTCAACAGATGGTGCTGGCAAAACTGGACAGCTACATGTAAGAGAATGAAACTGGATCACTGTCTAACCCCATACACAAAAGTAAATTTGAAATGGATCAAAGATTTGAATGTAAGTCATGAAACCATAAAACTCTTAGAAAAAAACATAGGCAAAAAAATCTCATGGACATAAACATGAGTGACCTCTTCCTGAACATATCTCCCCGGGCAAGGGAAACAAAAGCAAAAATGAACAAGTGGGACTATATCAAGCTGAAAATCTTCTGTACAGCAAAAGACACCATCAATAGTACAAAAGTATAGTATGGGAGAATATATTCATAAATGACAGATCCGATAAAGGCTTGACATCCAAAATACATAGAGAGCTCACACACCTCAACAAACAAAAAAGCAAATAATCCAATTTAAAAAAATGGGCAGAGTTCTCTAAAGAAGAAATTCAGATGGCCAACAGACACATGAAAAGATGCTCCACATTGCTTGTCATCAGAGAAATGCAAATGAAAACCACAATGAGATATCACCTCACACCAGTAAGGATCACCACCTCCAAAAGACAAACAACAAATGTTGGCGAGGTTGTGGAGAAAGGGGAACCCTCCTACACTGCTGGTGGGAATGTAAATTAGTTCAACCATTGTGAAAAGCAGTATGGAGGTTCCTCAAAATGCTCAAAATAGAAATACCATTTGACCCATGAATTCCACTTTTAGGAATTTACCCTAAGAATGCAGCACTCCAGTTTGAAAAAGACAGATGCACTCCTATGTTTATCGCTGCACTGTTTACAATAGCCAAGATATGGAAGCAACCTAAATGTCCATCAGTAGATGAATGGATAAAGAAGATGTGGTGCATATACACAATGTAATATTATGCAGCCATAAGAAAAAAACAGATCCTACCATTTGCAACAACATGGATGGAGCTAGAGGGTATTATGCTCAGTGAAATAAGCCAAGCAGAGAAGGACAAGTACCAAATGATTTCACTCATATGTGGAGTATAAGAACAAAGGAAAACTGAAGGAACAAAACAGCAGCAGAATCACAGAACCCAAGAATGGACTAATAGTTACCAAAGGAAAACGGACTGGGGAGGATGGGTGGAAAGGGAGGGATATGGGCGGGAAAAAGGAAAGAGGGCATTATGATTAGCATGTATAGTGTGACAGGGGCACGGGGAGGGCTGTGCAACAGAGAGAAGACAGTAGTGATTTTACAGCATCTTACTACGCTGATGGACAGTGACTGTGAAGGGATATGTAGGGGGGACTCGGTGAAGGGGGGAGCCTAGTAAGCATAACGTCCTTCATGTAATTGTGGATTAATGATACCAAAATAAAATTTAAAAAAAGAAACCATTATAGTTGCTGAGTACATAAAGTTTGTATCACTATCACTCTATTAATGCAACATTTTTTTTGTCATGACCTTGAAAGCGATAAAATATTTACAATAACATTTATTCAACTTCTAAAACATATTACAAATTCATTACTCACCTTCCAAGCATGGTAAGTACCAGAGGGATCAGTCTGATATAATCTTGGGATACCATCATCATCAAAACCTACAATTAAGGCAGAAATACCAAAAGGCCTTTGTCCATTGCTCTGAGTATATTTCTGAAAAATAAAATGTTTTCTTAACTACTTTCTGTATGAGGCCATACAAAGGCTAACACTCTTACTTATTAAATAACAAATTCTAATGGTAAATAAAGTATACCTGCCAAAATGATCTTCTTTATTGATTGATTCTTATTCTGTATATCTTTAAGATTGTCTCCCTGACTCTTTTTGGAGTAACCTCAATCCATGATAAAATTTTAAAGAAATTAATGTACACAGTTTGTAAAATAAAATAGTAAGTTTGCTTATATATGGTTGTAAAATTGTTTTCTTGTTGAGTTATGCATTTTGGTAATAACTAGACTTCTTAATATAGCCTTTTTAATATAACCTTCTTAATATAGCAGAGAACTGTGTATGTTACCAGTTTTGTTCCTAGTAAAGCTGAATTCAGTGAGCTGTGCATTTGAAGCAAGTCCTTTGTTACTCTGAAAAGCAGTATAATTGTTACTGTTATTATCAAGTATTCTTACTTGATAGTCTTATTATCAAGAACATTCTCTTCAGACATACTAAGTTATCTCTGCAAAAGACCCAACTAACACATTTCTTTTAGTCCCAAGACAAGAAATCTTTGTTTCTCTTGAAGAAAGTGTGTTTTTTCTTCCCCAACAACAGAGCACTGGAAACCAATTGTGTTTCTTTTTACTTTATTGCCTGGAACTTACTGAATTTGTTCTCCAGGGAGTGGAATTCACATAGATTATGAGCCTGGTGTCCATTGAAGTTATGCAAAGAGGCAGCCCTTAACAGAAAGCTCAAGACTATCTTTAGGAAGCTTTAGGAACTGTATATAATTTTGTAGCTTGAAAGTTTTTTCATACTAGCTTTCTTCATTAACTTGTCTCTATCATATCTACTTTTTTACTTTTAAATTGTATTATACATGTACTTTTTAAAACCACTTCAAATTTTTAATGCAAATAGTTGGGCTACACAACAGAGTCTTAAATAAGGGTTTATATTGTAATTACTCTGCATTTCCTAATGTGCCTAGTTCACACTGAGGTATAAAATAGATGCTTCGTAAATAAACCTTAGAGGAGAGAACCTTTTATTTTATTTGCTTAATAAACCATGTTTTAAATGAAAAAGTGACACCCACACAGGGTTAAAATAATTTAAATGTATAAAAGATGTAGGAAAGGATCCCTCTCTTTTGTCTCAGAGCCCTAGGCCTCTTCCCTGTGGCAACCCCACTGTTACAGATTTACAATGCATATTCTATGTTCTCTACACAGCCTTTACATTTCTAGAAGACAATCTAAAAACCACAATTGGGAACCTTGCATACATAATGTATTGTACTTTGGTTTTTCCTGGATACCTTTGTGACAACTGAGAAAAATCCAAGCAAATAAAAAAGGAAAGTAGAATAATATAAAAATGGTTGACTTTTTTGCAACATTAATTAAATTAAAAACAAAACAAAATAAGGCAATTTTCATAAATTTATAACTTAAAAGTTTAACATCTAGAATATAGTCTATAAAAAAATCTCTATGTAGACAGGTAAAATCCATGCCAGAAAACAATTGAAGTTCTTTTGAATGTATTAAATCATTTAATTCATAATGCCACAACAAATTAGGTATTATAGTAGGGCTTATTTTATAAATATGAAAGGTGAGGGAAAACAGGCTAAAATAGTTTGCCCAAGGCACTAACTAGGAAGTAGCAAAGCCAGGATTCAAACCCCAAAATTCTGGCTCCTAGGGCCACATTCTTAACCACTAGAGTGTCTGTCTAAAGAAAAGATAGTTTATGCTAGGAACCAACATGTGGAAAAAATCAACTTCACTACTAATTATAAAATACAAATGAAAACAACTATTGTAGTACTATATTATACTTATTTGCAAAAGAAAAGAAAAATGAAAAAACCCAATGCTGATGATCCTTTAGGGATACATTTATGCAGTGCTAGTTGCACAATAAAAATTGGCTCAATCTTTTTAGCAAGCAATTTAGCTACATATAACAAGAGTCTTAAAACCAATTAGAACCTCTAATCTGGTAATCTCATACTGAAAATTAATTAAACAATTCAAAAAAGTAAGATAAAATCTATAATAAAGATGGAGTAATGTTATTAAAGTAGCAAATTAAGAATGAGAGTGAAAAAAGGAAAGAAATTGGAAACAATCTAATTGCCAGAGAGTGCCTAGAAACAGTATTAGTTAGTTAAGATAAAGACGATGTTAACATATATAAAGAACACATAAAATTTTAAGTGAAGAAAATACTTGCATGCATCATGATCATACTTAATGTTAACTTACATATCTATGCATGGATTCAGAAGTCCTATACAAACCTGATCAGTTGTGTTTAGGTTTGTAGGTCAAAAAATCATGGGTATTTCTTTGGTGAACTTTAAAAATGCTTTTCATTACTGTATCTCCAGGATTATAGAAATCCCCATAAAAGATGAGATTTGTTGTTCTTTTAAATTTTAATATAATTCCCAGAATTGATACTGACTGGGATTTCTACTGATCAAATGAATCCATTCCACTGGAGTAAGAGTGTGGGTATGAAGTAAGTATGAGAAAGAATAAGGACTTTGGTAGACTTAACAGAGTAAATGATTGGAGTGATTATAGTATTTCCATGATAGGATGCATAATGAAGCAAAAGGAAAAAACAAGAAGAAATCTGTTGGAATATTAGCTTACCTGCTTTAGCATTGCTATGAAGCGAGTTATACATTCTACAGTGACTGGATCCTCAACTGTTAGCTTATGACTCTGGCACTCCACACGGGCTCTGTTTATTACTACTGTAGCATCAGCAGTCAGTCCTATTGTAACGGAGTGCAGAGAGCATCAAGAGTCAGGAAAAAGAACTAATGACACTTAACCTGACTGCCTAGAGCGAGAGCCACCCAGTTTTTTTCTTGTGTAAATTACCTGAGGCTTCTGAGAAATGCGCCTACCCTAAGTTAGATAACTAGAAGTGGGCAACAGCCTGGGAACGCCTGGGGATGTAACCCGTGATAAGTCACGTAGACATGCTTGCGTAAGCAAGAGATAACAATTGAAGTGGGCAGGCAACTGGCGCGTTCCCTAAAAAGGTTACAATGTTTCCTATTGGTTACAATATAGAGTGTGTTTTAAGCCTATTGGTTGTAGAACTGCGTGAGCTTTGGTGTAACAGCTGTGAAGATCCTATATAATCAGTACCTAAAGTTGCTTCGGGGTCGGCAGCTCAGACTCGGCCTGCGTGTCAGGGGAGGTGCTGTCGACCCCAGCTTGCTGGCTGAATAAAGACTTTGCTTGGATTTTCATCTCCGTGTCCGTGTGTCTTGTTCTCTGGGAAACCCCGGAGTCCTGGACCCTAACATTTGGGGGCTTGTCCGGGATCCGTGCGGCTTCCCTGAGAACAAAGGACGGCTGGAGGCAAGGTCTAATTGTCCGGACGGGGCAGTATAATTCGAGGGTCGCCCCCTCGTGTCTGCATAAATCCATTATAAAGCGGGAGTCGCCATCCTGTGTATGGTCTCGGGTTAGTGACCCTGAGTGAGAGAGTCCGGGTTGGTAGTCCCGGCCCCCGGGTTAGTGACCCTGGGTGAAGTCCAGGTGACTAATCCTGGCCCTAGGGTCTGAGTGACTCGGCCTTAGGAAAGCAAGTCCAATCGGCAGGAACCTGGCACCCGAGGAGGAAAGGATCAAGCTCGTCACCCTGCGGCAGTCTGAGTGGACGCCTTTTGGGAGAATCACGAGAGTTTTTGAGGATCCTGAAAGTGGTGAGGGTGGTGCGCACCAGAGTGAAAGAAGGACCGGTCCGAACGAGTGCGATCAGATGTGGTGTGTGTGCTTGGTGTTATCATTGATTGTTTTATTGTGTTTTGGTTTCAGTTTATTTATTTTTTTTTGTGCTTCTCATTTTAAGTTTCCTTGTTCTAAGGTTCTCCTGCTCTCTCTGTTCTTCCTTTCTGCCACTACATCATTCCCTGAGGGCACGGGTCGGGCAATTAAGAGCCATTAGGGCACCCGCCGCTAGAAGACTCCCGTGACAGGATAAGGGGGTCACAGCCACGAATCCCAGATAAATTCGCGTCCCCTGCAGAAGAAAAACTGTGCAATGACAGGCACCCGTTCACAAGTACATACAACAGTCATCTTGTTTGAAGTGGCATCTTCATCCTTCGCCTTTGTCTCCCTCATATTCTTTTTCTTCTTCTTTCTCACTATGGGTCAGACTCAGGCTACTCCTAAGAGTCTGATCCTTTCCCATTTCCCAAAGTTCAAGGAACAGGCCTTAAATATGAGCCTTGGCATCAAGAAGGGTAAGCTCGACACCTTTTGCTCAGTCGAATGGCCTTCCTTTGGAGTAGGCTGGCCGACCCAGGGGTCTCTTTCCCTGGACCTTATCGGCAAAGTCAAAACCATTATCTCCCGACCAGACCCTGAGGGCCACCCTGACCAACTCCCCTATATCTTGGTCTGGGAAAATCTAGCCGAGAATCCTCCATCCTGGCTGAGGCCCTTTTTGGTGGGGAAACCTCATACCGACCCACTAAAGACCTCCGTCCTAGTTGCTCAGGAAGAATTAAAGCCAGAAATCCTGTGTGCCCAAGTGCGCCACCTGTCCTCCCTGACAGTTCTCCTCTCTACCTCCTTCTGCCAATTGAGCAGCCACCCCCGTATGCAGAGGAGAGGGGTGAAGCTGCCAGGAGGATAGAAAACGAGGCTGAGGAACCCAGTGGGAATCAGGCAGCTGCAGCTTCCCCAGACTCTTCAGCAGAGGGAGGCAGGAGGGCAGAAAGAGCTTCCCCACACTCCCCCGCCCTGGCCCCATGCTGGGCGCCAGGTAGAACAGGAGGAATGCAGCTAAGGCCTCGGGGGGGGAGGGGCCACAGAACAAGAAGGGGAGGCTCCCTCCTCCACCTCAGAAGGAGCAATGCTGATTCTGCCTGTGCGTGCCATCGGTACAGGCATCGCTCAACAATATCAATACTGGCCCTTTTCATCTAGTGACCTTTATAATTGGAGGACTCAGAACCCTCCCTTCTCAGAGGACCCCAAGTGTCTTATAGGTCTAGTGGAGTCCATTATGTTTACCCATCGTCCCACATGGGACGACTGCCAGCAATTGCTCCGCACTCTCTTCACGATGGAAGAGCGAGAGCGTATCCTCAATGAGGCCAGGAAAAATGTCCTTGGAGAGAATGGAAGACCCACTATCCTCCAGCCCATCATCGATGAGGCGTTCCCACTTACGCGCCTGGATTGGGACTTCGGGACTGCAGAAGGTAGGGAGCGTCTCCGGGTCTACCGCCAGACTCTGATGACCGGTCTCCGGGCAGCCGCCAGACGGCCCACTAACCTGGCTAAGGTGAAAACTATTGTTCAGGGGGAAATGGAAAGCCCAGCCGCGTATCTGGAAAGGCTGTTTGACGCTTATAGGCAGTATACCCCCATAAACCCGGAAGCAGAGGAACACAGATCAGCTGTAGTCCTCTCATTCATCAACCAGGCAGCCCCCGATATCCGGAGAAAACTCCACAAGTGGGAGGACCTGGGGGAGATCTCTATTAGGGAACTGCTGCAGCAGGCTGAGAAGGTCTTCAATGCTAGGGAAACTCCGGAAAATAGAGAAGAAAGGCTGAGGAAAGAGAAATGGGTAATGCAGGAGAAAAATAGTTAGAAAGACAGAGAATTTCAGAAGAGGGAGTGTAAGAAGCAGAGGGAGGAGATGGCCAGGATATTCCTGGCCGGGGTGAAGGAGGGCCCTAGGCCACCTCGAGGAACAGGACCCCACCAATACCGACTAGGACAAGATCAATGTGCCCTGTGTAAGAGATATGGACATTGGAAGAGGGAGTGCCCCCAAAGGAGGGAACAAGGAGGAGGAAACCCTGTTAAAACCCTGCACCTAGGAGAGGAGGATTGACGGAGACGGGGGCTCGGCACCCCTCCCCGAGTCCTGGGTAACTCTGTGCGTGGAGGGGACTCCCATTGGGTTCATGGTAGACACTGGGGCACAATATTCAGTTCTCAACCAGGCCCATGGTCCCCTGAACCCAGGATGCACAAGTATAGTCCAGGGAGCGACAGGGTCCAAGAAATGTTCCTGGACCACTAGCAGAAAAGTGGACCTAGGAAGGCATCAGATCTCTCACTCGTTTCTGGTCATACCTGAGAGCCCCGCACCGTTGTTAGGTAGAGACTTACCAACCAAGGTTGGGGCGCGCATTCATTTTGAACCCGTAGGGATAAAAATCATGGACAAAGAAGGGCAGCTCCTACAACCGGCGCATGTGTTAACTCTGTCCCTGGCCGACGAACATCGTCTGTTTCAGGTGGATCAAGAAAAGGGGGGCCGGGGAGAAATGGACTCTTGGTTGCAGAGGTTCCCTTCCACATAGGCCGAGACCGGAGGAATTGGTCTTGCTAAACACCTATCCCCGGTCATTGTTCAACTCAAAGCCACGGCTCTACCCATCCAGGTCTGGCAATATCCAATGCCAGAAGAGGCTAGGAAAGGGATAGCACCCCATATCCATAGACTGCTTGAGACAGGAATCCTTAAAACCTGCCAATCTGCATGGAATACGCCCCTGCTTCCAGTGAGGAAGCCTGGCAGTAGAGATTACAGACGAGTGCAGGACTTGCGAAAAGTCAATGAGAGGGTAGAAGACATCCATCCTACAGTGCCCAACCATTACACCCTACTCAGCCACCTGCCACCCATGCATGTGTGGTATACTACTCTGCACCTGAAAGACGCCTTCTTTAGTATCCCACTCTCTGAAGTTAGTCAGCCTTTGTTTGCCTTTGAGTGGCAAGAGCCGGGTGGGGGGGGGAGAAAAGGGCAGCTTACCTGGACTAGACTACCACAGGGCTTCAAGAACTCTCCCACCTTATTCAATGAAGCCCTAAGCCAGGACCTGGAGCCCTTTCGCAGGAGCCACCCCCGTGTGACACTGCTGCAGTATGTGGATGACCTATTGCTGGCCACAGAAACCCGTGAAGAGTGCAAAGAAGCCACGGGGAACTTGCTGGCTGAACTGGGCAAACTGGGATATTGAGCCAGCGCCAAGAAAGCCCACATCTGTCAGAGGTCAGTAGTCTACTTAGGGTACAAAATATCTAATGGGACCAGGTGGCTAACGCAGGCCATGAAACAAACTGTCCTGACTATCCCCATCCCTTCCTCACCCTGGGGAGTGAGAGAATTTCTTGGCTCAGCCGGGTTTTGCAGGCTCTGGATTCCAGGGTACACAGAAATAGCCCGACCGCTATATGAAGCGACCAAAGAAGGGCCGGCTGGCAATGGACTCAGGAACAACAAGAGGCTTTTGACAGACTAAAAGAAGCTCTCCTCCGGGCCCCCGCCCTATCTCTGCCAGACCCAGAAAAACCCTTTATCCTGTTTATAGATGAAAAGAAGGGAGTGGCTAAAAGAGTCCTGGCTCAGCAGCTGGGCCTGTGGAAAAGACCTGTGGCCTATTTGTCCAAGCAGCTAGACCCAGTGGCCTTCGGGTGGCCACCTTGTCTGTGTATCCTCGCAGCTATCGCTCTACTGGTAAAGGAGGCAGACAAGCTGACTTTTGGCCAGAACCTGAGAGTAACAGCCCCACATACTGTAGAGGGGATCCTCAAGCATCCTCCAGGAAAATAGATGACGAACGCAAGACTCACCCACTACCAAGGGCTAACCCTAAATCCTGCCACCTTTCTGCCGGACCCAGATCTGATGACCCCCATCCATGACTGTAGAGACATCCTTTCTGAAATTATCCAGGTGCGAGCAGACCTGAAAGACACACCGTTACCAAACTGTGAGCTAAATTGGTATACGGATGGGAGCAGCTTTGTGCAAGAGGGGGTCAGGAGAGCAGGGGCAGCAGTAGTAACCCACGAAGGGGAAGTTGTCTGGAGTGCAGCTCTGCCCCCTGGCACCTCAGCACAGAAGGCGGAACTTATTGCTCTCGCTGAGGCCCTGGAAAGAGCAGAAGGCAAGCGGGCCAACATTTACACAGATAGCAGATATGCCTTTGGCACTGTCCATGTCCCTGGTGCCATCTACCGAGAAAGAGGGTTCCGTTCCACGGAAGGAAAAGGACTGAGGAATCTGCAAGAAGTCCCAAGACTACTAGCTGCTGTCGAAAAACCCAAAGCGGTAGCAGTTACACATGTACCGGGCCACCAATCAAGGAAGACACCTGAGGCCATGCTGATGCGGAAGCTAAGAGGGCAGCCCTCTCGGACTCCCTTGTACTTGCAGCCCTCGAAATACCCATACCTGAACTGCCCGCTTTGCCACCCAAACCTGAGTATTCCCCCCAGGATCTTGAGTGGATTAAGAAACAAGTCTCAGGGAAAGTGTTTGGGGAAGGAAATGGGAGTAGGGACCAAGAAGGTAGGTTGATCCTGCCAGAAGCATTGGGGCAGTACATGCTTGCTAATCTGCATAAGTCCACCCATCTAGGCTGCAAAAAGCTGCTCAGCCTTTTCCAGTCCGCGCAGTTGGTGTTTCCCCACCAGAATGAGGCAGCTTGTCAGATCACAAAAGAATGCAGTAGCTGTGCAATGCTAAAACCAGCCCCAAGAGGGATGCACCCAGCAGGTACCCAGGAAAGGGGGAGGGATCCAGGGAGGAATTGGGAAATAGACTTCACCGAAATAAAACCAGGGAAGTATGGATACAAGTATTTGCTGGTTATGGTAGGTACTTTATCTGGGTTGGTGGAGGCCTTTCCAACCAAGCATGAGACTAGCCAGGTAGTAGCAAAAAGATTAATTGAAGAAATCATTCCCAGATATGGGGTCCCTGAAGCAATAGGTTCCGATAACGGCCCAGCTTTCATTAGCAAAATCCTGCAAGGACTAGCCCTAGCTTTGGGAGTAGATTGGAAGTTAACATTGCGCTTATAACCCACAAAGCTCTGGGCAGGTAGAAAGAGTGAATCGGACCCTGAAGGAGACCCTTTCTAAATTGGTATTGGAGACTGGCGGGGACTGGGTAACCCTCCTTCCCTTAGCCATCTTCCGCGCTCGGAACTCCCCCTATGTACATAGTTTAACTCCATTTGAGATAATGTACGGGGCCCCTCCACCCATAACCCGGCGACTGCAGCTTCCCGGTATAGAGGACCCGTCCCCTGACTATCTGAATGTGTTGCAAGCTCTTGCTAAAGTGCAGCAGGAAATCTGGCCCCTGATCAGAGCATATTACGAGGGTGGGAAAATTCCGAGCCCGGAACATGGCATAGTCCCAGGGGATATGGTATGAGTCAAAAGACACCAAGTGAGGACTCTTGAGCCCAGGTGGAAAGGACCTTACGTTGTATTGTTTACCACCCCCACTGCTCTCAAGGTTGATCGTATCGTTCCATGGGTGCACCACACCCACGTTCGGATCCTACCTCGTAACAATCCAAGGAACCGAAAAGAAGAGTGGAAGGTGCAGCAGCATCCTGCCAATCCCCTAAAACTACACTTAAGCCGAAGAGGAAAGATATCCTGCTAATAAGCTCCTTAGTATGGATCTTCACGGGAGCCACATCTGTGGGGATCAGAGGCACCAACCCCCATCAACCAAGGAACCTGACCTGGATGCTGATTGATAGCGACAATGGGGAAGTCATCAACTCCACACAACACAGTGCACCAATCAGAACCTGGTGGCCTGACCTGTATTTCTGCTTTCGGCAGATCAACCCCGTTTACCGATCCGTCCCTCCAAATTTAGCTTGCTCCCATAGGTTTTATGCTTGCCCAGGAACAGGTAAAGGAAGGCACTGTGGGGGGGGGGCATGACTTCTTTTGTGCCAGCTGGGACTGTGTAACCTCGAACGATGGGTATTGGAGATGGACAGTTACAAAAATCGATTCTGTCAAATTTACTTATGTCAACAAGGGCATCTCTCGTCACCAGCCTATGACCCTCTACAAAACCAAGGCTTGTGACAACACAGACCAGGATTGGGTAAGAGTTCAATTCACCGAGACGGGCAAAAATACTGAGGTATCGCACTGGATAAATGGACTAACATGGGGAGTGGTGTATTATAAATATGGGGGGCATGCCGGCTCGACCCTCATCATTAAATTAACCGTGTCAACTCCCACCGCCGCTGTAAGTCCCAACCCGGTTATAAATCCCCAGAAACCTTCAATCCAGGACAAGGGCCTGAGCAAAAAAGATGAGAAAATGCCGACCAGAACGCCTGCTCCAGAGCCCACGAGAAGACTGGGTCCATTGACCTCTGGGTTATGGGCCCAGCACACTCCCTCTGGGTTAGATAATCCCATGTGAGAAATGGTGCAAGCAGTAGTAGAGACTCTTAACCACACCACTTCCTCCCTCACTGATCCCTGTTGGCTATGCTACCCAGGTTCATCCCCCTTCTATGAGGCAATCGAGATAAATGGCTCCTACACTATCAACAAATCCCATCCCACTTACTGGGACGGGAGACCGTGGGGACTTACGATTGCTCGTCTCAGTCATTGGTACATGTGTAGGCACAGTCCCGAGGACCCAGAGCCAGTTATGCTCCTCCTACAATAACACTATGTGGGAGCAGGGAAAGTGGATTATACCCTCCTCGGGCTGGTGGCTCTGCTCAAAGACAGGTCTCACTCCGGCCCTATCCACCTCTGTGTTCAATGCTAACAGTGAGTTTTGTGTGCTGGTGGCCATTCTACCTCGCCTAATGTATCATTCTCATGAATCTCTCCTTTCTTATTGGAAAGAAAGGCCGAGCCCCCACCGGAGCAAGAGGGAGGTTGTTACCACCCTGACCATTGGGACCCTCTTCTCCCTAGGGATAGCAGGGGCAGGCACTGGGTTCGCAGCCCTTGTGATGCGGGAAAAAGGGCTCACAGTCCTGAGGCTAGCAGTCGACAGGGACCTAGAACAACTCCGACAGTCAATATCAGACCTGGAGCAATCCCTCAGCTCCTTAGCAGAGGTGGTCCTACAGAACCGAAGAGGCCTGGACCTCTTGTTCTTAAAAGAAGGTGGGCTATGCGCAGCCCTAAAAGAAGAATGCTGTTTCTATGTAGATAAGACAGGTGCAGTCAGAGATTCCTTAGCCAAACTAAAAAAAGATCTTGACAGGCGGCATAAAGAATATGAAAGCAGCAGCAGAGAAGGCTGGTTTGAGTCTTGGTTCAAGCACAAGCCATGGTTTGCTACCCTCCTCTCGGCCGTTGCAGGGCCACTGGTCATCCTGCTGTTTTTGCTTACCATCGGCCCGTGTATAATAAACAGGCTGCTTAAGTTTGTGCAGGAGAAGTTTGATACCGTCCAACTCCTGGTCCTTTGCCAAAAATATCAGGCCCTAGACACCGCTGCAGAAGATTCCTTAGTCTGATCAAGAAAAGGGGGGAAATGTAACGGAGTGCAGAGAGCATCTAGAGTCAGGAAAAAGAACTAATGACACTTAACCTGACTGCCTAGAGCGAGAGCCACCCAGTTTTTTTTCTTGTGTAAATTACCCGAGGCTTCTGAGAAATGCACCTACCCTAAGTTAGATAACTAGAAGTGGGAAACAGCCTGGGAACGCCTGGGGATGTAACCCGTGATAAGTCACGTAGACATGCTTGGGAAGCAAGAGATAACAATTGAAGAGGGCAGGCAGCTGGTGCGTTCCCTAAAAAGGTTACAATGTTTCCCATTGGTTACAATATAGAGTGTGTTTTAAACCTATTGGTTGTAGAACTGTGCGGGCTTTGGTGTAACGGCTGTGAAGATCCTATATAATCAGTACCTAAAGTTGCTTCAGGGTCAGCAGCTCAGACTCGGCCTGCGTGTCAGGGGAGGTGCTGTCGACCCCAGCTTGCTGGCTGAATAAAGACTTTGCTTGGATTTTCATCTCCGTGTCCGTGTGTCTTGTTCTCTGGGAAACCCCGGAGTCCTGGACCCTAACACTATAAAAGTAGGATATATATTACAAAACAGAATTATCTTTTTCCTTGTCAAAAGGGTTTTAGCTGCAATGAAATTTTTCTTATAACATCCTTTGTTTTTCTCAATTATGTCCATTATAAGGAATTTGTGAGAGTATCACTCATCTGATATTTTGGTTTATTTCCTTAAAGACTTACCCTGATGAATTCTTATTTACTTTTTAAAGAAAATGGTTTTAAAGAATATTGGCCATAATGTTAAATAAACTATTTCTCAAAGATCAAAATGGTTTAATTCACAGTAACTGGGCTGGTTATTAGCTTTTATTAAACATTTTTTAAAAAGTCTCTGTAGTTGTGATGCTGGGGTTCTTGTTCAAGAAGCCGAAGAATGAGCTTCACAAACACTCAAGGCAGGAGAGCAAGGTACAGGCTTTTATTTAGAGATAAAGTGAGAGGACAGAGCTCCTGGCTCACGCCAGGAGGGGACAAGAGAGCTTGTGGTTGGCTCATTGTCTAGGGGTTTTATGCACAGTTGAGGATTTTCAGTTATGAGGGTAAAGGGTTAGGGGTGCAGACTTGTTGAGTGGTCCCAGAATGCTCATTTTTGATGAGTAATAGAAGAAATTTTCTGCTCTGATTCTTTCTCAAGATAGCACTTTCCCTCTGGGAGTATGTCAATTAAGACCACCTACCCTGCCCCCGAGGTGGGCTGGGTTGTTGCCTGTTTGCTGAAGTTAAGAATCTTACTTCTTAACTTCTTGGGCTGTTTATAGTTGGGCTTGCTTACTAAATTAGTCTTTTCCCTAGGTTGCAGATTACTTGGTTAGGATCAGAGAAGGAAATACAGCACATAGGTACGGTTAAAATAAGCTGGGCCTTTTAGCAGGCTAAGGTAAATTTTACAGTGTCATGATTTAAATTGATACAGTAAAGTCACGGGTTATGCTGAGACACTTTTCTTTATCTGCAGAACACTCAAACCTTCCAGGCCAAGTTGCGTCTGGCATTTTGAGTTTTAACTTATCTCACTGAAGACGTCTATATTCCTAGTCTGGTATCTTTACCCTAGAGAATTAGTGTGACTCTGACTTTGCATAACGCTTATCACAGAGTTTCACTAGGGACTTCTTTGCACATTGCTCATTGTTCTGTAATTATCTTGCTCTGCTTTTTCTCTGGAGGCCCTCACCTTACTCTGCCTAAACCCACGGTCCCTGTCTCAGTTGTACCTTTTAAAACACTTTTGGGGAAGCTATACATGGCAGACTGTTCTAAGGTTGATAGTCTATCCTGATTCCAAAACCAATGTATCCATTACCCAAACTATGAAGTAAGGTGGATTTCCTCTTGTGAAAACAATGAGCATTACATCATTATCAAACATATATCCACTGAATTCAAACTACATTCAATATAACTAAGACATTTCACCTCTCAGCTTCTTATCTAAGACTAAGGGTTAGAAAATCAAGAATGTTAAAACAGAAAAGAAAAACGCTGTCTTGGTATTGCCAAACCAAAACATCATGTGATTAACTCTCAACACTTCTATAAGCAAATAGAACGTGTTCCTATAAAAAAAGCTAAACTGACCAAAAACTTAAACAGATTCAATAGTTGCTGAGATTTCTATTAAAGTCTTCTCCAGCATTTGACCTTCCCATGGCCATTTTGTTCCTCTACATTAAGAAACGTAGTTTCTTAACAGTACATTAACCAAAAATTCATTCATAAAATCTCTGACACAGCCATTTCTCACATAACCATAAGTCTGTTGAAGTCACAAACTTGTTACCCTTTCATACCATTTCAAATTGGGTTTCTACAAAACTGGAAGAATTGTCAGTTCCTGTAGATATTTAATAATAGTCAACAATGAAGCTGTCGGATATGTCACATCTTAATGCCTATGAGTAGGGGGCAGATTATAATCAGACAGTTAAAGGAAGAGAAATTGATTATCTTGGTTTGGCAAATGTTATCTAATAGCAAGAAATGGGAAGAAACTGACTTAGCCTATTCTATGGATTAAAAGCTTCACCCAATTAGAAAACATGATTGGAAAGGAGATATCTAATATTTCCCCTGTACAATGTAAATGTGATCCCAAACTACAGAAACATGAAGTATCATACTTAGAAAGCAGTGATATAACTGATTCAAGAAAAGAAAAGTGATAAATTTGCCAAACTATATGAGTAACACAGTTGTACATGTCTGTTTATAACAAACAGTTACACTAATGAATACTAAGTGGTCAGGAAAAACAGAACAAATTCTATTTAAAGATAGCATTGAAAATTATAATTGCTTTGTTTATAAATGAGTAATCTATAGACAAAATGAGTCTTCAGTGTAATGCTTTTAAATTTATATCACTTTACCTTGAATACACTGTCATAATGTAAAATTTATATTAAAGGGAGTTTCATATGCTAAATGAAATAATTTTTTTTCAAATTCTTTGACTTTTACCTAAAGGCTGTTTTCCAAGCATTAAAAGCAAAATATAACAACACTGACAAAAGAATGTATTTTTTTCTGATATGTGCTCACTGTAAATTACTCCACCAAGGGAATAAAATCTACCATACAGATCCACAATTTATGGACGGTATAAACAATAATAGACACTGTTTTTTCCAGTTATAAAATCAATTAATACATCATAGAAAATATTAGTAAATGTATATTTTACTCTGCTAAAAACTTTTTTCATATTAAAGTTATTTTGATATTAAAATCAGAAAAGTATATATACTAGAAATTAAAGCATTTCCATATCACATATTAACATGAAAAATTTTTTTTGTAATAAAATATATGTGAAGTGGTATTTCATTGTGGTTTTGATGTGCATTCTCTACTTTTTAGTGATGTTGAGCATCTTCTCACGGGTTTATTAGTTTTCTGTATATCTTCTTTGGGGAAATATTTCAGTTGCTTGCTTTTTTGAATTGGGTTGTTTGCTTTTTTGTTGAGTTCTAAGCATTCTTTACATATCTGGCTATTAATCCCTTATCAGATGTACATTTTTGCAAGTATTTCCTACCATTCCATGGATTGGATTATCTTCTATTAATTTTTTTCCTTGTTGCATAATAGGTTTTAATTTTGAGGTAGTCCGATTTTCTTTTTCTTTTTATGCCTCAGTTTTTGTGGTCATATCCAAGAAATTACTGCCAAACCCAATCTCATGAAGCTTTTCTCTTATACTTTCTTCTGGGAGTTTTGAAGGTTTAGCCTTATGTTTGGGTCTTTAACTGATTTTGAGTTAATTTTTGAGTATGTTGGTTAAGTGAGGTTCTACTTTTCTTTTTCATGTGGATATACAGTTTTCCCCAGGATCATCTGATGAACAGACTGTCTTTTCTCCATTGACTGATCTTGGTACCCTTATCAAACAAAAGCACTTGACCACATATGTGAGGATTATTTTGGGGCTGTCTATTCTATTCCACTGGTCTATATGTCTCTCTTTATGTTAGTACCACACCATCTTGATCACTGTAGCTCTGTAGTAAGTTTTCAAATAAGGAAGTGTGAGTTGTCCAGATTTGTTATTTGTCAAGACTGTTTTGAGGTTCCATATGAATTTTAGGATGGATTTTTCTAATTCTGCAAAAAATGTCATTGGGGTTTTGACAGGGATTGTACTGAATCTGTAGAATGCTTTGAGTAATACGGTTATCTGAATAATAATAGTCTTCTAATCCATTAGCAGGGGATGTCTTCCCATTTATTTGTGTCTTCTTTAATTTCTTTTAGCAATGTTTTTATAGTTTTCAGTGTACGAGTCTTTTGACTCCTTGGTTAAGCTTAGTCCTAAGTATTTTTTTTGATGCTATAGTAAATGGAATTATTTCTCTTAATTTTCTTTTCAGATTGTTCACTGTCATTGTATAAAATGCAACTAATTTTTTGTGGTGATTTTGTTCCCTGAAACTTTACTACCTCTAATGGGTTTTTTTTGTTGGATCCTTTGGGTTGTCTACATATGAGATCATATTGTCTGTGACCAGAGATAATTTTATTTCTTCCTTTCCAATTTGGATGTTCCCCTCTCCCCTTTTCTTGCCTAATTGCTCTGGCTAGGATTTTCATTAATGTTAAATAGAAGTAGCAAAAGCAGGCATCCTTGACTTACTCTTGATCTTAGAGAAAAGCTTCCAGTCTTTCATAGTTGAGTATGATGCTTGCTGTGGTTACTTCATATTTAGGCTTTATTATGTTGAGACATTTTCCTTCTATTCCTAATTTACTGAGCGTTTTTATCATGAAAGGGTGATTTTTGTCAAATGCTTTTTTAGAATTCAATTGAGATGATCATGTAATTTTTTCCTTCATTCTGTTAATGTGGTATGATTGATTTTCATACGTCGAACTATCTTCATACTCCAAGAATAAATCCCACTTGGTGATGGGTTATAATCCTTTTAGTATGCTGCTGAATTTGTTTTGCTAGTATTTTGATACATATTTTCACATTAATATTTATAATTAGTTTGTCCTTCTCTTAGAATGTCTGTCTCTACTTTTGCTATCAGGGTAATACTAACTTCATAGAATGAGTTTAGAAGTGTTCCTGTATCTTCAACTTTTTGGAAGAGCTTGAGAAGGATTTGTATCAATTCTTCTTTAAATGTTTGGTAGGATATACCAGGGAAATCATCTGTTCCTGAACTTTTCTTTATTGGAAGTTTTTGGTTACTGATTTACTCTTTTCTTATTATACATCTGTTGAGATTTTCCATTTCTTCTAGTTTATCTCATTTGTTGGTGTATGATTATTCATAATGTTCTCTTATACTCCTCTTTATTTTTGTTAAATCATTAGGTAATGTCTCTTTTTTATCTCTGCTTTCAGCTGAGTCTTCTTTTATTCTTAGTCCACCTAATTAAAGGTTTTCCAATTTTGTTGATTTTAGTTATTGATCAACTATTGAGTTTGTTTTTTTCTCTACTGTTTTTCTATTCTCTATTTTATATATCTCTGCTTTAATCTTTATTATTTCCTTTCTTGTGCTAACTTTGTGTTAGTTTGTTCTTCTTTTTCTAGTTCTTAAGGTGTAAAGCAGGTTGTTGAATTGAAATCTTTCTTTTTTAAAGTAAGCATTTACAGCTATAAATGTTCATTGTAGCACTGCTTTTGCTGTATTCCAGAAGTTTTATATGTAGTATTTTCATTTTCATTTGTCTCAAGATTATTTTCAAAAGACTTCTCTTGTGATACTTTCCATTTTCCCTTTGACCTATGGGTTTTTAGGAGTATTGTTTAATTCCCACATATTTGTGGATTATTCAGTTCTCCCTGTGCTGTTGATTTCTAGTTTTATTTCATTTTGATCAGAAAGGATACTTTGTATGATTTCAGTCTTTTAATTCACTGAGACTTGCTTTGTGGCAGGATATCTTTCTTTTTTAAGAAAGTAAGATAAAGGCAATTTTTTTTGCTCAATAAGGTTTTTAAATTTCAATATAAAATCCTGGCTTGTAAAAACACAATTAGGAAATGAGCAAAACAAATAAAAAAGACAAGACACATGTCTTGTTTGCTATACAGAGGCAAATAAGCACTTTTAAGTCTGTTCAATATTATTAGCAAATGCAAATTAGACACCCAATGTGGTATCACTACATATACAAATGCCTAAAACTAAAATGGTAACATCAAAGGCTGCTGAGGATGCAAAGGAAACAGATCATTCATACATTGCTGGTGTGAAGGTAAAATAGTTCAAATGTTCATCAAGAGGTGAGTTGTTAACAAAAGGCAGTACATCCATTTCATGGAATACTACTCAGCAATAAAAAATATGGAACAACTTGGATGAACTGCAAGGAAATTATGTTGAACAAGGACAACCATATGAAAAGATTATATACCATATGATTCTAGTCATATGTCATTCTCAAAATGACAAAATTATAGCAATAGAGAAGAGATAGGCGGCTGCCAGAGGTTAGGGACAAAGAAGTGATAGCATGAGGTGGCCTTGTGGTAAAAGAAGAGCTGTGGATCTTGACTGTGGTGATGGCAACATGAATCTACATACATGACAGGTATAATGAAATTACACATAGCATACACAAGCGAGTGCATGTAAAACTGGTGAACTCTGAATGGATTCTGTGGCTTGTAATAATGGCAATTTACTAGTTTTTGAAGATTTTACTATTGAGGGAAACTGGGTAAAGGGTAAGGGAGACCTTCCTGTGTTTTTTTATAACTTTCTGAGCATTGTAATTATCTCAAAATAAAAGTTTGAATAAAAAACAGCTACCTAAAATTATAATTAAGGTTACATAATATATATCTTTAAACATTTATGTTTTGTCAAAGCTAATTATCAAAAATCCTGGTTTATAGAGTTGTGATATTCCAGCAAAGATAACATATATTGTTTGTGTCTAATAAGAAATGAAGTATGACTCTCTGTTGTATAAACGGAACACAACAGTTAGTGTACATCCAGTTGTGTTACCCTACAACATTAAGGCACTCTGTATCATTATTGTAGGTCTGTCAGTACCTGCAAAAGCCACGCAGATGTGGTCATCTAGGGCACAAATTTTCCTCACAGTTCTTTCATCTTGAAGCTTGGCAACAGATTTTTTTTCTACTGCAAGCACAATTATATCAGTACCTCGAATTCCAACCTGTCAAGTCATTAAAGAAACGTAGTTACCTGTCATTTTTAACACTAAAATCAATTTATCAGAACACATGACTTATAGGAAAATGCTTTTCCTTAAACATTCAATAAAAATGAGAACAGGAGACTTCTAAGAAAACAGCTGCATAGATACGTGCTTACTTGAAATCCAACCCCCAAACTCAAAGCAAAGACGACAAATAGGTAGAAACTGGGAGAATATACCACCAATGATGAAACTATGAGTGTCCTAATATCAGACAATACACCCAAAGAAGTGCTATCTAAATAGAGAACAATCTTAACCAAAAGAAAGAAGAAGAATAAAAGGAGTTCACATGGATTCCTTATAAAAAGGGCAATACCAGTACTGGTGGTAGTAGAAGTAGTATAGAAAGTTAAGTAGGAAAAACCCTGAAAGCTCTCCAATGTATCTCACAATTTGGAGAGAGAAGAATTGGGGGCTATAAGCAGCCAAAAGAAGGACCAAATGCCCTCATCCTGTATCACTGATAAACACAGCCTTAGCTCAAACACAAATACAAGAAGAATCACTACTGTTCCTCCGTCTAACTCCTTCCCTTGGGAGGGAAGTGGGAAAAAGTCTGAAGAGTGATGTACAATGGTGTTAGTTCTCAAAAAGGGACTTCTAAGGAAAACATGGCCATATTCTCAAGTTCAGGAGTAATCTATGAAAATTTTAATTTGGTATGACAATGGCAATATAAATATTTTGATAAAGGTAACTGATTGCCTTGTGGCCAAGTGCAATGATATTAGTACTCTTCTAATTAATATAACTATGAATAAAGTATGCTCTGAATCTGTATTATTGAAGTAAAAATACAGAACAGGTTAAATATACAACTAGAGTTCAAATTATATCTTTTAATTAAATTAGATAATTTATCAAGGTGTTTCCTCTTATTGTCCCCTCACTTTATTCAAGTTTGTCACTTTATCTAACAGGCCTTCCCTAACTATCTTACATACAATCAGCAACCCTCCCTCGACATCTCACCCTCACCTAAGAGACAGTTGTTCAACTTTATACTGTAAGGGAATATGTCTATTTATCAAGCCATGAGACATCATAACAATTTGACAAAAATTAAGGCTCAAAGAAAATCTCAATATTTTCCCCAAATATAAAAAAATCAAATTCACTGATTACCAGACAACACAATACTTTTTTATAATTCTCACCTAAACAATTTTTGACTTACAAAAGAAATTAAAACTGCCAACATGGACTACCTAGGAAATGTTTACGTCTTTTGGATGGGGATAAAACTAGCCTCAGAAGAAAATTAATAGTTTTACTTTATAAAATCAAAAAATTAATTAAGAATTCATTCAAAAAGTTCAAAAAGGTATAAAATATTAAAGGTAAGCTTAAAGGAAAAAAGTAGAATTAATGATTAGGAAGAAAACAATAAATTTGATAATACCAAGAGACAGTTTTTTAAAGAACAATTAAAAGAGATGTCCCAATTAATCTAGCCAAGAGGGCATAAGTGTAAAAGAAACACACAAGTGTGAAAAAATAGGAATTTAAAAACTATAACCCTAATTTAATAAATTTGAAAACCTGACTGAATAAGGATGACAGACAAGATGCTATTCAAGAATAAAATAGAGATACCTAACAGCTAAGTGCAGTTCATGGACTTCAGACTCACACTCAAGCAAAACATATTTTGTGAGCAATCAGGAAAATTAGAATGTAGATTAACACAAAATATTAGGGAGCTTTTGTTAATTTCATTAGAAGTGATAATGGTTTCAAGAAACATCTTTATTTTCTAGAGATGCATACTGAAATATTTACAGATGAAATATAATGTTAATCTGGGATTATTTAAAAATACTCCACTGAGAAATCAATTTCAACCAATACCTTATACCATATACAAAAATTAACTAAAAAAATGTGAAATATAAAGCTTTTAGGAAAAAAATGGGAGAAAAATTTTGGGATCTATGCAAAGACTTCTTAGGCTTGGCACCAAAAGTATGAACTCTAAGAGGAAAAGTTCATTATAAATATGAACTTTTGGTCTGTGAAGTTGTAGGCTCTGTGAGGATAGGAACTGAGTCTAATTCATTGTGAAACCCTAGGGCCCACACATGTTTGACATATGTAAGTGTTCAACAAAAACGTCGTAATAGTAAATGAATGTGCTGAAAGAATCTTACACAAAATTGAAGGAGAAAGAGAAAACAAAAAGGCAGTAAGTAATAATAGCTACCATTAAGTACTTGCTGTGAACCAGACACTGTGCAAGATGCTAACACATACTATTACCTCATACAACTCTGATAACTACCCTATTAAAAGCAGGTGCTATTTTGGTGTCAATTTTATTATTAAAGAAATAAATTCCCTTACATGATACATATCTGACTTGCGCATTCACAGTAATGATAGCTGATTAATATACAAATAATACTGAATAAACTGCATACTACAATGCAAGGAGTAGAGGCTTTGGAACTAGAAAAATTTAAGTGTGAATAGGGCCCATCACTTTCTAGTTGAGTAAATTCAGCAAGCTATGAAATCACTTTCTTCACATAAAAAAGGGGATTAAGTGTTGTCCTTTTAGTATTAGATAAATGTACATAAAATAACTTGGCACAAAATAAGTATTTCTTATATGTTAGTTCACTTCTTCCTAATCTCTCCACTGTATATTGTGTGGTAAAAATACAAAAGGAATTATTACAGCATCTAGATTCTCAAAGATCTCACTATTCAGTTGGTGAGAGAAGGCTATTAAATAAGCCTGAATTAAAGAGAATACGAGGCCAAATAGGAGATACTGTACAATGCCCTGTGGTACAGATTATACGTTCAAAGGAAGAAAAGATTTCAAGATGATTGGAGTGGACCAGCGAAGGCTTCATGAAGGAGGAAAATGTGCAGAGATTCCTCGAGGATAAGAAAAATGGAGAGTGGCAGAAAGAAAGGTGTTTCCTCCTCCACCTACAAGGGCAGAAGTATGTTTTAGTAAAACCTTAGCTGCCCTCTTAATTAAAAAGGGTGGGTAAGGATTATGGGAGACTTTGATGGCCCGACCATGGAGCCCAGACTTGATAAAGTCTGAAATAAGGAACTAATAACAGTTTGGGGTCAGGGAAAGGACAGAATGAGGAATGATAATAAATCTGAACTTTTTCATGGGAATACTGTGAAAGATTCATTCTTCTTCCTAATAAGAAAGGTATTAACTCTCCAAAATGTTATTCAAACGTATTTTTCATTATTAGAAAGGGAGCTAAAGCAAAAAGAAAACAGGTCTCTTGCCTCACTTCATGCTGTAAAATAATCTAGAAGTAGAATCCAAGGCTTCAAATTGTGGCCCATGTAAGTTTTTGTATTACTTTGTAATATATCCACATACTGGTCAAAACTGGTCAACATTGGTTGATTTATAACTAATCATACCAACTTTTGTTTATAGACAGGCCATTTTATAACATATTTCAATAAACAAGCGCCATTATAAACCTTACCCCATGTAAAAGGTCATAGCACCCTCAAGGAAACACAATGAGTAACTCCATACAAAGATGCAAATTATAATTTCAGAATCTGAAATGAGACAAAACTGTCTCATCCTTCCAATGTAGCTTTAAAAATGCCCACTACAGATATTTTATATCCTTACCCTTTTACAGCTCATTACAAAGGAACTATCAATCAGTTCTATAGCATTCTTAAAACATTTTAAATGAGCCAATGTGGTTTCTTATTACACCCGTCTTCTCCATTACTCCTTTTATTTTAGGCTCTAAAACCTAGGCATTATTTTCTAACCATATGCTTCATGCCATGCTGGGGATTATATAACTTTTTGTTTTTATCAAAATGGTACCCTTTTGGTTTAACCTACATTAGACTTTCTTTAAATTTATAATTCTAAAAATATTACTTATAAAACAAGCACAATGACTGGGCCCAATTAAATAGAAAAAATACTTTAAAAATGATATTCTTTCTGGTGTTTTTTTTAATCACTTTACATCTGATAGATTAATAATAAAAGTGAATTATTTCCTCCCATAACCAAGTCGGTATGGAATGAGAAAGAAAACACACACTCTCTGGACTTAGAAATGAACTGTATTCTCACCACGAGTGTCTCAACTTGCAAAATACACAACAAACACGTTCAGGAAATTTGAGAGATTAAATAAAATTGAATGCTTCTGAATTCGTAGGCTAGGTCTTGAAAGGTTTGGGGTAATAGGTCTTTGGTCACCAGGGCACTTTTGTCCTTTTTAACTTTTATAAATCACTAAGATTATTAAATATAATTAAAACTTGGCGGGAGTATTACTGCTACCCTGGGTATCTAAAACTTTTTCAGAGATGTGAATATATAAATTAAAAGTAGGGTATAACCTCTCATTGAATCCCAGTATTATTTAAGGAACAAATACAAAAGTGGAAAGAGTGGATGTTCTTGGGGCTTAGAGCTTCTGAAAGGCTGCTAAATATTTGGGTGGAAATTCTGGGACAATTATTTTTGCAGGAGAAAGTGACAAGTGGTTTAGCATTTTTAACTGTTTCCTTGCCAATAAGGATGTAATATTTCATTGATTTAGTCCATATTTCAGGGGCAGGCATGATCTATTTTCAATTTTTAAAATAATTATTATTAAATAACAGCTCCCTACGTGAAGGAAATGTTCCTTTTCAATGCCTCTGTGCATTTCCGAGAAGTGGGCCATGAGCATCTCGTTAACGGCTGGATGAAGTCTTTCTCCCCTTGTCAGACGCAGGTAGAGGCAGGGCTAACGCGAGCACACACACACCACGCAGTTCTGAGTCTGTAGTTATTGTTCAACAAAAGCCTTTGCGCAATAGAAACCTATGAACTCTACCAACTTTAACTCTGCCCCAACCAAACCGAACTTCAGAAAGAGCATCTCCCTTAATAAAATGAACGTAGCAATTGTCACCAATGGGCGCCTCTCCTCTGCCAACCCCGTACGCCCAGCGGGAGGGCTGGGGCCGCTGGGTCAGGCGGGCGGGACCAGGCCCAAGGGGCTGTGGTCCAGAAGTTGATGGCTCACCGCCGTGGATCCCTTCTTCACCGCTTCCTGGTCATATTCCACTTGGAAAAGGTGTCCGTCTGGGGAAAAGACAGTAATTGCCCGGTCATATCGGGACGCCATCGCGCAGGCCCGCACACACGCCCGCGGGGAGCCCAAAGCTCCCGCAGCTAAGGCCAGCGCAAGAGCCGCCCCTGCCGCCACGGGCTACCGGAAGTGCTCGAGCACGCGCTGTAAAGTGCCGCCCGGCAGTGCTTCGCACTCGCAGTCCCAGCGGCTGCCGTCCGCGCTGGGCCGGCCGGGTAAGTGTGCAGCTCCTGTTCGTGGTTCGCGTTCATCTCCTAGGTTTCCCAACGCGGTACCAACCCTCGCGGGGTGTCAGATCACTTCGCTTATAAAAATGACATAAAAAATTAGGGCTTAACTGAGAACTTCAAATAGTACTAGAGGTAAATTACATTTCAACCTCTTTTTGCCTTCAAATTATAAACTTCCTCTCTTATGTCATTTTAACTCAAGGAAGGAAATAATCAAGATAGTGTTACTTTTTTCATTTTCTACCGTGTGATCAAATGACCATTAAGCAAAATAGTGCATCAAACTAATGCTATGACAGGAATAAAGATATACTATTTTAATCACATTTTTTTTAAAAAAATGAAAGTTTGCTTGCTAGAGGCATACTTCCCAGCTACTGGTGTACAGGTCCAGACAATATGGCAATAAAGCAAATACCTCAACAAAAAGTCAAGTGAATTTTTTGGTTTCCCAGTCCTTAGAAAAGATGTTTACACTTAAGTCTATAAAAGTGTATGATAGCATTTGGTTGAAAAAAACAATTAACATACCTTAATTTAAGAACACTTTTATTTCTAAAAAATGCTAACCATCGTCTAAGCTTTTGGCAAGTCATAATAATCACTTATCACAGACTGCCATAACGAATACAATAATGAAAAAGGTTAAAATATTGTGAGAATTACCAACAAGAGATAGAGACAGAAATGGGCCACTGCTGTTGGAAAAGTGGCACCAATAGATTTGAGACAAAGTAGCAACTGAACCTTAAATTTGTAAAAAAAAGGGCAGATCAGTACCTTCTAAATAAAATGAGGTATCCCTGAACTTAAAGGCTATCTGCAAATTTAACTATAGTAGAAAGTCCGTATAACGTTGTATATTATTACATGTGAAACAACTCTTCTTCATCTTCATGAATAAAATGGGAATATTTAAAAATCAGTAGCAAAAATGCTACAGAGGTTTAAAGGTGTTTCTAGGTATAAAAACATTGAAATGTGGCCTGGTGGGTAGTAACAGCCAGGTAAGTTTATTTTTATATTGTTTAATATATGTTGTTTCCCAATGGGGAGGAAATCAATCTTAACTAAGAAAGGAAGAAAGAATAATTTCCCACAAAAGAGGAAAACTCAATATACTTAATCTCAAATACTTAATCCAGAATTTTGGTTGACTATTACAAGCAGTTTGTATTTACACTTTTATTTTTTTTCCCTTAACATTAGAAACTATTGAAAAAGTTTGGTTCTACTGAGAAAAACAGTAATTCCTAATCAAAAAACCTCTAACTACAAGAGTTTCTGAAATTTTGCAATGTTATGATAAACCAGCATTTACAAGAAGCTATTATTTCAAAGTGTTTTAGTATTCTTGTTACATTATCCTTTTTTATTTTTCTTTTGAAATAATTACAGACCAGAGGAAATTTCAAAAATTTTGCCGAAAGGTCCACTGTAGCCCTTCCCCCAGCTTCCTCCAATGGTAGTATCTTACATAAGAAAACCAGGAAAGCAACATTAGTATAGGTCACGGAGTTCATTCAAATTTTGCTAGTTTTACTGTACTCATTTGTGTATGTGTGTGTGGTTCTATGCAATATATCATATATAGGTTGGTATAACCACTACCACAATCAAGATAACTGTTCCACCATCACAAAGATCCTTTGTGCTGCCCACTTATATCACACCTATCCACCTCCCACCCTAAAACCACTATTCTGTTCTCTATCTTTATGATTTTGCCATTTCAAACATTTTATATAAATGGACTCAGAGGGTGTAACTTTTTTATGGCTTTTCATATTAAATGATTATAGAGCTACAGGAATTTAAAATGATAGTACAGTGGCCTTTTACTTAGTTTACTTAATTTATTTCATCTTATACAACTATATCAGAACCAGGAAATTGATATTGGTAGAAAATAGGTGTATATCTTTGATTCACATTTTTGAAAGTATGACTTATGATAGCAAGTATTTCAGAAATATGATAGCATTAAACTATTGACAAGGATTAATGAACACATTCAGAATTTACATTGATACTTAACAATGTGGCTTTGGGTAGGTATAATTCACTAAAACCTAGTTTCTTGACCTGTTAAATGAGCTAAATACCTACTTCACAGTGTTGTTGTGAAGAGCAAATGAAATAATATATTAGTGCAGGCAGGGCAATGCCTGACACAGATAAGAACTCAAAAAATATTAACAATTATTATTAATAATTGACCTAACTAAAGAGTTTAGCTATTCTGTGAGAGAAAGTAGGAAGAGTAAAAGTATAACATGGACCCATTTATGTGTTTTTTAACAGTATATATGTGCAAATAAATATTTCTAAATCTATAGAGAAAAGAGTAAAAGAACATACATGATGTTGACAAAAAGTGCTTTTCTTTGCAGGAGACCAGAGATTGAACAAAGAATGGCAAGACATGGTAAGAAAAGAGAAATTACAATTTTAAACTTTATATCTGAAGTTTAAAAAAATTTTACAGTAAGCATAATTTAGCTTTACCCTTAAACAATAAAAACAACAGCAAGACACAATTTAATGTGTAGGGGCTTCCAGCAATGGCAGCTTTAATAGCTCGATCCAAATCCCCTATTGAGAACAACTATAAATAGTGGAAAAAATATTTACCTGACTCCAAATAGGTAAGGAACAAGAATGAGGATTTGTAGCACCAAGATTCAGAAGAGAAGGAAAACTTGTAGGAGTAAGCCTAGCATTTTCTCCTTGAGGTATTTGTCTTTTCCCAATACCTAGATGAGAAGCAGACCTTTGATAGATAGAAATTGGAATTCAAAGCCCATAGAGAGCATGTCTTTTATTCGGAACTCAAAGGGCCACAACCCAGAGGTAAAGTGAATGAAAAATAGACCTGTTATCACTGGAACTAACACCAAGGCTTGAGTCTTCTCAATCCATGGAATAAAATAAAGTAAGGTAAAACAAAATCCATTGGAATAAAGCAGTGTTTCTCAAACTGTGAACCATAGACCTTTGGAGGTACTGAAAAACCTTTAAATGGATTCACTCTGTCAAAATTACGGTGATAATACTAAAACAGTATTTTCCCTGTCACTGTATGGACATTCCTATAAACAGTACAAAAGAAATGGGTAAAACTGCTGGAGACTTAGCATGAATCAAGGCAGAAGCACCATTCTGTACTAGTATATGTTGTATTCTTTACCACTAAGCACTCATGTAAAAAAAAAGGTTAATTTCATTTTAGAATATCATTGAATAACCAATAAATCATTAGTTTTATTAAATCTTGATTCTTTAGTACTTATCTTTTTAACATTCAGAGTAACATAATGTGAAGTTCATATAAGGCACTTCTGCTGCCTTCAAAGTAAGATGGTTAGCTTGAGAAAAAAACACCTTTGTAAATTTTGCAGTTGCTAGCTGAACTAGCCCCCTTTCTCATGGAACACCACTTATACTGGAAAGTGATGAGACATTGTGGCAACTCAGAGTTGGATATTTGAAGACATTTCTTGCAAGTGAATAAAATTAGCTTGTCACTTCAAGAAAAACAACAGACAGTATGTATTTCTAAAGATAAAATTCAAGTTTTTAAGCAAAAATTAGAATTTTGGAAACCTTGTATCCATCACTATGAACTGACAACTTGGAAAGATGCATAACTCAGTGAACTATTATTTTCAAACAACTAAAGCATGATACACAATCATATATAAATAAAAGACATTTAAATTGCTATGCAGATCAAGAGAGTCTAATTTCACAGAGTACTGAAAGTTCATTAATATGATCTGAGATTACAAATTTCAACTAACTCTAGGAAACTACCACCTTATGAGTATTGGTCTAATATCAAAGACTATCTGATGATTGAAATCACCAGAAGAATGATCTGATGTGATCTAAAAAGGCTATAAAAATACTCTTCTATTTCTTAATACATATCTTTGTAAGAGTTTTTTTCCTGATATTTTAATCAAAGTAACATTGGCAACAGTATGAATGTAGAGGCAGATATGAGAATCCAGCTATATTCTATTAAGCCAGATGTTAAAGAGATTTACAATCTCATTCTTCTCATTAACTTTTAAAAATTTTGGAAAACACATGTTTTAAGTTTAAATATTTAAATAGAAATATATGAAATGTGTCAATATGTAATGATTTTAATATTTTTTGAATGAATAAATAAAATGTTTTATTTTTAATTTATAATATGGTAAATATTGATAAACATAATCACTTAAACCAAACTTCTGTCGGGTCTTCAATAATTTTTGAGGGTGGTGTTCCTAAAGCCAAGAAGTTGGGAAGTATTGAGATAAAGCATTGCTTGTGACCCTAGATGATTAGCTGCCTGCCAAAGCAAAAGTAAATCTCCTGTAGAGAAAGATCTTATCATGCAGAACCTCAAATAATTGTTGCAGCTTCTCATATGCAATATCCTATGCTCAAAAAATAACTGTGTACACAAAAGAAACAATGTATCTAGAGAACAAGAAAAACAACAGGTAATAGAAACAGATGAATAGAAAATCCAGATAATGGGGTATGACAGGCAGACTTTTTTAAAACAAATAGGATAATTATATGCAAGGGATTAAAGACAAAATCAAGATTGTCAACAGGGACTAGAACTATTAGTAAATCACCTATTAGAAATTGTAAAAGTGAAAACTGCTTTGAAATTAAGAACTCAATAAGTGGATTTAAAATCAGATTAGACCTAGTTGAAGTGAGAAGTTGGGGAACTGAAGATAGTTTTTTTAAAAATTAGATATACATTATCTCCATATCAAAGCAGAGAGAGAGAACACTGAAAAAGAATTTAAAACATATTGGCTATGTTGTAAAACTTAATGTATGTATAGTTGGAGAACCAGTACAATAGGAGGTAGAAAAATGGGCAGAAACCACATATAAAGATATTTTGTTTAGAAATTTCCAAACTGACAAAAGAATCAAGTAACATATTCAGGAAAAAACTATTAACAACAAGCAAGATAAATAAAATCAATTCACACTTAGAAAAGCCACAAATCTGCTGCAAGCCAAATATATTGAGAAAATCTTACAGCAATCTAAAAGGGAGAAAAAAAGGCATATTACCAAAAAGGAGCAATAATAAATCTGTCAGCTGACTTCTATATTGACATTTGGAATGCTACTTTCAACATGCTAAAAGAAAATAAATGCAAAGCTGATACTCTATATCTAGTGAAAGGATCCTTCAAAATTGAAGGCAAAATTAAGGTATTTTTCACACAAACAAAAACAAGAAATGATTCATTAATAATTAAGAGATGTTCAACCCACATGTTTAAGATAGATGAAGTAAAAATTGGTACTAAAGAAGAAATTAGAGAAATCCACAATTAACACACTGTTCTTGATAATTGATAAAATAAACAAATTAAAAACAATATAAAATATTCAAAGAACAAAAGTAATAAACTTTGCCTAATACATATAACATATATAAACACAATGCCAAACAACTAGATTACATAAACATTTTGAGCAAATGTGGAACACTTATAAAAATTGGCTATATGGTAGGGCATCAAGCTAGTTTTACAAATTTCAAGGTATTAAAAGCATATAGAATATATTCTCTGGCCCCAGAGAATTAAGCCAGAAATCAGTCATAAAATAATTAGAAAGCACAAATTATGAAATGTGTTTCTAAATAACATGGGTCAAATAAGAATTCATCATGGAAATCAGAAAATATTTTGAAATGAATCATAACAAAAATATATTAAAATGTCATGCAGCCAAAGCAGTGCCTAAGAAAGAAATTACAGCATTAAATGTACACATTAGGAAAGGAGAAAGGCTAAAATCAATTGCCTAAGCATCAATGTCAAGATGCTACATTAAAAAAACAGCTATTACAAGGAAAGTGGAAGGAAGGAAAAAATAAAGATAAAGATAGAAATAAATGAAATACAAAATATGCAACAGAGAATGTAAAGAAAGCTGAAAGCTGGACCATTGAAAAGGCTAATAAAATTGATAAAAATCACTGGAAAGAGTAATGAAGAAAAAAGACAATCAATATTAAATATGAAAAGAGGGCCTTATCACAGATTCTAATGACATTAAAAAGTTTAGATTAAATGGGAAAATTCTTAGAAAAACCTAACTGAATAAAACTGAAATAAGAAAAAAGAGAAATCTCATTGGTCCCAAATCTGTTAAAGAAATTAAGTCTATAAATAAAAATGCTACCACAAGGAACAAAACGGCAGCAGACTCAGAACCCTAGAATGGACTAACAGTTACCAAAGGGACAGAGATGGGGGAGGGTGGGTGGGAAGGGAGGGATAAGGGGATTAAGGGGCATTATGGATAGCACACATAATGTAGGAGGGGGGGCACGGGGAAGGCAATATAGCACAGAGAAGACAAGTAGTGACTCCATGGCATCTTACTACGCTGATGGACAGTGACTGTAATGGGGTATGTGGTGGGGACTTGATAATGGGGGGAATCCAGTAACCACAATGTTGTTCATGTGATTGTATATTAATGATACCATAATAAAAAAAAATGTTACCACACACAAAAAAATACACTTGGATCACTTGTGAATCCTATGAAACCTTTAAGAAAGAACACCAGTTTTAAATAGTCATCTGAAAAATAAAAAGTGACTACTTCCATACTTGTTTATGAAGCAGCATAACCTTAAAAACAAAACCTGAGGATACTATATAAAAGGATAAATCACAGGCCATTTTCACTCATGAACATGTATGCAAAAATTCTATGCAAAATATTAATAGATACAAGCACATACAAGAAAATACACACTACATGTACATTACAACCAAATTGAAATTTATTCTAGGAAACAATCAATGTAACATCACATTAATGAAATACCATAGGAGTTATGAAACTACAGCCCTGGAACCAAACCTAACACACTGTTGTGCCTGTTTTTGTAAATAAAGTTATACTGGAACACACTAGGCCCATTCTTTTTGATATTGTCTATCAATATTGCCTCCTAAAATGGCAAAGTTGTATAACTGCACCCAAGACCAGATGGCTCATAAAACCTAAAAAAAAAGTACTATTAAGTCTTTCACAGAAAATTGATGACTCAAGAAAATTACCTCAATAAATGCAGAAAAGCAGTTTAATAAAATTCACCATCTTATACAATCTTATTGACTCATAATCTAAGAATAGGGAGGTTTCCTTAATCTGCTAAGGGGTTCTTCAAGAAACCTCTAGAAAACATCATACTTGATGGTTAAGTGTAGGAACTTTTTTCATTTGAGATCAGCAACATACATGAGAGTTTCTGCTATCATCACTTCTATTCAACTTTGAACTGGAGTTCCTTTTAAGCAGTGTAAGACAAGAAAAAAGGAAAATCTTAAGTATTGGACAGGACGAAATGAAAATCATATATTATTTTTTGATGACCTAATTGTATGGATACCAGAGAGTCCAAAATAAATTACAGATAGATGACAAGAATTAGTGAAAAGTTTGGGAAGTCTGATGGACACAAGATTGATATAAGCAAATCAATTGTATTTCTACAAGCCAAAACAATTAGAAAATGAAATTTAAAAGGTATCATGTGTGATAGTATATTTTTAGGAAGCACATATAGACCTGTATGTGGAAAAATCTAAAATATTATTGGATGAACCTAAAGAATATCTAAGTAAGGGGAGGTATATATCAGATTCATGGATCAGACAACTCGAATTGATCTCGGTATTAATGTGATGCCAGTAAGAATTCTAACACTTTGTCCTTTACAGTGTATTAATATTTAAATTTGTATAGTAGGATGAGTTTTACAAACATGTACACCCATGTAACCATGACCACAATAAAACAGAGCATATTCATCATCACTAAAAGTTCCCGTGCTGCTTTGTAGTCAACATCCTTCCTATCCACATCCCCAATTAACCATTGACCTACTTCTGTCACTATAAATTCATTTTGCCTCATCTAGATCTTCATATGGATGGAATCAACTGTATGTACTCTGTGTCTGACTCTTTATGCAACTAATGTTTTTGAGATTCATCCATTTTGCTGCATATGTTAATAGTTCAGTCCTTTTAAATTCCTGAGCTATATTCTATTATATAAATACATCACAATTTATTACCCATTCATCTGTATTGAATATTGGAGTTGTTTCCAAGTTTACACTGTTTTTACCAAAAGTGCTATAAATACTCATGTACAAGTCTTGTGTGGGCAATACATTTTAACTTCTTTTGGATAAAGGGTAAAGACCCAAGAGTGCAATTGCTGAGTCATGTGATAGTGTTAAGTTTAACTTACAATAATCACTAGGTGTTTTTCAGAGTTCTACCATTTTGCACTCTACTAGTAAAGTGCAAATGTTTCCCTTATTCCAGATACTCTTCAAAACTTGATGTCACTTTTTAATTTTTGCCATTTGGTAGGCATGTAGTGGTTTCACAGTGTAGGTTTAATTTGCATTTCCATGATGATTATTGATAGAAAGCACTTTTCATGTACTTCTTGGCCACTCACCTATTATCATTGTGAAGTATCTTTAAATCTTTTGCTCATATTTGTTGTCTTATTGTGTTCTTTGTGTGTTTAGATACAAGTTATTTGTTTTCATGTTTCATAAATTCATGTTTTCTCCCAGACTATGGCTTGCCTTTTTACTTTCTTACAGTATCTTTGAAGAGCAGAGGTAATTTTAATGAAACCTACTTATCAATTTTTCTTTTATGCTTCTTGATTTTTGTCATATTCAAAATATTTGCTTAACTAAAGGTCATGAAGATTTTCTATTTTTTTTGCAGAAGTTTTATAGTTTTACTTTTTACATTTAGGCCTACAATCTGTTTCCAGTAAACTTTTCTGGTTAGGTGGCAAAAAGGTGAAAGTACATTTTTTAAAATCATAGCTATCTACCTGTTCCAAAACAATCCTTTCTCCTTTGAATCATCTTGGCATCTGTATTAGTTTCCTATGGCTGCTCTAATAATGTTTTTTTTTCTCTAATAATCATATAATAAATTGCCACAAACATGTGGTTTTTAAATAACAGAAATTTATTTGTATAATTCTGGAGGCCATAAAGCTGCAAGTGTGGTGTCTACAGAACTGCACTATTATGTTAGGCTATTATTTTTCTTTTAAAAAATATAATAAATGTAATTGTTAGGTTAGTTTAATATAAAAAGTTTGTAACATCTTGAATAACTTATCAATATTACTATGCACATTGCCTAACTCAACCATAAATGTTAGATGGGAAGAAAACGTTATTAGTTTCCTATTGCTGATCTAGCAAATTATCATAAACTTAATGGCTCAAAACAACACAAATGCGTTACCTTACCGTTTTGCAGTTTAACTGTCCAAAATGGACCTCACTGGACTACAACACCTTAATGCAGGGCTGTATTCCTTTTTGAGACTCTGGGGACAATCTGCTTCCTTGCCTTTTCCAGTTTCTAGAGACCACCCCATTCGTTGGCTCATAATCCCATCTTCAAAGCCAACAATGGTTGGCCAAGTCTTTCTCAACATGCCATCTTTCTGATTATGACTGTTCCTTACTTAAGGATATTTGTGATTACATTGGACCACTCAGATAATCCAGGTTACTCTCTGTGTTTTAAGGTCAGCTGGTTAACCACCTTAATAACATTTGGAACCTTAAATCTGTTTTGCCATGTAACCTCTCATATTCACATAATCTGAGAATTAGGAGGTCTACTTTGAATGAAATCTTCTGGAGTATTGAAAATAGCCTTTTATGGAGAATTATGAAAGTTGATTTGTTCTTGCCTGAAATGATTATATATATATTGATATATGGTGTTCTCTTTATAGTCTTGAAATCTGTGGAAAGCCACAACTCAAAATGACTCAACTGCCATGGAGAAGTGAGAAGAAACACTTTGAAAGATACTACCTGAGGGGTTTTGCTTTGAGTCCAATTATGAGCAAACAGTCTTGGTCTATGCCTTTCAGTGTATTCAAGGAATTTATGACTATACATAGACTTAAAATATCACAGATTTGATAGTATGGATGTTCTGTCAATTGTAAAGCAGTAAGAATTAAAGTAATGCTTATATAAAAATGATCTCAATTGTCTGCACATGTATATGTTTTCTGTAGATTGAGATAATTTTTAATGCCATGCTTATATAGTTTCACTAAATATTGAGCATGTTCCTAGAGCACTTCACTTTATCCATTTGATGAAATACATTTAAGGAATACAAATTCTCATAAGACATAAAAATTAACATTTGCAAATGAAACAGGCAATTTTCTTACTACCTTTTCCTTGTTAAATATGTCCACATTCATTAGTATGAATAATCAAGAATTAATTGTTCATGCAGATTATTTTACTTATTCTGAGCTATTGTGTATGTCCTTCAGTTAGGATTATTCCAAAAAACCTTTCAGCTCTTCTTATTGTGACCTCAATCCCAAGAACAGTCTAAATAATGGGACTGATTCTGGTTGGGGAGATGGTTGCCTGGGTTGCTCATTTTTAACTTTCCAGAGTTATTTTGCAGACTTGGGCCAACTTCCCATCTTCATTCTCTTTTTTTTCTTAACTGAATACTGGGCACTCTTTATTCTCATTCTCCTCTCAACTCTGCTACCACTCAGTCTGTCCTTTGGGATTGGTCTCTCTTTAAAAATGAAGTGAAGTGAGACAGGATTTACTAGATGCCTCAAAGCTCTTACAGATGTGAAGGCTCCAAAATTCTAAGGAAGCTCCTCCAAGTTACAAATTTCCCTCTTACTCTCTGGACTTTCTACTTTGCCAGGTCAAGCTGTGTTCAGCAAGGAAGCTTGAGGGTAAGGTAGGGTCCCTTTAAAGTGTCTTCTTTTATGGAGATCATTCGTATTTGTGGCTGGACCTTCACCCCAAAGTTTGCCAACTGATTTCATGTGACAGGTAGAAAGAAAATAACCGTATTTTTATGGCACACATGGTATTGCTGAAAAGGCAGTAGTTACCCATACCTAGGGCCTCTTGGTGCCCACCCTCCCCTGCTATTGAAGAAATGAACATCTTGGGCTGACCTTTTTCAGATGATTTCCTTTCATGCAGTTGGGAGTTGTAGGTTAAAGGAAGTAGCTATCTCTGGATATCTCCTTGGAATAAGACCCCTTGACACATTTTTTTAAAAATTGGGCTATAGAAATTCAGACAACTATTCCCACTGTTCCATGTTAAGATTTCAGTGCTATCTGCCAAGTAGATAGAACTGATGTAGTAGTACTATTTTTCCTTTTTCCTATTGAATTACTGTTCTTAACTGCTAAGGTACTTCTGTGTAAATAGTAAGACATGATGATTGGGCATAGAGTGTTAGTGATGGACAAGACTGTTTCTGAATTCAATATAGTTTCAATTTGATGTGATTACATTATTCTAAATATACCAGACTCTTTTTTTCAAGGTTTAAGAATACTGACAAACAACTAAATTCATAAGAATGACTACTATTACGAGGAGTATAAATTTCTTTCCCTTTATTCTTAGGATGGCTTGCGGCTTTTCATCCTTTAGGTCTGTTTAAATATAACAGAGAAGACTGCAGCCCTAAATCATCTGTTCCCCTATTAGAGCAGGTCCCTTGTCCAGGTTGTTCAGTTGTACCCGATAGTTACCTAGCATAACGCCTAGCTCATTTGCTGAATAAACTCCGTTTTGTGAAGAGCAACAAAAATTTTAAAAAATGTGCATTTATTTTTCCTGTCTACTTTATATATATACTGAGGGATTGAGTTTTGAACCTCACTAATGTTGGGTGACATTTATATAAGTATTTCCTTCGTATTATATGGAAGTCTGTATTTACGGAATAATGACCAACATATTACCCTTTACCCATTTTCCATAATTTGAGTCTTGTTTTTTCTCCTTACACTAAAATTTTTAAGCGTGGCAGCCTGGGTCTACTATACAAGGCACTAAGGATGCAAGTGGGTAAGAAAGGAGTGAGGGTGCCTATTGCAAATCTTAATTCCAAAGATCCAAGTCAGATGAAATCGATCCACATTCCTGCTAAGCATTTGTCCCAGGAGTTCTCTGCTCTGGCTCTCCAGACAAGCTGGCTAAATGCTTGAGTACTGGATTCAACCTTTCCAATTGCTAGGCACCACCTCGAGTGGGCTACACCGCGGACCCTGAGGTGAGCACTTGGGGTGCAGCGTGCTGTTCAAACCCGCTGAAGAGTTCTGACTAAAGAGTCTTGACATAAGCTACTCCATTGTATAAGTGACTTCATTTTGTAAAAGACGTCACATCAAGAAGAAGTTACAAGAGTTACAAAAATTTAACCAACACAGTTGCCAGGGCTGGCCAGATGCTCCTGGCCAGTGGAAGGTGGACGGCTCGCCCACCCGGCGGTCAGGAGTGTCACTCCACCTAGAAGGAACCGGTCCAAATGGCTGGTGAACAGGCTGAGACCAATTGCAGTAAAGGTCAGGTCATATTTAGGTCCGTCCTGCGCAAGGCCAGCTCTGCACACGACCCCATTCCTGTGTATAAAATAAGAACGAACTTGTACTTTGGGGTCTTCACCTGCCAGTGTGAGACCCCGGCGTGCTGGCTACCCAATAAACGCTCCTGCTTTTTGCATCCACGCGTCTCCCGGTTATTTGGAGGTCGATTGTATGGACCCAACACCAGCGAACCCGCGTTCACCAGTCCGTGCCTCTGCTCCTCCCTGCAGACGCTTCCCGGGTTTGCGTGGGCTCCCGGGGGCCTGACCTTCCTCCTCCGCGATCCCCGGGCCGCACAACCCGGGGTGGGGGCGGGCGGTGAGGATAAAGTTGGAAAAACTGAACTAGCTGCTGAGCGGAGCGCAGCACCGCCGCCGAAAGGCCGTCCCCACGCGCCGGGGAGGCAGAGATGTCCCCGCGCAGGAGGGGCGGGCCGGCGCGGGAGGGCGCACTTCCTGTAAAGGGGCGGCTCGCCCCTCCCGCTCCCGCGGCGGCGGGACCATTTCCTGAACCGCTGAAGCAGAGGGACGGCCGGGGCGCAGCCCTACCAACAGCGCCAAGGGCCGGGGGGGGGAGGGGCCTCAGAAGTGTGGTGGTCCCAGCGGTCGGTCAGGGACACGAGGTTCTGCGGGGTTGCGCTGCCCCAAGGGCGCTCCGAAAGAGGACGTCTCGGGGCCAGCGTGCCCGCGTGCGGCCGGGCCGGCCGGATCTCCGCTCCTCGCCGGAGCGCCCCCCCTGCCCTCCCTAGGTGGTTCCGCCCAGGAGGCCGGCGTCTCGCCCCCAGGTTGCCCTTCCCCCGGAGCGCCCGGGACTCGCCCGTGGTGGTGTCGGCGGCAGCATGTCTGTGGCGTTCGCGGCCCCGAGGCAGCGAGGCAAGGGCGAGATCACTCCCGCGGCGATCCAGAAGGTGAAGGCTCGCGGCGCCGGGCGCCAGGTCCAGCCCGCCCTCGGGAGGCACGCGGGGCCGGCCCGGGCCGCCGGGGCGGGGGCGGGCCTGCGGGGGACGGTCGCGGAGGCACCCCGATCCGCGGCCGCGCCTGAGTGGGCGGCGACCCTATCCGCTCGCCGAGTCCCGCGCGCCGGGGCTCTTCCCTGCGGGCACAAAGCCCGAGTCCCCGCCGCCGGCTCCCCTCGGGAGGGGGTGGTGCGTGCGCGGCGCGCGGGGAAGGCAGTGGGTCCGGCGGCGCCCTCCCCTGGCCCGCGCGTCGTCCCGAAGTTACTTTGGCGCGGTCTCGCCCAGCGAGCCCTGGCTGCCCGGTGCAGAACCGACTTCGGGCTGCGGAAGGCCGCCCTCGGGCGCGCGGCAAACTCAGGGAGTTGGGGCGCCCCTAGGAGAACCTGGGGGGCGCTGCAGGGGACCTAAGTACCGTCTGAGGGTAGGGCGCGGGGGGTCACCCTCAGACTCCCCTGCTCCCCTCTAGGCTCAGCCCTCTTCACACACGCCCGCAAGCACTCCTAGAGCGCCCCGTCCCGGCGCTGGGGCTGCAGTGGAGAGCCACGGCCCTGCATTAGTGGACCTACAGCCTGGAGGTGGAGAGTCTTAATGGACCCACTGCAGAGGTCGTGGTGCACAGGGAGCTACGCCCCTTTTAGAGGGTAGTGCTGCCTCTTTCGCTGCTGTGTTACTGCCGGTTAGGGAGACAAACGTCCTTTATTGTCCCCTACCCCTCGTTGCCTATGAGCAAGACAATATTCTGATTTTTAGTCAACCAGACTTTAAAAAGTTCCTTGCTAAATTTAGCAGCTTACCTTAAATATTAGTTTTGTTTTAAGCACCGGAGCAAGAATGAAAATCGAAGAAAAGTCAACTTTTAGTACCACTCAGGGCACCATTATATGCCCAATAGATTATGTTATTGACTTCTGTTTACTGCCTGTCAGGTGTGGCATTTGACATTTGCCCAACTGTGGCTTTATTTTATGAACAAACTCTCATTGCAGTGCCTTCGTATATATTGCGTTGGGCTAAATCTGCAGCCTGGCAGACATCTCCAAGTGCACACGTGCAAAAACATGCTTCTGTAGGGATACCCTTTAAAAAACAACAACAAACTTTTGGGCTGTAGTAAAGTCCTTTTTCATTTTTTCTGTTTTTTTAAAATCTTAAGATGTTTATCATGGGTGATTAATTCAGGAGACGCTGTTCAATTAGTTTTCATCCTTAGAATGAGGAGAGTAAATGGATTCTTAGTAAAGTGCGTCATTCTACAGTACAGAGAGATTGATGTTAGTCACGAAGTGGTGAAATTTTAGACTGAGGACTCTACGGAGAAGATACACTATGAAATCGTTAGGTGGGACTAATGCATTTTAAGGACACATTTTTTTGGCATCCAATGATTCTACTTAGGTAAGTGCACTTTTTGGAAGGACGTGTTAATATTTTTTTTTCCCAGCAAGTGAAGATTATGACTCATATGCAGAAGAAAAGTCACAGTTAGTGCTAAATGGATCTTTTTTTTTAAGAGTTACATTAACTGAATTACTGAGATAGAGTGATTATGCTATTATACTTCATGCTTTCATTGAATCCTGGAAGGATGGGGCAGGTTCATGAGGAACATCTACTCCTGTCCCTTGATCTTACAGATAAATCTGAGCCCCTGAAATCTTAAGTGCTCTGTGTAAAATAGCAAAGCTGGCACTAAAACGAACTGGCCTTTTAATTGCTACATCAGTATTCTTTCTCAGGGTCACTTTGCCTAGATGAATTATTTAACCTGTAGAGCCAGTATTGTTTTGAATTGTTACAAGATGACAGAATGATATATTGATTTGCTTTTTGTTCTAAACTTTTGGGACAACTTAATTATAAGGTAAGCTCATAAAGTCTGCAATAAATATTCTACATTACATGCAAAGAAATTACTGTGCTTTTATTCATATTTGGAGAATCATGAACCATACTGTATGAAACTTGGAAACTAGCAAGCTATCTCCTCAGGCCTCCGGGGCTGTCATTGTTATGTATTAACTTAATTCTGGATAAGGACAGAATTTTTCTTTACCACAAAGCACAAGAATGATGCAAAGCCAGCTTGGACTCGTAGCTTTTTGTCTTAAAAGGCTAAAGCATTTATTACAGATACCAGAGGTAATTAAATGTTTGAATACAGAAGAACCAGCTTGCCTTATCAGCTTTAGGTAATAATTCAGAGGGAGACTAATTGCAATAGTTTTATTCAAAAGTTGTTGATGAAATATATCATTCCAGAGGTGTAAATTAACAGAAAGGACCAGAGTGAACTCAGTTCCAGTGTAGATAAACATTTCTAGCAATCTGAAGGATTTTTAAAAATGTCACTTGGTGCACAAGATTTACAATAAACTTTTTCTGATTTTATTTCAGATGTTGGATGAAAATAACCATCTTATTCAGTGTATAATGGACTATCAGAATAAAGGAAAGACTTCAGAGTGTTCTCAGTAAGATTGCTATAAAATTTTTTTATATTTAATTTTCTGTATTGGTTAATTTCTTACTTTTTAATAGCTTAATTGAGATGTGCTAAACATATCCTACAAATCACCAATTTTCAAGTTTACAATTCAAGATATTTGATATAATCATCAAGTTATATATGACTCTAGTCAATTTTAAAAGTTTCATCATCCCCAGAGAGAAACCATAATCCCAAGCAGTCCCCATTCCTACCTTCTGATCCCTTACCCCTGATAAACACTAATCTGCTGTTTGTGTAAATTTGCCTGTTGTAGACATTTCATGAAAATGGATTTATGCAATAAGGGATTTTTTAAAAAAAATTTATTTTATTATTTTGGTATCATAAATCTACAATTAAATGAGGACCATTATGTTTACTACACGTCCCCCTTCACCAAGTCCCCCCCACAAACCCCATTACAGTAACTGTCCATCAGCGTAGTAAGATGCTGTAGAATCATTACTTGTCTTTGTGTTGCACAGCCCTCCCCGTGCCTCCCCAAACATTATACATGCTACTTGTAATGCCCCCTTTCTTACCCCTACCCCCTTATCGCTCCCTTCCCACCCATCCTCGCCAGTACCTTTCTCTTTGGTAACTGTTAGTCCATTGTTGGGTTCTGTGATTCTGCTGCTGTTTTGTTCCTTCAGTTTTTTCTTTGTTCTAATACTCCACATATGAGTGAAATCATTTGGTACTTGTCTTTCTCTGCCTGGCTTATTTCACTGAGCATAATACCCTCTAGTGCCATCCGTGTTGTTGCAAATGGTAGGATTTATTTTCTTCTTATGGCTGAATAATATTCCATTGTGTATATGTACCACATCTTCTTTATCCATTCATCTACTGATGAACACTTAGGTTGTTTCCATTTCTTGGCTATTGTAAATAGTGCTGCGATAAACATAGGGGTGTATCTGTCTTTTTCAAACTTGATTGCTGCGATCTTAGGGTAAATTCCTAGGAGTGGAATTCCTGGGTCAAATGGTAAGTCTGTTTTGAGCATTTTGAAGAATGTCCATACTGCTTTCCACAATGGTTGAACTAATTTACATTCCTACCAGCAGTGTAGGAGGGTTCCCCTTTCTCCACAGCCTCGCCAACATTTGTTGTTGTTTGTCTTTTGGATGGTAGCCATCCTTACTGGTGTGAGGTGATACCTCATTGTGGTTTTAATTTGTATTTCTCTGATGTCTAGTGATGTGGAGCATCTTTTCATGTGTCTGGTGGCCATCTGAATTTCTTCTTTGGAGAACTGTTCAGCTCCTCTGCCCATTTTTTAATTGGATTATTTGCTTTTTGTTTGTTGAGGTACGTGGGGTCTTTATATATTTTGGATGTCAACCCTTTATCAGATCTGTCATTTATGGATATAGTCTCCCATACTGTAGGATGCCTTTTTGTTCTATTGATGGTTTTCTTTGCTGTACAGAAGCTTTTCAGCTTGATATAGTCCCACTTGTTCATTTTTGCTTTTGTTTCTCTTGCCTGGGGAGATATGTTCATGAAGAAGTCGCTCATGTTTATGTCCGAGAGATTTTTGCCTATGTTTTTTTCTAAGAGTTTTATGGTTTCATGACTTACATTCAGGTCTTTAATCCATTTCAAATTTATTTTTGTGTATGGGGTTATACAATGATCCAGTTTCATTCTCTTACATATAGCTGTCCAGGTTTGCAAACACCAACTGTTGAAGGGGCTGTCATTTCCCCATTGTATGTCCATGGCTCCTTTTTCGTATGTTAATTAACCATACATGTATGCGTTAATGTCTGGAGTCTCTAATCTGTTCCACTGGTCTGTGGCTCTGTTCTTGTGCCAGTACCAAATTGTCTTGATTACTGTGGCTTTCTAGTAGAGCTTGAAGTTGGGGAGTGAGACCCCCCCCCCCCACTTTATTATTCCTTCTCAGGATTGCTTTGGCTATTCAGGGTCTTTGGTGGTTCCATATGAATTTTTGAACTATTTGTTCCAGTTAGTTTTTTATATTTGATAGGGATTGCATCAAATCTGTATATTGCTTTGGGCAGGATGGCCATTTTGACTATTAATTCTTCCTAGCCAAGAGCATGGGATGAGTTTCCATTAGTTAGTGTCCTTTTTAATTTCTCTTAAGAGTGTCTTGTAGTTTTTAGGATACAGGTCTTTCACTTCCTTGGTTAGGTTTATTCCTAGGTATTTTATTCTTTTTGATGCTATTGTGAATGGAATTGTTTTCCTGATTTCTCTTTCTGTTTGTTCATTGTTAGTGTGTAGGAAAGCCACAGATATCTGTGTATTAATTTTGTAACCAGCAACTTTGCTGAATTTCGATATTAGTTCTAGTAGTTTTGGAGTGGTGTCTTTAGGGTTTTTTATATACAAAATCATGTCATCTGCTAATAGTGAGCGTTTAACTTCTTCTTTACCAATGTGGATTCTTTGTATTTTCCTTTTTTTTTCTAATTGCTGTGGCTAGGACCTCCAGTACTATGTGGAATAACAGTGGGGAGAGTGGGCATCCCTGTCTTGTTCCTGATCTCAGAGGAAAAGCTTTCAGCTTCTTGCTGTTAAGTATGATGTTGGCTGTGGGTTTATCATATATGGCCTGTATTATGTTGACGTACTTGCCCTCTGTACCCATTTTGTTGAGAGTTTTTATCCTAAATGGATGTTGAATTTTGTCGAATGCTTTTTCAGCATCTATGGAGATGATCATGTGGTTTTTGTCCTTCTTTTTGTTTATGTGGTGGATGATGTTGATGGATTTCTGAATGTTGTACCATCCTTACATCCCTGAGATAAATCCCACTTGGTCATGGTGTATGATCCTCTTGATGTAATTTTGAGTTTGCTAATATTTTGTTGTGCATTTTTGCATCTATGTTCATCAGGGATATTGGTCTGTAATTTTCTTTTTTGGTTGGGTCTTTGCCTGTTTTTTGTATTAGGGTCATGCTGGCTTCATAGAATGAGTTTGGGAGTATTCCCTCCTCTTCTATTTTTTGGAAAACTTGAAGGAGAATGGGTATTATGTCTTCTCTGTATGACTGATAAAATTCTGAGGTAAATCCTTCTGGCCCGGGGGTTTGCTCTTGTGTAGTTTTTTGATTACCACTTCATTTTCATTGCTGGTAATTGGTGTGTTTAGATTTTCTTCCTTGTTCAGTCTTGGAAGTTTGTATTTTTCTAGGAAGTTGTCCATTTCTTCTAGGTTTTCCAGCTTGTTAGCATATAGATTTTTGTAGTATTCTCTAAGAATTCTTTGTATTTCTGTGGGTTCCGTCATGATTTTTCCTTTCTTGTTTCTGATTCTGTTGATGTGTGTTGATTCTCTTTTTCTCTTAATAAGTCTGGCTAAGGGCTTATCTATTTTGTTTATTTTCTCAAAGAACGTGCTCTTGGTTTCATTGATTTTTTTTTCTATTGTTTTATTCTCCTCAATTTTATTTATTTCTTCTCTTATCTTTATTACGTCCCTTCTTCTGACTCTAGACCTCATTTGTTCTTCTTTCCAATTTCAGTAATTGTGACTTTAGACTATTCATTTCGGATTGTTCTTCCTTCTTTAAATATGCCTGGATTACTATATACTTTCCTCTTAGAACTGCTTTCGCTGCATCCCACAGAAGTTGGGGCTTTGTGTTATTGTTGTCATTTGTCTCTATATATTGCTTGATCTCTGTTTTAGTTTGGTTGTTGATCCATTGTTTATTTAGGAGCATGTTGTTAAGCCTCCATGTGTTTGTGAGCCTTTTTCCTTCCTTTGTACAATTTATTTCTAGTTTCATCCCTTTGTGATCCGTGAAGTTGGTTGGTAGAATTTCAGTCTTTTGGAATTTACTGAGACTCTTTTTGTGGCCTAGTATGTGGTCTATTCTGGAAAATGTTCCATGTGCACTTGAGAAGAATGTGTATCCTGCTGCTTTTGGGTGTAGAGTTCTGTAGATGTCTATTAGGTCCATCTGTTCTAGTGTGTTGTTCAGTGTCTCTGTGTCCTTACTTACTTTCTGTCTGATGGATCTGTCCTTTGGAGTGAGTGGTGTGTTGAAGTCTCCTAAAATGAATGCATTGTGTTCTATTTCCTCCTTTAATTCTGTTAGGATTTGTTTCATGTATGTTGGTGCTCCTGTATTGGGTGCATATATATTTATAATGGTTACATCCTCTTGTTGGACTGAGCCCTTTATCATTATGTAATGTCCTTCTTTATCTCTTGTTACTTTCTTTGTTTTGAAGTCTATTTTGTCTGATACTAGTACTGCAACACCTGCTTTTTTCTCCCTGTTGTTTGTGTGAAGTATCTTTTTCCATCCCTTGACTTAGTCTGTGCATGTCTTTGGATATGAGGTGAGTCTCTTGTAAGCAGCATATAGATGGGTCCTACTTTTTTATCCATTCTTTTACAATGTGTCTTTTGATTGGTGCATTCAGTCCATTTACATTTAGCGTGATTATTGAAAGGTATGTAGTTATTGCCATTGCAGGCTTTAGATTCGTGGTTACCAAAGGTTTAAGGGTAGTTTATTTACTATCTAACCATCTAACTTAACTCATTAATTGAGCTGTTATATAAACAGAGTCGGATGATTTTTTATTTCTCTCCCTTCTTAGCCCTACTCCTCCATTATTCATATGTTAGGTGTTTCATTTTGTGCTCTTTTGTGTTTCCTTTGACTGCTTTTGTGAGTAGTTGATTTTATTTTTTGCCTTTAGCTAGTAGTTGGTTGGTCTGCTTTCTCTGCTGTGATTTTATTTTCTGTGGTGACAACTATTTAGCCTTAGAAGTGCTTCCATTTATAGCAGTCCCTCTAAAATACCCTGTAGAGGTGGTTTGTGGGAGGCAAGTTCCCTCAACTTTTGCTTGTCGGTGAATTGTTTAATCCCTGTTTCGTATTTAAATGATAGTCCTGCTGGATACAGTATCCTTGGTTCAAGGCCCTTCTGTTTCATTGCATTAAATATATCATGCCATTCTCTTCTGGCCTGTAAGGTTTCTGTTGAGAAGTCTGATGATATCCTGATGGCTTTTCCTTTGTAGGTGAACTTTTTTCTTCCTTTGGCTGTCATTAATACTCTGTCCTTGTCCCTGATCTTTGCCATTTTAATTATTATGTGTCTTGGTGTTTTCCTCCTTGTGTTGGGAGTTCTGTGTGCTTCCATGGTCTGAGAGACTATTTCCTCCCCCAGTTTGGGGAAGTTTTCAGCCATAATTTCTTCAAATACACTTTGTATCTCCTTTTCTCTGTCTTCTTCTTCTGGTAACCCTATAATGTGGATATTGTTCTGTTTGGATTGGTCAGATAGTTTTCTTAATATTCTTTCAATCCTGGGGATCCTTGTATCTCTCTCTGCCTCAGCTTCTCAGTATTCCTGTTCTCTGATTTCTGTTCCATTAACGGCCTCTTGTACCTCATCCAGTCTGCTCTTCAGTCCTTTCAGAGATTGTTTTATATCTGTATTCTCCCTCCCAACTTTATCCATTAGCTCTTGCATATTTCTATGCAGTTCCATCAGCATGGTTATGACCTTTATTTTGAATACTTTTTCAGAATGCTTGGTTAAATCTGTCTCCCCAGGCTCCCTCTTGGAGGTTGTCTGGATCAAATTCTTCTGCCTTTTCATAGCGATAGAGGTAGTCATGGGCAGTTGGCATGTGTGTCAGTGGGGAGAACAAAGTCCCTTCTTGCTGGTCACTTTCCTCTTCTGCGAGAACGGTGACCCTTGTCTGCTTGTGCTGGGCAGCTGCGCATCAACGGGTCCTCTGAGTCTGGCCCGGGCGGCTACGGAGGAGTCTCTGGGCGGTTGCTGTGGGTGCGGCCGCTCCCAGGCTGCTCCCCTGCTATGGTGGGGCCACGCCGCAGGAGGAATGGACGGGAGGGTGTTTATCACTGCGAGGGGCCTCATAGCTGTGCTGCCTCCCAGGGGGTTAGGGCAACTGGACTTCCCCGGGATTCCTAGCTGCTCAGCTGAGTGTGCTGGGACGCTTAGGTCCAGCTGTGAGGCCCCTTAATAAGGGATCTTTTTTGACTGACTTATTTCACTTAGTGTAATATTTTCAATATTCATCCATGTTGAAGCATGTATTAGTATTTCTTTACTTTTTTTTTAGTTATCATTAATCTACAGTTACATGAAGAACATTATGGTTACTAGACTCCCCCTGTCCACCAAGTCCCCCCTCACAAACACCCTTACAGTCACTGTCCATCAGCATAGTAAGATGCTGTAGAATCACTACTTGTCTTCTCTGTGTTGCACATCCCTCCCCATGCCCCCCCCCACATTATACATGCTAATCGTAAGGCCCACTTTCTTTTTCCCTGCCTTTATCCCTCCCTTCCCTCCTCTCCTGCCCAGTCCCTTTCCCTTTGGTAACCTTTAGTCCATTGTTGGGTTCTGTGATTCTGCTGCTGTTTTGTTCCTTCAGATTTCCTTTGTTCTTATACTCCATGTATGAGTGAAATCATTTGGTACTTGTCTTTCTCTGCCTGGCTTATTTCACTGAACATAATACCCTCTAGCTCCATCCATGTTGTTGCAAATGGTAGGATTTGTTTTCTTCTAATGGCTGAATAATATTCAATTGTGTATATGTACCACATCTTCTTCATCCATTCATCTATTGATGGACACTTAGGTTGCTTCCATTTCTTGGCTATTGTAAATAGTGCTGTGATAAACATAGGGGTGCATATGTCTTTTTCAAACTGGAGTGCTGCATTCTTACGGTAAATTCCTAAAAATGGAATTCCTGGGTCAAATGGTATTTCTATTTTGAGGTTTTTGAGGAACCTCCATACTGCTTTCCACAATGGTTGAACTAATTTACATTCCCACCAGCAGTGTAGGAGGGTTCCCCTTTCTCCACAACCTCGCCAACATTTGTTGTTGTTTGTCTTTTGGATGGGTGCGATCCTTACTGGTGTGAGGTGATATCTCATTGTGGTATTAATGTGCATTTCTCTGATGGCAGTCGATGTGGAGCATCTTTTCATGTGTCTGTTGGCCATCTGAATTTCTTCTTCAGAGAACTGTCTGTTCAGCTCCTCTGCACAATTTTTAAGTGGATTATTTGCTTTTTGTTTGTTGAGGTGCATGGGGGCTTTATATATTTTGGATGTCAACCCTTTATCAGATGTGTCATTTATGGATGTAGTCTCCCATACTGTAGGGTACCTTTTTGTTTTATTGATGGTTTCCTGGCTGTACAGAAGCTTTTCAGCTTGATATAGTCCCACTTGTTCATTTTTGCTTTTGTTTCCCTTGCCCAGGGAGATATGTTCATGAAGAAGTCGCTCATGTTTATGTCCAATAGATTTTTGTGTGTTTTTTTCTAAGAGTTTTATGGTTTCATGACTTACATTCAGGTCTTTGATCCATTTTGAATTTACTTTTGTGTATGGGGTTAGACAGTGATTTAGTTTCATTCTCTTACATGTAGCTGTCCAGTTTTGCCAGCACCATCTGTTGAAGAGACTGTCATTTCCCCATTGTATGTCCATGGCTCCTTTATCATATATTAATTGACCGTATATTTTGGGTTAATGTCTGGAGTCTCTAATCTGTTCCACTGGTCTGTGGCTCTGTTCTTGAGCCAGTAGCAAACTGTCTTGATTACTGTGGCTTTCTAGTATAGCTTGAAGTTGGGGAACAAGATCCCCCCCCACTTTATTCTTTCTTCTCAGGATTGCATTGGCTGTTCGGGTCTTTGGTGGTTCCATATGAATTTTTGAACTATTTGTTCTAGTTTGTTAAAGGATGTTGTTGGTTATTTGCTAGGGATTGCATCAAATCTGTATATTGCTTTGGGCAGGATGGGCACTTTGACGATATTAATTCTTCCTAGCCAAGAGTATGGGATGAGTTTCCATTTGTTAGTGTCCTCTTTAATTTCTCTTAAGAGTGTCTTATAGTTTTCAGGGTATAGGTCTTCCACTTTCTTGGTAAGGTTTATTCCTAAGTATTTTATTCTTTTTGATGCAATTGTGAATTCAATTGTTTTCCTGATTTCTCTTTCTATTAGTTCATTGTTAGTGTATAGGAAAGGCTCAGATTTCTGTGTGTCAGTTTTGTATCCTGCAACTTTGCTGTATTCTAATATCAGTTCTTGTAGGTTTGGAGTGGAGTCTTTAGGGTTTTTTATGTACAATATCATGTCATCTGCAAATAGTGACAGTTTAACTTCTTTACCAATTTGGATTCCTTGTAATTCTTTGTTTAATGTAATTGCCGTGCTTAGGACCTCCAGTACTGTGTTGAATAACAGTGGGGAGAGTGGGCATCCCTCTCTTGTTCCTGTTCTCAGAGGAAAAGCTTTCAGCTTTTCACTGTTCAGTATAATGTTGGCTTTGGGTTAATCATATATGGCCTTTATTATGTTGAGGTACTTCCCCTCTATACCCATTTTGTTGAGAGTTTTTCTCATGAATGGATGTTGAATTTTGTCGAATGCTTTTTCAGCATCTATGGAGATGATCATGTGGTTTTTGTCTTTCTTTTTGTTTATGTGGTGGATGATGTTGATGGATTTTTGGATGTTGTACCATCCTTGCATCCCTGGGATGAATCCCACTTGGTCGTGGTGTATGGTCCTTTTGATGTATTTTTGAATTCGTTTTGCTAATATTTTATTGTGTATTTTTGCATCTACTTTCATCAGGGATATTGGTCTGTAATTTTCTTTTTTGTTGTGGTGTTTGTCTGGTTTTTGTATTAGGGTGATGTTGGCTTCATAGAATGAGTTTGGGAGTATTCCCTCCTCTTATGTTTTTTGGAAAACTGTAAGGATAATGGGTATTATATTCCTCTCTGTATGTCTGATAAAATTCCATGGTAAAACCAAGTGGCCCGGGGTTTTTTTTCTTGGGTAGTTTTTCGATTACTACTTCAATATCTTTGCTGGTAATTGGTTTGTTTAGATTTGTGTTTCTTCCTTGGTCAGTCTTGGAAGGTTGTATTTTTCTAGGAAGTTGTCCGTTTCTTCTAGGTTTTCCAGCTTCTTAGCATATAGATTTTCATAGTAGTCTCTAATAATTCTTTGTTTTTCTGTTGGGTCTGTTGTGATGTTTCCTTTTTCGGGGTGAATGGTGTGTTGATGTCTCCTAAAATGAATGCATTGCATTCTATTTCCTCCTTTAGTTCTGTTAGTATTTGTTTCACATATGCTGATGCTCCTGTGTTGGGTGCATATATATTTATAATGGTTATATCCTTTTGTTGGACTGAGCCCTTTATCATTATGTCATGTCCTTCTTTATCTCTTGTTAGTTTCTTTTGAAGTATATTTTGTCTGATACTAGTACTGCAACACCTGCTTTTTTCTCCCTATTGTTTGCATGAAATATCTTTTTCCATCTCTTTATTTTTAGTCTGTACATGTCTTTGGGTTTGAGGTGAGTCTCTTCTAAACAGCATATAGATGGGTCTCGTTTTTTATCCATTCAGTGACTCTATGTATTTTGATTCGTGCATTCAGTCCATTTACATTTAGGGTGATTTTTGATAGGTATGTACTTATTTCCATTTCAGACTTTAGATTTGTGGTTACCAAAGGTTCCAGGTTTCTTTCCTTACTATCTAAGACTCTAACTTAAGTCAGTTAGTATGCTGTTATAAACACAGTCTAAAGATTCTTTTCTATTTCTCCTCCTTTTTCTTCCTCCTTCTTTCTTTATATATTAGGTATCAAATTCTGTACTTTTTGTCTATCCCTTGATTGACTTTGGGGATAGTTAATTTAATTTTGCATTTGCTTTGTAATTAGCTGTTCTACTTCCTTTACTGTGGTTTTATTACCTCTGCTAACAGCTATTCAACCTCAGGAACACTTCCATCTACAGCAGTCCCTCCAAAATAGACTGTAGAGATGCTTTGTGGGAGATAAATTCTCTCAGGTTTTGCTTATCTGGAGATTATTTAATCCCTCCTTCAAATTGAAATGATAATCTTTCCAGATAAAGTAATCTTGGTTCCAGGCCCTTTTGCTTCATGGCAATAAATGCATCATGCCACTCCCTTCTGGCCTGTAAGGTTTCTGCTGAGAAGTCTGATGTTAGCCTGATGGGCTTTCCTTTGTATGTGATCTTATTTCTCTCTCTGGCTGCTTTTAATAGTCTTCCTTATCCTTAATCTCTGCCTTTTAATTACTTTGTGTTTTGGTGTTGTCTTCCTTGGGTCCCTTGTCTTTGCAGATCTGTGAATGTCCATTGCCTGAGAGTATCTCCTTCCCCAGATTAGGGAACTTTTCATCAACTACCTCCTCAAAGACACTTTCTATCCCTTTCTCTCTCTCTTCTTATTCTGGTATCCCTGTAATGCAAATATTGTTCCATTTGGATTGGTCACACAGTCATTCTTAGAGATCCTTTTTTCTGTCTGTGCCTCAGCTTCTTTGTATTCCTTTTCTCTAGTTTCTATTTCATTTATTGTCTCCTCCACCGTATCCAACCTGCTTTTAATACCCTCCATCGTGCTGTTCAACGATTGGATCTCCGACCTGAATTCATTCCTGAGTTCTTGGATGTCTTTCCGTATCTCCATTAGAATGTTGATGATTTTTATTTTGAACTCTCTTTTGTGAAGAGTCGTGAGGTCCATATCATTTAAATCTTTCTCGGGAGTTGTATTAATAATTTTACTCTGGACAACGTTCCTTTGGCGTTTGATGTTATTATGTGGTGCCCTGTAGTGTCCAAAAGCTCTATTCTCGAGCTGCTGAGCCCCTGAAGCAATGTCGGGGGTTGCAGGGGCACGGTACTGGTCCCTGGGGGGAGGAAAGTGCTGTTCCCCGCTTCCCCACTGCTGTGCCTGTCTCCACTGCCTGAGCCAGTGGACTGGACAGATAGGTATAAGTTTTTGTCTGAGAGCAGCCGGATATGGATCCCTGCTTTCCACAAGCAGCCGGAATCCAAGTCTCCCCAGGAACTCTGCCTGCATTAACTTTCCAATCTGGTAGTCATGCGAGTCTCATGAAAGCACCATGAAGTGTAGGTTTGTGCTCCCAGAGCAGATCTCTGGAGCTAGGTATTCAGCTGTCCCAAGCCTTCCACTCCCTCCCTGCTCATTTTCTCTTCCTCCTGCTGGTGAGCTGGGGTAGGGGAGGGGCTCGGGTCCTGCGGAGCCACAGCTCTGGTACGTTACCCCATTCGGTGAGGTCTGCTCTTTTCTCTGGGTGTGTGCAGTCCGACGCCATCCTCTTTCCTGTTGGTCTCTCAGGATTAGTTGCGCCAACTATATTTTCTAATTGTATCCAGTTTTAGGAGGAAGCCTCTGTTTCTCCTCTCACACCACCATCTTTTAATTTCTTTACTTTTTATTGTTCAATAATCTTCCATTATGCAGCTGTGTCACATTTTGTTTACCCATTATTGATAGGCATTTGAGTTGTTTACACTTTTTGGCTATTACAAATAATGCTACTATATATATATATGTGAACATAAGTTGTACAACTTGTGTAACTTCTCTTGTTTTTTAAAAAATTGTTCTTTGGGATGGAGTGGGTATCATTTCCTTTTTCTGAAGATTTTTTATTGCGATATAGTTGATATACTGTATTTTATTGGTTTCAGATATGCAACACAGTGACTTGACAATTATATACGTTCCTAAATGCTTATCAGGATAAGTGTAGTTACCATATATCTATATACAAGGAAGCTACAGTATTACTCACTGTATTCCTTAGGTTGTACTTTTATCCCCATGACCAATTTATAATCAAGTATCAGTTTTTTCTTATACTCCTTATCCCACATTGTAAAATAATGATTTCAAATTTGTGTATAGTTTGATTTGTGGAAAAGTTAGATTTTCTCATATGTAGGATATTTAGTTATATCTGTGGGTGTGGTTAAGAAAGCAAAACTTGTATGTAAGAGAGAATTGGTTATCATTGATAATAGCTAAAGTTATTATTTTGGAGTGATGTGTCTGAAGTAAACTGTATCCCCTAATAAAATCCAATGTAGTGGAGCAAGTTAAATATTTTCTCAAGTGTCTCTATAGCAGCACTGTCCCAGAGAAATATATTACGAGCCACATATGTAATTTTACATTTGTTAATAGGCACATTAAAGAAGTAAAAAGAAACAGAATTTTAGTAATATACTTTATTTAACCCATTACTTCTAAAATAATATTACTATAACATAGAATCAATATAAAAATATTAATCGGATAGTTTGCATTCTTTGTCTCATACTAAGCTTTGAAATCCATTGTGTGTCTTACACATCATTTTGGATCAGCCACATTTCAGTGGGTCATGTAACTACCGTATCATACCACACAGCTCTAGAATATTTTATTTTCATCATTGCTTTGAGACACATGTGTCTTTACTAGACATCTCTGTTCTGCTCTCAAGAAGATTTTCCCAGCAACACTGTCTCTTGCTCTGCTAGGCTTTCATGCTGTGGTGGTCTCTTGCTCTCACTTGATTCTCCCTTTATCTAATTTTGAGTCTCTCTCCATTACTTTTTATTTTTCACCTTTATTTAAAATTACTTTTGAATTGAAAAAGTTTTGGTCATGGTAAAAAGAAAATCATAAAGTAAAAAAGTTTGTAGAAATAGGAGGAAGTCACCTTTTACTTCTCACTTGCATCTCTTCTCCACAGGGGAAACTACTTTTAGTGGTTTAGTACCTATCCTTCCAACGTTTTTCAGAGCCCTTACACATAGGCACTTATATCTGTATAAAGACATTGAGATAGATGTTTTGTTTTTAACAGGTTAGAATTTTATAAATGGAATGGCTGTGTCAGTGACCATGCAGAATTGCCAAATCACCCTGCAGAAAAATTGTATTGCTTTCTTCCAACCAGGCTTCAGAGCCTTGCTTTTCAGCAATCTCTGCCAGCCATCTTTAAAAAATTTTGGCACATCTGGTTGGTGAAAAGTGTTACCTTTTTCTAAAACTTTATTTTGAAATAATTCCATGCTTAAGAGAAATTACAAAGATATTAGGAAATCTCTATAGGAAATATATAGGAATGTATAGGAAATTCTATATGCCTTTCTCTGAAATACCTCAAATGTTCACTTGATAGTTACCCTGCTTTATAATTCATTTCTTCTCCATACTGTTTTTTTTAAACATTTGAGTGTGAGTTGCAGACATGATTCTCTCTTATCTTCAGTAACTTTGGTATATATTATATAAAAACAAGAACACATTCATAAGTAATCAATATAATTGCTAAAATAAAGAATGCAATACTATTACCTAAGCTTCAGACCTTTTTTAAAATTTTGCCAGCTGTCCCAATAGTGTATTTTTTAGGTTCAAGGTCCAGTGCAGGGTCAGATGTTGCATTTAGTTGTCATATGTCTTTTGAGTACACTTAAACCTGGAACTTGTCTTCAGTGTTTCTGTAACCTTTCATGATGTCATTGTTGAGAGTACAAAGCAGTTGCTTTGTGGAATGTCCTTCATTTTGGGGTCTTGACTGGTGTTCCCTCTTGATTAGGGTCACATCAGGCCCTTTTGGCAGGAGTATCACAGCTGTGATGTTGTGTCCTCAGTGCATCCTTAACTAGCTCCCAAGAAGGATTTGTCCCAAAAGTTGTGACTTTGATCACTTAGTTAAAGTAGTGCATGTGACTTTCTCTACTGTAAAATCACTATTTTTTTTCTTTATAATTCACCTGTACCTTGCTGGGGAGATAACTTGAGACAGACATGCTAGCTTCCATACAGTAATTAGAGCGTCCACCAATAACTCTTGGCTGAAACAGTTATTACTGTGGTGCTTGTCAGATGGTGACTGAGTCTATTATTTCCTTTACATTTACTTAGAATCATACTGTAAGGAGGACATTTCCCATCCCCTGCCCCCCATTCATTCATTCATATATATATATATATCTGAATGGACTTAATGAATTCTTGTATTCTTTATGTTACAGTACTGTTGCTGTATTACTTACGTTCTTTCTCAAATTGTCCCAGTTGTCCACTGGAAGCTCATCAAGCTGACTTTTTGATATGTCCCGATTATTTTATGAGCATTTTCTTATTGCAAACAGAATGTTCTAGGCTCATCTTGAACATTTTTCTACCCCAGTTTGGAATCACCTGTTTTCTTAAATCTTGATTCTTTTTTTGGTGAATGCTAAAAACTAAACCTAAACTCATCCCTAAAAAGGTGTGAGTGCTAGTACATTACATCTTATATGACCATTTCCATTTCTTTTAAATATTGTTTCTTTGATGAATCTTGTCTGTTTATGTTTGAAAATATTCTTTTAAAAAAGTTAACAAGCTGATCTGCTTTCCTTGATTAACTATGGATGGTCAGTCAGCAGTGTTAAAAGAGAGCACTACCTCAAGGCGCCCATGGGATAAAAGTTAAGAGGCTCTGATTAGAATAATCATTTTCACCTATAGCTTTTTAAAATACCAGTTAGAGCCAAGGGATTCTGTGGCATAGGACTGGTTTGGTCTCTTAAAGGACCCAGAAGTACATGACATGGATAGGAAATGTTTAGATCTAGAACTAACTTTTCCAACTCCAGTCAAAAGTTTATACCGTTTTATTCTTTATATTCTCAAGTTTTTGTATGTATATGATCATCTCCTTATTGTGTATTGGAATGAAATGTGACTTTTCAGATTTGTTTTTTAATTATGTCAGTAAATTTAATAGCGGTTATTACCTTATTCAAAGTAATTGATGTAGTGGCTCTTAGTGGAATTCCTAGGAAGTGAACTGCCTCCCATTTACTAAACCACTAATTATGGATGTTTTGGAATATTTACTAGTAGTAGGAAGTTCCTGTCACCAGACATAAAATACTGAGTATGTTTTACATCTGCCCTTAGCTTATATATAGTTGGTTTTCTTTATTAAACTATAGTAGTTTAAAAGTAAAGCATATACATTAACAAAGTAAACTGCTTCAGTGTAAAACTCTAGTAGTATTTATAGAATAAATAAATAAAAATTTTCTCAGGAAAATATTTTCTTTAATATTTATAGAAGAATCTACTGTCATTTTAATAGTCTTAGCTGAAGCTAGATTATTCTACAATATTTGCCTATTGCTTTCTAGGTGACATATAAACAAACTTTAAAAGAATATGAGTATATACTATCTTTTCATTAATGTTCTTTTTGAGCCTTGAATGATCTTAGAATAAGCTAATTTGATGAATTCTGTGAAAATACTGCAATTTTACAGAAAAGAAAACCTACTGAAGTTAGAAAAGTCCAGTTAAAAATAATCATTTTTACTTACTACCTTACATTAAGTAAAAAGATTTGGGGCTATTAGGGCAATTAGAGAAATTTGAATGGGTTCTGTGGATTAGAAGGTAATACTGTATCAGTGTTAATGTCCTCATAATGATCATTGTACTGTGATTATATAGGGGAATGTTTTTGTTTTTGGAAAGTTGACACTGATGTTGGTTCTGTACAATGACTCACGTGTGTGCTTGCATGTGTGTGTTGGCATGTGTGTTTAGAGATGGAACAAGATACACAAAATGCTAATGATGGTAATATGGAAGAAAGATACTGCAGAGTTCTTGAAACTATTCTTGAAACTGTAAGTTTGAAATTATTTCAGAACTAAAAGTTAAAAGATTTGATTGATGATAGGGGAAATGTCTTAAAGCACTCCTTAAAAGATGGTGTATTTATAGATTTTTAGAACTCCCAAGGGATGTTAGAGATACACTCTAACTCCCATTACTGTACAAATGAGGCCTTAAGAGCGAGGCAGATTAAACTGTATTTTAACATTGGCTTCTTTAGTCCTAAGCAGCATTACTAAAATCTTAAAGGGTCATGAGTAAACCATAGTCTCAGTAAGGTTTAGTATTTTTATTTTTGTTAGGGTGGCCAGCAAATCTCATACGTGAGTGTAGTGAAGCCGTACAATAAATACTCAGAGAAGAAAAGGAAAACTTGAAGGAGTGGAGTAGATGAAGTGGATTATGTCTTCTAATTAAAAATGGCTGGTTGGTTTTAAAAAAATGCAAGATTGTGGAACCCTGTCTTAAATTTCATTCAACATTTCTGTGGAACTGTGAAATGGTTCCAGCTAGTGGTGCTTATAGTGCTGTTTGAAGAATTTGAATAACAAATTAATCATTATGAAGAACTCAATTCGAGGTAATAATTTGTGGTCCTTGTTTATATAAGGATCACTATAACAATATATCATGTCGATTGAGCAATAGTGTATATGTGAGCAGGAGTATTAAGAGCATAGACTTAGTTTTAAGCCAAAAACAAAAAGGGACACAAGGACACTTTGGTGTTAGGTATGTCCCAAGGACACAAGGTGTTAGGTATGTCCCTTCCCTTGATTGTGGTGATGGTATTACAGGTTTTATATTCGTCCAGACTCATCGCATTGCACACATTAAATATGTGTGGTTCTTTGTATGTTATATCTGTATGTATATACTCAATATGTCTGTAAAAAGTAAACCAGAAAAGAGCATAAACTTGTTAAGTAGGAAACTAAGGTGAGAAAGAAGACTTTTTTCCCCAGTCAAAAAAAAGGAGTGAAACAATTTGTTTCTAATAGGAAAAAAATAATGCAGCAAATATTTTATTAGAATTCCTTTCATGGTGTCTGTTTTAGAGAACTACTTCACCAGGGAGCTATATTAGAAGACTTTATTTAGCTGAATAAAGTTCTTTTGACTTACTTTCATTATTTTAATTTGTGTCTAGTATTTATTAGTAAATAAAATTCTAAAACTAACAATTTGATGCAGGATTTAAGTTTTTATTTTGGGGGTTAACGAACACTGGTAATTGGATAACTACTAATTTTAATCTGGTTTTGCCTCAGTTTCTAAAATTATGAAGAGAGGTTTAGCAAATTAATTCCATAAGTAAGATCACAGTAAACATGTTTTAACCACTTCAGTGTACTATTGAGAACCTGCATAACTTTTAAAGTTAATCCTTAATAGTCTTGGTATCTTATTATTTCCTCTATCTCTGTGCTTTAGAATGTAATTTTTTTGTAATTGGAAACACCTATTTATTGTCTTCTCTTATCTGTTGAGTCCTAATAGATGGGCAGTGTAACCACAGTGGAAATGAATTCTCAGTCACTGCTGCAGGAGTGAGGAGGAAAAAAAATGTGTGGTTCCCCCTTCTTTCTGACATTTTAGTGTAGTATGTTGACTGTTCCTGGGTTTAAAGTTTTTGGCAACATGAAAATGACAGAGGGAAACTTACCAGTACTTTGAATTCCCTCATTCTAAATCTTTGAAAAAGCTTATATGTACTGTGTATGGAGCCAGTGTATGTCTGTTATTTCATTACTAAGCTATGCAATCTTGTGTGAGTTAACTTTCCTAAACTTCAGTCATCTGTAAAGTGGAGAAAATGTATGCCAGTGTATGTCTGTTACTTCATTACTAAGCTATGCAATCTTGTGTGAGTTAACTTTCCTAAACTTTAGTCATCTGTAACATGAAGAAAATAAGATTTTACCTCATAGTGTTGTTTTGAGGATTAAATGAGATATATAAGTATATAAAACAATTACAGTGATGGCTAGCACATGGTAAGATATTTGTTTATTCTCTTCGAATGTTTTGGGAATCATTTTTCAGAGGAACTAGGAAAAATTTGAAGTGCTATTGATGTTTAGTTAACAAATATTTTATTAAACTTGAGAAATAACTAGAATGCTGTTTGTTTTTAAGCAAATAGGAAGAAAATTATTTTTAATGTGGATGTTTGTTTCGTTCCAATAGGTATCAGCAGATGTTGCATACAAACTTGGTCTACCTTGCTACAATAGCAGATTCTAATCAAAATATGCAGTCTCTTTTACCAGCAGTAAGTACCTTTAAAATAGTGTGAAGTAGACAATCTTTATAGTTATGTATGGTATAACACATTTTTGTTGAGTGTTTTTTTAATTTTGTTTAGTAAATCCTGCCTTCCTCTGAGAACATGAAGGTATTTTCCTATATGGTCTTAAAACTTTATTGTTTTGCCTTATGTGATTTGAAAGAATTCACCTATAATTGACTCCTTCCTTGAGGAAGTTGTATCCATCTATCCACCCACATACCTCCTTATTTATTTAATTTGCTACTGCACAATTTGTAAATAAATTTGTAATATGTCAAAGCAAATCCCAGGCATCATATAATTTCATCAGTAAATACTTCAGTATGCATCTGTAGCAGACAAGGACTACCACTCACTGAACAAAATTAACCAAATTTCTTAATGTCTTATAATATCCAGGCATTTTCAATTTTCACTGATTATTTAAAAAATTGCAAGTGTTTTAATGATGGTTTGCCACAGAATGCACACAAAGTCCACGTGTTGCATTGGTTGATAATGTGTTTTAAGTCTCTTTTAATCTATATGAGTTCATCTTTTTTATTCTCCATTTATTTGTTGAAGAAACTGGGTGGTTACCTTACAGAATTTCTCACATTCTGGATTTGGCTGATTGTATCCTCACGGTCCTTTAACATGTTCTTCCATCTCATCTCTCTTATTTCCTATAAATCGATAACTAGTGGTCTTGATTGGAGTTAGGTTTGATTTTGTGTTAGAGTCTTTCCATTCTTGGTGCTGTGTATTGCCTATGGTATCTCATGAAGAGGAACATGTTTGGTTGTTCCATTTTTAGTAATATTAAGATTGCTCAGTGGGTACAGTAGACACCAGGCTGATCAATCTATTAGAAAGTTCCCCAACCATCCACATAGTGGGTTTAGCAATCATTGATGCTTGTTGACCAGGCCTGTATTTCATTTTAGAATCATGGAATAATGAATTTCTCATTTTACAGTTCCTCCAGCATGTTATTAGTTATATTTCTTTTTAAAAAAATTGATATCATTGATAACACAATCTTACCACACCCCACTGCAGTCACTGTTGATCAGTGTAGTAAGATGCTGTAGAGTCACCACTTGTCTTCTCTGTGCTATGCTGCCTTCCCCGTGCCCCTCTACATTATGTGTGCTAATCATAATGCCCTTTGATCTTCCTCCCCACACCCTTCCCTTTGGTAACCGCTAGTCCCTTCTTGGAGTCTGTGCATCTGCTGCTGTTATATTTCTTTTAAAAAGAAAGTCTTCCATCAAATACTGGGTTATATTGAAATGGAGAGTTCCTATATGAAAGTTATGATAAAGGCTTGATTCTATCCTTTCATCAGTTTTCAGAATAATGAGTTGGTTCTCAGCAACCTGCAAAGGTGACCAGTGCTTTTTATTTTATCATCATCCAAACTTATAGATTTTTATATTTTTAGTGGGTTAAAATCTGTTGCAGTTATTCTTTTGGACATTCTTAAGTTAGCTTGTCTTTGGTCAGTGGGAGCCTCTTCATTTGGTTTCTGTGTCCTTCTGGCATGATTCCAAGCTTCTTTGCTTTCTGGATTTGAGAGATCAGACTGATTATATACATACATACATATATACAAACTTCAAAATATATATATATATATTTTTTTACTTAAAATTTTTTTTTATTAAGGTATCATTGATATATACTCTTATGAAGGCTTCACAAGAAAAACAGTGTTATTACATTGACTGTTATTATTTAGTCCCTCCCCATACCCCATTGCAGTCACTGTCCACAGGGTGGTTATATTTTATGTCCAGAACTCTTCTGGCCAAGCTATTTCTTTAAGCAGTACTTTTTCAGTGGAAATAGGTATTTAGAGAACACAATTTGTGTTTTTGGAGGATTCATTAATACTGTGTTTTCATCGTTTCTAGGTAGTTTCAGTGGATAGAACTAGTAAAGACATTTTTTAGAAAAAGAAGTAAAATGCTGAATTAGTCATACTTCTATTTCAGGAAAGGGTTTTTACTTAGATTTGATTTTATGTGTTAGTATCTCTTCTGTATTACTCTAAAAATCTTAGTACCTTACTGACATTATTATAGTTGCTTATTTGCTTTATATTACTACTTACATAAAGTAATGTTAATGTAAAAATACCAAGATTACCACTAACAGTAACATGCTTGTCTTCAAGATACATCCTAGTAGGCCTATATAATCAATAAATTTTGTTTTGAATCTGAAATAATATTTTATGTAAGATTATTGCCATGAACTTGATTACCAGCTAGGTAGAATTTATTTTTGTGAATAGTGTGAGGAGTAAGTTAAATTTGATTTGTTTTCATATGGAAAGTTCAGCTTTATTTATCGGAAAAGCAAAATGTCTTTTCTCTATTTTATCATTACCACCTGTATCACTTATCAAATGTCCATGTATGTGTGGGTCTGTGTCTGATCTCTGTTCTGTTCCATTAGTCTATTATTTATAAATTCCATGAACTTGTCACCCTTGTCATAGTCTAATAAATCTTGATACATATTAGAGAAATTCTTATTCCTAATTATTTCAAGAATATCTTGGCTATTAGTCCTTTGCATTTCTGTATACATGTAAACATTGGCATGTCCTGCATAATCTTGTGATTTTTACTGAGGTTAACTTGCTTTTAAATAAGTTTGGGAAGAATCGATATCTTTACAATATTGAGTATTTCAAATCATGTTCATTGCGTATATTTTTGTTTATTTAGTCCTGTAATATCTGCCAGTGAACTTTTATGATTTTTCCCTGCAGAGGATTTACACACCTCTCATGGGACTTACTGCTAAGTACTTACTATTTTTTGAGACAATTTTAAATGGAGTTTTTGTTTTTTTAGTTTTATTTTCTAACTGCAGTTGCTGTTTACAGGGAAATACAATTGATTTTTAATTTCACAGTCTTGTTCCAACTCCTATTTCTAAAAATTTCTCTGTAGGTACTTCCAGTTTTCTATATTCACGAACATATTTGTGAATAGTGAGTTTTGCTTTTTCTTGCCAATCCTTACACCTTTTATTTCTTTCTCTTGCCTTACTTCTCTGGCTAAGACCTCCAGTACATTGCTGATTAGAAGTGGTGAGAGAGGACATCCTTGTCTTGTTCCTGATCACAAAGGGAAAGCTTTCACTGTTTGACCCTTAAGTATGATGTTTCTTGTAGTTTTTTATGTAAATGCTTTTTTATCAGATTAAGGAAGTTTCCATCTATTTCTGTTGTGTTAAGGGTTTATGTCTTGAATGGATATTGGATATTAAAGTTTATTAAATACCTTCATTGCATCTAATGAGATGATCATAAGTTTTTTCTTCTTTAATCTGTTAATGTGGTAAATTACATTGATTTACTTTTTAATGCTCAGTTTTGCCTACTTTTTCATGACCCTATTGGGTCATAATACTTAAAAAAAATTGCTGTATTCAGTTTGTTAAAATTTTGGTCAAGTGTTTTATGTCTGTGTTCATGAGTGTAATTGACCCTTAATTTTCATTTCTTATAATGCCTTTGTCTAGTTTTTATTTTGAAGTTATGCTGGCTTTATAAAATGAGCTGGAAAATTTTTCCTGATTTTTCTTATCTGGAAGAATTTACATAGTAGAGCTGCTATTTCTTAAAAGATTGGTGTAATTTTTTAGAAAAGCCATTTGCGCCTGGAGTTTTCTTCTTAAGAAGGCTTTTGTTTACTTACTCAATTTCATAGGACACCTTTTATTTTTTCTATATTTTTCTATATTTTATGAGTTGCCTGTTTTGGAAAATTGTGCTCTTTTGTATTTTATTTGAATTTTCAAATTTATTGGCATAAAATTCATGAAATAATTATATCTTTTTAATGTCCTCAGGATCTGAGGTGGTATTTTCTTTTTTCTTTTTTTCATTGTTTCATCCCCACAGCAATGAGGTTGCCTTTTATTTTATTTTATTTTATTTTTCTTTGAGAGGGCATCTCTCATATTTATTGATCAAATGGTTGTTAACAACAATAAAATTCTGTATAGGGGAGTCAATGCTCAATGCACAATCATTAATCCACCCCAAGCCTAATTCTCATCAGTCTCCAATCTTGTGAAGCATAACGAACAAGTTCTTACATGGAGAACAAATTCTTACATAGTGAATAAGTTCTTACATGGTGAACAGTACAACGGCAGTCATCACAGAAACTTTCGGTTTTGATCAGGCATTATGAACTATAAACAATCAGGTCAAATATGTATATTCGTTTGATTTTTATACTTGATTTATATGTGGATCCCACATTTCTCCCTTTATTATTATTATCATTATTATTTTTAATAAAATGCTGACGTGGTAGGTAGATGCAAGATAAAGGAAGAAAACATAGTTTAGTGTTGTAAGAGAGCAAATGTAGATGATCAAGTGTGTGCCCGTAGACTATGTGTTAATCCAAGCTAGACAAGGGCATTAAAACATCCACGGATGCAGAAGATTTCTCTCAAAACAGGGGGGGTGAGGTTCTAAGCCTCACCACCGTTGATCCCCAATTTCTCACCTGATGGCCCCCCTGCGACTGTGCCTGTCTTAGGTTGTTCCTCCCTTGAGGAATCTTACCCGTCTCTGGCTAACCAGTCATCTTCCGGGGCCATACAGGGAGATGTAAAGTTGGTAAGTGAGAGAGAAGCCATATTGTTTGAAAAGGTTAGCTTTTTACTTCTTTGCAGATTTATGCCCTGTGGCTTCTATGCCCAGCATTTGTCTTGAGGTATCTTTACCACTTGGAGGAATTATGATACTTGGTAAATTCGATATGAGGCACGAATTCTATTTAAGGGTTGTAATTAGGAAGGAAGAAGAAAAGCTATAGAGGTAGCAGGCGGAAGAAAACATGGGAGGATTGATTATTTCTTTGACATATCTTCTTGTAGAGTAACTTAAGCATGTATAGGTTTTAAACTACTAATTAAATTGCGCACACACATTAACATAATAGGAATATAGTTACATAACCAAAGCAGATCTATAATTACCAGCCATCTCCAGTGAAGCCAAGAAAACCAGTTAGGCACCCTAGGCATTTGTGAAAATTTGTCAGTGATATGATGGATATTGTCCAACTGTACTTGAACAGTCTGAGAGAAATCAGACAAATTAAAACAACCCATTCCTGGGAACTGTTCACATCCCATTTGTTCTTTTAACAGTAGATAGTCTGTAGTTGTAAGATTTTGGAGCGGTACAACTTGCACTTCACCTAATTCTTGGTTGAGTTCCAACAGTATAGATCCAGTCAAATTTGTTGTTTTACTGAAAGCACAGGCCAGCTTAGATATCTCCTTCTTCATTCCAATGGCAAGTCCAGGGAACCGGTGGGATGGATGCAGCTACAACTGCAGCATCTCCTGGATCTTTGTTGAGGTTTTTTGATGATCATCTTCTGGTATGACTCTTCAGAGAGTGCTGATGTTGGAAGTTCTTCTTCATATTGTATCTTAGTTCATTTTCTGGGTAGCCAAATTAGGCTTTGATCCTCTGTATAAACACAAACAGACCCTTTGCCCACACTTTGATATGCCCTTTATACCATTGTGTAGAACTCATTGGAGGTCACCACACAGGAATTGCTTTTTTTTTTTTTTTTAAAAGAGAAAGGAATATTACCAGAAAACTGTACCTCCATAGCCGATCATCTGACACCCTTTAAGTGAGCAAAATTAAGGATATTTAAAGCATGCATTAATTGTTGATATACAGTTAGTTTTATCCTATCAAGGAGTAATCCCCCTTTTATTTCTTTCTTTTTTTTTTCTCTTTAATCTACACTTACATGAAGAATATTCTGTTTACTAGGCTCTCCCCTATACCAGGACCCCCTATAAACCCCTTTACAGTCACTGTCCATCAGCATAGCAAAATGTTGTAGAATCACTACTTGTCTTCTCTGTGTTGTACAGCCCTCCCCTTTCTCCCTCCCCCCCCATGCATGCTAATCTTAATACCCACTCTCTTCTTCCCCCCGCCTTATGCCTCCCTACCCACCCATCCTCCCCAATCCCTTTCCCTTTGGTACCCGTTAGTCCATTTTTGGGTTCTGTAATTCCGCTGCTGTTTTGTTCCTTCAGTTTTTCCTTTGTTCTTATACTCCACAAATGAGTGAAATCATTTGGTATTTCTCTTTCTCCGCTTGGCTTATTTCACTGAGCATAATACCTTCCAGCTCCATCCATGTTGCTGCAAATGGTAGGATTTGCCTTCTTCTTATGGCTGAGTAGTATTCCATTGTGTATATGTACCACATCTTCTTTATCCATTCATCTACCGATGGACATTTAGGTAGCTTCCAATTCTTGGCTATTGTAAATAGTGCTGCGATAAACATAGGGGTGCATCTGTCTTTCTCAAACTTGATTGCTGCGTTCTTAGGGTAAATTCCTAGGAGTGGAATTCCTGGGTCAAATGGTAAGTCTGTTTTGAGCATTTTGATGAACCTCCATACTGCTTTCCACAATGGTTGAACTAATTTGCATTCCCACCAGCAGTGTAGGAGGGTTCCCTTTTGTCCACAGCCTCGCCAACATTTGTTGCTGTTTGTCTTTTGAATGGCAGCCATCCTTACTGATGTGAGGTGATACCTCATTGTAGTTTTAATTTGCATTTCTCTGATAATTAGCGATGTGGAGCATCTTTTCATGTGTCTCTTGGCCATCTGTATTTCTCTTTTGGAGAACTGTCTGTTCAGTTCCTCTGCCCATTTTTTAATTGGATTATTTGTTTTTTGTTTGTTGTGGCGTGTGAGCCCTTTATATATTTTGGACGTCAAGCCTCTATCGGATCTGTCATTTACAAATATATTCTCCCATACTGTAGGGTTCCTTTTTGTTCTATTGATGGTGTCTTTTGATGTACAGAAGCTTTTCAGCTTAATATAGTCCCACTTGTTCATTTTTGCTGTTGTTTTCCTTGCCCGGGGAGATAATGTTCAAGAAGAGGTCACTCATGTTTATGTCTAAAAGGTTTTTGCCTACGTTTTTTTCCAAGAGTTTTATGGTTTCATGACTTACATTCTGGTCTTTGATCCATTTTGAATTTACTTTTGTTTATGGGGTTAGACAATGGTCCAGTTTCATTCTCCTACATGTAGCTGTCCAGTTTTGCCAGCACCATCTGTTGAAAAGACTGTCATTTTGCCATTGTATGTCCATGGCTCCTTTATCAAATATTAATTGACCATATATGTTTGGGTTAATGTCTGGAGTCTCTAGTCTGTTCCACTGGTCTGTGGCTCTGTTCTTGTGCCAGTACCAAATTGTCTTGATTACTATGGCTTTGTAGTAGAGCTTGAAGTTGGGGAGTAAGAACTCCCCTACTTTATTCTTCTTTCTCAGGATTGCTTTGGCTATTTGGGGTCTTTGGTGTTTCCATATGAATTTTTGAATTATTTGTTCCAGTTCATTGAAGAATGTTGCTGGTAATGTGATAGGGATTGCATCAAATCTGTATATTGCTTTGGGCAGGATGGCCATTTTGACGGTATAAATTCTTTCTAGCCAAGAGCATGGGATGAGTTTCCATTTGTTAGTGTCCCCTTTAATTTCTCTTAAGAGTGACTTGTAGTTTTCAGGGTATAGGTCTTTCACTTCTTTGGTTAGGTTTATTCCTAGGTATTTTATTCTTTTTGATGCAGTTGTGAATGGAATTGTTTTCCTGATTTCTCTTTCTATTGATTCGTTGTTAGTGTATAGGAAAGCTACAGATTTCTGTGTGTTAATTTTGTATCCTGCAACTTTGCTGTATTCCGATATCAGTTCTAGTAGTTTCGGAGTGGAGTCTTTAGGGTTTTTTATGTACAATATCATATCATCTGCAAATAGTGACAGTTTAACTTCTTCTTTACCAATCTGGATTCCTTGTATTTCTTTGTTTTGTCTGATTGCCATGGCTAGGACCTCCAGTACTATGTTAAATAACAGTGGGGAGAGTGGGCATCCCTGTCTAGTTCCCGATCTCAGAGGAAAAGCTTTCAGCTTCTCGCTGTTCAGTATAATGTTGGCTGTGGGTTTATGATATATGGCCTTTATTATGTTCAGGAACTTGCCGTCTATTCCCATTTTACTGAGAGTTTTTATCATGAATGGATGTTGAATTTTGTCAGAAGCTTTTTCAGCATCTATGGAGATGATCATGTGGTTTTTGTCTTTCTTTTTGTTGATGTTGTGGATGATGGTGATGGATTTTTGAATGTTGTACTATCCTTGCATCCCTGGGATGAATCCCACTTGGTCATGGTGTATGATCCTCTTGATATACTGTTGAATTCTGTTTGCTAATATTTTATTGAGTATTCTTTCATCTACATTCATCAGGGATATTGGTCTGTAATTTTGTTTTTTGGTGGGGTCTTTGCCTGGTTCTGGTATTAGGGTGATGTTGGCTTCATAGAGTGAGTTTGGGAGTATTCCCTCTTCTTCTATTTTTTGGAACACTTTAAGGAGAATGGGTATTATGTCTTCTCTGTGTGTCTGATAAAATTCCAAGGTAAATCCGTCCGGCCCCGGGGTATTGTTCTTGGGTAGTTTTTTGATTAGCGTTTCAATTTCTTTGCTTGTAATTGGTTTGTTTAACTTTTGTGTTTCTTCCTTGGTCAGTCTTGGGAGGTTGTATTTTTCTAGGAAGTTGTCCATTTCTTCTAGGTTTTCCAGCTTGTTGGCATATAGGTTTTCATAGCAGTCTTTAATAATTCTTTGTATTTCTGTGGAGTCTGTCATGATTTTTCCATTCTCATTTCTGATTATGTTGATTTGTGTTGATTCTCTTTTTCTCTTAATAGGTTTGGCTAGAGGCTTATCTATTTTGTATATTTTCTCAAAGAACCAGCTCTTGGTTTCGTTGATTTTTGCTATTGCTTTATTCTTCTCAATTTTGTTTATTTCTTCTCTGATCTTGATTATGTCCCTCCTTCTGCTGACTTTAGGCTTCATTTGTTCTTCTTTGTCCAATTTCGATAATTGTGATGTTAGACTATTCATTTGGGATTGTTCTTCCTTCTTCAAGTGTGCCTGAATCGCTATATACTTTCCTCTTAAGACTGCCTTTGCTGCATCCCACAGAAGTTGGGGCTTTGTGTTGTTGTTGTCACTTGTTTCTATATATTCCTTGATCTCTATTTGGTTTGTTTGTTGATCCATTGATTATTTAGAAGCATGTTGTTAAGCCTCCATGTGTTTGTGAGCCTTTTTATTTTCGTTATAGAATTTATTTTGACTTGTATGCCTTTGTGGTCTGAAAAATTGGTTGGTAGAATTTCAGTATTTTGGAGTTTGCTGAGGCTCTTTTTGTGAGCTAGTATGTGGTCTATTCTGGAGAATGTTCCATGTGCACTTGAGAAAAAAGTATATCCTGTTGCTTTTGGATGTAGAGTTCTGTAGATGTCTATTAGGTCCACCTGTTCTAGTGTGTTGTTCAGTGCCTCTGTGTCCTTACGTATTTTCTGCTCGGTGGATCTATCCTTTGGGGGTGAGTGGTGTGTTGAAGTCTCCTAAAATGAATGCATTGCTATCTGTTTCCCTCTTTAGTTGTGTTAGTATTTGTTTCACATATGCTGGTGCTCCTGTGTTGGGTGCATATATATTTAGAATAGTAATATTCTCTTGTTGAACTGAGACTTTTATCATTATGTAGTGTCCTTCTTTATCTCTTGTTACTTTCTTTGTTTTGAAGTCTATTTTGTCTGATATTAGTACTGCGACCCCTGTTTTCTTCTTGCTGTTGTTTGCCTGAAATATGTTTTTCCATCCCCTGACTTTTAGTCTGTGCATGTCGTTGGGTTTCAGGTGAGTTTCTTGTAAGCAGCATATAGATGGGTGTTGCTTTTTTATCCATTCTCTTACTCTGTGTCGTTTGATTGGTGCATTAAGTCCATTTACATTCAGGGTGACTATTGAGAGATATGTACTTATTGCCATTGCAGGCTTTAGATTCGTGGTTACCAAAGGTTCAAGGTTAGCTTCTTTAGTATCTTACTGCCTAACTTAGCTCGCTTATTGAGCTGTTATATACACTGTCTGGAGATTCTTTTCTTCTCTCCTTTCTTATTCCTCCTCCTCCATTCTTCATATGTTGTGTGTTTTGTTCTGTGCTCTTTTTAGGGGTGCTCCCATTTAGAGCAGTCCCTGTAGGATGCCCTGTAGAGGTGGTTTGTGGGAAGCAAATTCCCTCAGCTTTTGCTTGTGTGTGAATTGTTTAATCCCGCCATCATATTTAAATGATAGTCGTGCTGGATACAGTATGCTTGGTTCAAGGCGCCCTTCTGTTTCATTATATTAAATATATCATACCATTCTCTTCCGGCCTGTAGGGTTTCTGTTGAGAAGTCTGATGATAGCCTGATGGGTTTTCCTTTATAAGTGACATTTTTCTGTCTAGCTGCCTTTGAAACTCTTTCCTTGTCCTTGATCCTTGTGATTTTAATTATTATGTGTGTTGGTGTTGTCCTCCTTGGATCCTTTCTGTTGGGGTTCTCTGTATTTCTGTGGTCTGTTCGATTATTTCCTCCCCCAGTTTGGGGAAGTTTTCAGCAATTATTTCTTTAAACACACTTTCTATCCCTTTTCCTTTCTGTTCTTCTTCTGGTACCCCTATAACACGGATATTGTTCCTTTTGGATTGGTTACATAGTTCTCTTACTATTTTTTCGTTCCTGGAGATTCTTTTATGTGTCTCTATGTCAGCTTCTGTACGTTCCTGTTCTTTGGTTTCTATTCCTTCAGTGGCCTCTTGCATCTTATCCATTCTGCTTATAAATCCTTCCAGGGTTTGTTTCACTTCTGTGATCTCTTTCCTGACATCTGTGATCTCCCTCCGAACTTCATCCCATTGCTCTTGCATTTTTCTCTGCATCTCCGTCAGCATGTTCATGATTTTTATTTTGAATTCTTTGTCAGGAGGACTGGTTAGGTCTGTCTGTTCAGGTGTTGACTCTGTGATCTTGCTTTGCCTGTAATTTTGCCTTTTCATGGTGATAGAGATAGTTTGCAGAGCTGATGTGAGTGACGGCTGGAAGAGCTTTCCTTCTTGTTGGTTTGTGGCCTTCCTCTCCTGGGAGAATAGCGACCTTTAGTGGCTTGTGCTGGGCAGCTGTACGCAGACAGGGCTTCTGCTTCCTGCCCAGCTCCTATGGAGTTTATCTCCACTGTTGCTTTGGGCGTGGCCTGTCTCCGGCTGGTGCTCCAAGATGGTGGAGCCCCATTGGTGGGGGAGCACCCGTGAGGCTATTTATCTCCGTAAGGGGCCTCCGTGCTCCCTGCTGCCCAGGGGGTTAGAGTGCCCAGAGATCCTCAGATTCCCTGCCTCTGGACTAAGTGTCCTGCTCTGCCCCTTTAAGACTTCCAAAAAGCACACTCCAAACCAAAACAACAACAGCAACAACAACAAAAAAAATTAAGTAAACAATTAAAAACAAGAAAAACGCACGATATTTTTTGTCCTCAGGTGCCAGTCTCAGGCACTCGCTCACCGGTCTTGCTGCCCTGTTTCCCTAGTATTGGGGTCCCTTTCCCTTTAACACTCTCAAAAAGCACTAGAATAAAAAAGAAAAAAAAAGAGGAAAAATAAAATGGCCGCTCCCGTTTCTTTGTTCTCTGGTGTCGGCTCCAGGCATCCGCTCACCGGTCCTCCCACCGTGTTTCCCTAGTGTCCGGCACCCCACACATGCACTGTGTTTGTGCTCTGGTCTGGATGGCTGGGGATGGGTGTTCAACAGTCCTGGGTTCATTCTCCCTCCCTGGTGACTCCTCTCCACCCGCCCCGAGCTGCGGGGAGGGGCGCTCGGGTCCTGCTGGTTCGGGGTTTGTATCTTACCCCCTTCATGAGGTGCTGAGTTCTCGCAGGTGTGGATGTTGTGGATGTTGTCCTGTGTCCTCTGGTCTCTATTTTAGGAAGAGTTGTCTGTGCTATATTTTCATAGATATATGTTGTTTCGTGAGGAGATTTCTGCTGCTCTACTCACGCTGCCATATTGGCTCCGCCCCTCTTTTTTCTTTTTAACATACTTTATTTGTGACTTTTCTTTAAGATATTTTTTTCATTTGTGTTGCCAGATGTGTATTTTACTTCTTTTTAGTCTTCAGCGAGTCGATTTTTGGCTTTGATCTTTCTCTGTTAAAGCATTTCTCAAACTATTTGTTCCCAGAACCCCGTTATACTTAGGAATGATTGAAGACTGATGAACTTTATGTGGATTATATATATTAATATATTTGGAAATTTTCTCAGTTTTTACAGTACAGCTGAGAAAAATTAAAAAGTGTTTAGTAGTTTAAGATAAAGTGATAAATCCATTGCATGTTAATATGAATAATATTCAAAGGAAAAATATCTTTTGAACAAATTTAGTGACATGAATGGAAGTGTTCAAAATTTGCAAATTTCTTTTAAAGTCTTGTTTAATTGAAAACAACTGTATTCTCGTGTCTTCTTCTGAATTCAATCTAACTTAATGCATTGGTTGACAGAATAAAATCCAGTCTCACACAGATACGGAATTGGAAAATGAAAAAACATCTTAATAGCCTTTTCAGATAGTTGTGGATAATCTTCTTTGGTAGTACAGCTGATTGTAACAGGTGTTTTTTTAAAGATTAGTTGCAGTACAGAATCTAAAACCGTATTTTAGTATATTTTTCTTATTTTGGTATACTAAGGTTCAATTGATCAGTCTTGCATTTTGGATGGATCATGCATGGTTTTGTAACATCATATTTTGGTCTTTCAGAAGATGCAGATCCACTGAGTGATGCACATCTTCCACATGTTGACATAGTTCATTTTAAGATACTGAAACCCACATTTGTTGAAATCCCCACCAATCTCATCAGAAAAGTCTCTAAGTATTGGGATACTGTCAAACCGAAGAGAATAGAGAAAAGTTTGTCAAATTATCAGTTCTTGCTTGAAAAGTCAAATTTGATCATTGGCAGCAAACGCTGTCATTTGTTTTTTAGGCTCACTGTGTTCATTTTTGAGAAAGTGTCTGCCAAATTCCCAAGCCTGCATAAGTACTGTTTGTCTAGCAATTGTTATTTCAAGCAAAAATGGGTTTTATCTAGACCTGTGAGCAACTCAGTCACAAAGTGCCTTTTCTCTTTGATTTGCAACAGATATGTTTATTATTCCCTCATTTTTTTCACACAGGATGTTTATCTGATATGGAGAATTTATTAAATGATTGATTTTTACTGCTTCATCAGTGACACCCTTAAGTAAAAATGATTTTTTCTCCTTTTTAACTGCTAGTCTGACAGTCATAATACAATGATTTACAGTATATCATTTTAGTATTATTATAGAAATAGTTTTGACCTTTTGGACCTCCTTAAAAGAGTTTTGAGAACCATACTTTGTGAACCCTTCTCTTTTGTATGGTTTTTGTTTTAAGTTCTTATGTTTATTATTTCTCTGTTTCTCTTTTATTTTGCTGTTCATTTTCTGAATTTTGGGATGAATGCTTGCTTCATCAGTTTTCATCCTACCTTACTAATAAATGTACTAAAGGGCTACCTTACTAATAAATGTAATAAATTTTTCTATAATCATAGTTCTTATATGGAGTATATCTATATTTATTCAGTTCAAAATATTGTCTAATTTTCATTATTATTTCTTCTTTACACATGGGTTAATAAATACATGTTTTAGTTTCCAAACATGGGAATTTTATCATTTTATTTTTCTTAGTTATTTCTGGCTTCATTGTATTTAGATAACATTTTATATGATTTCAGTTCTTTGGAATTATTGGAGATTTGTTTTATGGTGCAGCATATGGTCAGTTTTTACAAATGTTCCATGTATATTTAAAAAGAATGTATTTAATTCCTGAGTGCAGTGTCCTATATATGTTTATTAGGTCAAATCTGGTCATCTTGTTTACTTATTTATTTATTTTTAAAATTTTGGTATCATTAATCTACAATAACATGAGGAACATTATGTTTACTAGGCTCCCCCCTTCACCAAGTCCCCCCCAGAAACCCCATTACAGTCACTGTTTGGTCATTTTGTTTTAATCTTTTTTAGCATTACCGATTTTTTTAAACCTTTCTGATCTTTTTCTATCAGTTACTGAGAGATGTATATTTAAAATGTACATGTATAATAGTGGAATTAACTCTTTTAAAACTTTTAGTTAATACATTTTGAAGCAGTATTAGGTGCATGATATTTTTGAAATGTTATAGCGTTCAGATTCTTTATATTTGTCATTATGAAGTATCCCTTTTTAATAATGTTTTTTACCATAATGTCTACTTATTCTGATATTAGTGTAAATCAGTCAGCTTTCTGTAGTGTTTGCATGGTGTATCAACCTGTTTCCTTGTGTTAGAGATATATGTTTTATGAGCAGCAAGTAGATTTTTTAAAAAATCCAGGCTAGCAATCTTTGTCTTAATTGGAACATCAAATCCATTTATATTGAACTAATCACTCATGTATGAGTTTAAACCTACCATTGTAAGTAAGTGCACTTTCTGTTTGTCTCATTTGTTGTACATTCCTTTTTTCTGTTTTTTTGTCTTCCTTATAATTAATTATTTTTTTATTCCTTTTTTTTTCTGTGCTAGTTTGGTTATTATATACTTACATATTTACTATTTTTCTATATTCTTAGTATTCTTATTGTGCAGCTTATAATACATAGCCCAGAAAATTCAAGGATCTTCAGATACTTTATTCACATTCATTCCTTTAGTGACTTAGTTGTTATGCATTTTAAATTTCTATATGTTTACTCAAAAATGACAGTTATAACTTTTTTTTAAAGCTAGTATTCACTAGAGTTGGTGTCATTGTTACCATTTCTAAAGTTTCTCATTCCTTCATTCATTTACAACCATTCATCTCTGATAATTTTTTTCTTTCTCCTTGAAGAATGTTTTTCAGCATTTCCTTTTGGTACCAGTTTGCTGGTGACAAATACCCATGGGTTTTTATGTTGTTCTGGTGATCTGAAAACGCCTTTATTTCACCATCATTCTTAAAGGATGTTTTTACTAGGGGAGAGTCTAGGTTGACATGTTAGCACATTAAATTAATCATTCTATTATTTTCTGGCTTGTATCTATTGCAAATTCAGTTGTCATTGTGAATCTTACTATTTTGAAGGTAATCTGTTTTCTTTGTGTTGAAGTTTTTTTGCATTGTCTAGAGTTTTCTACATTTTTACTATGATGTCTTAGATGTGGATTTCTTTTTATTTATCCTTGTTGATGTTTGTTGAAATTTCTGAAATCTGTGGATTGATGTCTTTCATCAGCTTTGAGAATTCTCAACTGGTGTTTTAGGTTGTCTAATATGCCCACAGCAGCTGTACCCCACAAGTTTAGGCCTACTTCTCAGTGTATTTTTTTCTTTTCCTGGATCTTGGCCTGATCATTTTTTACTACTTTGTCTGTTCTTCCAAATCTTTAAGCATATTTTAAATATATTTAGTCCAGCTTTTTTTGTAGAGGGTTGTTTGAATGTCCTTGCTTTCTATTACCTTAGGTGATTGTTAAGAGGCTGACATTTCCTCATTGTATGTCCATGGCTCCTTTATCATATACTAATTGACCATATATGGTTGAGTTTATATCTGGGCTCTCTAGTCTGTTCCATTGGTTGTGGGTCTGTTCATGTGCCGTTACCAAATTGTCTTGATTACTGTGGCTTTGTAGTAGAGCTTGAAATCAGGGAGCATAATTCCCTGAGCTTTATTCTTCCTTCTCAGGATTGCTTTGGCTATTCAGGGTCTTTTGTTGATTTTAATTTTTGAAATGTAAAATAAAACCTACATATGGCAAAAATTATATAATTGAGATTAAAGATAATAGATGATAATTCTACAGTCTAATACACGCCATTTTGGAAGTACTATATATTTAAAGTGTATTTGAAAGACAGTGTTCTGAACAAGTGATTAGTTCTGCTCTTGAGTACTAGGGAGTTCAAAGGAGGTAACCCAGTATTTTGTAGAGAACTGATTAATGGGGGCACATTTCTCTGTATAGGGAGCATTTTACATGTATTGTTGTCTGTCTTGTCTTTTCAGAGTCCTAGAAAAAATCATGTTGTTCGCTGGATAGTATATATAAAATCCAGAAGACTACTAATATATTCCAGATATGTAAAGAGATTGGATATAGCTTATTGCAATTACTCTTATATATTAATATATATATTAATATATTATAAGTGTTTTTGTATGTGTGTAAATTATTTTGCTGAACTATGTCAAATGAGTGAATGTAGCTTCCAGATGTACTAGAGAATCTAAATATTGTTCCTTTGTCATTAATTGAAAATAATATATCTAGCTCACCTCTGCAAGGAGAATTTCTTTGCTATGTATCTAAGAAAGAAAAGAAACCAAGTGTTGGAAATTACGTAACCAGTCTTACATGTAATAAATACAGAGTATTTTTACAAGGCTCTAAAAGATTTTTTATATTAGCAAAACAAACTGAACAAATCAGTATTGAGGGTAGGTTCAAACTGCTATAGCTTAAATGGTTGAATTCTATACTTTTGAATGAGGTTGAATTTTATATATATATATATATAAAGGATAATGCCTACAGTAGAATAAAAGATATCACAGGATAGCGTGACTGTACTTAACAAGCTATATATATATATACCTGTAGATGAGTTTTTAAAAAGTTTCTAGAGGTATGTGTATCAGGCTTTTAGCAGTGGTTCCCATTTGCATTGTTTCTATTTTTATAATGATTACAAATTACTTTGTAATATAGTCAGATTGGTATAGATTTAAAAATAATTTAAAAATAAATTCAAGATGAAACAAATACATCTTTCTGTTTCCTAACAGATGGTATTAATACAACCTAAGAAAGGCTTAGAGTCCTATCTCTCTATGTTTCAGAAGGGGATTTAATTGGGTTTATTTTTTAAGTATATTCCCGAGAATTCTGGTCTGGAAAGCATTTACTTTTTATTCTTTGAGATTATAGGGATCTGGAGTGACTGTGTAGTAATAAACGTCATCAGGGTCAGGTAGACTTAGTCTTTAAGAGCTGAGATAATCTAATGTTGGATTTGTTACGGTGGGAGTGTTTCCTTTTTCATAAAATAAAGGTCAAATTTAATGGGGAACTTTTTACTAAAACTGGAGAGTATTGTTAGTATGTGAATCACTCTCGGGCCTATTTCTTAGGAAGTCTGGAGAGCCATTGTGTTGTGAAGTAGGTGGGAGATACTGGTTATGAAAGTTCAACTGGTCAGGTTTTATAGTAAGATTGAATTCTGTATTAGCTATCTTTTTTGGAACAAGATGACATAATAACAATTGAGATTATCAAATTGAGGAAATGGAGTGGTAAGGTCAAATGCCTGCATAAATTTAAGGCTACCCATGGTGGCATTCTGGAATTTTTCATAGTAATGAGTGAAAAATCAAGGAGATCTTCTTAAATGGTTTCAGATATGTGTAGAATTTATTTTTGAAAGACTGACTTAGGACTCGGAAGTAAGGCAAACATGATACTGAAGGGGCTTTTGGATCCATTCTGAGTTACCTAATCAAAGCTCTTTCATTTGTATGTGTAGTCATCTACACATAGATGACTTAATACATATAGAATAGATGTAAGTGAGCCATTAACTTTTCATCACATTTTATGTAAATATATATCTCCTTTTTGAGTAATAATTATTTTTAAATCTATTTCTGTGTGTCATTTTAGTGCCTCCTTGTGGGGAACTATATTAATGCTAGTTATACCAACAAAGGTTGTGTAGATGAAAAGTTATTAAACTAAAAATTAAATTTTGCTGTGATATTCTTATATTTTAAAGAAACACTGAATAGTCTTATAGTCAAAATTTAGTTTCACAGTAATTCATTTAAATTTGAGAGTTCATTTATTTACTAAATATTAAATGCCTACTATGTGTCAGGCTGTGCTTAGCTACTTTTTGAAACATCAGTGAACAAAACAGACACATATTTTTGCTCTCTTGGGTTTTATGTTCTACCAAGCAAGGCAGGCATATAAATGATTAAATCATGTAGTTTGTTAGAAGATGATAAGAGCTATGAAAAAGGGGAAAAAAAACCAGAGCATGAAAATATGTACTGGGAATGCTGGAGGCAGGGGGATGGAATTTACAATATGAAATAGAGTGGTCAGGGCAGACCTCATTGAGAAGGTGGTATTTGCGCAGATTCGAGGAAGAGTGTTTTAGGCAGGAAGCAAGCAGTGGAAAGGTCCTGGAGTGAAACTCTGCCTGACTTCATCAAGGAACATGAAGGGGGTTGTGGCTGGAACAATAAAGTAATGAATTTGTGTGGACAGATCTTACGTGTAGACTCTTGCAAGGACCTTGATTTTCACTCTGAAATTGGAATCTTTTAGAGGATTTTGTTCAGAATAATTGATACATTTTTAACAAACTCATTTTAATTACTGTTGCAGAGAATCATTATAGAGGAGCATGGTTTGAAGCAGGGAATCAAGTAGGCTACTGGAGTAATCAGCATAAGAGATATGTGATGGTGGCTTGTTACTAGACTGGTAGCAGAGGAGGTGGTAGTAGAAGTGGTCAAATAGAGGGTATATTTAAAGGTAGAGCCCAAGGGATATACTGAAAACTGAAAGTGGTGGGGCGGAACATGAGAAGAAGAGAGGTGTCAGGGATGACCCCATGGTTTTCAGCAGAGCAACTAGAAAGATGGAATTGCCATCAACTGAGACTGTTGGATAAATGGATTTGAGCAGGGAGGTGGGCATACAGGATTCGGTGTTGTAGATTTTAAATTTGAGATGTCCTATAGACTTCTAAATGTTAATGTAGAGATAGTTTAGGCAATTTTGACATTTAAAAACATTATGAAAGTTACCACAAAGATACTGGTCCCTAATTTAATTTTGAAATGTGTTTATATTTATATCATCTATATACTAGATGATTGGGGTCTGTAGTGATAAGCAAATAACAATCATGGACCCAGACATTGATTAATTACACAAACATCTCAAATGGCAGTTGTAGTAAATGCTAAAAGGAAGGGCATCTAGAAATGTGGGAGCAGATAATGGGCCTGGTTGTTCTGGTGGCCAGAGATATCTTGTGGAAGTGACATTTTAGGTATAAATCACATATAATAAAATTTATTCAATTGTATAAATGGGTGAATTTTGACCAATTCTTCTAAGTACCGCTAACAGTCCAGCTATAGAGCAATGCTATCATTGCGTAAGAGTTTTATCATTTTTTTACTTCTGTATCTTGTTTAAGAAATATCTTGTATCAAGGTGATGAAAATATGCAGTGTTTTCTTCTAAAAGTTTATTTATGATGCATTGCAAATTAAAGTTGTGTATGATCTGAGCTTGAAGTTAAGATTCATTTTTTTGTTTGTGTGATACATAATTGATAGTACCGTTTGTTGGAAAGATCATTTATACCCATTGAATGTCCGTTGCTTTGTTGTAAAGAAGGTATGTGTGACTCTGTTTCTCAATTGTGTTCTGTTCTGTCAGTCTCTTTTTCTATCCTTGTACCAATCACATACCTTAATTATTGTAGCAGGTGGTGGTGATCTTAAAGAGTGTTCTGGCTATTGTAAGTCTTTTTGTATTTCTGTTTAAATTTTAGAATCAGCTTGTGAATTTCTGCAAAAAGCCTACTGGGATTTTGACTGAGATTGCATAGACTCTCTAGGTCAACATTGGTGAAACTGGTATTTTCACAATATTGAGTCTTCCATTTAATGAAGGTGTCATACCCGTCCATTTGATAAACTCTAATTTTCTCAACAATGTGCAGTATAGAGGTACTTGAAATCTCCTTTTAGATTTAGTCCTAGCTATCTATTCATTTTTGCAATACTATTGTATACCCTATCATTAAAAAAATTTAATGTTCTAGTTGTTTTTTGGAAATATATAGAAATACAAGTGATTGTATTTATTGACCGTGTATCTAGTTACCTTATTTATTCTACTTACTTGTTAGAGATTCTCTTGGGTTTTCTATGCACTCAATCATGTTATCTGCAAATAATGGTAGTATGTGTCTTCTTTCCCAATCTTCATTCCTTTTTGCATTTCTTCTGCTTAACTTTTTTTCTTTATACTCTTGGCTTGTTTGTTGGTTTATTTATTTTGTTGAATAGACATGGTGTTAATGGATATTCTTGTCTTATTCCTGAATTCAAGGAGAAAGAGTCCAATATTTCATCAGTAAGAGGATTTTGGCTGTAAGTTTTATTGTAAATTAGATTAGATTAAGGATGCTCCTTCCATTCTTAAATGTTAAATTTTAATTGAATGGGTATTGAATTTCATAAAATAATTTTCATTTGTCTATATGGAAATGATTATATGGATTTTATTTTGGGAATTTGGTGAGTTAAAATGATTAATTTCCAAAGTTAAATCAGCCTGCATTCCTGGTATAAATTCCATTGATTATATAATGCATCATCTTTTTAATATAGTCTGGATTTGATTTGCCACAATTTTGTTTAGGATCTTTGTGTCTATGCTCATGAAAAATATTGACCTTTTCCATTTTCTTGTCAGGTGGTATTGGAGTTTCAGCGACCTCATAAAGAATTGGGAGTTGTCCCCTTATTTGTGTTCTCTGGAAGATTGCATATGATTGAGTTCTATATTTATCTATATTATTTCCTTCATTGTATTACTTTGGGTTTGATTTGCTGTCTTTTCCTAGCTATTGCAGATAGAAGCTTATTTCATTAATTTTCAAACTTTTCTTAAACATCCTTTTTAATAAGCATTTTAAAGTCATAAATTGTCCTTTTAGCATAGTTTTAGCTGCATCTCACACACTTTGATGCTACATTTTCATTATCATTCAGTTAGAAATTTTTTCTAATTTCCATTGTTACTTCTTTGTTGACTAATTTCCATTGTGACTTCTTTGATTTAATTCCACTGTTTTCAGAAAACATGTTCCATATGATTTCAATCTTTTATTATTTATTGACTTGCTCTGTGGCCCAGTATGTGGTCTAGTTTGGCCTGTATACCTTGAGTACTTGAAAAAATGTGTATTATGCAATTGTGTATGATATTTTTTTGTTTTGTTTTGTTATCATTAATCTACAATTACATGCAGAACATTATGTTTACTAGGCTCCCCCCTTCACCAAGTCCCCCCCACAATCCCCATTGCAGTCACTGTCCATCAGTATAGTAAGATGCTGTAGATTCACTACTTATCTTCTCTGTGTTGTACAGCCCTCCCCATTGCCTCCCCAAACATTATACATGCTAATCATAATGCCCCCTTTCTTTTTCCCTGCCCTTATCCCTCCCTTCCCACCCATCCTCCCCAGTCCCTTTTCCTTTGTAACTGTTAGTCCATTCTTGGGTTCTGCTGCTGTTTTGTTCCTTCAGTTTTTCTTTGTTCTTATACTCCACATATGAGTGAAATCATTTGCTACTTATCTTTCTCCGCCTGGCTTATGTCACTGAGCATAATACCCTCTAGCTCCATCCATGTTGTTGCAAATTGTAGGATTTGTTTTCTTCTTATGGCTGAATAGTATTCCATTGTGTATATGTACCACATCTTTATCCATTCATCTACTGATGGACACTTAGGTTGCTTCCATTTCTTGGCTATTGTAAATAGGGCTGCGATAAACATAGGGGTGCATCTGTCTTTTTCAAAATGGGCTGCTGCATTCTTAGGGTAAATTCCTAGAAGTGGAATTCCTGGGTCAACTGGTATTCTTATTTTTAATTTTGAGGAACCTCCATGCTACTTTCCACAATGGTTGAACTAATTTACATTCCCACCAGCAGTGTAGGAGGGTTCCCTTTTCTCCGCAACCTCGCCAACATTTGTTGTTGTTTGTCTTTTGGATGGTGGCGATCCTTACTGGTGTGAGATATCTCATTGTGGTTTTAATTTGCATTTCTCTGATTACTAGCAATGTGGAGCATCTTTTCATGTGTATGTTGGCCATCTGAATTCTTCTTCGGAGAACTGTCTGTTCAGCTCCTCTGCCCATTTTTTAATTGGATTATTTGCTTTTTGTTTGTTGAGGTGCATGAGGTCTTTATATATTTTGGATGTCAATCCTTTATCGGGTCTGTCATTTACGAATGTATTCTCCCATACTGTAGGGCACCTTTTTGTTCTATTGATGGTGTCCTTTGCTGTACAGAAGCTTTCCAGCTTGATGTAGTCCCACTTGTTCATTTTTGCTTTTGTTTCCCTTGCCCGGGGAGATATGTTCATGAAGAAGTCACTCATGTTTATGTCCAAGAGATTTTTGCCTATGTTTTTTCCTAAGAGTTTTATGGTTTCATGACTTACATTCAGGTCTTTGATTCATTTAGAATTTACTTTTGTGTATGGGGTTAGACAGTGATCCAGTTTCATTCTCTTACATGTAGCTGTCCAGTTTTGCCAGCACCATCTGTTGAAGAGACTGTCCTTTTCCCATTGTATGTCCATGGCTCCGTTATCATATATTAATTGATCATATATGTTTGGGTTAATGTCTGGAGTCTCTATTCTGTTCCACTGGTCTGTGGCTCTGTTCTTGTGCCAGTAGCAAACTGTCTTGATTACTGTGGCTTTGTAGTATAGCTTGAAGTTGGGGAATGAGATCCCCCCACTTTATTCTTCCTTCTCAGGATTGCTTTGGCTATTTGGAGTCTTTGGTGTTTCCATATGAATTTTTGAACTATTTGTTCCAGTTCGTTGAAGAATGCTGTTGGCGATTTGCTAGTGATTGCATCAAATCTGTAGATTGCTTTGGGCAGGATGGCCATTTTGACGATATTAATTCTTCCTAGCCAAGAGCATGGGATGAGTTTCCATTTGTTAGTGTCCTCTTTAATTTCTTTTAAGAGTGTCTTATAGTTTTCAGGGTATAGGTCTTTCACTTGTGTATGGTATTTTAAACATACTAAATACATTGAGTTGTTAATAGTGATGTCATATCTTTTAAATTCTTAGTGTTTGTTTTGTTTTTTGTTCTTTTTTATCCTTTTTTCTGTCAGTTACCAGAAGTTTATTAAAATCTGACTATTATTACAGATTTTTCTGCTTTTCCTTTTGGTTTGGTTCCATCAACTTTGAAACTGTATTGAGATGCTATACAGATTTGATTGTTACATAGTCCCATTGAACTGATCCTTTTATCATAATAAGGTATCCCTCTAGTATTTCTAGTAGTACTTTTTAAGTCAGCTGCCTGATAAAAATATAGTGACATCACTATACTTTTGATTAGTTTTTGTGTATTACATATTTTTCTTTTTCTTTTAACATATATGTGTCGTTACATTTCAAGTAGATCTCTTATAAACAGAATATAATTGGGGGTTTTAAAAATCTGATCTAATAATATTTGTTATTGAATTGGGATGATGGGTACCTATCCAGTTAAATGTGGAACATGTTGTAGGATTTAAGTCTATGATTCTTTCATTAGTTTTCTGTTTGTTTGTTTCTTGCCTTTCTTTGAACTAATAAAGCATTATTTTTTCCTTTCTACTAGTTTTTTAACTATGCATTTTTTTTATATATGCATATGCATTTTTAAGTAGTTGCCTGACAGATTACAGTGTGTATTCTTGGTTTATAAGATTACAATCTAAATTTGTAATTTTAATGCTTGCTGAAAAACTCAAGATAAGTAATAATTTCATTTTATTTATCCTGTCTTGTTAGTCTGTCATATATTTCATACTTTTACATATGTTTAAACCATACAAGTCATTGTGACTGTTATTTTAAATGTCTATAGTAATTTATATTTATCTGCATATTTATGTTTCCAGTCCTATCTATTCCTCAAGTTCTGTGCTTCCATCTGGGGTCATTGTCTTTTAGCTTGATGAATTCCCTTCAGTTGTAACAAGTTCTCTCAGTTTTTGTTCTTTTGAAACTAATTATTTCATTGTTATGTTTGGAGGATATTTTCTCTTAATGTAGAACTCTAGGTTGGTTGGTTGATTTTCTTTTCTTTTTTTTTGTCTTAGCTCTTTAAAGATGTCATTTTTATTGTCTTCAATTTCCATTGTTTCTGATAAAAAAAATTGGTTACTAATCTTGCTGCTAATCCCTTAAAGGTAATGTGTCTTATTTTCTATGGCTACTTCTAAGGTTTTTTTCTCTTTGACTTTGGCTTTTAGGACTTTGACTCTGATGTGTATAGGGTATAGTTTTCTTCATATCCTGCTGGAGTTTGTAGAGCTTCATAGACTCCTGTCTTTTGTTAGCTTTGGAAAACTCTGGACCAGTAATTTTCAGATAATGCTTATATTTCATTTTCTCTCCTGTACTTTTATAACTACAGTTAGATGCATGTTAGAACTTTTTACTGTGTTGTACATGTCTTTACACTCTTTTTTGTTTTTTGGTATTTTCTCTCTCTTTGTATGATATGCGCTATACATTTCTTACAGTTCACCAATCCTCTGTTTTGCTGTTTCCAAACTACTAAGTTCTTAATTTCAGTGATTGTATTTTTCAGTTCTGGAATTTCCATTTAACTCTTGAGAATTCTAGGGCTTTGCAGAAATTCTCCATCTGTCCTGTTTTTTTCTTGAATTCGTCAGTCACAGTTATTTTAGTCTCAGATAACTTCAGTATATGAATGACCTGTGTGTCTTTTTCTGTTTTCTGTTATTTCTCTTTGTTGTTCCTCTATTCTTTTTAGATAAAATTCTAATAATATGAAATTCACCATTTTATCCTGTTGAAGCATGTAATTCGGTGGTTTTTAGTATATTCACAGTGCTGTGTAGCCATTAATACTAATTCCAAAATATTTCCACCACCCCAACAAGAAAACTCCTAACTGTTGACAGTCAATCCCAATTCTCCCTTCTGCCCAGCCCTTGCCAATCAGTCTATTTTCTGTCTGGATTTACTTATTCTGGACATTTTATAGAAATGGAATACACATTGTCTGGCCTTTTGAGTCTGACTCCTTTCACTTAGTATAGCATTTTCAAGGTTCATCTGTGTTGTAGTATGGATTAGTGTTTAATTCAATTTTTGTGACTGACTCATATTCCATTGGTTGGCTATATACCACATTTTGTTTATCGATTCATCAGTTGATGGACATTTGTTTACTTTCTTCTGTTTTTTGACTGTTATAAATAATGCATTGTGTACATTTATGTACAGTTTTAGTGTGAATGTATTTCTTCAGTTCTTCTGAGTCTGTACCAGGAGTGAATTCCTACGTCATATGACATCTCTCTGTTGAACTTTCTGAGGAACTGCCAAATTGTTTTCCACAGTAGCTACTACATCCTTTCCCATTTCACCAGCATGTATGGGAGTTTCATTTTCTCCATATTCTTGCAAATTCTTGTTACTTTCTGTTTTTTTTTTTAAATTATAATAGCCATCATAATGGATATTGGCCATTTATTCTTGCTTTTTAGAATGTACTGTAATTTTTAATTGAATGCCAGACATTAGGAATGAAAAATTATAGAGGCTTTACTTTGTGTTATATTCCTCCAAAGAGAGGTAAGTTTTCCTTTGGTGGGGAAAATACTAGATCACATTGAGTCTGTTGAGGGTTGATTTTAAGACTTGTTTGGGCTGATCTATTTAAATTTTGAGCTTAATCTAAGGAGAGGCTTTTTTCGAAGTCTCAACAGAGATTGAGTTGTTCATGAATGCCTTTCTAATGTGGTGTGACCACACTCCAGTCTTTGTCTCTCTAGTGCTGGGTAGAAGCTGAGACTTCTGCTCAGTACTTTAGCACCCTGTCTGCTGTTTTCTGCTGGTTTCTTAAATTTTCCTGTCTGGTAGCCAAAAACTCTTATCTTCTCCTTAGTGCAGTAAGATTGCCACTTTCTACTTGAGCATTATTTTCCTGGTACACAGCAAAGTCAAGGAGAAAGCCAGGGTGACTGAGGAGGTGATCTTCTCTGCTTTCTCCTTCAAGAGTTGTGGCCCTTCCTTGTTCCTCTCTGTGTGTTGCTCTTCAGTGCCTTAAACAGTTTTCACATTTGTCTAGATTTTGTAAGTTTTATCAGCAGGAGGGTTAGTTTGATACAGGCTACTCTCTTATGATGGGAACCTTGAATATTGATGTTTTGTGAATTGAATCACAAGAAAATGAAAACTGGTAACTAGAGATCTTGAATTTTCAACAAAATTTGGACAAGAATATAGGAAGAAGAATTTTTATTTTCAAACAAGAGGGTAAAGGTCAGCTATGTTTAAAAGATGATAAAGGATAATTTAAAAGTAAGATATGTGACACTGAGTTGATTTTTGGTAAATTTTTTGAAAACTACAGAGTCACTAAAGAACACAAATTGGATTAGGAATTTAAATTGAGAGCTGAGTAGAAAATGTTTAAGGAAAAGCAGTTATTTGGATTTTTTAGTAAAGAAATTGAGGTGGTGAATTTAGGGTGCTATTAGAGTAGCACTTGGTTTTTTAGTAAGTGTTGGAGAATATTAAATGGTAAATGATTTGAGTTTACATAGGATGGCTAAAGAACAGTGTGTATCTGTTCAATATGTTCACAGAATCTGGATGCTGCAGGCACAGTAATTAACTAGCCATTTAGAAATGTGGGAGGAAAAGAATGCCTGAAGTTACAGGGTGGATCTGATGCATAGACCAGGAGAAAGAGAAAGAGGACAGAAATAGTTCTGTAAAGAATAATACTTCCCTGTCTTCCTCCAGGCTTAAAAAATGGGGGTTTGGAAAGAAACTAACCATTTGCTTTCTCCACCAAAATGTCCCTAAGAAGGGAGCCAGGTGTTGCAGACCACCTTGTATCTGTGGTTTTCCTTTCGCCTTTTTGTGAACTCTCAAGGTTAGTCAGTGATTTTCTTCACACTTGCATTAGGAAGTTTGCCAAAGCTTCCTTTGGAGGCAGCTGTCTCTGTACCCTTGGAGGCCATCAGTAATGTTTCCAATCTATAGGAGTAGTCAGCACAGAAATGTTGGGCTGACCTGCGTCTTTGTGGTTTAAAACATTGCCCTGCCAAAAGCACTTTTCTTTTTTTAACCCCTCAGTGGTATGAAATATATCATATTTTGGGGCTTCTGGTTATTTTATAGTTTTTTGTTACTGTATCTTTTCAGATAAAATCCATCATTAATAGTAAATATATCCAAACGTAATAATGAAGAATACTTAAGTTTTTTTTTTTTTGGAGAGCCAGGGAGAGGCTTTTATTGAGAGATACAGTGAGAGGACAGAGCTCCTGGCTCATGCCAGGAGGGAACAAGAGAGCCCAGGATACTTAATTTTAAAACAATTCAAATAACAATAAACATTAGAAATCCTTATATGTAAATAAATCAGATGCTTTTAAATATAGAACATTAAAATTTCATTGTTGAGTATGGTAGAATATACTGTAATTGTGGTCTTTTGGTCTGAGGTGGTCTGAGGGAGTTTTTTTGGGGCCATGTTAAATAAGATATTAATAAGTCCATGATTAAAATATATTAGAAGACACTGAAATAAGCATTTTTTTTTCTATTCAGTTTAATCATATAGGCAACTGTTATACCGTATGCATCTTTAATGCATTAGTCTAACTGTTTCTCTTGTTTTACTAAACTGTCTTCTTTCAGCCACCCACACAGAATATGCCTATGGGTCCTGGCGGGCTGAATCAAAGCGGCCCTCCCCCACCTCCGCGCTCTCACAACATGCCCTCAGATGGAATGGTAGGTGGGGGGCCTCCTGCACCACACATGCAGAACCAGATGAACGGCCAGATGCCTGGTAAGTTTTCTCCTCTAAGACATTAACACCAGAGTTGCTTAGCAACTGAAACGACATGGGGGCTCAAGGGATACTAGATTGTTGATGACAAAACTGCTTTGAATGCCCCCGAGTACAAGCTCTCTTAGAGTTTGTTAGCTACAGAGCTACGTGACCTGTATTCAGTGTTTATCAGGCTGCCCTTGGGCTTTGATGTAGCTGACACACAGCATTCCTCTGATGAACAGAACTGGCTAAATTTAGTCTGTCTGAAACTATGCAATACAGCTGGCTTTAGAAGCTTTTGGGGGAAAAAAGGCATTGTGCCATGGCTTAAGAATTAAAATCTGTTTATAAAAAGGTATTAGAACATTTCCCAGAGTCCTGTGTTTACTTAAAAATTTATTGGTCTCAGAAACAGTATTGCTGGAAAAAAATACATGGGGAAAAGAAAACAGCCTCTAAAGTGGTAATGTATTTAGTATTTCCTCATTGATAGTATTGAAGTTGAGTATAGATTTTTATGAATATATGTTTATATAGCATAGTATATATATGCAAATTCATATTAAAGCAAAATTAAGAGCTGAAAAGTAATGTCAGCTCTCTTACATAATGAGCCAGTCCTTTTACTCTGTATCCATTTTCAGTTTCGTGCAACTTAGCATATCTTTCAGGCCATTGAAGGCTCATTTAGTTAGCTTTTTCTGGTTTGATTTTTTAAGCTGAAAAGTATCTTTAAACTATTTTGTTTTTGTAGCAATAGCCACAACCTATACCTGTAATTTTTGGTAGGGTGTGTTCTACATTTAATATGAGAGTACTTTCATTAAAAAAATGTACTATAGAGATAGCAATAATGAAAGTAAATTAAAATAATAGCAATTTATTTTTAAAATTGGTAAATAATATCCTAGGATAGTGTTGTCATAGCTGATTATATTGGTTAGTTGGTAGTATTGATGCCCAGGTATGATGGGTAAACAAAATGAAGCAAAAGAAGACAGATAGAGTCGTTTATAGATTGCTCATGGAGAAGGTTGGTGGGGTTTCAGTGGTTATTCTCTGTTTCTTGCTGAAGCTTGCTACAGTGATTGGCCCCCATGGCCCACACCCACTGTGAAGGTAGGAATAAAGATGTATCTACTTGTCAGGTTGTAGTCAGGAGGAAGGTTCTTGATGAATTCATGTTGGCTCATCAGGACACATTTTCCAGAACTGGGATGGTAGTGCTAAAGCAGGTTAGCAAGTTAGGAGTTTGTGACTTTTTATGTAGTACCTTTAATTAGGATTTTGACTTCTTCATATAACATTCAAGCTGAAGGCTGAAGAAACAGTTGAGTTGCAATATAAATATTGTTAACATGGCAATTTGGTTTTCATGTAAGGCCATCTGGAGTAGTTACAGTCTTTATAAGCCAGGGATTTTCATTCAGTAAGGATCCAGATTGTCCAGAATACTGAGAGCTTCCAAAAACAATTTATAGTTAGATAGTTGAAGTTAAGTTTAGGAGAAGTTATAAGTCCAGTTACTAAAATATCCTCATTTAAATAAGTTCCTTACAGCATGTAGTCAACCTTTTTATGCACACACATTTCTGTCTAGACTTTACTTTCCTATTTTTGTTTTGTTTTTAATACTTTATAATCTAAGTTGCGGAGCTAGTTATGTGCTGTTTGATGTTGGTCATGTAATTTCTCAGTCTCAGGTTCCTTTTTAAAAAAGCCTAACTGACTTAAAAAAAAAACTAGGTAATACATACATGCCCGTGGTACCAAAATCAAAAGGTAGCAAGAGGTACATAGCCCCTGCCTCTCCAGATACTTCATTCCAGAGAGTCATCGGTGTCTAGTTAGCCTTCGAACATATACATATATACAGTTTTTTTTTATTTAAGAAAAAATACAAATGGTAGCATATATTAGGTAATATTATATATAATTTTTTTTCCTTTTAAAGATATATATTTTGGAGACTAAGAGTTCATACAGATTTATTTTAGAGCCCACACAGTACATAAGGAGCTGCCTCATTCTTTTTGGTGACTGTATTTCATTAAATGTGCTTGTAATTTATTTAAACAGTTTACTTATGATAGGAATATAGGTTATTTCTAACCTTTTGATATTAATTATGCTGCTGTGAATATGCCTGTAAAATATATAAGTAAATAAGTGAAAAAGTAAACACAATTTTGCATTCATACACATATGCACACAAAAACTTGTACATTTATAGGATAAATCCCTACAACTGAAATTGCTGGATTAAAGGTATATATATTTTAAAATATGAAACTTACTGCCAAATTGCTCTGTGTAAAAATAGTACTTATTTTTGTATTTATATTCCCTCAACAGCATATGAAAGTAATTTCTAAATATAGTTCAAATATAGTTGGAGCAAAAACTTTCTTTTTTTAAAATTAAGTGTAGGTGATATGCACTGTTATGTTACTTTCAGGTGTACAACATAGAGTTTGACATTTATGTACATTACATAGTAATCATTGATAAGTCTAGTTACCATCTGTCACCATACATATTTAATACAATATTATTGACTATATTCCCTGTACTTTTCATGTCCATGAATCATTTATCTTATAACTGGAAGTTTGTACCTCTTAATCCCCATTCACCAATTTCACCTATTCCCCACCTCCCTGCTCTCTGGCAACCACATTGTTCTCTGTATTTATCAGTCTGTTTCTGTGTTGTTTTCTTAGTTTTAATATTCCATGTGTAAGTGAAATCATATGGTATTTGTTCTTCTCTGACTTATTTCACTTAACCCAGTACCCTCTAAGTCCACCCATGTTGTTGTAAATGGCAAGATTTCATTCTTTTTTATGGCTGAGTAGTACATTATATACATGTATCACATCTTTTTTATCCATTCATCTATTCAGGGACTACTTAACATTGCTTCTGTGTCTTAGCTATTGTTAATAATGCTACAAAGAACACAGGGGTGCATATATCCTTTCAAATTAGTGTTGTTTTTTTTGGGTAAATATCCAGAAGTGGAGTTATTGGATCATAGGTATTTATGTTTTTAATTTTATGAGCAACCTCTATTCTGTTTTCCATAATGGCTACATCAGTTTACATTCCCACCAACAGTGCACGAGGGTTCCCTTTTCTCTACCTCCTTGCCAACATTTGTTATTTCTTATTTGTTTGATACTAGCCATTCTGACTAGTGTAAGGTGATAATCTTGTTGTGGTTTTAATTTACATTTCCCTAACAATTAGTGAAGTTGAGCATCTTTTCACATGTCTGTTGGTATCTGTATGTCTTTGGAAAAATGTCTATTCAGGTGCTCTGAATCCATTTTTTATTTGGATTATTTGGTTATTTTTGGTGTTGAGTTGTGTGAGTTCTTTATATACTTTAGATATTAGTCCCTTAATGGATATCATTTGTAAATATGTTTTCCCTTTCACTAGGTTGCCTTTTTTATGAGCATGGTATATCTTTCTATTTATTTGTGCCATTTTCAGTTTCTTTCATCAATGTCTTATAGTTTTCAGAGTACCTTTCTTTAACCTCATGGGTTAAATTTATCCCTAGGTATTTTATTCTTTTTCATGCAGTTATAAATGGGATTGTTTCCTCAATTTCTTTTTCTGCCAATATTCTATTCTGAATAGTGAATAGAAACAACAGATTTCTGTATTTTAATTTAGTATCTTGTGACTTTCCTGAATTCTTTTATTCTACTAGTTTTGATCTTTGCAAGTCTGAAAGATGAAAAGTGGGTCTCAGTTAATTTGTCTCATAAGTGAAGCAGGCAGTCCTATCACGTTTGTACCTCTTGTACCTGTTGTGTGAACATGTCATACATGTCCTTTGCCCTTTTTTTTACTGCTGTTGGTCTTTTACTTACTTTTAGTTTGGTCTATGGTATGTCTTGGAAATAACTTTTTCCCAGTTTATCTTTTTGTTATTTGATTTTTTTTTTTTTGGTCATGTTCAAATTTTTTACATTTATGTAGTCTAGTTTATCAATCTTTTATAACTCAGGGTTTTCTGGCATACTCAGAAAAGCCCTTTCACCCCAAGAATGTTTTAAAAATTCTCCTTTTTGAAATTCTTTCTTACGGCTTCTTTCCTTTTTTTTTTTTTATTTTAATGTTAACCTTTTTAAAATCTGGAATTAGTTTTGGTGGAAGGAATGTGATAGGAGCCAACTTGGTTTTTTCTAGATGGCTGTTTGGTTGTACCCAGCACCATTTATTGACTTAGTTTTCTTTTGCCCACTGATATTTAGTATGTTGTCATTTACTCACTTAAGTGTTTGAGTCCATTGTTCTGTTACTCACTTATATGCTAGTGCTATACATGTTTATTTCAGCTTTGTATGTTTTGCTCTCATCAAAACTAGTCCTCCTTCATTACTCTTCTTTTTCAGGATGTTCCTGGCTTTTCAAAAGCATAAGTTTCTTAATATGGGAGTAATAACATCCACATGACAGTATTTGCTATCATTCATGTAAAGCATTTAATTTGCTTGCTATTGATTAAATACTGAAAATTATTGTTAGGTATAATTATTCTTATTCTTATTATTATTATGGCAGTGTAAAAAAATTGGCAGTGTAAAAAAAATATGGCAGTGTAAAAAAAATTAGAAAGTTTTAAGGTACTTTTGTATAGACTGTCTGTTTAACCATATTTTGGTTCTGATAATTTTTCTTCAAAGGGCCTAACCATATGCCTATGCAGGGACCTGGACCCAATCAACTTAATATGACAAACAGTTCCATAAACATGCCTTCAAGTAGCCATGGATCCATGGGAGGTTACAGCCATTCCGTGCCATCATCACAGAGCATGCCAGTACAGAATCAGATGACAATGAGTCAAGGGCAGCCCATGGGAAACTATGGCCCCAGACCAAATATGAATATGCAGCCAAACCAAGGTAAATACCTTTATGTCATTCCTGATTAGAATGCTACATTAGCATGTGAAAATGAAACAGTTTTTTCAAGTTGTTAGCTGATTCATAAAAATACAAGTTTGAATTCAGTAATAATCATCCTCATAAAAAAGGGACATTGAGTTTGAAATCCAATCAAAAAAAAAAATATATATATATATATTTACATTTAGAAATTAAATTGTTTAACTTGTTAAGGTTATTTATTTTTTTGTACTTTGGACAGTATATTCGTGATTCTGTATATTTGGATTTTTTTCTTAAAGCTAATGAATAAAAAAACATTTGGCTTAGAGCCAAATATAAATAAAACCCCTTAAAGAACATCTACACTATGGTTCATTTTATTTGTGAAGTTATATAATAATTCATATGGATTCCCCTTGATTTATATGGATGTTCTCTATGCAATGTTTTAGTATTAAAAGTAATTTTAGTGTAATTTATTATTAGAATATTCACCAGAGGTGTTGCTGTATTCTTTTACAGTGATATAAAGCCTATTAAAGCTTATTACTCATCTCAGAAATTATGCATAAGTATTTTTGTGAATAACAACTAAAAACCAGTAAGTGGCGCTCTGTTCTGCTAATTGTTAAAATATTTGGCATATTGCCAGCCTAAAGCTATTTCAGTTACAAAATGTGATGAGGTTAAGAGTATAAGATAGAATTAAATGTATTTGCAATAAAATTTTCTAGATTTTGATTATGAAAAACAAAATCACCAAAGTGACCCAGATAAAGGAAGTTAATGTTAATCTGGTGATAATTATGAAGAAATAATATATTCTCTTTTATAAAAATATTAGTTTTATAAAAATATTAATAAAGAAATTTTCTATAATTTTGACAAGATACACTGAAAACAAATAGAGATAATAATTGTCAATGAATTATTTCATATTTTGGTTCTAAACACTTTTCTTCAAAGGACCTAACCAAATGCCTTCAGAAAACTGCACTTACTCCATTTTTTCTTCAAATTTAGTACCTTTGATGGAATATTTTCTTTTTTTAGGTGATGTGAATTAAAGGTTCAAAACAACAGCACGATTCTGTCAGTGTAAGATCAAAAGGGGAGTTCATATAGTTGTCCATATAGTTTGGTTGCCAGGAGAGAGAGGGCAAGAAAATTGGTAATGGTTCTAATAGTAGCTTCAGTAATGATAGCATACTTTTTAGGAACTATGGTTAAGAAAAGGTAGGGTGTGCACAGAAGTGGATGTTGTTACAGCATGGTTTGATACGAAATCATAAGGCAGAAAGAAAAAAATAATGCATGCAGCAATGTGCATGTAAAAAATAGTTTTTTCCAAAAAACTGTTTGGAGAAAGGAATTTAGGTGTTTATAGGAATTTTTGTTCTAAACTTAGGGGCCAACTTTTAAAAAATGTCATATTAGTGTATAGTTTTTCTTCTTACTATAGTAGTTACATTGCTTTTTTCTTTGCTCTCATAATTTATGAATTTCTTAGTAGAAAGTAGACCGTGCAATGACTATGTAGGGATCCGAACCTTTTTTTAAGTAACAAAAAAATCGAGATTGGTTTTTCAGCTTTTTTTTGACCTTAACATCTCGTTTATTTTTAATTTTGTTTTGTTTGAATAGTGCTAAGAAAGTCCTGATTCATTTAGCTAATAAGTTGCAAATGATAATGGTCTGATTTAGAGGCTTGAACAGAGTTGTGAGAAATTTTAGTAACTTTATTGTTTAAAAAGGAAGGGCAAAGAATATATATTACCATAGCCAGGAATGTTAGATTTACTCTTGTTATTTTACAATGGGTTATTTCTTGGTAAGAGCTCTAGCAGGCAGATGTGCTTCAGGTAAGCCTAGCATTTAATGGTACATGTGTATTGTAGTAGTGTGTTTCTTTTTGCCCCTTTGCTGTTAGTATTTATAGATCTGCTTCATTCTTTATAATGACCATATAGATCATACCTCATTTTTTAAGTGATAGCAGTCATATGGGATGTAGCATAATTGAAGAAAACTATACCCCCTTTTGATAAATGTTTCTAGTCTTTTACAAACATGTCAGAAGCAAACATCTTTGTGTATATATATATATATCTTTGAGTACATGTACAAGAATTTTGTAGAACTGCTAGGTAAACTATATGAACACTTAAAATATTTGAGAGATATTGCCAAGGTGTTTTCCACAAATGTTGTGTGACATGTCCCAAACAGAACATGATTTAGTACATACCCAGTGGCACTCATTCTTAATCTTTGCTAATGGGAAGATTTAAAAAGGAAAGATTTTAAGGGAAAAATAGGAAAAATATAATCTTGTCTAAATTTTCATTTCTTCATTTGCGAGGTTGTGTAACTCATATGTTTATTTTCTTTCTTATCCATTCGAGTTTCTTTAACAAACTACCACAGACTGGTCTATCTATAAACAACAGAAATATATTTTTCACGGTTCTGAAGTCTGGAAGTCTGAGATCAGGATGCCCACAGGGTTGCCAGCCCTCTTCCTGGTTACAGACCTCTTGGGTCATTAGTTGGCAGACAAGGCAAGGGAGCCTTCTTGTTCTCTCTTATAAGGGCATTAATCCCATTCATGAGGGCTCTGCTCTCATGACCTTGTCACTCCCAAAGGCCCTACCTTCTGATACCATCCCGTTGAGCATTAGGATTTCAATTTATGAATTTTGGGAAGGCATAAACATTGAGACCGTGGCATTTGTCATTTGCATTTTTTCCTATGAATTTCTTGTTGGTGTTCTATATTCTGTGGTTTGTCTGTTTTTTATTAATTTGAAAGAGTTCTTTATTATAGACTAAGGCAATTCACTCTATCTAACATGTGAAAACATTTTGTAAATTTTAAGAGATAGGAATTTAACTTTTTAAAATGGTTTGTTCTAGTGGTAGTATTCTGAAATGGTCATGTTAGTCTTACGAGGAAGTGTAGTTACTTCTTAATATGTCAAGCCATTTTGTTAAATTATGGTCCAGATAGACTTAATAATAATTATCGGTAAAATACTTTGGAGGAGTCAGCGTGTTTACCAGTATATTAAAAGGTATAGAAGTGCTACGTTAAAGAAACCGATTTGATTATGGCCGACACAAGTATATTACTGTGGAGCTCTTCCCTTTCTGTCCCCCACCTTTTTGGGGGGGGGGGATGAGGGGGATGTCATGTTACATACATATCAAAAATATGAGGTAATATGCATTGAGTGCTCTTTAGTGCCAGGTACTATGATGAAGTACTTTATGTCTTCTTTAATCCGCAACATCTTTGAGGTAGTATGTACTTCATATGCTTCATTCCATACAAGAGGAAACACATTCTGTGGAAATACAGGCAGGCTTCATTTTGCCCCAGTTTTGATAAGCGTGAATTTCAGTTAACACAATTTAGTTAAATAGCACTTTTTCCCCAGCACGTGGTTCAAATTTCAGTTACCATGGTATATTAACTGTGAGTAGTTGCATAACATACAAACTTAGCTGCTATCTCTTCAGTCCACAGGTCACTGTATAAATAACAGATGCCTGTTGGGATCAGTGACCATTCATGTTACTTTCAGATTCTGCCAGTGATAGGTCACTGTGCATCTGCACGCACAACAAAGCATATAGTTACATTGCTTCCTTGGCTCCCAGTGATAAATCTCTGTGATACTTGACAAAAATGGATAACTCAGAAAGGGACTTACCTAACAAAGGTATAAGTGTAGCAAAGAAATGCAAAGTGATACTGCTGGAAATGAAATGCAGATTCTTTGTAAATGAGCTGTAGAAGGGAGGCTGATGTGGATTGTTGACACTGCTGCCATTTGAGGGACTCTAGTTATGCATTGCAGGTCCTTAGTTGGCAAACTCATCAACATAAATAAGAACACTGGCTCTGATGAAAAGAACGAAGGTGTCCCAGGGAAAGTGAGACTGGAAAATACTTCGTATTAAAGGAATTCTTGGAGACATTTCATACCATTGAAAATATAAAGAGTAAAATGTTAGGGGCTGATATATACTTAAAAAGGAATATGACAGTTTGCCAACAAATAGAAGAGATGCCAGCTCCAAATCATTTGTTATGCCATGAGGAGAAGGGAAACACACTATTAAAACTACTCTTGATAAGATTTTTACAGAAATAAAATACAATTCTCAGTGTTTCTAATGTTTAAGGTCACCAAACTTTATTAGGTGTACTAAATAAATATTTGTTTCATTTCCTTATGCATTTGTAACTGACATTTAATAGAGTTTTTAGTGTTTTTGACAAATTTTTAAAGCCCGTGAAATAATTTTACTTTCCCATTAATCATTAAGATCATTTTGCATGATTTCACCTTGCAAGGTCATTTATAAAGCCCATACCGCTGTGCAAAGTGAGAATGATAAAGTTTTATGGAATATACTTTGTAGAAAAACAACAACAACAAATGTTGGTGAGGATGTGGAGAAAGGGGAACCCTCCTACACTGCTGGTGGGAACGTAAATTAGTTCAACCATTGTGGAAAGCAGTATGTAGGTTCCTCAAAAAACTAAAAATTGAAATACCATTTGACCCAGGAATTCCACTCCTAGGAATTTACCCTAAGAATGCAGGAGCCCAGTTTGAAAAAGACATATGCACCCCTATGTTTATTGCAGCACTATTTACAAAAGCCAAGAAATGGAAGCAACCCAAGTGTTCATCAGTAGATGAATGGATAAAGGAGATGTGGTACATATACACAATGGAATATTATTCAGCCATAAGAAGAAAACAGATCCTACCATTTGCAACAACATGGATGGAGCTGGAGGGTATTATGCTCAGTGAAATAAGCCAGGCAGAGAAAGACAAGTATGAAATGATTTCACTCATCCATGGAGTATAAGAACCAAGCAAAAACTGAAGGAACAGAACAGCAGCAGACTCACAGAACCCAAGAATAGACTAACAGTTACCAAAGGGAAAGGGACTGGGGAGGATGGGTGGGAAGGGAGGGATAAGAGGGGGAAAAGGGGCATTAACGATTAGCACACATAATGTAGGGGGGGCACAGCAAAGGCCTAATAACACAGAGAAGACAAGTAGTGATTCTATAGCATCTTACTTCACTGATGGACAGTGACTCTAATGGGGTATGTGGTGGAGACTTGGTTATAGGGGGAGTCTAGTAACAACAATGTTGCTCATGTAATTATACATTAATGATACCAAAAAAAAACCAATATACTTTGCGAAAGGCTATTAATTTTCCCACTGTATACAGATGTTGTCAGGTGAAGAGCTTCCTATTTTATCTAAAGACTCCTGTAAGATACAAGTATGTCGGGTAAGTGCTATGAAGTAAAATAAACGGAGTGCAGGGGAAGATGATGTGTTCATTTGTAGGTGGTGAGCAGGTACCTTGGAGCGTTGCACAGGCAGAAGTAGCAGCAGGGATGGGCCCTGAGGCTGCGGCGTGGTTGGAGTGTCGGAGGTGGAGCCAGGAGACCAGTCTCGCTGGATATGGAAGAGTGAAGGTGGACAGCCGTACACTACAGTTGAAAGCCAGGCTATGAAAGGCCTTGTACTGTAGTCCATAAGGATTTTATATTTTGTTCTGACAGGATGGGGATACTGCTGGAAAGCTTTGAGCAAAGAAATAACATTATGTTCCATGTACGTTTTTAAAAGATAACCTTTGGCTGTGTGGGAAATAGACTGTGTTGGTCAAGTGTGCAAGCAGGGAGGCCTAGTAAAAGGCTCTTCATGTGTTTGGTTAAGAGAAAATGGTGGCTTTGAATGAATAGAGTGATACTGTGGAAGTAATGAGAAGTAATCAGTTTAGGGACATTTACCATGTATTTTGAGGTAGACCTGCCATGATTTGCTAGGATTTGTTAATGGATTGGATGTGCAGCAAAAGAGGACAGAGTTAAGCATGACTTCACAAACTCACATACTAAGATGAAGATACTGGAAGAACAGATTTAGGAGAATAATAAAAGTTTAGTTTGGCATATGTGAAATTTGAATGACCCATTGATGGCTAAGTGGATATATTTGGGTAGCAGTTGGATATGTCAGTCTGGAGTTGAAGGGAGAGGTCAAGGTATTAAAGGCCATGGAATTAGAAGGGATCATTTAGGGCCTGAAAAGAAGTATTGAAGAGGAGAGGTCTGAAGATTCAGTCCTTGAGCACTGCAACATTTCAACATTGGGAAGATTATGGATTCCTTCCAGGGAGACCCAGAAGACTAAGCAGGAGTAGCCAGTGAGTTGGGAAAGAAGCTAAGAGTGTAGTATCTTAGAAGCTAAGTGAAAAAGTGTTTAAAAACAAGGGAATTATTAAACATGTCAAATTCTGCAGATAATTCAAGTAAAATAAGGATTGAAAATTAACCATTTGATTTTATTATTGCAGCAGATAGTTTTGTTGGAAATACAGGGGCAAAAGCCTTACTACAGTGTGATCAAGAGAAAAATGGGAAGAGAAGTGGTAATAGTGAGTAAAGATAATTGTTTTCAACTTTTTTTGATGCGGGAAAATAAAAATGTGTTAATAGCTGGAGGAAGATGTAAGGTTTAGAGAGACTTAAAGATGGGAAGAACTAAATCATGTTTATATACTGACAGGAATGATCCATTAGAGAGGGGGAAATTGTTACTGCAAGAGAAAGGAAAGGGACAGTTGTAGGAGCAATGTGTTTGAGTTTTTGCAAGGAATTCAAGGGCACAGTACCCAGGAGTACCCTCATTTCTGATTGCAGCTGTGAAAAGTTAGCTAACTTCAAAGTTGTGGGGAGTGAGTCCCAGGGCTGACCTCATTTCTGACACCAATTAGTTGTTCTGGGGTTCACTAAACTGCCTGGTTCAGTAATTTGCTGGAAAGACTCATAGTTATGATGTACTACAGTGCAAGGATATAGATTAATATCAGCCAAGGGAAAAAATGCATAGGGAAAGCGCAGAAGTACAGAATACAGTTCCTCTCCCCATGGGATCAGGAGGCACTGCTTGCCTGGTGCTTGTGTGTGGCATTATGTACAGAGTATTGCCCACCAAGGGTATTCACCTGAGGCTTAGTGTTTACAGTTTATATTGGGGCTCCATCATGGAGGTTTGACTGGTTAATTGATTGCCCATGTTATTAATCTCAGTCTCCAGTCTGCAGTCCCCCTGGGCATGAGCAAAAGACACTTCCAAGTTCAAGGAGCCTGGAATCCTCAATTTAATAAATTCAGTAAACTTTTTTTTTCTATTTTGTTATCATTAATCTACAATTACATGAAGAACATCATGTTTACTAGGCTCTCCCCTTCACCAAGTCCCCCCCACAAACCTCATTAGTCACTGTCCATCAGCGTAGTAAGATGTTCTAGAATCACTACTTGTCATCTCTGTGTTGCACAGCCCTCTCCTTTCCTCCACCCCCACATTATACATGCTAATCATAATACCCCCTTTTTTCTTCCCTGCCCTTATTCCTCCACACCCTCCCATTCTCCCCAGTCCCTTTCCCTTTGGTAACTGTTAGTCCATTCTTGGGTTCTGTGAGTCTGTTGCTGTTTTGTTCCTTCAGTTTGTCATTGTTCTTACACTCCACAAATGAGTGAAATCATTTGGTATTTGTCTTTCTCTGCCTGGCTTATTTCACTGAGCATAATACCCTTTAGCTCCATCCATGCTGTTGCAAATGGTAGGATTTGTTTTCTTCTTACGGCTGAATAATATTCCATTGTGTATATGTACCACATCTTCTTTACCCATTCATCTACTGATGGACACTTAGGTCGCTTCCATTTCTTGGCTATTGTAAATAGTGCTGCAATAAACAGGGGTGCATCTGTCTTTTTCAAACTGGGCTGCTGCATTCTTAGGGTAAATTCCTAGGAGTGGAATTCCTAGGTCAAATGGTATGTCTATTTTGAGCATTTTGAGGAACGTCTGTACTGTTTTCCACAATGGTTGAACTAATTTGCATTCCCACCAGCAGTGTAGGAGGGTTCCCCTTTCTCCACAACCTTGCCAACATTTGTTGTTGTTTGTCTTTTGGACGGTAGCCATCCTTACTGGTGTGAGGTGATACCTCATTGTGGTTTTAATTTGCATTTCTCTGATAACTAGTGATGTGGAGGATCTTTTCATGTGTCTGTTGGCCATCTGAATTTCTTCTTTGGAGAACTGTCTGTTCAGCTCCTCTGCCCATTTTTTAATTGGATTATTTGCATTTTGTTTGCTGAGGTGTGTGAGCTCTTTATATGTTTTGGATGTCAATCCTTTATAGGATCTGTAGTTTACAAACATATTCTCCCATACTGTAAGGTACCTTTTTGTTCTATTGATGGTGTCCTGTGCTGTACAGAAGCTTTTCAGCTTGATGTAATCCCCTTGTTCATTTTTGCTTTTTTTCCCTTACCCGGGTAGATATGTTCATGAAGAAGTCACTCATGTTTATGTCCAAGAGATTTCTGCCTATGTTTTTTTCTAAGAGTTTTATGGTTTCATGACTTACATTCAAGTCTTTGATCCATTTCAAATTTACTTTTGTGTATGGGGTTAGACAGTGATCCAGTTTCATTCTCTTTCATGTTGCTATCCAGTTTTGCCAGCACCATCTGTTGAACAGACTGTTTTCCCCATTGTATGTCCATGGCTCCTTTATCGTATATTAGTTGACCATATATGTTTGGGTTAATGTCTGGAGTCTCTATTCTGTTCCACTGTGGCTCTGTTCTTGTGCCAGTACCAAATTGTGTTGATTACTGTGGCTTTGTAGTAGAGCTTGAAATTGGGGAATAAGATCCCCCCACTTTATTCTTTCTCAGGATTGCTTTGGCTTTTTGGGGTCTTTGGTGTTTCCATATGAATTTTTGAACGATTTGTTCCAGTTTGTTGAAGAATGTTGTTGGTAATTTGATAGGGATTGCATCAAAGCTGTGTATTGCTTTGGGCAGGATGGCCATTTTGACGATATTGATTCTTCCTAGCCAAGAGCATGGGATGAGTTTCCATTTGTTAGTGTCCTCTTTAATTTCTCTTAAGAGTGTCTTGTGGTTTTCAGGGTATAGGTCTTTCACTTCCTTGGTTAGGTTTATTCCTAGGTATTTTATTCTTTTAGATGCTATTGTGAATGGAATTATTTTCCTGATTTCTCTTTCTACTAGTTCATTGTTAGTGTATAGGAAAGCCACAGATTTCTGTGTGTTAATTTTGTATCCTGCAACTTTGCTGTATTCTGATATCAGTTCTAGTAGTTTTGGAGTGGAGTCTTTAGGGTTTTTTATGTACAATATCATGTCATCTGCAAATAGTGACAGTTTAACTTCTTCTTTACCAATTGGGATTGGTTGTATTTCTTTGTTTTGTCTGATTGCCATGGTGAGGACCTACAGTACTATGTTGAATAACAGTGGGGAGAGTGGGCATCCCTGTCTTGTTTCCAATCTCAGAGGAAAAGCTTTCAACTTCACGCTGTTCAGTATGATATTAGCTGTGGGTTTATCATATATGGCCTTTATTATGTTGAGGTACTTGTTCTCTATACCCATTTTGCTGAGAGTTTTTATCATGAATGGATGTTGAATTTTATTGAATGCTTTTTCAGCATCTATGGAGAATGATCATGTGGTTTTTGTCCTTCTATTTGTTGATGTGGTGGATGATGTTGATGGATTTTCTAATGTTGTACCATCCTTGCATCCCTGGGATGAATCCCACTTGGTTGTGGTGTATGATCCTTTTGATGTGTTTTTGAATTTGGTTTGATAATATTTTTTTGTATATTTTTGCATCTACGTTCATCAGGGATATTGGTCTCTAATTTTCTTTTTTGTTGGGGTCTTTGCCTGGTTTTGGTATTAGGGTGATGTTGGCTTCATAGAATGAGTTTGGGAGTATTCCCTCTTCTTCTATTTTTTGGAAAACTTGAAGGAGAATGGGTATTATGTCTTCTCTGTATGTCTGATAAAATTGTGAGGTAAATCCATCTGGCCTGGGGGTTTTGTTCTTGGGTAGTTTTTCGATTACCGCTTCAATTTCGTCGCTGGTAATTGGTCTGTTTAGATTTTCTGTTTCTTTCTGGGTCAGTCTTGAAAGGTTGTATATTTCTAGGAAGTTGTCCATTTCTTCTAGGTTTTCCAGCTTGTTAGCATACAGGTTTTCATAGTAGTCTTTAATAAATCTTTGTATTTCAGTAGAGTCTGTCGTGATTTTTCCATTCTCGTTTCTGATTCTGTTGATGTGTATTGATTCTCTTTTTCTCTTAATTAGTTTGGCCAGAGGCAAATCTATTTTGTTTATTTTCTCAAAGAACCAGCTCTTGGTTTCGTTGATTTTTTTCTATTGTTTTATTCTTGCCAATTTTGTTTATTTCTTCTCTGATGTTTATTATGTCCCTCCTTCTTCTGCCTTTAGGCCTCATTTGTTCTTCTTTTTCCAGTTTCGATAATTGTGACGTTAGACTATTCATTTGGGATTGGTCTTCCTTCTTTAAGTATGCCTGGATTGCAATGTACTTTCCTCTTAAGACTGCTTTTGCTGCGTCCCACAGAAGTTGGGGCTGTGTGTTGTTGTTGTCATTTATTTCCATATATTCCTTGATCTCTATTTTAATTTGTTCATTGATCCATTGATTATTTAGGAGCGTGTTGTTAAGCCTCCATGTGTTTGTGAGCCTTTTTGTTTTCTTTGTAGAATTTATTTCTAGTTTTATACCTTTCTGGTCTGAAAAGTTGGTTGGTAGAATTTCAATCTTTTTGAATTTCCTGAGGTTCTTTTTGTGGCCTAGTATGTGGTCTATTCTGGAGAATGTTCCATGTGCACTTGTGAAGAATGTATATCCTGTTGCTTTTGGATGTAGAGTTCTATAGAAGTCTATTAGGTCCATCTGTTCTATGTGTTGTTCAGTGCCTCTGTGTCCTTACTTATTTTCTGTCCAGTGGATCTATCCTTTGGGGTGAGTGGCGTGTTGCAGTCTCCTAAAATGAATGCATTGCATTCTATTTCCTTCTTTAGTTCTGTTAGTATTATTTTCCACATATGCTGGTGCTCCTGTGTTGGGTACATATATATTTATAATGGTTATGTCCTCTTGTTGGACTCACCCCTTTATCATTATGTAATGTCCTTCTTTATCTCTTGTTACTTTCTTTGTTTTGAAGTCTATTTTGTCTGATCCTGGTACTGCAACACCTGCTTTTTTCTCCCTGTTGTTTGCATGAAATATCTTTTTCCATCTCTTGACTTTTAGTCTGTGCATGTCTTTGGGTTTGATGTGAGTTTCTTTTAGGCAGCATATAGATGGGTCTTGCTTTTTTATCCATTCTGTTACTCTGTGTCTTTTGATTGGTGTATTCAGTCTATTTACATTTAGGGTGATTATTGAAAGATATGTACTTATTGCCATTGCAGGCTTTAGATTCGTGGTTACCAAAGCTTCAAGGTTAGCTTCTTTAGTATCTTCCTGTGTAACTTAACTCATTTATTGAGCTGTTATAAACAGTGTCTGGTGATTCTTTATTTCTCTCCCTTCGTATTCCTCCTCCTCCATTCTTCATATGTTGGGTGTTTTGTTCTGTGGTCTTTTTAGGAGTGTTCCCATTTAGTACAGTCCCTCTAGAATAGCCTGTAGAGGTGGTTTGTGGGAGGCAAATTCCTCAAGTTTTGCTTCTCTGGGAATTGTTTAATCCCTCCTTCATATGTAAATGGTAATAGTGCTGTATACAGTATTCTTGGTTAAAGGCCCTTCTGTTTCATTGCATTGAATATATCATGCCATTTTCTTCTGTCCTGTAAGGTTCCTGTTGAGAAGTCTGATGATATCCTGATGGGTTTTCCTTTGTAGGTGACCTTTTTCCTCTCTCTAGCTGCCTTTAACTCTGTCCTTGTCCTTGATCTTTGCCATATTAATTATTATGTGTCTTGGTGTTATCCTCCTTGGGTCCCTTCTGTTGGGAGTTCTGTTTACTTCAGTGATCTGATAGATTATTTCCTCCACCAGTTTGGGGAAGTTTTCAGCAGTTATTTCTTTAAAGACAACTTTCTATCCCTGTTTCTCTGTCTTCTTCTCCTGGTACCCCTATAATGCAGATATTGTTCCTTTTGGATTGGTCACACAGTTCTCTTAATATTGTTTCATTCCTTGAGATCCTTTTATTTGTCTGTGTGTCAGCTTCTATGCGTTCCTGTTCTCTGGTTTCTCTTCCATCAATGGCCTCTTGCATCTTATCCATTCTGCTTATAAATTTTTCCAGAGATTGTTTCATTTCTGTAAACTCCCTCCAGATGTCATCCCTTAGTTCTTGCTTATTTCTCTGTAACTCCGTCAACATGGTTATGACCTTTATTTTGAATTCTTTCTCAGGAAAATTCGTTAGGTCTGTCTCCTCAGGGGTTTACTCTGTGGTTTTGGTCTGTATCAAATTCTTCTGCCTTTTCATGGCAATAGAGATAGTTGTTCAAAGTTGGTACGTGTGTCGGCTAGGGAGCGTCCCTTCTTGGTGGTTTGTGGCCTTCCTCTCCTGGGAGAACAGTGATCTCTAGCGGCTTGTGCTGGGCAGCTGCATGCAGACAGTGCCTCTGATTCTTGCCCGGCCACTGTGGATTTTAGCTCCGCGACTGCTGTGGCTGTGGCCTGCTTCAGGCTGCTGCTCTGATATTGTGGAGCCGCGTCAGAGGGGAAACGGCTGGGAGGCTGTTTATCTCCGTGAGGGGTCTCCGAGCTGCGCTGCTGCCCAGGGGGTTAGGGCACCCAGAGTTCCCTGGGATTCCCAACTGCTGGACTAAATGTCCCGGAACGCTTCCATCCAGCTGTGGGGTCACTGTCCACTTAAGACTTTCAAAAAGCCCTCACTTTTCTTTGTTCCAGGTGCACAGGTCTTACTGTCCTGTTTCCCTAGTATCCGGGACTCGACGCATGCACTGTGTCTGCGCTCTGGTGTGGATGGCTGGGGCTGGGTGTTCAGCAGTCCTGGGCTCCCTCTCCCTCCCCGCTCCGACTCCTCTCCTTCCGCCGGGAGCTGGGGTGAGGGTCGCTCGGGTCCCGCTGGGCCACGGCTTGTATCTTACCCCCTTTGCGAGGCGCTGGGTTCTTGCAGTTGTGGATGTAGTCTGTCTGTTGTCCTGTGTCTTCTGGTCTCTCTTTTAGGAAGAGTTGTATTTGTTGTGTTTTCAAAAATATATATGGTTTTGCGAGGATATTTCTGCTGCTCTACTCACGGTGCCATCTTGTCTCCCTATCCAGTAAACCTTTTATATTAAAAAAAAATGTGATACTATACTGAATTTTTCTCCAAGTACAATATAGAAAATTACAAAGGAAGGAAGTATTTAAGATATTTTATCTTAGAAATGTCATGTTTGACCCGTGTAGTGGATCTGAACGAGTAAGAATTGTGTGTATACCAGTTGGATTGTTTCATTACTGTTGAGTTTTGAGAAGGATTTTTCTAGGATTCATTATTAATTTTTCTCCCAACATTTTATTATGTAAAATTTAAAACCTAGAGAAAATTTGAAGGTATTGTACCTTTATAGTTGCCATCTTTATTCTCCAATTAGTATTTTACTAAATTGTTTGTCATCCATGTGTCCCTTCATGTATTCATCCATCAATGCATGTAATTTTTTTTCTTTATTTTTTAAAATTAAGGTATCATTGATATACAGTCTTATGAAGGTTTCACATGAAGAACGTTGTGGTTTCAACATGCACCAATATTATAAAGTCCTCACCACCACCTCCATTGCAGTCACTGTCCATCAATATAGCACAATGCTATAGAGTCATTACTTGTTTTCCCCATGCTGTACTGCCTTCCTGGCGACCTACCTATATTGTTATTGCTAATTATAATGCCCCTTAATCCCCTTCCCTCCCGCCCCTCCAGCCCTTCCCTTTGGTAACCGCCAGTCCCTTCATGGAGTCTGTGAGTCTGCTGCTGTTCTATTACTTCAGTTTAATGCATCTTATATTTCAGAAAACACTTCAGAGTACTGTTCAGGTATCAGTACACTTTTTCCATAAATACTTTAGATTGCATATCAATAGAGTTCAGCATTTAAAATTTTTTCTTTTTTCTTTAGTGAACAAATACATACAATGAAATGTACAAATCCTTATGTGTATTAATTCATTGAGTTTTGGTGTATTTGTAACACAAACCCCTTATGATTCATTTTATCCTAACATCCTAGGGGCCCTTACGGGATGCAGTCCTACTCCAGTTTAAACATTTATGTGAACCATAATCTGGCTTCTTTAGTGGTAAAATAGGATGATTGGTTACTCTTTCCCTAGAACTCTATCCCAGTATGTGATCCTAGGACTACCTGGATCAGAATCATCTGGGGTACTGGCTAAAATTTGGAATGTCTGCCCCACCCACCCCATACCTGCTAAACCAGAATCTCTAGTGTTAAATTAGAAATTACATTTTAACATATATTCCAAATCATGTTTATTTGCCATCCATTCCCTCAAAATTTTTCTAGTGAGGATAATCTCTTTTCTGCCATATGGCTCATAAGTTTTCAGTTTTTATGCCCAGTGACACAAAGCTCATGTTCTAAGGTTAAGGTAGTCCATCTCCATGGCTTTCTGCTTGTGTAAGATGATTTATCACTTGCGCATATAAATCTGGAGCTTTTGGAGTTCTTTTAGTCTACAGTCTATAGCTGTTTAGCAGTAACTTTGTTTTTTTTTTTTTAGATAATTACTTTTTATTGAAGGGTAGTTGACATACAGTATTACATTAGTTTCAGGTGTACAACACAGTGATTGAACATTTATATACATGATAATTCTAGGTACCAGCTATCACCATACCAAGTCACAATATTTTGACTATATTCCTTATGCTATCCATTACATCCCAGTTACTTACTTATTTTACAATTGAAAGTGTGTACTTTATTTATTTTATTTATTTTAATTTTTTTGTGAGGGCATCTCTCGTATTTTTTTTGATCAAATGGTTGTTAACAACAATAAAATTCTGTATAGGGGACTCAGTGCTCAATGTTTAATCCTTAATCCACCCCAAGCCTAATTTTCGGCAGTTTCCAATCTTCTGAAGCATAACGAACAAGTTGTTACATGGAGAACAAATTCTTACATAGTGAATAAGTTACATGGTGAACAGTACAAGGACAGTCATCACAGAAAGTTGGTTTTGATCATGCATTATGAACTATAAACAATCAGGTCAAATATGAATATTCGTTTGATTTTTATACTTGATTTATATGTGGTTACCACATTTCTCTTTATTATTATTATTTTTAATAAAATGCTGAAGTGGTAGGTAGATGCAAGATAAAGGTAGAAAACATAGTTTAGTGTTGTAAGAGAGCAACTGTAGATGATCAGGTGTGTGCCTGTAGACTAAGTGTTAATCCAAGCTAGACAAGGGCAATAAAACATCCATGGATGCAGCAGATTTCTCTCAGAACAGGAGTAACTTTGTTTTTGAACTAATATTATATAGTATAGTTGAAACCATTTAAGAAATTGCTTGGCCTTTTATTTGCTGGATTTATTAAGCCACACATATCCCTTTTCCAATTTTCAATCACCAGAATGCTAAATATATGATATAATTCCAAGACTAGTTTGTAGCGATGCTCATGATTTAAAATTATGCCCTTGAGAATCCAGGATATCTTAATTCAGCACTATTGACATTTTGAGCTGTGTAATTCTTTCCTGTGGGGCCCTTCGTGTGCATTCTGAGATATTAGCAGTATTTCTTCTCTGTACCCACTAGGTTGTAATAGCTACCCCTTTACTCCCAATGCCAGTTATATGACAACCAGAAATGTCTCTAGACTTTGCTAAATGTCCCTTGTGATAAAATCACCCACAGTTGAAGTTCACAGCTTTGAGAAATGATTAATGGAAGGAACTACATAAAAGGATTGTCTGTGTTACTAAGGAAACAAAAGATAGTAGCAATAGTTATTGATACTATTATGTTTTAATATTTTTTACTACTTTCATGAGAATGACTCTAAAAATTTCATGTTATGAGAAAGTTTGTATCCCTTAATGAACTGTTCTTTTTACTAGCTAAAGTCTGTCATGATTCTGTTTTCTCATTGGTTGCTGAGAAACTCAGCTAAGTTTGTACTAGTTGCAATGACTTGTAAGCTTAATGAGGGAGAGGTGCACCATTTAGGTAAGTAACGAATCCTGTTTAGTTTAGATGCCTGTTTAATAGGTAGTGGGTTAGCTAATGAGTTTTCTGGAATATAGGGATTTTTTTTTCTTGCAAATAAACTATTAATGATAGTTCAAGGAGATTTACAAATAGTTTAGTTTGAAATTGAATGGTTAAGGAACAAGTAGTAAAATGTGAGCAGTAGATGGTAATGAAATAGGAATGAGAAAATAAGCTTGGGGGAGGGTAATCGTCTATCCAGTTTCATAGACTAATTTTTATTATACCACATAGATATATGTGGGTTGAGAAAATTTCTTGTACTTGACAATTTTTATATTATAGTGATGTTACATAGAACTGTTATGGTGGGAGATATTACTTGGGAGAAGTATGATTTGACTTTGGAGAGAAGGTACATACAGTTGTTAAGAGTACAGCTTTAGATTTCTCACCATTTACTAGCTGTGCAGCTCTAGGTAAGATTCTTAATGCTTGTAAGGCTTAAATTTTCTTACCTCTAAAGTGAAGTTGTTTCATAGGGTTTAAGGAGGATAAAAAATAGACATAAAGCTCTTAGCTTCGTGCCTGCCCATAAGTGGTCATTAACTATTAGCTGTCATTTTTAACTTTATTTAAAATAATTCATAGATGAATGATATGAGTTATAAATCATCTTTAGATGGTTTTGATCTGAAGATATGAATGTGTATGTGCATTTATGTGTGTATGTGTATACATTTAAAAAATTATGTAATTCTTAAGTTCTTCATGGATTGAGAAGTTACCTTTATAATTGTTAAAAAACCCTTCTTTTTGACCAGTGACTTAATATACAACTAAGTATTAACTCACTGGAGTAGAGAATTTCAATATAAAATACAGTGATTTGGGTATATTTTATATGTGTTTAATATATAAGACACTGTTCCATAGATTATCTGTTAGGGTATAGAACTCAAAATAGAAATAATGTGGTGATGAACATTTGTTATGTCCTTATTAAAAATACTTTTATAAAAGCATATTATAGATAATTAAGACATTAGGGTCTTTGAGTGTGTAACATCACACTTTGGAGTATATCTTAGCATCAGAGATTTATGTACAAGCTTATGAAGAATGATCTTTAAACATATAGTATGTGTGTTGTCATGGTTTGTAGACAATGGTTATAATAGACTCATTTTGTAATCTTACTTTACTCTGTAGTACAAATTTTTAGACTTGTTTTGGATAATCTTTTGAGATTTAGCTCTCTCAACTCCTTTAGTATCTCAAGGGATAATACACACTTGCCAGTGTAGCATATTTCATTATCATAAGGAAAATACTATGCTTCCCAAACAGCCAGAACTGAAGTCACACTTAATTTTTTAATGGATTGGGCTTCAAGGAAAAAGATGAAAAGCACCGTGTTTTTAGCAGTGCTGTCCTTCCCCATTCTCTGTGGCTTAGGCTCTGTGAGTGGTGTCAAGGAGCCTCAGAGGGAGGGAAATGTCAGAATAAAAGAAGGGTGGTAATTGAGCTCTTCAGGTTGGAACTGTTGACGGTCCCAGAAGATAAAGCACAGTGGTGTGGTCTTTCTGTCTAGGGCTTAAGGTACAATTACTTTGCTCCTTTAGAGCACGGCTAGAGTTTTGTTATTATATCCTTTTGGATTTTCCCATAGCTATTATGGTTTTGCCTTCTTCTTCCTTTAATTTTGGTTCCAAATGCATAGTATTTGCTTTAGTTTTGTAGTTACCTCTGTTAAGACAAGCCTTTAATCAGTGTTGGAGAAGAAAGACAAGTTAAAACCTTTGTTTACTGAAAATTAATTACATAAATGCTTAATTATGCTGCCTATTAAATTAATGAATGCTGGTATCCAGTATTATATACACAATATATTTTAAAAATCGTAGCCTCAGATTTGTGTTTTGGAACTTTTTTTATTGCATAGTTTGCTTTTGAACCACTAAATATGCTATACCTTGAGTAGAGGCAGTAAATAAATAGTGGAATAAATATATGCTTTGAAATCAAACTTGAGTTTTGTCTGATTCCCAGTTGATAGCTATATAACTTTGATCTTTTGGTTCCTTGGCTAAAAAATTGAAAATTAGGATCCTTACCGCTGGTAGTTCTTAGTAGTTTACATGAAATAAATGTGTAGTGTGTCTGACAGTGATAAATACAGTGTTAAGTTCTCTTCTCCATTCTCCACCCAGCTACCTTATTCCTAAGAGTTTATTTACTTATTGAAAGAAAAGTCCCAGAGTAACCTTTGAAAGGCTGCATTGTTGCTGCAATTATAGGTCAGTAACATATTAGGATAAGGGTGCTTTGTTTTAAATTTCTATTTAAATGATTAAACTGTGAGTTTTAAACCTCTTCTGGGAGATTTTGCCTGTGAAACTTCTCTAGGCTCTCTAGTCCTTTGCCTTCTGTACTTTCTTCTTAAATTCCCCCCAAGTCAGTAAAGGGGAAGTTTGTAGCTATTTAAGCAGTAAACTGGGGGGTTGACTCCTACATATTTCTGAGATAGTAATGATTGTAATAGTAGAATGATGAACTCCCCATATGATAATTTGGCCCAGTGAACCTCTGAGGAACTGCTTACAGTGTTGGATGGCAGTACAGAACTTCATGGTCCTTGTTGATTGTGTCATGCGATACATTTTTACTGTTGCTAATGTGACGCTAAGGAAGTGGTGGTAATGACTACCGTGGTATTGCTTATTTTGCAAACTGCGTAGTTCTGATTTCTTTGAGTCTGTGGCTTCTTGTAGTTGTTTTTGGTAGTTTGTGTGTATTACAGCTTATTAAAAGCACTACAGTCCGTTGATTTCAGGAAGATTTTTTTTAGTTTATAAATCCTAGAGTTGGAAAAGGGAAAGAAGACTCTTTAAAATTTTGTCCTAAAGTTAAAGTTTATGAAATTCCACTGATAAAAGTATATAAATGTTTGTGTAGTTTCTCTACCTACCTTTATATAATAAGTGGGCTTTGAAAAAGGGGAAAAACAGTTATACAGAAATGAGATTTCTTTCCCTTGGTTTGATTACTAATTTGCTGTTTTGGTGTATTACTTGTGTAGCATAGGAGTCTATCTTTCTAGATAGATTGCATAGTTAAATATTATGTAGTATGTATTTTCATATAATAGCTTAATATTTAATAAATATTTTTCATATGTGAAAAATATATACATTCAGGATATTTATATGTTGTATCTACTTTTTTAAAAAAATTACTAGAATTCTGTGGATTTCAAATCAGCTACAATGATTGGTTGTTTTTCCTTGTTAGATTTTTTAAGGCATTGTGAACTTGAATTCAAAGATTTTTGTTTTTATTACTTGAAGTCAGTTTTTATTATAGTAAGTTATATATTTGGAGGACTATACAATGAATATTTTTGTATTTCTCTTAAGATGTTAAAATTACATGCAGAAAAACGATGTGCATAATGTTTTGTGTTTTTTTCAGGTCCAATGATGCATCAGCAGCCTCCTTCTCAACAATACAGTATACCACAGGGAGGCGGGCAGCATTACCAAGGCCAGCAGCCACCCATGGCAATTATGGGTCAGGTTAACCAAGGCAGTCATATGATGGGGCAGAGACAGATTCCTCCCTACAGACCACCTCAGCAGGGTATGATTTCATTTGGAAAATTTCCTGCTTAATACAAATAATAGTAGGTGAAAGGCTTTACATTTCAATGAATTTTTCATCTAGGCAAAGTTAGGATGTTTTGTTTCTTGATTTTTAAAAGACTACATGTTATTTCTTTCCTACAAGGTAGTGGTATAGTATGTTCAAAGGGTCATGAAATGGGTAGGAACTTCTAGGTATATAGCTTACTTTTATTTATTCTTGCCTGGGAAAAAGGTTACATTATAAAATTTTATATCAAAAGCTCACTGATTTATAGCAGAAAGTACTGTTTTGATTTTGAAAGCTTAACTAAATACATGGTTAGAAACAAACACTAATTTATTTCAAACTGATCTCATATCCAAATACAAAGGAAATTAATTTTTACCAGTTTGAACCTCCTTTTAAAAACTTAGTGTTTTGTTTTTTGAGTTGGTATTATTTGATATTGCATGTATGGTCTTAAGAATCTTTGTGAAATGTGGTTTGTGGTGTTGCTGTGTGTTTATGTATGTATGTGTATAAGAATAGTTAAAAGTATCTGAAATGCCAAAGCATGGGAGGGGAAATCTACAGCTGGGAAATAATCCTCATAACATCATATTAGAAAGAAAGCCTTTGATGACATAGAGAACATATTATTTACATCTTGACCGGTTGTGGTTTTTCAGGCCCACCACAGCAGTACTCAGGCCAGGAAGACTATTATGGGGACCAATACAGTCATGGTGGACAAGGTCCTCCAGAAGGCATGAACCAGCAGTATTACCCTGATGGTAATCTCTCCTAATGTTAACTTTCCCATTTTTCTGTCCCTGCCCAATATTAATATAGATAGGTATTCAAAGCATTTTACTGAGAAAGAAGAAACTAACAATATGTTTCTTCTAAATTTAGAAACACTTTAATAATTTAAAACACCAATGACAGCATTTGTTTATTAATTATATATTTCAAAGTATATTTTGTTTAGATATTCCGTATTAGTACCATCAGGAATCACTTCTGTCGTTGGAATCCTTTCTTATATAAAAGAGGATCCTTTTATATTTGGAATTGTTTGTTTTGAACCAAAGCAAATGTTACTGATTTACGTTTTTGAATAACAGCTTTTTTGAAAAAATTCATATACCATAAAGTTCACCCATTGGTTTACTTTTACGCATTGTATAAATACATAGAGAATATAGTTCTCAAGTTTTTTTCTAAGTTTCATTATTTTAATGTTGCATACTTCTCAAAGAACTGTGGTTTACATACATTAGAATTTACATTTGAAAAATATTTTGGAGGCTAAATTATATCTGTAATATAGCTGTATGTAGATTTAGTAGAATAGCAAAGGCATTTGGAAACTTAATTTTAGTTAATTTAATGGTGGCATATATATATATATATATATATATATATTTGTTTATTTATTTATTTACTTTTTAAGTGGGAAGGTGGGTAGTGAAAAAGTCGTCACTAAAGGTGTGCTGCACTTAGTAATAATCCAAGCACACCAGTAGGCTTTCATTGTACTGTCCTTCCAGTTTTTCTGTATGTTTGAAAATTTTATGATAAAACGTTGAAGAAAAAAATAATTCAAACATATAAAACTGACGAATTTACAGTTCACATTATAAAATGATTTGTCTTATGAAAGGATTTGCTGGTCTTCATTTATAGTAAGCTCCCTTGGTGCATTTAAGGTAAACTGCTTAACAGAGATAACTGGGAAGACTAAGACTTCACAGTGAAAGTGCTGGGACTATTAACTAGAAGCTAATGTAAACTAACAAGAAGATATAATTTGTTGTGTTTAATAAGCCATTTTGCCCATGTTTTTTGTCACTGTATAAAACATAAAGGTCCATCGATATGAGGGCTGTGGTTTTTACTGCACAGGCTCTGCCTGTAGAGGCAAAGCAAACCTTTGTAGTACTTCACATGCAGTAAATTATTGTGAGTGATAGTGATGACATGGATGGATAATTCTGGTGAGAAAACGACAGATTTTTTATCTCAGGTTTTCTTGCTCTGAATTATTCAGAATATTGGTTTTTTTTTCTTTTTCCTTTCATGTGTACACTTGATTTTTTTTAGTGAAAAACTTTAGTATGTTTATATACTATAGATATTCTAAAGAGGTTAAATCTAGGTGGTGGTTTTATGCAGTAGGAAGTCTGCTGAAAATAAATGATTATTTAATTTTTAAAATGTATTTTAAGTAATTGAGTTGACTTTGTCACCATTATTTTGGTACTATTTCCTGAAATATGAAATTTGTATTTTTATGAATAAGAACTTTCTATTCAGAATTTATGTTATTTTTATAAATATCAGAACTTTCAGTTTATTACATCAGGGGATTTTAAAATTTAAATGTATCATTTTTGCATAGGTGTGTAATATTTTTATCTGACATTTACAAAGACTATTCTGTTTATAGCAATTTTTTAAAACAACATTGGATATTTTCTTACTGTGTTCAGATATTTATGCCTGTAAATATGTAGATTAAGAGTTGGCAGATTTTTCTCTGTAAAGGGCCAGAGAAGAAATATTTCAGTTTTTCCAGGCCATATATATTATATAATATATATAGTCTTAGTCTCAACTACTGAACTCTTGTACCATGAAAACAGCTACAGAAAATGTGAATGGGCATAACTGTGTTCTACTCACAGGCTACTGGCTGTATTTATAATGCAAGCCATAGTTTGTCAACCCCTAATGTGGATATTGATGAAGTGGTTTGGGAATATTGGAATACTAGAGCACTGAGTATAAGATTTATTCATAACTATATTCATTCTAAATTAGACATTCTTCTAAAATTTAGTTCAGATTTTAGCTACCTGAAACATTATCTCCTGCATTTTCTTAGTACAACTTAGTTAAAAGGTCTATTGATTTTCATTAAAGTCCAGTCATCTTACAGGTGAAATTTATTGAGCTTTAAAACTAAAGATCTATTCTAGCACTTAATGCAATATTAATTTTATGAACACTTACGTTTATGATACTCTACAAATACTTTATAAAGGCTTCTATAATGGCAACATTGAACAGTATATTTTTGCATCTGAAAATACTATATAAGATACATTTACTTTATGCAAGTAAATAAGATGTGAAAAATTTCAGTTTCTTTCAGGGAAAAAACTATGGAGCGCTTTTATATTTTGCATTGTTTTAGCATATTCTGTGGAATTGGCGACTAGCAGAACAGGTGTTTGACAAAATATGATAATTGCTTCCTTTGTTCATTCTAATTTAAGTTATTTACATGTGAAAGGCCTAAATGCTTTCATTTTCTCTTTTTTAAAAAAATGAAAGATGAAGGTTATTTTCCCCTCCTTGTTGAAGATTATCAGAGTTAAGACTAAGTGTAATGTCTCTAAAACTACTGTTTTTTGCTTAAAAAAATTTTGCACGTTATTTCAGTATGAAATAATCACATTGGTAAATATTGGCTAATGCAGTTGAAATTATTTTTTATGTATTTCCATTTCTTTTTCTTTTTTTCAATTTTATCTGAAAGTTTAAATATATTTAGGGTTTTCACTCAGTGGCCATTAACGTTTCTTCCTGTCTCTTGTCGAATTGATGTAGGTCATAATGATTACGGTTATCAGCAACCGTCGTATCCTGAACAAGGCTACGATAGGCCTTATGAGGATTCCTCACAACATTACTACGAAGGAGGTATCTATATACCTTCATGCACATACACATATATATCCCCTTCTACAGGAACGATAATTCTTGCATAAGACAACTTCTATCCATGCAAAGCTCTTGTAGAATACTAGTTGCTGGCTGTCTTGAAAGTTACAGGGAGTCCAGAACAATTAAAATAATTTCCTTACAAATAGTTAAAATGTGTAACCGTGACTTGCCATTTCTAACAACCATAAAAAGACTAAAACATTTAAAAATAATCTTTTCCTCAGTGGAAATTTTCTATTTGAACATAAATCCATCAATCCAATTTTTTTTCTTGTGTGTTTACATATGTATAATTTTACATATAAGTATAGTGCCTTTAGGAAACAGCTTGCTGATCTTGTGTAGCTAGTCTGTGCTCTTGTAGCTGTCTTTAATTTTGTCTTTTTTATTTTATTTAGCATAGTCATGATCTTATGACTGTGATGTTCCAGTAAATGTAATGCTCGTATGGCAGAGACGCTGAAAATGCTGCAGTTCAACCTTGCAAAATTGGCTTTAACTGCAGTTTGTTTGGCCGAAATCCTTCTGTTTGGTTTGAGTTTTTTCTTTGTTTTGTTAACTTTTAAAAATCAATATAGCATTTCATTTTGTTCTTGTGTTGTTGGCTATGCATCTTAGAGGAAAAAAGTTAATTAAGCAAACTTTTCAGCTTTTTTTTTTCCTTTTCTCCAATTACCCTGTAGGAAATTCACAGTACGGCCAACAGCAGGATGCTTACCAAGGCCCACCTCCCCAGCAAGGGTATGCGCCGCAGCAGTATGCAGGGCAGCAGTATGCAGGGCAGCCACAGGGCTACGGTAAGGCGCTTCTGCCCTTCACTTTTGTCAGCAGGAGAGGACGGTCACTTGTGAAATGTGGACACCTACTGTCTATTTTTCTAAGAACTGTTGTTTTTGAAAATTAACAGTTTTAGTTCAGGCAATTACTGGAATATTTATTTTAAATGTTCTTAGATAAATTAATAATTCATTTTGAAAGAAACATAAACTAGAGATGGTTCATTGACCAGAGGTAAGGTATGTAGTCATTTAAAGAGATTTCTTAAATGAATTTTTAATCCTAATTGGCATTCATGACAAGCTAGGACCTTTGTATGTTTTTGGAAAATGGATGAATTTGGTGATAAGTAACCATATCTACATAATCTGCTTAGCAAATTTGTTTTTAAAACTGTTAACTGTTACTATGAAAAATAATACTGATATTTAGATTACAAATGAGATCTATTTGGAATGCATAGAGAAGATTTTTTTTTGTCATTCTCTAGTTAAATAGCAATATACACCTCTATAAGGGTGTATTTGTTGCAGTTATGTATCTTAGAGAGTTTGGGGTAAGTGGAGCCATATTTTGTTATTATATATTCACTATAATAACCTACTTGCTGGAAATCTGACTCTAAATAATTTTATTTGATAAGGGGAATGATAAAGATCTGATATCTAAGTTAAATTTCAGGATACTTTAACTACTTTACGTATAGGCAAATACTGATACCGAGGTTCTTGTACACGGAGCAGAAGAATGAACTTCACAAACACTCAAGGTAGGAGAGCTAGGTAGAGTCTTTTATTTAGAGATAAAGTGAGAGGACAGAGCTCCTACGCCAGGAGGGGGACAAGAGAGTCCGTGGTGGTGAGCTGTCTAGGCGGTTGAAGATTTTCAGGAATGAGTAAAGGGCTAGGGGTGCAGACTTGTAGAGTGCTCATTTTTGATGAGTAGAAGAAATTTGCTGTTCTGATTTTTCTCAGGATAGCAGTTTCCCTTTGGGAGCATATCAGTTAAGACTGCCAGCCCTGCCCTCAAGGTGGGCTGGGCTGTTGCCTTGTTTGCTAAAGAGTCTGTTAAAAATCTTAACTTCTTAACTTTTTGGGATGTTTATAGCTGGGCTTGCTTATCAAATTAGTCTTTTGCCTAGGTTGCAGATTACTTGATTAGGATTAGGGAAGGAACTCAGCATATAGGTACAGTTAAAAATAAGCTGGGCCTTTTAGCAGGCTAAGATAAATTTTACAGTGTCATGATCTGATTGATACAATAAAGTCATGGGTTATGCTGAGATACTTCTCTTTATCTGCAGAACAGTCAAACATTCCAGGCCAAGGTGCTCCTGGCCTTTTGAGCTGTAACTGATTTCACTGAAGAATGTCTGTGTTCCTAGTCTGGTATCTTTACCCTAGAGAATCAATGTGACTCTGACTTTGCATAATGCTTAACACAGAGTTTCAGTAGGGACTTCTTTGCACATCGTTACATTGTTCTGTCTGTAATTATCTCGCATTGCCTTTTTTCCAGAGGCCCTCACCCTGATCTGCCCAAACCAGCAGTCCCTGTCCTAATACGGTGCTAGTGACAGAGAAGTAGCTGGTTATTAATCTGACATCACCTCTTACTGACATGGTCTCTTTTTTACATAAATAATGTCATATTATTTTTATTCATTGGTTTAAACTCTTCTGTTACTGTGGGTACTTCTTTCTACCTGTGATAGCAAATCTAAGAACCAGGATCAGGCTGAAATTCTCTTGTGCTTTCAACATATACATTGAAATTCACTCAGGTATTGGTAGTCAGGCATTTTCCCAAAAATGGTAAGTTCTGGTTCCCTAATTCCAGATAAGACTTTCGAAATGAATATTCCATGGGTTTCTTATTTTTACAAAGGGATTTTCTTGCTCTTCTCAGTGGCATTTCCATTTCATGACCATTGAATATTTCTACTTTGAATAAATAGAGTATTCTGGTTTTATTGTGTTTGCATGAAAACAAATGTAATGTGCCTAAATCAGGTAAATTCATTAAGAGAAGTATTATTTTCAGAGATGTATGAGAAATTTAATATTTTTGATTTAAGTAGTTAAATACTGCTTTGTTAGATATTGGGACTTCTAAAAGAAAAGTTCCCGTTTTGCTTACCCCATTGGCTTCCATTGTCAGACTTTCTTCTAATAAAAAATTTGGAGTTTTAATATTTGAATGTGTAATAATTAAATAAAATAATACACTGATGGAATTCCTTCTTTAAAATTTTTTTATTAAGGTATGATTGATATACACTCTTATGAAGGTTTCACATGAAAAAACAATGTGGTCACTACATTTACCCATATTATCAAGTCCCAACCCATACCCCAATGCAGTCAATGTCCATCAGTGCAGCAAGTTGCCAGAGATCCAATTTGTCCCTTCTCTGTGCTACACTGTTCTCCCCGTTATCCCCCACACCATGTGTACTAAACATAATTCCCATCAGTCCCCTTCTCCCTCCCTCCCCACCCGCCCTCGCACACCCCTCCCCTTTGGTAACCACTAGTTCCTTCTTGGAGTCTGTGAGTCTCCTGCCATTTTGTTCCTTCAGTTTTGCCTCATTGTCATACTCAACAAATGAGGGAAATCATTTGGCATTTGTCTTTCTCCACCTGGCTTATTTCACTGAGCATAATGTCCTCCAGCTCCATCCATGTTGTTGCAAATGGTAGGATTTGTTTCTTTCTTATGGCTGAATAGTATTCCATTGTGTATATGTACCACATCTTCTTTATCCATTCATCTACTGATGGACACTTAGGTTGCTTCCACATCTTGGCTATTGTAAATAGTGCTGCGATAAACATAAGGGTGCATATGTCTTTTTGAATCCAAGAACTTGTATTCTTTGGATAAATTCCAAGAAGTGGGATTCCCAGGGCAAATGGTATTTCTATTTTTAGTTTTTTGAGAAACCTCCATATTGCTTTCCACAATGGTTGAACTAGCTTACATTCCCACCAACAGTGTAGGAGGGTTCCCCTTTCTCTGAATCCTCACCAACATTTGTTGTTTTTTGTCTTTTCAATGCTGGCCATCCTGACTGGTGTGAGGTGATATCTCATTGCAGTTTTAATTTGCATTTCCCTGATGATTAGCTATGTGGAGCATCTTTTCATGTGTCTGTTGGCCATCTGAATTTCTTCTTTGGAGAACTGTCTCTTCATATCCTTTGCCCATTTGTTAATCGAGTTATTTACTTTTTTTTTTTGTTTTGTTTTTTTCTCGTCAGTCTCCAATCTTCTGAAGCATAATGAACAAGTTCTTACATGGTGAACAAATTCTTCCATAGTGAATAAGTTCTTACATGGTGAACAGTACAAGGGCAGTCATCACAGAAACTTTCGGTTTTGATCACGCATTATGAACTATAAACAATCAGGTCAAATATGAATATTTGTTTGATTGTTATACTTGACTTATATGTGAATCCCACATTTCTCCCTTATTATTATTATTATTATTATTATTATTTTTTTTTTTAATAAAATGCTGAAGTGGTAGGTAGATGCAAGATAAAGGTAGAAAACATAGTTTAGTGTTGTAAGAGAGCAAATGTAGATGATCAGGTGTGTGCCTGTAGACTATGGGTTAATCCAAGCTAGACAAGGGCAATAAAACATCCACGGATGCAGAAGATTTCTCTCAAAACAGGGGGGGTGAGGTTCTGAGCCTCACCTCTGTTGATCCCCAATTTCTCACCTGATGGCCCCCCTGTGACTGTGCCTGTCTTAGGTTGTTCCTCCCTTGAGGAATCTTACCCGTCTCTGGCTAAGCAGTCATCTTCCGGGGCCATACAGGGAAATGTAAAGTTGGTAAGTGAGAGAGAAGCCATAATGTTTGAAAAGGTTAGCTTTTTACTTCTTTGCAGATTTATGCCCTGTGCCTTCTATGCCCAGCACTTGTCTCGAGGTATCTTTACCACCTGGAGGAATTATGATACTCGGTAAATTCGATATGAGGCACGAATTCTATTCAAGGGTTGTAATTAGGAAGAAAGAAGAAAAGCTACAGATGTAGCATATGGAAGGAAACATGGGAGGATTGATTATTTCTTTGACATATTTTCTTGTAGAGTAACTTCGGCATGTATAGGTTTTAAACTACTAATTAAATTGTGCACACACATTAACATAATAGGAACACAGTTACATAACCAAAGCAGACCTATAATTACCAGCCATCTCCAGTGAAACCAAGAAAACCAGTTAGGCATAAACAAAGTTCTGACAGTATAGATCCAGTCAAATTTGTTGTTTTACTGAAAGCACAGGCCAGCTTAGATATCTCATTCTCCATTCCCATGGCAAGTCCAGGGAACCGGTGGGATGAATGCAGCTACAACTGTAGCAGCACCTGGATCTTTGTTGAGGTTTTTTAATGATCATCTTCTGGTATGACTCTTCCAGCAAATCTATAATTACCATCCATCTCAGATGATCAGTGAAGCCAAAAAGGTTAGCTTTTTACTTCTTTGCAGATTTATCCCCTGTGGCTTCTATGCCCAGCACTTGTCTTGAGGAATCTTTACCACCTGGAGGAATTATGATACTCGGTAAATTCGATATGAGGCACGAATTCTATTTAAGGGTTGTAATTAGGAAGAAAGAAGAAAAGCTACAGATGTAGCATATGGAAGGAAACATGGGAGGATTGATTATTTATTTGACATATCTTCTTGTAGAGTACCTTAAGTATGTATAGGTTTTAAACTACTAACTAATTTGAAAACCATTTAGGCACCCTAGGCATTTGTGAAAATTTGTCTATGATATGATGGATATTGTCCAACTGTACTTGAACAGTCTGAGAGAAATCAGACAAATTAAAGCAGCCCATTTCTGGGATCTGTTCACATCCCATATGTTCTTTTAACCATAGATAGTCTATAGTCATGAGATTTTGGAGTGCTACAACTTGCACCCCTCCCAACTCCTGGTTGAGTTCCAACAGTACAGATCCGGTCAAATTCGTTGTCTCACTGTATGCACATGCCAGCCTAGACATCTCCTTCCTCATTCCTATGGCAAGTCCAGGAGACGGTGGGCTGGATGCAGCCACAACTGCAGCATCGTCCGGATCACTGTGGAGGCTTTTTGATGATCATCCCCCGGCACAAGTCCTCCAGAGAGTGCTGATGCCGGAAGCTCCTCCTCGTATCGTATCTTAGTTCATTTTCTGGGTATCCAAGCTAGGCCTTGATCTTCTGCGTAGAAACAAACAGACCCTTTGCCCACACTTTGACATGCCCTCTATACCACTGTGCAGAACTCATTGGAGGTCAGCACACAGTAACTGCTTTTTTTTTTTTTTAATCAAGAGAAAGGAATATTATCAGAAAAGAGTACCTCCATAGCTGATCATCTGACACCCTTTAAGTGATGAACATTAAGGATATTTAAAGCATGCGTTGATCTTTGATTTACCAATAGTTTTATCCTATCAAGGAGTAATCCCCCTTTTCTTTCTTTCTTTCTTTTTTTTTTTTTAATTTTTAATCTACACTTACATGAAGAATACTATGTATACTATGCTCTCCCCTATGTATATTATGACTCAGGTCCCCCCAAACAACCACATTACGGTTACTGTCCATCAGCTTAGCAAAATGTTGTAGAGTCACTACTTGTCCTCTCTGTGTTGTGCAGCCCACCCTCCCCTTTCTCCCTCCCCACATGCATGCTAATCTTAATACCCCCCTTCTTCTCCCCCCCCCCCCTTATCCCTCCCTGTCCACCCATCCTCCCAAGTTCCTTTCCCTTTGGTACCTGTTAGTCCATTTTTGGGTTCTGTAATTCCGCTGCTGTTTTGTTCCTTCAGTTTTTCCTTTGTTCCTATACTCCTCGGATGAGTGAAATCATTTGGTATTTCTCTTTCTCCGCTTGGCTTATTTCACTGAGCATAATACTCTCCAGCTCCATCCATGTTGCTGCAAATGGTTAGATTTTTCCACTTCTTATGGCTGAGTAGTATTCCATTGTGTATATGTACTACATGTTCTTTATCCATTCATCTACCGATGGACATTTAGGTTGCTTCCAATTCTTGGCTATTGTAAATAGTGCTGCGATAAACATAGGGGTGCATCTGTCTTTCTCAAACTTGATTGCTGCGTTCTTAGGGTAAATTCCTAGGAGTGGAATTCCTGGGTCAAATGGTAGGTCTGTTTTGAGCATTTTGATGAACCTCTATACTGCTTTCCACAATGGTTGAACTAATTTGCATTCCCACCAGCAGTGTAGCAGGGTTCCCCTTTCTCCACAGCCTCGCCAACATTTGTTGTTGTTTGTCTTTGGATGCAGCTATCCTTACTGGTGTGAGGTGATACCTCATTGTAGTTTTAATTTGCATTTCTCTGATAATTAGCGATGTGGAGCATCTTTTCAGGTGTCTCTTGGCCATCTGTATTTCTTTTTTAGAGAACTGTCTGTTCAGTTCCTCTGCCCATTTTTTAATTGGGTTATTTGTTTTTTGTTTGTTGAGTCGTGTGAACTCTATATATTCTGGATGTCAAGCCTTTATCGGATGTGTCATTTTCAAATATATTCTCCCATACTGTAGGGTTCCTTTTTGTTCTACTGATGGTGTCTTTCGCTGTACAGAAGCTTTTCAGCTTAATGTAGTCCCACTTGCTCATTTTTGCTGTTGTTTTCCTTGCCCGAGGAGATAAGTTCAAGAAGAGGTCAATCATGTTTATGTCTAAGAGGTTTTTGCCTATGTTTTTTTCCAAGAGTTTAATGGTTTCATGACTCACATTTAGGTCTTTGATCCATTTTGAGTTTACCTTTGTATATGGGGTTAGAGAATGGTCCAGTTTCATTCTCCTACATGTAGCTGTCCAGTTTTGCCAGCATCATCTGTTGAAGAGACTGTCATTTTGCCATTGTATGTCCATGGCTCCTTTATCAAATATTGATTCACCATATATGTTTGGGTTAATGTCTGGAGTCTCTAATCTGTTCCACTGGTCTGTGGCTCTGTTCTTGTGCCAGTACCAAATTGTCTTGATTACTATGGCTTTGTAGTAGAGCTTGAAGTTGGGGAGTGAGATCCCCCCTACTTTATTCTTCTTTCTCAGGATTGCTTTGGCTATTCGGGGTCTTTGGTGTTTCCGTATGAATTTTTGAATTATTTGTTCCAATTCATTGAAGAATGTTGCTGGTAATTTGAGAGGGATTGCATCAAATCTGTATATTGCTTTGGGCAGGATGGCCATTTTGACGATATTAAATCTTCCTAGCCATGAGCATGGGATGAGTTTCCATTTATTAGTGTCCCCTTTAATTTCTCTTAAGAGTGACTTGTAGTTTTCAGAGTATAAGTCTTTCACTTCTTTGGTTAGGTTTATTCCTAGGTATTTTATTCTTTTTGATGCAATGGTGAATGGAACTGTTTTCCTGATTTCTCTTTCTATTGATTCATTGTTTGTGTACAGGAAAGCTTCAGATTTCTGTGTGTTAATTTTGTATCCTGCAACTTTGCTGTATTCTGATATCAGTTCTAGTAGTTTTGGAGTGGAGTCTGTAGGGTTTTTTATGTACACTATCATATCATCTGCAAATAGTGACAGTTTAACTTCTTCTTTACCAATCTGGATTCCTTGTATTTCTTTGTTTTGTCTGATTGCCGTGGCTAGGACCTCCAGTACTATGTTAAATAACAGTGGGGGGAGTGGGCATCCCTGTCTGGTTCCTGATCTCAGAGGAAATGCTTTCAGCTTCTCGCTGTTCAGTATAATGCTGGCTGTGGGTTTATCACATATGGCCTTTATTATGTTGTGGTATGTGCCCTCTATTCTCATTTTGCTGAGAGTTTTTATCATGAATGGATGTTGAATTTTGTCAGAAGCTTTTTCAGCATCTATGGAGATGATCATGTGGTTTTTGTCTTTCTTTTTGTTGATGTGGATGATGTTGACGGATTTTCGAATGTTGTACCATCCTTGCATCCCTGGGATGAATCCCACTTGTTTATGGTGTATGATCCTTTTGATACACAGTTGAATTCTGTTTGCTAATATTTCATTGAGTATTCTTGCATCTACATTCATCAGGGATATTGGTCTGTAGTTTTCTTTTTTGTTGGGTTCTTTGCCTGGTTTTGGTATTAGGGTGATGTTGGCTTCATAGAATGAGTTCGGGAGTATTCCCTCTTCTTCTATTTTTTGGAACACTGTAAGGAGAGTGGGTATTATGTCTTCTCTGTGTGTCTGATAAAATTCCGAAGTAAATCCGTCCGGCCCCGGGGTTTTGTTCTTGGGTAGTTTTTAGATTACCGCTTCAATTTCGTCGCTGGTAATTGGTCTGTTTAGATTTTCTGTTTCTTTCTGGGTCAGTCTTGGAAGGTTGTATTTTTCTAGGAAGTTGTCCATTTGTCCTAGGTTTTCCACCTTGTTAGCATATAGGTTTTCATAGTACTGTCTAATAATTCTTCGTATTTCTGTGGAGTCCATCGTGATTTTTCCTTTTTCATTTCTGATTCTGTTGATTTGTGTTGACTCTCTTTTCCTGGTAATAAGTCTGGCTAGAGGCTTATCTATTTTGTTTATTTTCTCAAAGAACCAGCTCTTGGTTTCACTGATTTTTCTATTGTTTTATTCTTCTCAATTGTATTTATTTCTTCTCTGGTCTTTATTATGTCCCTCCTTCTGCTCACTTTAGGCCTCATTTGTTCTTCTTTTTCCAATTACGATAATTGTGACATTAAACCATTCATTTGGGATTGTTCTTCTTTTGTTAAGTATGCCTGCATTGCTATATACTTTCCTCTTAAGACTGCTTTTGCTGTATCCCACAGTAGTTGGGGCTTTGTGTTGTTGTTGTCATTTGTTTCCATATATTGCTGGATCTCCAATTTAATTTGGTCATTGATCCAGTGATTATGTAGGAGTGTGTTGTTAAGCCTCCATGTGTTTGTGAGCCTTTTTGCTTTCTTTGTACAGTTTATTTCTAGTTTTATGCCTTTGTGGTCTGAAAAGTTGGTTGGT